>NC_142206.1:51921107-52603607 GCF_049639895.1 Pseudopodoces humilis
TAAACTGATTCATTTGCCAATCACCTTCACTGACTAGCTGCACAAAGACTTGCAATTGTAGAGGAAAGGCAATGGATGGGATAGTGGCAGAAGCGAGGGGGAAGAAAGATGCAGTCTTCTTTCAGGATAGTCTGGGCATTTTTTGTCTCTCCTCAAGGACTAAAATACCTTGCAGACAGGGGTTGAATAACTACCTGATTTTAGACCATCCTAAATGAATAAAATTATGTTTATATAAGTTTTCTAGCTTCTCCAAACTACACTGGGTTCTCATCTTGTGACATCTTAGACTTATTCCCTGCAGCAGATGAGACAGTTTGTACCTGGCACAAGCAAAAGTGAACCCAAGTTTCTTAAATAGCCAGCTCATGCTCATAGTCAGCCAATTATTTTTTTTTTAAATTGCCCTTCATTTCCTTAGCTTGCTTACAGTGTTCTTTCTCATAAGTCCCTAATTCCTCTCCTTCCTCAGAGTATTGTCCGCCCCTCCCAAACTTAGATTGCAGCCATGCCCTCTTGCTCTTAATCTTGTCTAAGTGCCAATATAATTTCTCTCCACCAAAGAGGTGACCTTACAACACAAAAGCACTCAGGAGCAAACACAATTTTATCTGGTTTGCTACACAAAAGCTCTTCTATATCCCATCTCATCTATCATTTCTTCTTTCAAGTATCTACTCCCTGCTGAATTATCTGAATTTGCAAGCTATAGATTAGCCCTTGTTTGTAGGGCAATTGTAGGAATCAAAAATGATCATTTAACTCATGCCTTCCAGCATTTTTGGGGTCAAAAGTTGTTCTAACTCCTTGCCAGTGAGAACAGGCCTTGGGGACTGTTAGCACGCACACACTCGGCACCACTGGAGAGTGTCATCAGAAATGTCCCTTCTAAAGACTCCTTTGGAGAAGCACTGAATCTGCCAAGGCAGCAAATTCTGTATAGCCCACAGAAACACAGTGCTTTGAATCTGAAATCATCTCAGAGCCAGGGTGCAACTGAAGAGGGAGAAAGAACAATTTGCCCTGTAGTATGAAGGACCCAGTGATCTGAACAGTTTGATCCGGTGCTCAAATCAGTTCTCACAATTCCCAGATGCATCTAGATTAAATGTCTCTTCTTTTTTGTCTTCTTCAATCAACACTGGATTGTTTACATGAACAGTGATGGCTGCAGAGGAGAGACTGCAGAAAGACTTCTTTGGTAGTTCATTGGGCAGGGATGGTGCTTACCAAGAGGTTCTAGGTCCAAGATCCAACCATTTGTCTGGTGCACCCTCTTAGATAACACTTTTCTCTAAATCATCTCCATAGGAAAAAAAGGGATTGTCTTATTTTTGCTCTGATTTCAGACTACATAAATGTTGGAACCCCTAAACCTTTCACCAAAAAACATCAAAAAAACCAAAAAACCCAGGTCACTCATGTTTTAGCAAGTTCTGCCTAGAGCCTTCAGTTTGGAATCTTGTTTGAAAATGCTGCCCTGTGCAACTGTGCCTGTTTCATAAACAAAACGAAGTTGGCCTAATAGATGAACTCCATAGATGTTAATTACTGATGATCTGGGTTTTTGTCTCAACTGTTCTATAGAGCTTTAAAAATGAGAAAATTTTGCAGTTTCAGAAGTCTGAAGTGAAATAACTTACACATGAGAGATGAGAAAGGCTTTGACTCTTTATGCTTCTTACAGATCTGGTCTCCCTTTTCAGCTGGCAGCTCCATAATGCCCAATGAATTCTCTGTCTTCACATATACATTGACAAGGGAGGTGTAATTCTTTGCAGACAGTGGAGAGCAGACAAGTAGGTCTGGATAGCCCTTTTCTCAAAAAAGACTGCAGGGAAATGTCCCCCTGGTTCATTAAATTAATGAACAGGCAGAATGATTCGTGAAAAACAACTGTTTTATAGGACCACCACCTGCAGTATGGACTGGATCCCACAATGTGGAAGAAATCCAGAACATTTCAGATTAATTTCATGACATTTCAACCTTGTCCTGCTCCCCATCCACCAACACAGAACATATTCAAAATTAACAGATACTTCTGGCGACACACTGCAGCCATGGGAAATTGGAACTCAAGTCATGACATATCTACCAACAGCTAATAAAGTACTCCACAGCA
Organism: Pseudopodoces humilis; assembly: GCF_049639895.1. Lineage (NCBI taxonomy): Eukaryota > Metazoa > Chordata > Aves > Passeriformes > Paridae > Pseudopodoces > Pseudopodoces humilis. The sequence goes on from NC_142206.1 coordinate 51,923,233, forward strand.
CTGCAAAAGATATATTTTCTATGTCTGAAGATCAAGTAGCTTGGTCTGGGTTTTACTAAATAGTGCTGAACTTTTGGCTGTTTATTCCCAACTCCGTGATGTAAGCTGCCCTCCCTGGGAGCCAGACTCCAAGTGCGGCAACCATTCCTTACGCGTACACTGCATGGAAAGACTTACCTAGTAATAAAAAACATATGAAGCTGTGAGATCAGTTCCTCTTTCTCCCTCCCCAGGTGTTCCTTCGTGGTTGTGATTTGTGCACAAGTCTATAGAAAATGTTTCATATACAAGCCAAGAAATACAAAGATTTCAGGCTCCCAACCCCTACTTAAGCATCTTACTTTGGGATTCTATAAAAGAATGGGGAACCTAAATTCCTCTGTAGGTCTGGCCTGCAGGATCCAGTTTGAATGTCAAAAGAGTGAGGTTTCATATGGCTGCTCTCTGGCCAACAAGCACCCTGAACTTTCAGCCCACTGGATTCCATTCTGGAATCACTTGGCATTCAACTAGCTCTGGTTTTATTACACAAATGCATTCATGTGTTTCATAGGTAATTACTATTTTAAGATTTAACATGTATAATTAACACTCACAAAATGACCATTGCTTTGGATCACTGTGTTTCAGCACTTCTCTATGCCAAGACACTTTCAAATCTTTCACCCAGCAACCTTATCAGACAGTGTCTATTATTAAACTTTCCATTATGATCTACATTTTATCTTTGTAAAACAAAACAAACACAAGCACCAGATCTTTAACTGCTGGTGGAGTTTGGCCTTATTCCACTGACAACAGTGTAGTTACACTTCAGTTCAGAATTAAAACCCCTCAACCTGCAATTACATATACTTTTCTGAGGTAAGCAAGTTGCTGCATCAAAAACTGATCTGAGAATTAAGATTACTTGCGATATCTTGGAAATTCTGTTCTGAAGTGCTCACACAGAACTTTATTGATATAGGAGTTTTCTGGAATGATTTTTTTCTTCTTTTTTTTTTTTTTCTCTCTTCTGATACCAATACACCTACTGACACTTGCAACTCCTTCTCCCTTCATGTCACAAGCAACTTTTGCCAGAGTATTATTCAACCCTCCAAAATGGGTAGCAACATTCATCTTAATAAAAACATCATCAAGACCTTTCAGGCTTCGATCAGAACCACCTCCCTGCTTTGTTAGCAAGCAACATATAGATATTTTTTTTAATTGCCCATGACAATGACATATTTTTTCAGCTCTCTGTACATATAACTTATTTTCTTACTTTGCTTATGGAAAATTCACGGGGCAAAATCCATCACTTCCCAAAATTACAGTATATCATCTGATCCACTTTTCTTTAATCACTGGAAGAGTTCTGTCATGCAAATAGAATTGGCTTGCTGACATTCTTTCCCTATCAGTCCTGCAAGGCATTTTGGTTGGTTTTTTCCCCTTATATGGTTCCTTACAGAATGTGTGCATCAGATGCAGAACTACTTGCTGCATGATTGTGTCCATGATGAAAGGTTACAGGTGTCTAAGAGGAAACCAGGCACAATAAGGAGTTATAAATCTACTGTAGATTACTAAACACAAAATACTTGAGCCACTGGTCACTGAAGATTGGAAAAATATGCTGGAAAAATGTTTTTTTAAGTATTCTCCATTTTTATTCTCTTACTGAGTACCTATTATTGGCCACTGCAGGAGAAAAGATAAAGAAATCAATGGAGCTTTGGGCTAACTCTAAAAAGATCAGTCCTACCATATGCATTGCTAATTTAGTAACATGTACCAGTAATTTCTAGGAGGCAAATTTAAGCTACACAGGCAGTAAGATGGACAATGTCTGTTCCAGTTTCTATGCCCCATAAATTCTCAGAACAATCCTGATATTTTTCAGATTGCTTTAGCTAGACCTTTGAATGGTTGATATGAAATTTACAGGTTTCTGCTGATTTGCACACACATATCATGTATATTATCCTTAGCCTGATCTTTATTTTTGTCTATTTTCTTATGCTTTAATCAAAATATTCTTTATCATCTTCTTATAATTTTCTTATTTGGATTTTCATTGTACTATCCAGGTTCTCCTTTGTAAAATTTTTTTTTCACCTGAGTTATTGAAACTTGTATTCCTACAGATTTATAGCATTTTTTACATTCATCCTACTTTGTATTCCTTCCTGAATTTCTGGTCCTCAAAGTCCTCATAATGAATTCAGTTTTGTATGTTCGTATATTTCTTATCCCAGAATAATATTTCTAATAAATAAATAATGTTTCCAATTATTTGGAAATAATTTCCTATTTTATTTTTCTTTGAAACCACAGAACGATCTTTACTACCTTTTGAGCAGAATTTTTCTCAGTGTTTTCAGAGAGGAGGAACAGAAGTATTCCCTTTGTACTTACACAGGTATGAAGTGCCTGCCAACAGAGCCTGAGCTCACTTCAAGGGAAAAGTAGACTTGTGTGTTTAGGGATCATGGCTAACACACAACCTTGGCTAACCCAGGCTAGCCAGTCACTGACAGAACCACGCCAGAAAAATTGTTTTCACAAACCGCCTCTTAGAAGCCATATGATTCAGCAGTGCTGATTTATGTTTATTTTCAAACCTTTCTCCTCTAAACCCCCATGTTTCAGTACAAATTGCACGTGGCAGACACAAGAGTTAATCAGAAACGACAAAAGTATTCACAAACTAATTTAAATTCATGACAGTATTTTGAGCACCAGCAGATGTCAGCCATTATCTGGCCGCATAAAAATTTATAAGACAATTGTTAATAAGTACTTTAAAAGATAAGTGTGTCCCTCTTTACCAGTTCAATGGCATGCTATGAAAAGATTAACGTTTTAAAAAGGTGCACTCTTATCAATTCCGTGTACTGTGCTCGTATGTATGTATGAGAGATGCAAGATACTTGAAAGAAGAAGTCATTTAGATTCCAATCCTCACAAGAATTAATCATGAAATTACTGCTTCTAACATGCTTGGCAGATCAAGGCCATCATGGACAAAAATTAATTCTTGAGACATCTAAAGAACTTAAGAAAAAAATGTAACACAGAATTCTATAATTTTAAATTGCCATATATTACTTCCTCTATTTCTTTTTATTACTATGTAAATAGATGTCATCATAAAGGAAAAAAACTGTTAAGGATAGTTATTCAATTGTTGTTTCTTTGTATTATGGTAAGTGGCCCCACTGCTCAGTGACTGGCATCTCATTGTGTTTGGCTCTACACAGAGAAGCAGCATCAGCCTTAGAAAAATTCCCTTACCTGAAGCAGGGTTTCTTTATGACTTCATATATACTAGTGCAATGAAATGCATAGAAATACCAAGTATATTAGAGAGAGGTATAATCTGCTCTGATAATTTAAAGTCAGAGGAAAAGGTTTGTCTCCTAGAATAGGAGGCTCTGAAATCAATCACAACAGGAATATTTTAGCAAGTGTCCTGTAACAACTACCAAGGGACTCAAAATTCCTGAAATTCAGATTAAAAGGACAGTATCTTCCTACTAACGATAGTCAATTTTTGCTTCACTTTTTCTCCCTGACCACATGAAAAACCAGCTGAAGAAAGGATGAGAGACACTCTTCTCCCTTCAAAAGCATCTAAAAGAGCTAACTCAAGACTTAGGCAAATTATCTAGGCTGCTCTTCAAGCTGATGGAGGAGACAGGAGGTTTGGTGTGATGTCTGGAGTGGATCAGCCAAAGCAAGCACATTTCCCTCCTGTGCATGGGTGAGAGGAACCTGGGAAAAAGGCTCTCCCAGGCTGCTCTGGGCCGGGGGCTGAGCAGTGTTGAGAAGCCTGGGTGCTCTTGATGCCTGTCCAGGACAAATCCAGCATCTAGCCAAGTTCTATTTTCAAGGCAGAAACTCAAGCCAAAGCTTTGAATCAGACATGTTCAATTTTCTGTGTTTCTAATTAAAGTTTTCGGGTTTTATGTTTTGTTTCCAGTGTTTATTTTTAGCCAGATGACTGGTCCTTTTATTATTAGAGGAGATAATTTTGATTAATGTTTTTTTAATTCTGAGACTACAAAAGGAGGTTTGTAGAGGTTTGTGTTCTTGGTGAGCGTGGGAGACTGTTGGGGCATACCGCTCTTCTCCACAAATAATTTTCACTGTCACCAAACGTTGACCAACATGCAGTGGAGAAGCAAGTAGTGTGAGCTAACCAAGGTCTGTTCCTGGTATTTTAAAGTCAGAAATCTCACAGAGAAGTTCAAAGCCTCAATCTGAAAATATTTTTATCTCATGATCTATGAAAGCCTGTCAAAGATTTTGTTTTTCAGGCATGAAGTTGGTCAAACCTGTTGAAGTAAATCAGAGTTTTTCCATTGACTTCAGTGAGAGATGAGTCAGTGCACTGTTCCCCAGACCTAGCTATTGTATCCTCATGATTTCCCACAGCGTATTTTCAAATATTGTAGTTAATGAGATTAACAGAATCAAAAGTTCCTTGCTACAGACAATGGTGTCAATCAAAGGTGATTCATAGCTACTACTACTTTGGAGCTACCTCTATTGCTTTTGAGTTCTGCAAATCCCTTTGGTCCATTTTCATGTTGCATGACAGTTTAGAAGCTGTTTCTGAATTAACTTACTGGAAGACACATTGGTAATATTTATACAATCTCATGGTGCTCTGCCTGGCTTCCCTATGAGCTGATCTCATATTTCTAAAGCCCATAGTGTTCTGTTACCTATTGTTCTGCATTAAATATTTTTGGTTTCTGACCTATTTATCAATCTCTAAATGCATCAGAGGATGCTTAATCACTTCTGTGTATTCTCACTGCTGTTGATTCCCAAGTAGTGCCTGTTTCAAGGTTTTATTCCTTTGATAAAATTCTGAAATAAAGGCCCAGTCTTGGAAAGGATCTGTATGTGTACAAAGCCCTTCTGGCTATGGAGTGTCTGAAACAGCATGGCAGTCTTCCTAGAATGGGAGTATGGAACAATGTGAAAAATGAAAGTCATTGCTTTAGAGGGTGCACCACTTTTGTTAGCACCTAACATTTTTTCTATCATTTGTTTAAAACACCCTGAAGCATGCAATTAAACCCTCAAGCATTCAATTAAATTATTTGACACTTGAATTTACTTTTTAAATTATGCTTATTTGTCTGTATAATTTCCATACATAATTGTTTTAAATTAATTCATTAAACTCTTTGTTTCACATGGTTTTAATTAATTCTAATCTGTAGCTCAGGCACATCAGATTCAATATCAAATAGCTTCTGCTTGTATGTCTATTTACACAAGGAGAACATTCTCTTGATTACAGTATTGAGGTAAGAAGAGAGATGATGAACTCCAGAAGGTTTTAATAATTGAAAGCACTACAACTGTAAGGTAGGGTGTTTAAAAATTTCTGTTATGCTCTGAAAGCATCCAAATGTACTACGTAATCTTTCTATGCACAGTCCTTTGTACAAAGAAATGGTATTCAACCTTTTTTGAACTTTCAGTGTCTCAGTGGTACTTATGATTTCCAGAACAGATTTTGTTTCCTCACTGAAACTCGTGAGAATCAAAACACGAAGTCAGACACTTGTGAAGCTGGATATGGTACTGAGTGAAACCCTTTTTAGTTTAACATGATGCTTATGTATTTCACATTTATATTTATCAACAAACAATTGGTCATTGACTAAAGCTGCAATTATTACACTGTCTTACACGTTATCATATCCAAGACCATTATTGCACATTTTTGCAAAAGCTGGTGCATTGTCAAAATTCTAACCACTGACTGCAACACTCTTCTTGTATTATCATGCTCCTGTTGCTATTTCTTTCCCATCTTCAAAAATATTGTCCAGACAACTGATTTTTCCTCTTACAGCTGTGAAATAACAATCACTGGATATTTTTTTCATGTTTATACAGGTTAAGGGATTAGTAATCACTAAGAAAAAGTGTTTTTCAAATTTTTTTAATTATTATAATTAAATATTTATAGTATTAATTAATTATAATAGTTAATATTAAATTAAATTAAAATATTTACTGTTGAAAAATATTATATTGTTGATTATAGATTTTCTTTTATGAAGAAGTTTTTTTATTCTGTGAGAGAATTTCAGAAAACCAAACTGTTTAAAATTGTCATCGTGAGAGGATAACATGTACATACAGATTTTATTTTTAAAACTGCCATAGTATATTTTTTTATAATTTTATATTTGTTTCATAAAATTTCTCTGTTTATTTCTTAGCAATTATGCTAGAACTACTACTATAATTTCATCATGAGTGATTAAAATACTTTTTTACTTCATCTACAGTAAATGTTGGGACAGTTATTGTATTATTTCCTGGTACTTAAGAAATTATTTCTTGAGCAAATAAAATACATAAATTCATATTAATTAGTCAGTTTTTATTTAAAATATTTTTTTTTACTCTGTATTTATTCTCCTAGATATTTGCCCATACACACAGGTTGTTTTTTCAGTTAAAAATAAATAAATATAAATAACTAAAACAATCATAATCTTTGAAAAATTGAAGCTTGGGTATATCTTAGTTGCAGTTCCTTTAGAATGACTGCAGCCATTTTGCAAATGCATTTACCATCTTTTGCATTTTAAAAGTGTTTGAAATCTTTGCCATGCAAATTATTAAAAAGTATTAGGATTTTTGATTTTGATTTTGAACATGCTGCATAAATGCAAACTGATATTGCTTAAGCTCACTTACACATGCATTTCTTTTCAGACAGGACTTGGGGAAATGAACAGACATTTAGAAAAGAGGCTTTAGATTCAGTCACTCATCAAATCTCCCCCTGAGAAGCAAATCCTGTCATATTTGCATAAATCACTATCAGTCCTTGGTTCTTTTTCTATCTTTTACCAAATACAAAAGAAAAAGTCTTCCAGCAGTGATCTCAGTATTGGAGCTGATTGGGGTCCACTTCAATTTTTGGAGGCAGAACTTTCATTTCCCTTCAAAAGACTTCAAAGCCTCAACCTGTCCTGCCTAAAGCCCAGAGAAAACCTCTCTGCAGTACCTCCCCCTTAGCTGGGAAGCTTCCTCTTCTGCAGCCCCAAGAGCAGCTCAGAAAAATTTCCATGCTGCACATTCCAATATTGCAAGCTGCCCATCCAAACTCAGCAATACCCTCAGCAGCATTCATAGGTACCAAGCATTTGTTGTATACAGAAGAGTTAATGGAATTTGTCCAGAAATGTTCCTGGGTCACACACGTAATGTTAAAGATCGGTGTTAATAAAATTATGCTTGTTTTTTTTTTTTTTCCTTTAACAGAAATGATTTTAAATGAACCTAAATAGATTGTTTCTTATTTCAGGTTTGCAAAACAATGAGATCATCTGAAAATCTAGAAGAGACTGATTTTGAAGGAAGATTTGTGGATAGGTTTTATGTAGAGACTGGATTTATTTTGACTGAATTCTACAGTGAAAACAAAGATCAATTAAAAGTTTCATTATTTTGTGTTTTTGTAAAGCACTGGTTTGTTGACTGAGCCTTTCTTTCATGCTGGCAATGAAAGAATGAATTTTGTAATATTACTTTGAAATAAGAAATGGATGGTATCCCCGTCTGGATGTACCAATATTTTGGCCTTGACACAACCAACAGTAGCCATAACAAAGAAAAAGGTCAAGTAAGATATTGCATTCAACCTATCCAGCTGATTTCAGACACACATCTAAACCCACTAAACACCCCTGAAGCAAAATTTTCTGGGCTAAAATGCAGCTACAAATTATCTACAGACCCAGACTCACTCAGATTTCTACAACAGAAGCTTTGTACCTTCACTCAGCTGTAGCGCTTGAATCATGTCTTTTTTTGCAAGCTAAATTTAAAAGTAATAAAACACAAATTAAATGAAACTAAATTTCATACTATGCTTTTTGCCTGGCAAATCTTCTGAAATATTTGAAAGTTTACCAAATAGATCAAGTAATGATATTTTCCAGACTCTGGTTTTATCATCATGTAGTTTAAGCACAGATGGCTTTCAGCCGCTATTGGTCAGATAAGTACCAGTTAAAGGACTGGAGGGTGGTGGTGGTGATTCTTCTGCCATTGGTTTAGTTCTAGTCTAAGCTGATCTGTGCCTCTTGTGATGGCTTTCAGTTGTTGAACCAGTGCTTCGTTTGTTCTTCTTCTACTGGTAAAAACAGACGGGTTCAAGTCTAAACACAAAGGAATCGAAGGCTTTATCTGAGGGGAAAGTGAAGCCCATGTGACTTCACAAATTAGTTTATATACGTTCCTTGACATATAAGAATATGCTTTTTATATTTATTCATAAAAATATTTTAAAAACTGCATGAGACATATTAATGTTGCAGATGTGCCAAAGAAAAGACACTTGGAATTTGTGTGTCCTTCACATACACATTGTAAGATTTTTAAATTTTTTCAAGTCCCACATTAAAAAATAGATTAATCTGTGATGATGCCTAATAATTTTGAGAGACATTACTAGTATTTGACAGTCTTCCACAGAATACATAGATGCAGCTATTTTTTTTTTTCAGAAATTTTGGTATTTATGCTGTAGCTTTTTGAGTTAATATCAAGAAAAGAACAATACTAGTACATAAGTTCTCATCCCATTCCAAAAAGAATAAATTCTCTGGTTGTGATTCCAAATATACCTCTCTCTTGGGTTTCTCTTGCATTAACTTAAATTACAATGAGCCATAATAGTGAATATTTTCCCTAGAACATGGCTGTGTCTCAGGTCTCTCTGATGGCTCCTTCTCTATCCTGCTTCCCTACCCACTGGTGCTACTGAAGTCCCTTTACTCAAATGTTGAAATCAAGCATCAGCAAAAAGTTAATATTGCAAACATGTTGAGATTTGGTTTTTCTTTATCAAGTAAATCCTCTCAGCAAATACTCCATAAATGAAGATATTGTTGAAGTTCTGTCTCCTTCTACAAGCAAGACACAAAAAAAGACTATTGCCTTTTAGGCAAAGGGTGTTACTTACACCTGGTCATAGAGAAAGTTCTCTGCTGTTTAAATTCTGGAATTATAACATTATGCTAGATTTTGTAATTCTGAATTCAAATTCAGATTCTTGTCCTGATTTGGTTTTATAAAATGTATTCCAGAAATAAAGTTTCCACACCCATATTCTATGGCTATAAAGGGTAAATAGCCATATTAAAAGAAGAAATGATCCTTCCAGGAAGCAACAATGGCATATGCAGGAGTAATTTGTTGTGTTCTAGCATCTTCTGTTATTGTCACAAGCAAGACTCCAGATCTATGTTTTCAACCAACTATTACAGTGTACGTCATAGCATTTCCAAGAACCTCATCCTCTTAGAGTTTGTTTTGAAGGAGATATTATTTGGTGCCTTTTGGAGCCAAACTAATTAACTGCCTTAGTATTCAAACTTTGTTTTCAACTATCTGAGCTCACATTTATAAGAGAGAGACATATTAACTACTATTGAGATGACACTCCCTGGAAACATTAACTCATCCCTGAAGATTAAATCTTCTAAAATATAAAATCCACTGTAGCAGATCCTGACCTGCAAGATTATTCTTTCCTGGGGTGGGAAAAGGCAAAAGTATTATTTGTTTATCTTCTATCTAATGAGTGAATTAGGAATGTAATTTAGAAATTTCTTTCTTTTTGTTCAGAAAACAATACTTCCTTAAAAAAAGAAAAAGAAAATTAAAAAGAGAGAGAAAATAATTTTTAAAAAGAGGAAAAAAGAAAAGTAGAAGGAGAAACAGAGATTTATAAACTTTCCTGCATTAAATATACAATAATTAATTACATGGACAAAATTTATGTTATCTCTAAAAAAACTTGAAAATCCAGGCAGAAATTTTCCCTAGTTTGTAGCAGTTTTCAAAAATTAGATTGTTGTTTAAATTTACTGTTTTATTTCTGTTCTTCATTTGCTGTCACTTAGTGATCTAAGGAAACATATTTAATATTATGTGCAGATCCAAGTCATCTACAACATGGGGCAAATGCAATTCTGCATTTTGCAAAAGTAATGAAGGAGTTGAATTAAGTTTTTCATCCTAATATTGTTAATATTGTAATACAGGTATGATCTGTTTAGATATTCTATTTATCTATTAGAAAGTAGTAGAAGAGAGAGTTTCTGTCATGGCTGGGGACCGCAACTTTGAGACCAGACCAGCTGGAGACAAAGTGGTGAAATAATAGAAGGATGGGCTCAATTTGATGACCCGAAAATAAAAAGCTTTAATAGTAAAACAACAAACATGTAATCCATACAAAGTAGAGGATACACCAAAAGGGCAGGGCTTAGGGTGTTACAGTAACTTATATAAACTAGGATAGAGGAGGAGTCTGAGGGTAAGGGTCCAATGAAGTGGGGTGGTTAGGCATATTTAAAACTCTGCAGCAAAAATAAACCAATGACAACAGAGGAAACAGGGAACTTTCTAGTAACATTTACATGACTACAAACAAGGGGCAGTGTGGGTACTGTCTTTTCTCTCCATGACAAAGAGGGGTTTTCCCATGGCCTTCTGCCTGGGTTTTCAGTGACCCAAACAAGTTTCCACCTATTCTAGTTAAATGCTAGAATAGGTGTAAACTGTCTTTTCACGATAGTTAAATTATAAACAATACTGACAAAGTGTGCCTGTCTATTACTATTTTAGATATTTTTATACATTCATGGTATGATAAAAAGTTACATTACTGGGCTTCATTTAATCTATGAAACACTCAGGAAGAGCTCAATGGAGTCGGGGAACCCAGTCATGGCTTCAGCAGGAGGGTTCCCAGGGTGAACCCTGCGACACCCATCCTGCCTTGGATCGGCCAGCACAGCCAGCCTGGCTGGGCTGCCAGCCCTCTGCCCTGGACCCGGCTGCAGGATCAAAGTGCGCTGCTCTTGGATCCCATCTTCACGAGTCTCGGCCTTCCGGTGCTGGAGATGAGCTCTGCCACCGTTACAAGCAAGGAAAACTGAGGCTGGTTTATTTGCCCAGGGCCACACAGCAAGTTGGTGATGGAGCGGCGCGGCAGCCGCTGGCCGGTGCGCGGCCACGAGCACACCGTGCTGCTGCAGTGGTCAGGCCATGCGCCAGTACAAGCCGAGACATTCTAGGATAAATTGGCAGTAGGCTCTCTGAGAAGTTTTCCTCCATTTATTTTATTATGTAGTGAGTGATACAGCAAAATCCCCTGTCTTAAAAGGATATAAAGTAACCATAAGCATTTGCTGAAAATTTATATCATTTGAATGCCAGCCTGAAGAAATGGAAGCTGGAACAAAAAAATTAATAAAGTAACAAGATAAATCAACATTCTGACACATTTTTAAACACTTTAAATGTGTACATAAACTTCATTAAAATGGTCAACAAACCATTTACCTGATAGGTAGCATAGCAAATAAAATTAAATCTTTAAAACTCCCCAGTAGAGAAGGAAGAGACTGAAGGAATTTTGACATGGTCATCAGCTTGTAGGATGAAAACAATTCATTGATATGTATTCCACGTGTTAGCCTCTGGCCCTTAGGGAGGCAATATGACTTTTCAACTTGAAGAAAACATGATTTAAAAAAAAAAAAAGTACTTGAAAAATTTCCTCAGAAAATCTGCTTTATGCTGGCAGTATTAAGTCATGGGCATAGCTCTGTGACTTGGGACTCTTGGAGCACTGAGCAAAAACTTGAAACTGGGCTGCTGAGTCCCTGGTGACAGAGGCAGTGTAATGTTACAGGAATGCTCATGTTTTTTGACACAGGGAACACTTCAGCAGTTGATCCCTGCTCATTTTCTCTCCCCATTCTTCTTTCCTTTGGAGAAATATCATTTATTTAATTAGAATAAATGGGCTATGCTAAGTATTTAAACCAAATCTGGGATGTAGCAATATTTGGATGTGCCCTCAACCACAAACTCAGCATGCCCGTGCCTCTACAATGTTGACTTTGGACTCTTGAGAACCCAAGCACAACTGGGGAACTTGGGGCAGGACAACTGGATAAGACGAAGAAATCTGTGGGCCAAGGAACTTGACCAGACATTGTGTTCCAAAAGGCAGCTCTGTACACAAAGAATAAGGGGAGCAATAGTTTATGCAAGTGGCTCTACACAAAACAGATGGTTAGATTTCAACAGAGCAAAGGACTGACGTGTAGTTACAGCAGAGGCACCCTCAGAAGAATGAGATCCCAAAACTGATACGTTTAATCCTATGATATCCTACAAGACTTAAACTTCGGAAGCCAATTTGAGTGTTTCACTATGGTAATTGACAAACAATGTTTCCTCACAGAAATATGACCTGTTTCTAAAAACAGTTTCTGGGGTTTTTAACACAGGATCACCGGTCAGATGTTGCCTCTTGTGGTTTTGTTTGTGGGTTTTTTGGTTTTCTTTAATTTTCACATAAATATAAAAGAAGAATACAGTCAACCTAAAAGTTTTCAGATTTTTTCTATGAAATGTTTCCCACCTTCAGGCAATCTTCCTGCCCTAGGAGGAATCTTTTTCTTTATAATATAGACATTATCTCTTGACTAGATGCACTGTTCTTGTTTTCACAATCTTGAGAATCAAAATGTCCCTTAGGTACAGAGGAGGAAAAGTAAACTAGCGAGCTGTAAAGAATAAAAATTAGAGGTAAAACTTTGGCTTCTAGTGACAGGAGTGATGAGATTTTTCATTTTGTCAAATTTATATCAAACTCAAGAATCATGCTTTTTGGAAACAGAATAGAACTCATATTGAGTCTAAATTTCTTTTTGCTTCTGGTAAAGTGCAAGTTCTAGACTGTAGCAGGTTTTTTTGTTTTGTTTTGCTATAATTTTATTCCCCTGGTAATCCCAGAAGCAGGACAAGAATTAATTTCAAACAAGGATCTTTATTGTTTGCATAGCCCAATACTCTGTTTAATTAGGAAAACATGTTAGCTGCTTTTTTAATTTAACTTTCTTTTAGAAAATGATGGTTCAAATTAAGGGGAAAAATGTTTTTTCAAAACTCAACAGTTTGGTGAAACCTTAAACTGCTTTTCTTATGTTGTCTAAAGAACTGAAAAAAAATATAAATGCCACCAGTTGGGGTGTTTTTTACAGAATCAAAGACCTAAATCAGTCATTGATTATGGTCAATTGAGCCCAGACAAGTACCAGAGGATGAATTTTCTAATCACACCATCATGTTAATATATGTATTTATTTAATCCATTGTGTATGAATTGTTTCTGAACATGCAGGTCAACAGCTATTAGTCACCAATATTTCACTTACAGCTCAGGCTTCCATACTGCAATGAGCAGTGTGTGGATTCTCACTAAAGAAGACAAACAAATATTGAGCAAGGAAGAAAGGGTTAGTCAGCTTTCTTTGAGAAATAAGAATGCAAATTAAAGTGGAGATAATCTAGAAATTTAGTTCACAGCCCTAAAAGAGAGGATGTGTTCAAAAACACCAAAGATTCAGCCAGAGCTTTGGTCTCACAAGAAACTTAGCATTCACTGGAGGAAGGATATTGCAAGATGCATTTACACATGATCTATGTTGCCACTTGTTGCAGAGCACTGGAAAGTCTCCTACTGGGAGGAAAAAAGCTCTGATACATCTGAATAATCTTGAACTTTAACAGAAATTATCTGATTGAAAAATTCAGCCTAGAACTCTTTATTTCCTAGTGGTCTTTTAAAACATTGTCTTCCAATCATGATGAAATAACTGCAATTCGTTAGCAGCATTTTAACAGAAGAACCAATGAAATTTTTCACCAATACCTGTGCTAATTGCACCTTTTCCAGCTGTGAGGCACTGACAACAAAGGGAGAGGTATCCATAGGTTTAAACTGTCTTTTGCCTTTTGATGATCATAGAAAATATTCTCTTAGCATTTAGGAAGAAAAAAAAAACTGACAATAACTGTTATGTGGGCACACAAAATCTCTGTATTTTTACAAGGACATAAATGTCAAGTAAAACTCAGCTACATACTCACCTGATATACAGAACTCAGTCAAAGCCAAAAAAATTATCAAGTAGGGCAGAAAATTATGTAGCTCTGAGTGCTGTCCTTAGGAAACATCTCCCATTTTATCATATCACCTCATTCTAGAATTTGATTTTCATATTGTCCAACATGTTTTACATCCCAGAAAGAAATTGTCTAAAGTGGGTGTAATCTACCACAATCCAAAGTCTAAATTGTCCCATTTGCCACATTAGAAGGACCAAAAACTTCTGTAAGTGATAGTGTGTTTAATCCATTCTATTTCTATGCTGTTTTTCAAGAATATTATATTTAATAAATGGAACTGGAATAAAATAAAGCAAATCTTGAAAGATATACAGCACAATCAATATGATGCAGATTTTGAAAATGTGCAATTTACCATATCTAGTGATTCACTAAGCATAAATCTTTTATACTTGAAAGTCAAGTATTCTAGAGATGAAATCTCAAGTCTGTTGAAGAGAGTGGGAGTTTCCTCCTTGATTTCTATGGGCTGCATTTTACTCTAGGCACACTTTCTCTTCTGAAAGCACAATTTACATGGAATTATTTGAGTGGACAAATTGTATAAAAGCAGATTCATTGTCTGTTTCTATCTTAAGACATGTACCACATACTGTAAACCTGAGATGGTACCAAAGAAACACTAATTTGAATGAAAGAATTTCTTGTCTTGAAAGGGTCAGTGACACAAAATCAAATCTTCTATTCATACATGTTTACGATATTCAGGAATTGGATCATGTAGATGACTTCACCAAATAATGTACTTGAAAATACATAGTTTATTTCAGAAATGAAAATAAGCCACCTTCTATGAGAATATTTTATCAGGAGGAATACTTAGCAACTTTATTTGAAAAATATCCTAGAAATAGTTGAATAACTTTTTTTGGTTATATCTGACAATAATTCTCACTGAAATATTTCTGAATTCTTATTCTAGCTTCTTCAACTAGAGAAATAAATGTAAAGGTGATAATCTTTAAAAAATTTACTTGTTGTATGTATCTAAAATTTGTTTGCATAAGTGTTTAACCAGACAGGCTGGAGGCACAGTTTTTGAAGAGTCAATATTAGGCCCTGGCTCAGCTGGGGGGCTTAAATACATGCTTTCTGCAAAAAATGCGAGATAAGCATGCCTGAAAAATAAGAGTATTGCTGTCAGCATCAGTTCTTGCATTTCAAGTTAGATGTATTCCCAGACTTGTTAAAACCTGAGTTTTATGGTTAACTGTTCAAAACCCAATGTTTGAAGGATGAACATGAAGAACACCACTTTGTTGCTTTCAACTTCTCTGAGCAATCTGTGAATTCCTTCATGAGCTTTCCTTTCTTTGGTGACCTGAGATGACTTGAATTAACTGTGATGCACTATGTGGAAAACATTGTCTCCAATCTGTCCTTCCCCACTTCTCACTTTTAATTTATTGGCCACCCACCCCTCTTTTTTCTTTTTGTTCTTGTCCAAATTCTCCTATTTCCAGCATATGTTTTAAGATTAAAAAACTCTTGTTTGGCAGACACTATAAATGCTGTACCTCAACAGATGTTTTTAGTGTCAGTGCAAGAAGCGGCCACACGCTGATGCGGTTCTGCTTGGCACCATTTCTTGTCTGGAGAGACTGACACTGCATGAATATATTCATTTTACTGCTGAGTTCTTTTTTGTCATTTTTTTTTCCTCCTTTCCATTCTCATGACACTGTGGTAAATTTGGTGTTTCTGTGACTTGTTCCCTCTTTGCATATGACTTTGTTTTAAAAGTCATCCAAGTCTTGTTTTTGAAGACACCAATTGACCTGAATTTACCTTTGAGCACTTCTCCCTTTCCTTTAACCATGTTACCAGGAATATGTTTTCAGGTTAACTTGTATCCTTTACCAACTGTTTTCATGTGTCTCAATATCACTATTTCTCTCCAAAATGTATTGCTATGCAGGCACATGTATCAAAATAGTTAGGGCCTCAGTAAGTACAATCCGCAAGTTCAACAGGTTTTTTTATTTACTCAGCTGGTCATGTTCTCGTATGAAGGAGGTTTTTTTCAAGCTGTATTTGAAACAGGGGACAGGTTATGTAAGGGCATAATAAAAATATGGCTTTTGTGAAGGCACAAGCATGATCCAACAGAGACTCTCTTTCTAAATCTCCTTCCGTCTCCTAATCTGAATGGATTTTTCTGGCTTCTGATGACAGGGGAGGTTCTTCTGTGCAAATTCATGCCAGGTAACAGCTGAAAATGAGAACTGGAAAAGTGGACAAGAGAAAAAAAATGTGAAGCTAAACATTATGAATTTACAGTGCTTGCTGACCATAAAAATCTCTTCTGGCTAAGTGTTAGCAAATGGTGCCATATGAGACACCACAACATTTCCCTCAGCTTGCGAAAGGCCATAATTGTGGTGCTCCAGATAATCTCATATGGTAACTGCTTATAAAAATTGACCCTTTAATGACAAATCTCTGCCCCAGATATTTTCTTTATTGCACCTTTATACAAAAAGTAAAGCATAAGTTACAAGAAAAACAAAGAAAAAACAAGTGATGGGGCACTTGATTTTCAAAGTACAGGAATATCTGTCACATCCACATCCTCCCTGTGAGAATCCCTGATGACCAGCTCTCCAGAGTTCAGAAAAGGCTTTTCCAGCTGACTCTATCAGCTAGCAACAGTGCTCTGCTATCTCCTCTACTACTAATCTGTTGCCTTTTCAACACTCACAGGAGGAATATACTCCTTTGAAGAATATACCTTTTGAATTCTTTTGAAGAATATAAAACTTTGAAAAAACAGAACTGGTGTGTAAACCCACTTAAACCATGAGGGTAAGGGTGTTGCGACCAGTGATGTCCACTTCCAAGTTAGAAGCTTTAACTGCTAAGCTACTGCTCAAAACAGAGAACTGTAGTACTGGGCTTGTTTAAAGAATGAGCCTTGCTAAGAGATGCATGGATCCTTTCAAAGTCAGCATCCAAAAGTGGAGTACTCTTGTACTCCAGAGTTCACCTTCATTGCCTTTCCTTTTTGTGAACCATCTCCTGGAGCTGCTTATCTCCTCCCAGATAATGGATGTGAGCTGCCTGCTGGGCTTGGGCCCTTATACAGATGCTTTTGTACCAATGTCATCCCTTTGGAGCTCTTCCCACAAGCCAGCACAAGAGGCTGCTCCACAATGGCTTTGGAGGAAATGATGCTGCTGTTTGGAAGGAGCAGTGTAGGGAGAAACTCCAAGAGGCAGCCCCACTGCTCATTTTGCTTTTCACTTTCTATAGATTCCTACTGGACTCCCTGGGCCTTCATCCTCTCTCGGTTTTGTACAAGTAGCTGAAGATGTTAATTCACAAGCTGGGGGAGATGGAGCTCAGCCTGACCTTAGACAGCACTCAGTGGAGGATCATACCTCTCCTGCAGCTGGCACAAACACACAAGCCTTTAGTGTCAAAGGTACATGCCTCATTCTTCCAGCTGCTTTTGTCGCAAACAAATATTTATTTTGGAGAAAGCAGGGGAAATCCAATTCTCTAGTTGTGGTTTCGATTCTTTTTGTCTGCAGCATGTTCTGCTAGGGAAGTGATGCACAGCGGTTTCTTTTTCAAATTTGCTTCTGGCTCAGCAAGAAGGTGGGTGGCAGGGCAGTTGGAAGTCATCAAGCACAAGCAAAAAATGTTTAGTAACCTTTTGTATAACTCTGCCCTCCAACCACTGCAATGGCTTCCTTTCTCTGTTCTTACTGGGGGACAGATCCTGGGAGGTCCTGAGTAACTTTGAATTTATCTGAGAAATTCCAGGTCTTGAATTTAATATTCTAAACATAGCACAGAAAAGCATCACAAAATCTTTCTTATCCATGATGCAAAAATGGAGACAGCCATAAAACTGGGGTTAAAGTGAAGCAACTTTCCTAAGGGCACTGGAAGAAGGCAAACAACAGGACATTTAACACAAGCAAGTCACAATAGCTCCCTCATGCTAAGAGTCAAATCCTGAACTCCTGGGCATCACTTGAGTAGATAGGATCTTTATGAAATATTTATACCCAGGATGTAGCAGGTGTCAGATTTTTCACACCCCAGTAGCAAGCATTGCTGCCTTATTGCCACCAATTAAGCAACTGTCAGCATGAAAGGCATGTTCAGAAAAAAAATTGCCTCTAGATCCCAGTAGTTGCAACTGGTTACTTGCTAATGAGTAACAGTGATGATTACTGATATTTATTGATGTGGTAGACTTTGAAAGCAAGAAGTGAAGTTTAGCATCCCTGGCTAATGCTTTCCCAAAAGCAGTATGATGACCCATTCAATGTGCTAATAGTTCTGTTAGCATTTTTGACACACAGATTTTGGAAAGAAGAAGAGGCAACTTACCAGCAAATGTATGTAGTGCACAAATACAGTCATGACATAGATGAAAGTAGGGAAAATATCTGCTTTTTGACAATGTAATTTTTCTTTCTACATTATTTTCCCTTCCACTCTTTTTTTCTAGAAGAAAAAGTTATTTTTTCTCTTTCTTTATGTCCACTGCAAGCAGAAAATCTATATGCGTACTTTGAAGAAAATATCCTACTTTTAAATAAATAAACAAATAAATTAAATAAATACTTTTAAATAAGCTGTTCTCCTATTTCATAGTGATGGCACACATGTATATTGATACAACATGAGCCTAGAGGAAGGCTGCATATTTACCCCAGAGAGGTAATTGAAGTTCTTCATACTAATAAAAATTGTAAGAACACTGCCAAGGGCAGCACCATTCCCGGACACTTCTAGATGGCCAAGGATTTCATGAAATTGAAAAGAGCACCACATGAATGCTCACCAGAGGACAGGGAAGGTGAAATTTTTCAGCATAACCACCCACTTAGCTGAGGCACTCGTGGCATTCGCTCCAATCCTGGGTGCAGTCCTGGCTGCAGTTGCAAAGCAGGCCATGACAGCCTCTCATCTATAGGAATAGTCTGCACACAAAGATGACAACACCCCCAGATTGTTAAGCTGCTGACAGAAAGAGCCTCAGAAAATACCTGGAATTTCTTATCCTGTCAGAAATAAGAAGAGAAACAAGAAATAAGGTAGAGCTTTACTAACATTCAAACTGTGGAGGAAAGATTAATAATTGACAAAATTTAAGTTTCTGACTGAGATGGAACTCTGAGCCAGAAATAACGATAGCTCTTGAAAGAAACATCCCAGGAAGAATGGATATGATAGAAAAAGATTCTCTTACCCTTCCAAAGGACACAATATTCAATAATAAAAACATCTTTGACAAATATGTCAGTGAGGAAGTTGCTGCAGGTTCACAGAGAGGATGTAAGTAAGTGTTATTAGCACCAGTTTCAAGTCTCATGGAGGAGAAAAGTCCCTAAGGAATGGAATCAATTTCATCAACCATTTCAGAAATTTGAAGGCCAAGAGCCAGAAATCCATCTGAACGACATAAAGTATACTGCTCATTTTGTAAACATATTTTCCCTTAACATGGCCCAGAAGATTAAAAAAAATAAAATAAAAAACTTACTCAATTAATCAATTATGAAAAGGCACACTAGTCTTTTCAATAACATCCAGGGTTTGATTTATTCCTGGAGAAAGATAAAAGATAACAAAACAGAAGCAGAACATATCAAGCTGGTGTCTGAAATAAGTATAAGTATTCATCCTGACACACTCCACATATTTCTAGGAACAAAATTCAGGCAAGTATCACTAAGGGCCAAGGATTCCTGTTCTTCTGCTCTCTCTGAAGCCTATCAAAGGACCCAGCAGCAATGCAGAAAGGCATTGTCTCTGCTGAAGAATGAGCTCCAGCTTCCAACAGACATTCTGCCCACCCATGGTTGCTTGCATTCATTGCCTCTCATAAAATGCACTTTTTATTCAGAGGAGAAACAAAGGAACTTCTGCTGGTACTGAAATCTTGGTTTGGATCTCAGGGCTAATGAGGGAAATGTGCTCTTAACACCTCAAGTTCATACAGTTGGTGCAGGAGATAGATGCCCAAAGGGTTGAGGACACTGGGTGTCAGTGATGAAGGGCCTGGGTTTGTGTCATGTCCCAGAAATCGTGACAACACAAAAATTGTTTCCAACCACTCAGCACTACCAATAAGGATTGTGTTACTCATGGTGGACTTGCTACTGCGACAAGAGTGACCCAGTCAACCTGTTAGGACCCAGAGATCTCCTGGGGTAAAGGCATAGAACATGGAATGTACCTTTTTTCTTTGAATTCTTTTCCTGGCAGATTTAACTGGTGCTTTGATTCTGGGGTTAACAGACAAAAAAATAAGCAAGAGTACAACAAATTTTTTCAGGGTGTAGGAACATCTTCTCAGGCCCTACCAAATTTTGGTGGATGAAATCTGTTGAAGTAGATGACACAATCTGAACAAGCATATGTGGGTTCTGAAGACGCAAACAAGGTCAAAGCAGACCACCTGGCAGAGATGTTTCTGAAGATTAGGCTCTCCCATCCTGTAAGGCTGAGGCTTGAAAAGTGGACACTTCAGCAAAATTTGCTTTATCTTCACTTCAGCATATTTTGCTTTAAAATATGTCTTTATCCTAAACAAGAAAGGCATCTTGCACACCAATAAGTGGAAGCCAGAAGGAATTCTGACACTTTCTTGAGAAGGTCCAAATAAAAAATGGAGAACTGAGATAAACACGCAGAAGCTGTACACAGCTCCTCAGGGAAAATGAAGTAAAGAATAGTTCAGGGTTTACCAAAAGAAGTCTAACCCATAATCACACACTGAAAGCTGTCAAAAAGCAAACTCCAGCACCTTTGTGTCACTGAGAAGGGAAACATTTTGAGACTTCTCATTATACATATGTGGATAAATCACAAAGCTCACATGTCAATGTGCTAAAGGAATAAAATATGTGGTGTCAAGTGACAGGGTTTATTCATATGCTCTGTGTGAATGTATATGTTGATTAACACTTAAAGCCAGCAGATATTCATACATCTATTCTTATAAAGACCATACTTTCTGAATAAATACATTTTTTTAAAATCTCTACTAGTGGAACTTGCAATTCTTTACAAAGGTGTAACAAAAATCAGATTTGGCTTTAATCCTCAAACAGACAAGAGAAATTTTAATATTCATCCTATGAAAAGAGCAAACAATGGCTTTGTAAATTCTAAGAGTCTTAGTTTTTATTACTGTGACTTGGAAACCTAATGTTTTTTTAATTATGTGATGTTGCAGGTCATGATCTCCTAAATATTGAAGTACTTGTTTATCATTTGGTGTTTAATAACCAAGTGCATTGAACACTTTCTGCTCTAAATTAAGCAGTCCTTGGATCTTCACCAAATTGCAGAATGCTACTCCAGACAAACTCTCTCCCAGCTCTGACAACAGTTTAAATTGCTTTATATTTTTAAAACAATAATTATTTTAAATCTTAGAAATTAATGAAAAGAGGTGATTAATTACTAATATGAAGCAAAGCCTCAGACAGGTATTAATTTATTTTTGTCAAGGTAATGCCAGATTTCTGTTTCATATTTACTTTACTCCTTTGCTGCCTTTTACTTTAGATTTATGGCATATACACAACAGAAGTGTTTTTCAAGCACTCTTTGCTAAGCCATTCCCAGTGCGACTGATAAATGCCAACCCATATAAATGAAGTTATGGTATTGGACTGCTGTTACCATATTCAACTGTGGATGTACTAAAATTAGGCAGTTGTATTTCCATTTAGCTACTTGAGTCACTCACATCAATAAAAAGTAGGCCACTTGTTTAGGTGCCTTTAGTTAAGTGACTAAATTGAGATCCCATGTGGCACACATATTACAAAATAACATTAGCTAGTTCCTTAATAGGCTCCCATGAAAGCCAATGGGAATTTAGCCATGGAATTCAAAGGGGACAGACTGCACCCAACTATTGGATTGTGTAATAGCTTTTATTTTGATGTTTTTGGTACTTTTTCTCAGTAAAAAGATTAAAAACACAAGTTAATAAATCTTCTAATTAAACCACTTACCAATATTACAACATTAGTGTTGGGATAAGAACAAGCAAAAAGAAAGGCAATTATAAAAGAGGAAAAGAAACAAAGGAAGAAAATGTGACAAGTAGGTGGACTCTGGCTTTGTCTGTCACTTTGGCACCTTATTTCTCTCTGAGGAGTCTTTTGGGGGACCAGGCTAGGCAGCGGATTTCAAAGGTGTTGACAAGCCTGGCAGATCAGCCATTTCAATTTGTCCCTCAGCAACAATGCCAGGCAGCTGTAAATGACTAAAATTCTCTGCTTCACAATGATTCCAGGATTACAGATAGGTTTTTGCTTTAAGTCCAGCATGGACTCCCTGTTAAGAGGCTCAAGCTCCCTTAGACAGTGAACACTTGCAGTCTACAAGCCACAAGCCTAGCCTCTTTTCTAAGGTTAAAAGGGGCAAAAATCTTTTAAGAGTTGGAAAAGCACTTCAAGAAGTAAACAAGAGAAGTGTGAAAGAGATATCACTCATCTACATTTCTTTCAAGGAGATGTATGTTCAGAAATCCCCTCAATAGTTTGAAAGTCTTCCATCATTAATTTGGAGGCATGTTACAAGTTTTGTCTTAGTGCAGATGATAGTTCTATACTATATTGCTCCGTAATAATAATAAATTACATAGATTTTTAACAAAGGGTGGGAACACTTCCCAAAATGCCCCTTTGGTGCTTGAACAGCCCTCTCCCCATAAATGAGACGGTCTCTCCTTTTATTACCTGTGCTCAGGATCAGACTATGAATGGAATCCTCGGTGGAATGGTATGTCATGGACACTGATGGGCAGCAGCTGCCCCCAGCCCCTGAGAGGCTGTGAGGGCTCACACAGGCCTGCTGCTCTCTATATCACTTGACATTTCAGTCTCCTTTTCCTTATAGCCTGACTGCCCTGAGTTACCACACCTTGGTTTGCAGTGAAGAAACAGAAGGAACTAAAATGACTGAAAAACAGACTACAGTTTTTAATATCTTCATATACTAAAAAAAGGGGGAGGGGGTTTGCCTACATTTTCAACATTACAAACCAGCAAAAGGAAAAATGAGAGTTTGGCTCAAAACCAAAAGCTTTTAATTTAGTTGTGAATATTGCACAGTTCACTCTGAACCATCGAAATAAATGAAGTCTTGTCATTGGTTTCACTGGAAACTGGCACCAAGCCTTCATTTGGTAATTTCAAGTCAGTTTTACAGCTGTGAGCCAATGCACAAAGCATATGGTTTCTGATGCATTACAAGTTAGAACTGCCTAATGAACATCGTGTTAGAAGAACACTTTCTTTTATGTATAATTTATTGTGTCTTCACAATTCAAAGCACAAATGCAAAGGAAATATATTGGGGTTGAAGTTAAAACTACAACAGAATATACAACAGTAAATGTGCAAAACATTTTATCTTTCTACAGTAGTTCCAATGGAAACCTTCAAAAAATTGAAGAGTCTACTATAAACAAATACTTGCTCCTTTCAGCAGGCTTTGAAAAGCTAAGAAACTTGGGAAAATAAGTGTTTCAACTAATTCTTAGTTAAAAGAGAAAAAACCCTAAAGCATCACCCCTTTCAGGATTGAATAAAATCAAAATGGATGTTTAGGTCAATAACTCAGGGGAAAAAAATATTGCTACTCTGGACAAGAGAATTAATTTTTTTTTTTAAATTTTATGCTACTCTTTTTTCACTGGCACTTTGCTGTCTTCCCAGCAAATGCCAACAGAAAAACCACATCCAAATATTCAAAAACATTAATTTTTCTGGAATACTTATGGCTGACTTATAATAAGAAATCCTTTTTTATCATATTATTTCTTTCATGGCCAAATTATTAACTTGCAGTTTGCTACATATAATTCAGTTTGGGAATAAAATTATCTCTGGATATGATCCTTCAAAACTGTTGCCAAACTGGTCACTTAAAGTCATCTCACTGTTTAATCTGAGTAGAAATTAAAATAAATAGAGAGGGTTTTGTGTACATACAAATATGGCTTGGGAGAGAAATATTAACAAAGTATTTCTTATCCTTCCTAGTTACACTTCTTGTGTTTGTCTAAGCAGCTTCTTGCCAAACTTAAAATTCATTAATATGGGAAATACTGAGCTCATTGGCTGCAACACCTCCATTTTAGAAATCAGACTACTACTATCCACCACATGTTCTGGCACAAACCCAGGTTCCTTCTCTCCCTATTCATTCCACTTTTCCCTCAGCTTCATAAAAGCCCCACAAAATCACCTATGGAAACAAGAGCTTTAGAAAAGTCATTTCAAGGATCGTGTCAAATGCTGCTGTTCACGGCCAGAGCCACAGGAGGGGAGGACAGAACTCCATGGAGGCCATGAGGGCTCTGACTGAGTGCAGGGATGCTCCCACATGGAAGAGATTACAGAGCTGGAGAACGAAGCCAAGCAATTTGCTCATCATTCGCATGATCGTGAATTTTGCATATGTTGTGCAGCAATGTACCTTTCAGTTGGGACTGGTTATGTTATGCTGAAGTTCATCTTATGTAATTCTGATCACTTAGACCACAGATGCTGATTTAAGTGGGCTTTTAGGAGCTGGCCTATTTGCCCCAAGTGATTACAGAACCAAGAGCAAAGTGTACCAGGGGTAAAATAAATCAAGAACTGAAGGACAGCAGTTCATACAGAGCTCTATATGGACACTTCATCCCAAACTTCTCTTGTTTTTCTTTGCCATCAGAGCAGATTTTTGATTACTGCAGCCAGTGTCCAGGTTTTCTTAGAGTTCTGCCAGAAACAAGAGCTGGGGCATGTTTATTTCTGAGGGTAGATCCAAGGGGATAAGTGCAGCCAGCCAGCAGGAGCTTGCTTCCAAGGGAATGAAAGAGGACATGAGGAAGATTCATAAATCCATAGCTTTAAAAACAGAAATGGCCTTGTCAGTAAGTGTTCCTACAGACATAGAGACTTGGAATGGGGAGGGAGGTTAATGGGGTGAATGCACAGGTGGAAAAGGATTTGAATGTAGACAAAAATAGGGAACTTACAGATGAGTATCCAGGACACAGTGGAGGAGAAAGCTTCAAGATAAAACCTCAGGAGTCTGGGGTGACTTGGCAAAGAAAAAGCATCAATAGTACTGGAGTAGACTGATCTTGGGTGGGGAGGCCTTGGTACACAGAGATCAGGGAAGATGAGATTTCTGGCTGGGTGATTTCTGGTGGGATACCAGTTTGGGGGATTTGAGGATTTGGGAACTCAGGTTGAGGTAGCAGAGGATCCTTTTGCAGTTTCCCAGATTGACATATAATCAGATGCCAAGGATATAATAATAGCATGATGCTTTCACCACAGTAAAACACTGCCACCCCTACTGATACCCAGTATTACCCTTCCTTCACTTCCCGATGAGGAGGTCTGCAAGCTCATTTTCTCAAGGTTTTTTTTTTCACTGATGGAAATACAAGAGTTCTAAATCACAGTAATAGGCAGAATTTAAAACATCCAGAAATATTGAAAACCACTGAATATTTCCACAGGGTTGCACTGTGCTTGAGGAGGGTTATGAACCACTGAAAGAAAAATGGTCAGCATTGCAGTCATGCTCTTTACTTTTAGTGGAGCTGAAGCATTTGACATTCTAGCAGAAAAAAATGGAAGACCCTCAACATCCTGAAACAATGCTGAAATACATCTTTTAACATTAGGAAAAGAATGAGAGGTTCAATGAGGGACAGTTAGTCTGGGGAATCATCTTTGTTATTCAGGAGCTATCAAAATTCCCAATGCCAGACAATACATGGGAAAAAACCTGCAGAATACCATTGCTGTGAGAGCTATAATTTATCCTGTATAAGTGTTAAACCACGAAGCACCTGGTAGGTGGAAAACAGCACCTTAGGTGAGAAGAGGGCAGTTTGCCCTACAGAAAAGTTTGAGGCAGCTGCTTGACTTGAGAGAGCTGCTCCCAGAAGAGCTGCTCCTTGGATAAAGGAAGGAAGTGGGCAGCTTCTCTGGGGAGGGTCACATATGGCACAGGTTTGCAAGAGATGAACCTGCAGCTTGAGGGAATGTGGCTGCTGCAGGAGGAACTGAGCACTCACTTGCGCTGGAAGGATGGAAGGTTGCGAGGCTGCTCGGCCTGTGGTACAGAGCCATAGGTTTCTAAGTGGGACAGGACAGGGGAGTTGTGCTGATCTGCAGGAGTTTGGGGACACATCTGTGTGCTTCACACCAAATTCTAGTTCTATTTGTGTAACTGGACCACCTGACTTTTGATATCAGCTCTGGCCAAGCATAGCAACCTTTGAGCCCTGGCTGCTAAACATGACAGTGAGTGCTTGGTGCAATCCAAAAAAGTAACGGTGCATGCTCGCTATAAGCATCATGTTCTGCCAACTTCTTGTACACTGGTGTCATTTCAGCATGGTGGGTGGTGGGAACTCAGTGAAACTTTTGGAATTAGAGATGTTTGAATTCAGAAATAAATCTGTTTCTCTTCTTTTTGTTCTCATCATTTTCAGCTAGATATAGATCTGTCTAGACAGAGTAAAGTTATATTAATAACTCCATTATTATTACTATAGCTAACAAAACATTCTAAGTGCTTTAAAAATAGTTCTCATTAGTGGGAAGAAATTTCATGTCCAAGCTCTGGCTGAGCTGTCCTTCTCATGCTGTCTAAGTAAAGGAAGGCAGTGACTGTCCTCCCACCCCTCTGTGGATGTATCCTAGGAAAGCCCTTTAGAGTTTGTGATTTACCCCTACACCAGTAAGGATTAACAGCTTCCTCTTGCAGCAGCTGGGCTTTAATTGTCAGTGTTCATTTTCAGAACAATTTTGCATTGTTTATTTTGTTTTCCTTCAGCTGAAAAAGCAAATGGCTGTCATATTCCAGAACAAAACTAACTGCGGTGAGGGATTTTGAAAATACTACACAGGAATCCATTTCTATCAAATGGAGCTAGGAAAGCAGCATTTTTGTAGCCTACCTTCAGGTTCTTTTAAAACATGCTCACTCAAATTCAGACAGCCTGGACAAAGGGTATTACTTAAAGTTTAAACTTTGGTGGTGAAAGGTTAGCTGGTTTACGTTCTCTTGAAATAGCCTAAGCATTCAGGTTGAACATCAGATTTTTAAGAAAACTGCATCACTTTAATCAAAACACAAAAATCAAAGAACAATAATTTTTCTTTGTAATTGCCCTAGTTTGTGTTTAAACTAGCTTGTTTTAATCCAAAATAAGAGAACAGAACACTTGGAAGTAATATGAAGCAAATCAATTTATGCTCAGATGTAATTAGAAAATCCACATTTGCCTTCATTCTCTATTCTTCCTCTAGTATAGCTTCATGAAGCTTATCTTGCAATGTAAAAACCCCAAATGTATCAATCTTTAAGTACCTGCAGGTGACAGAAATCTCAGCCATATAAACAATTCATATTGTATGAACTGAAATTTTCTGACTAGCTATTTTTCTAGTAGAAAATATTACATTTGCTTATTAATACCAGCTAGAACACTGCAATAACCTTTCATAGAATTGAAGATCTGGCTGAGGAATCCAGAATTTAATCTCTGAGTAGTGATATTGTTTGATCCAAGCAAACTACATAGTTTTATAGAAACTTCTTGTGCAAAGAGGGTATTCAGCACTAGCAGTGCTACATGTACAAGCATTAAGTCAGAGATTTCAAAAGGACCTTGGTGTAGATTCTTCTGGTAGTATGTCCTGTGAGATGGACAATTCAGACATTGACACCATTCAGAATGTCTTTGATACACTGCTCTGGGCGTTTTACACAAATTCCCAAGGCAAGTATTGGAGTTAGGTGCCTAAACCAGCTGCTTGTGACACTTTCTGTAACTGGTTAAGGGAGACATGTTCCTCCAGCAGAAGAGAGAGTCAATGTATGTGAGTTAGATTTTTCAACTGAATTCCTGCAGGAGAAACTTCTCCCACTTGACTCTTCGGGGAGAGTTTGGTACATACTTTCAACCCCCCAAAGTAAAGGATGTTCTTAAAAGGTTTTGAGCTGAAACAAGCAATATCACTCCACCAAAATATTGCCATTCCAAAGAACTTGAGGTTTTCTGCCTCATGCTGCCACAGTTTCTGTCATTCAACTCTGCTGGGGCATGTATCTAATCATACTGAGTCCCCAGCAAGCATTGTAACACTTATCTCAGGCTAATATCATGCTGATATTAAAAGCAAGTCTCTAAATTTCAGTTCACGTTCGGTGGTTAGCTATGGGAGTCAACAGAGCTTTGTCATGTCTGTTCTATTTGAACACTTAGCTAAATCCTGAGTATGAAGGAGACAAAGCCGATAGAAAGTGAATTTAGAAGCATAGCCGGTTATGAAAAGTCATGCTCAGCAATGACACAACTACTTCAAGACAAAGAGAAAAATCTATCCTTTTGCAACTGTTCTGGATTCTTGCCCTGAGTTGTTGTTTGCTTCAAAGTTGTGTAGCTGGTTACACAAAGTGCTACTGAGCTGAGAAGCACCAAACCCAGAACCTGTTGGATTCTGAGCAATTGCTGACACAGTTAACAATCCAACTGCACCTGGGCAGATCAAAGTGTCATTTCCAAAGACCATCCTTTAAGACAGTCTTGTTTTGGCAGTTTTGTTACACTTTTGCTGTTTATTTTCTAAAACCTCCCATGAATTTATAGTAGAATTGATACTGTGATGTAAATAAGACTCAGGTCATTTTTCTGCTATTAACCTTCTCTACCCTAAGTAAAAATGCATCAAATATGCATCAAATATTAAGTGATCAATTAAGGAAATTTGTATATTTATAATGGCACAGGTTATATTTTTAAAACCAAATGTTCATATTTTCTAAATTAAATTTTTTTAAAAAGAGAAATACAATTTATCAAAAATACATTTTCAATTGATGTCAAGTTTAATAATTTTATGGGTTTTTTTTTGAATTACAGGAAGCTCATTAGTGACCTCTAAATCATCAGAAATTATACCCAATGCAGGCTAGACCTTTCCCCAGAAAAGATTCTGTCCAGATGTATTTTTTTGGGGAAAGGGGGTTTAGTCACTGCAGGAAAAATAATGTGCTGCCTTTCTCAATATATAGAAGTAAATTGCAAATTAAAAACTTTAAAATTAAAGACAAAAGCACAGGAAAGCTGCTTTAAAGGACACCTGTCATTTTAGAAAACCTATAATAAAAATGCAATTTTTGTACCATAGCAACATTCAAGAAAACTACCAGGAGAGTGTTTTCAATCAAGGCATTCATTTCTATCCACAGCTGTTCTGCATTTAGATTTTTAGTTCACATTACTCCTATCTGTTTGTCCAGGGCTAATTCAAACTGAGAAAGAGTTATATGTCACTCACTAAGCAAGAGTATAATTAAAAGTCCTACTACTACAGCTGGTTTGAAACATTTGAGAGCTTGGGAATTGCAGGGAACTCATATTAAAAATAAAAAGGATGTAATCACAGCCTCCTGTAAAGTTTAATGGGAGAAAGTAATTTCATGATTGCAGTTGGTTTGAATGAAGCACATTTCTCTAATTATGTATATCATGTGTATACACGAAAAGACTAGAATCTATCTGTATAATCAGGGTGATTTAAAATATTTCTGAATTTCAGGATTATAATTAATCTGGGAAAACTATTTACAAATCATAGATCATTTTATACCATGGTGTAAGCCAGAGCTTTCTTAAAGATGTATCCCTGTCACACACTTAAATTATCCATATTTGCACGGTGTCCAGCCTTCTGGGTGGATGTAGGGAAATACACTCATGTTGTAGCAGTTTCTATTTTAAAAACTGAACAAGTAAACCACATGGTTCATTGTTTGGCATTCCTCTGCTGAGGATGCCTACACATTACTCTGTTCTTCACCATACTACTCTTTCTGGAAAAGTCATTCCAGACTGATGTCAGTTTGGATATATGAAAGCTGCAGACTCGTTCTAATTGTAGTACTAAAACAAGCTGTGCTAGTGCCAATACTTAACAACTTTCATTCCAATTCACAGCAATTTTTGCTTACTTTTGAGTGAAATCAGTTCTGTCAGTTTTTGTCTTATTAGAAGAAATGTACTTTTCCCCTATAATTCCTACACCAAAATGCTTCAGATAAAGCTGAAACCAGAAACACCAAATGGTAGCTATTTTGTAGGTCACAGCATTGACTCAAGAAGCAACGTGAGGCTGATCCTCACCTGCTTTATATTCCAAAACTAAAACCATTCTATATTAGCATGTTTAGATTACTAGCTCTTAGAGTGCTGCTTTTTATAACAGGACTTTTGCAGATTAGGACAAATTTGATGTTTCTTAAAAAAAGTTTCAATTACGAATGTTGTCATTATGCAAATACAGTTTAAAAATGTATTTGTTAAAAAACCATCAAGTTTTCTGTCTCCTTCTGTCTTTCTTCATCTCTCAGTTAGAACTCTGGAAATTTAAAAGAAAATCCCGATTCTACAAAGTTCCAATTGCCTCCTGCAAAAGCAAAACCAGCAGAAGGTAATCATGGTCAGTGCCTCTATAAACAGACTGACCTGCCAAATCAAGAGAAACACTGAGAAATACTGAGAAATCAAAAACATAAAAGAGCTGGTGGAAAACCTTGTTTATATTTAGCAGAAACACTTTTAACACTTTGAGTTAAACTTTGGAACCGAGAGAGTAAGTGAAAATATTTCTTTTATGCCAGCATGCAGTTGAAATCATTTCTGCTGTCCAGAAGAGGGGACATAGAGTTCCTAACAGAAGCCAAGAGTATTCATAATGCCTTAATTTGAATCATGTAAGTTATTCTGAATGACACACTAACAGGAGTGTTACATACCTTGCCATTTTGGTTTACTTTGAATAAGGGTACAAAGGACGTTGATTCAGGCCTTTCTTTACTACATACTTGATCAGAACTTTTGAATATTTCTCTGATCACAAGGTTTCCAATCTGATGCCTTATTCAGTGTTGTTCCAAAGTGTACAATGTCATTTTAATCACTTGGGAACTGCTTAATTCACCCTCTAGTAATATCATTAAAATATATTTCATTATTCATATTGGAATCATATGGCTGATTCAGAGAATATATTTTGCACTCATTTTTCTTTCTATATCTTTGGAAATGAAGTCCTAGATGTTTTCCTATTCTTAAGACTTAATTTCAGTTCACACTAGCATTTCAGATTCCAGTGAGGAAAATATTTCTTAGCACAAGTGATAGCACAAGATATTAATTTTGAGTATATTTCATCTACTTTCTCTGCGTCAGTTCAGGTAGCTGCTTAGCCAAATACTATATAAATGTAGCATGCTAAATTTACAAAGCCCTCTATTCAATGAAACAGCAGAATACGCTTTTGGCTTGCCCAATTGGATACATCTGTACAGACACATCTGGAAAAATGGCCTAATTTTACATTGTAAAAAAATACAGAAAAGTAAGCCCTTCCCCTGTTTTCTTTTACTTACTGAGAATTATGTCTTGTAGATAGCTATAACCCAAAATAATATAATTCCACACACTCTTGGTGTTATTTTAAATACTTTTCTGAATAGTATTTAAGAATTTAGTTCTTTTTTCACCTACACCTGACATATGCCTGTTTTTATTCTGACATTTCCAGTGAATTATCTCCTCCAAAATCATGAGAGCCTCTTAGGTCAATTTTCAGTGTTTAATTTTGTGTTTATTTACAAATACAGAAAATAGACCTACTATGTGTTTGTTTCCTCTCAAGCTGTTTTAGGCTAATTCTTTTCCCACCATGGGGCCACTCTGTCTTTATTTAACTTGGTTATATTTAAATTTTGTCCTGTAACCTTTACTATTTTTTTTCCTAACAGAAAAAAGATGATGCACTAATAATGTGGCTAAATTTTACATTTAAAAATTTCTAACATGGTGTGCTTCACTACTTAATATATTTGAGATTGCCTAAGTTTCCCCACCCATCAAGACCAAAGAGAAACATATTGGCTAAATGAGCAACTTAAAGATGACAAGCTTACAGTCAGTATTCTGCTCAGCATGTAAAGATGACAGCTGCTTAACACGTATTCCAGTTTCATAATGATGGACACTGGAAAATGCAGTATTTTTCTCTCTCAGCCTTTCCTAATTCACTCCATATGTAAGGAGAACTTACCTCATGCTCCCAGATTTCTAGCGCCCCCTCCCCAAGTAGGGACAGGGTCTCCAAAGCAAATAAATAAATAAAAATGACCTTGGTGGTTTGTGGTTTTTATACACACTCTCAGTCACATACATTCAGAACCACTAAAAATCACCAACTCCCCAGAGAGCCAAGATTTAATTTGGATCACACGTTACAGGCCAGACTAGAGAGTATTTTTACAATAACAATATTTACTTATATTCATCAACAGATGGTAAAACAGCATAGGGAGAAATGCTTGAAGAAAACTGAGCAGTTTTACGCAGAAATAATGGCCACACCAGCTATAGATCGTCAATAAAAAGCAAATCAGATATGGATAGAATATTTAATTCTTGTCTAAGCTGGGTTTTCAAATTACATTACAGATCAGAAATTTCTTCCTTATGTGTCTAACTCATAACCGAAAGTCAAGTTTACACTATTACTCTCTGGATTTTTGCCAATGCCCATTTCCTATGCAGGACAGAAATCAGAAACAGCACAAGGATGAGATTTGACATTTACAGCTGAAACCAGAACTTTTTGGAGTTGTTTCCAAAAAGCTGACTTTACCTGTCACACTTACATGTGACCATGTGTAGAATTAAGAGAGAAGAACACAAATGTCAAAGCATAACTTCCACAATTATTTAGCTGCCTTTTTAGATACATCACTCTTCTTTGGAATACCTGCAAGACTAATATAATTTCTACTTTTTCTCATTTCCTACTCCCTAAAATAAGTATAGTCACAAATTAATGTATTTTTTAATCCCTTTTCAAGAAGACGGGTTCATACTGGGTTTTACTCCTGTATTATACCAATGTCGTTTCTTAACTCCTGGTGTATAATACAGCAGTTCAAACTGGGCTTCCACTGAACTTTTACTTTATACACTATCTGACTCGAGTTAAAAAAATAAAAGTAACTCTCCTGCCACACATACATACTTTGCAAAATAGTGCCATGGAGAAAAGCATTTTTATGTAACGTAGACTGTCTAGATTTCTAACAGTGTAACACAGTTCTCCCTCACTACCAGAAAGATAGATGAAATCTAATACTCCCCCAAAAAAGGTAAAGGAATAAGTCAGAAAGGACAATTATTTATGTTGCTTGGAGAGAAAGCCTGCAAGAACTGGTGGTACAGGATCCACTGTTCAGATAAAGGGCAATTCGCTCATTAAATTACATCAGATACCATTCAAGTTAAATGCAGTCTGAAAAAGTCACCTGGAATTATTATGTATGATGCAGA
Source organism: Pseudopodoces humilis (assembly GCF_049639895.1). Taxonomy (NCBI): domain Eukaryota; kingdom Metazoa; phylum Chordata; class Aves; order Passeriformes; family Paridae; genus Pseudopodoces; species Pseudopodoces humilis. Next base: position 51,956,666 of record NC_142206.1, read on the forward strand.
AACCTTAACCATCAATCACATGCTGGAATATTGTCAAGTGGCAATAATACTGGCACATAAACTTCTAACATTTTTTTTATTTTCTAACATTTCATCCATTCATATCCCTCAGACATAGGAGGTTGACTGCTCAAAGGGTAGCAGAAAATTTAGTGAAACCAGATGATCTTACTAAAGAAACCAAATTTTTATGTATTTTACTTGCTGAAATATAATACATAAAACTGTTTTTTTTCCTGACATCAACTATAACAGTAATCTTCTTCATGACTCATCTGCCTATCCTAACCATGTTACTAAAAGACAATCTAGTTCTTTTGAATCAATGTTCCTTAGGACAATTTGCTACAGATGTGCAAGGAAACCTCAGCCCAGCATGAAAACAAAGACTTGTTTAATAATTATTTTAAGCATTCATGTGAAACTATAGAGTGAATTTCTGTTTGTACAACATGCAAAACTTTACTTGTAAGATATGCAAATGTTTCAATACATGTTCTGTTTCTGATCAATTGGTCATTCAAATTATAGAGTAGGGAAAACTAGCAAATGAAGACTCCTGTGGTCAGTTTTGGAAGTTAAGGTGTGTGTTTACCTGGCAGTTTACCACAGTGGAGAGGAAACTCTGCTGCTGGCAGTAAACTAAGAGCCCAGTTGCACAGTTTAGCTGCAGCAGCATGAAGCTATGGGTAGGTTAATTTAAATAATTTTTTTTTGTAACTATGCTGTAGACCTACCATATCTAAAAATGAATTGTAAAAAGAGATGGAGAGCAAAAACCTTGTGTGCTATAATCCCTGAAATACTACATGTAAAAAATCCAACAATGCATAAACAAAAAGACACACTTGTCTGGCTTGTCTTCCAAGGCTGTGAATAAGGACATTATCTGGTTATGTACACTGGGTCTTCTAGGCAGAACAACAGTTTAGAGATTCTTTCTTGCTGGCTTTTTGGGGTTTTTTTCCCATCACAAGTGACTTTTCATGACATTATATTGGTTACCTATCACCAATAGAAGCTTTTAATTGTTAATATACATATTTTTTTAAAGCATTGGTATCTACAGTATCATAATATTCATCCTTTTTTTGCTGTAAAATAAGCATGCATTTGGTTACATCTTTTATCTGGGGCCATCCCAAGAAAATACTGCTTGTCCTAACAAGCAGTATTTTCCTACCCTGGAAATGTAGCAGGTACCAGCCTCTAAACAATCAAAACAAGGCACATTCACAGTAATATGCAATTTTCAACTAGAACACTGTGCCCCAGGTGAAGATGACATGGGTCCAATAGAAAACTAGACAAGTTCATGGAAGAGAAACCCACTGAGGCAAAGACACCTCAAACACACATCATTATTTCTGTTTCCAGAAGTCCCTGACTTTCAAAGTATTGCAGGACTGTGAAACTGTTCTCAGGAAGTATCACTGCCTGCTTCCCTGCCCTTCCATGCCTCTGTAAACAGCAGCTTTTATGACACTGGCAGGAACAGGATGGAGTGTGAGCACCAGAGCCACTCCAGTGCAAACACTCAGGAGCACGTGCAGGTCACTGCTGCCCAAGTTCAGCACTTGCTTCAGTGAAAACTCTAATGGATTGTTAACAGAAAGCAACCTTTTGAGATTTATTGTGGACAGTAGCTGCTCAAAGCTGTAAATTAGAAAATAAGCTTTTCTGGGCAGGAAACAGCTTTTTTGTTGAGTATTTGTATGGTGCCCACAAAGAGTTTGTATAAAGAGGACAATAGGTTCACTGGGACAGTAAGTCCTGAACATTTCCAGTCACAGCTTCACTTAAAGGGCATCATGACCTCTCTTTCTGTAACATTTCTGGGATTATGTCATTATTCCTAGTTCCTGTTACTTTTATATTTCTGTAACTATAACCCCAAGCAGGAATTACAAGCCCATATTTGGGAATTGGTGTCCATGACTGCTACTATAATATAAGAAATACAAAGCCCCCAAAAGACTGGCTTGTTAGCAAACAGAAATAAACTTCTTGGAGATGAACCATAATTCTCTCCCTTAAAATGTCTGCCATTGTCTTTTCAAAGAAACAAAAACAATAGACTAAACAAAGACAAGAGTTAACCAGAGTGCTTTTCTTTCTTTAAAAGAAGTGTAGCCATAGATTCTTGCCAGCTTCTGTTGCCATTTATATAGTACAAAAGATACAAGTATTTGGAAAAGGAAGGTTGAATATGAACCTGCCAAGCTACAACAACAGCACTCTTATCTGTGGTACAATAATATGAACAAATTAGTACAATAAAAATAGTTTATAAGGGCAAAAATATCAACTTGCCATAACAGTTAAGCTTCTTTTCCCTTTAAAAATTTCTAGTAAATAAAATATAAAGATGTTAAGAGTTATTCTTTCCCTGTTTTCTTTTGTACATCTGTTATCTTCTTGCAGCCAATTTTTTACTGAAAAGTTGATGTTTTGTTGAAGCAAATCCAGTAGCTGTACAGCTGTGCTGCTGTGCAGAACAGCAACCCATTACTCACCATCCTGAGAACCATGCAAAACTTGGGAAGAATAATTGGCTCTGAATTTCAAGGTTCTCCCTATTTTCTTCCCTCTTACATTATTCTAGAGATCAAGGGGTAAAATACAGCAGTCTTTTATAGTACATCATCTAGTCCTGCCACTAATGCAAGGTAAGTTCTTCCACCTTTCACTATGGAGAAGTGACTTTACATTTAGTTTGCATTTTCTGCTTGGCAACAACTTGGATATGAACAACCCACATGCCATAGCTGACATATTGCTAGTTGACATTCTAGCTTATCTCTTTCACATACACTCACCTTCAGGAAAAGAAATATGAAGGTCACCCATTTTCAACATCAAAATGGTGCAATTTTGGACCTTTTTTAACCTTACAGGCAACCCATAAAAACAGGGTGACTAGCTCTAATTAATTTTACTAATAATGGTCCACATATCAATTACAATTTTTTATGATATGGTAGAGTGTTTATATGTATCCCAAATATTTAAATCTGAATTTTTACCAACTCCTATGAAATTAAATCTAAAATAATAATATTTTCTAACATCCCTTCACACGGAAGATAAGATTTTTTGATAATTCACGCTCCAAAATTTGTATTCCTGCTTGGTAAATTTTTCCTTTTCTTGACCAGCTCTTTTCTGAGTAATTCACAGCTGTACTGCTCCAAGTAATGTTCACTGGTGGAAAATATTTGTCAAGTGGATATTGAAAAGGCTTCACTATTTACATCAAATATATTTCTCCTCCTCTAGAAGTAGTCATAAGTACTTCATAAGTATTTAGATATGCAAATATGGACGCTTTATTGCTCCTGCTCAGGGATTCTAAGAATGCAGTATCAATGGACACATTCACACCTGCTAGAGTGTGGACTGAGTTTTAGCTGGATACTCTTTGGCTGATTAATAGTTAAGGATTTCTACTCTCTTACTTCCCAACAGTCTCTGAGCATTGCAAACTTCCCTGACATGAAGTTTCAATGTACTGCTGTGCAAAAGCTCTCTGGGTTATCTCATGCTTCTGTTTATTAAGGAGGCCCACAGATGGGTTTTAATGATCATCCTTTTGTTCTGTATATGAAACCAATGTTCTTTTCTAAAGAAAATACACTGTGGAGATGAGGTATGTTCCAGTTAGAGCTAAATTAGAACCAAAGTATTCAAAAATGTCTGAGTGTTCCTGCCCTCAAGTGTTGGCAAACTGTAGAATACTTTTATAACTTGCTCATGTTGAGTGTTTCTTTAGGAGGAGATGTATAAACCAGCATTACATCAGGTTTAAAGGGCAGTAGGAAGAAGACATGGTTGATGACAAAAAATGGCACACAAAACAAGTCTTTGAAACCCCATCAGCAAATTTTTCCTTTGTGGAACAAAATATTCTGACATCCAATCATCAGAAAGTTATCAGTTCTGAAAGGCAATAAGCAGTGAAACACACTGGAGAAAATACAAGAATCACTGTGAAAATCATTTCCTCAGTGACATAACACCCTAACACAACCTGTCTTTTATCTGCTGCCTCCTTGACATTTCCTTCATTTTTCCTTTCATGCTAGTTAGTTCCACAGTAATGGAATTATATTCAACTTTCTCATTTCACTCTCTTCGTTCCCATATACAATTTCTACAGAAGTATTATTTTCATTTCATTAATTCCACTTCTACCTCTCAATCCAGCTCATTAGCCCCTCTTCATCACTTTGCATTTTTGCACTAATTTCTGTTCTTTTATTTTGTATCTTCCTTTGCTTTCTATTTAAGCTCTTTTAACAATACCAAAGAAAGGATGTGAGACCATTTTTAAACAAAGAACAGATCTTTCATTCTGCATCTGTGATTACATCATGTCTTGCACTGCTGCAGGTATCTTCCCAAGCACTCACACCCCTGATGTGCATTTGGGTGGTTTGGAACCTGTCCTTCTGGGCATGTCTTCATCTCCTTCTCACACTCATTTTCCAGATAACTCTGTGCTCACATTTCCATCCAAAGCACAGTCTTTGCCAGGAATTTCATCACAATCAACCTGCCTTTTTAGCTAGTCACAGGTTTCCTGCACAGGCTTCTTTTCTTCAAGTGATTGTATTAGTACTGTGCTCTTCCTCCATGTTACAAGGCATGGCTTCATACTTTGCATTTAAGCTAGCGAGCTAGCATCCCATCAAAAAGTTCATGAGCAGTCTGACAAACTATTACAGATATTTTTCAATCTACCACCATGTGTATGGAAAGCCAGTCTTCTCCTGCGGGTGCTTCACCAAGGAATATGAGACATGGAGTATTTTAAAGGAACATATTATCTGCAAAGCCAGACCTAGAGGGTGACCTTAGCATGAATACCTAAATATTTCCTGGGTTGTCTATATTAAGAGGTACATGTGTACCCACACCGACTCTGCAGGTTCTGCTCCTAATTATTAAAAAAATTAATGATTAGAGAAAAGATAAAAGAAATTATGAAAAAACCTACTTTTATAGTTACTTCCACAAGCGGTTGCTAATTGGGAGTGATTTTGATGGAAATAAAATGTCTCATATATTGAATTCTAGGTCCTCATTGAAGGCAAGCCTTTCAAAGAGCCACCTAAAGTTTTATTCAGATTTTAACAAAATGAAGCTGCCAAAGACCAATCAGCTTGGAACTGAATGACAACCCATGCCAACTAATGCAATGTAGATATGTTTGTGAAAAAAAACAAACCTGTGTGTATGTAGGTATGCCAAATATTATAACACATTAAAAAAATATACGATGTATTATATGAATTATAATATGAATTATATGTTAGTAAATACATGAATTTACTAACTTCAGGCCAAGAGGATCTTATGTTGCTATATTTAAAGGTGATAATAGGATTGCACCAGCAAAGAAACAGTTGTTAAACCGTTGGTGGAAGAAATGTTGGGAAACCCCTAGTTTCCATTCAGAATATTCATGCTTAGTCTCCAGTATGTCAGACTCAAATTTCTAATTAGAGAAAAGTAGGTTTTAATCATATCTAGCTCAGAATTATGTCTCTGTTCAATATAGATAGGTAAATATGTGTGTATCTATATAGATATGCATACCTACATAAATGTCACAGCAGTAGAGAAAGCAAAAGCATTGGAGATAAAACTTTTTGCTCCTCTCTGCCACTTAAGTGCCAATTTCAAAGGCATTTCATTTGCCTTATCCTTTAGTTCTCCTTCATTAAAATAAAAACTTGTTCCTATCTCAAATGGAAGAACCTGGTGAGAATTACACTAATAGGAGTGTTTGCTAAGGCTGACCTCCACTAGGAAATTGCCTCCTACTTCCAGTGGAAAAGAAAACTTCTAGCGATTCTATTAATCTACATAAAAATACGCTAAGTGAAGCAGCCTCCTGAGTGTTTATAGGATCTGGAGTGAGGGAGATCCAGGGACACTTTACAGGTAATTTATTTTAAGTCACTTTAAAACTTTTTCTATTCAAATATTAATTATTACTATATATATTTATATATATAAATTTATATATATATATATATATATATATATATATATTATTAATTACAATGAATGTAATACACTGTACAAAGAATTCAATATAGACTTGTAGTACTGCTAGGTTTGACCTGATTATAATGTAAACACATTACTGCTCCAAAAGCAGAAGACAAAATAAGACCACTTCAGATTGTATCTGCCTTCCTCAAGTAACTCACTGGAGAAAGACTTTCTTTACGCATTTTTTAAAGACTTTCTCTTTAACGTGTAACAAATTGCACACACATGCATCTCCTTTCAATTGATATAATCTACTATCTGTGATGTCACAACAGTGTTCTTACACTATTTAGATTTTAAAGTACTATTAATGGGAGAAAAACACTGTGTCTCACCTTACAAAAGTATAAAGAGGGTATAGTTCCCAATGTGTGATGCTCCATGTTTTTGAAATTACAGCCCTTAGAGATTTTTTTGGCATTAAATTAAAACCACTAACAAATTGCTAGTGGTAAAACATTGCATGAACATTGTTTCTTGCAAAATATTGGAAATAACTATTGTAGCATTACTCAACAGTTAAGCAACCTCTGTTTACTGTAAGTATTAGCTTGAACAACGTGTCCTGCATACGTAAATTCACTCCCTTTGGAACCAAACTCCCAACTCCTAAGACTTGGATCAAAAAAGTAAAACAAAAATATATGAACAAGTACTCTTGCTAACTGGTCTAATATCCATAGGTGGAAGAAACTGCTTATTTCAAATAAATAACTAAATAGAACATGGCTAAAGAGAACCATGATTATTTTTCAAATATTTCCCCACAAACAGTTCTAAATGATACTTTTCATTTATAAAAAGCATTATTTTGTTTTGCTTCTTGTATGTACACCTGAGAATCAAACTGTGTTGCCAGTTCTCTTTGTAGAAGTAACTAGAGCACTGTCCATCCTATGACCCAGAATTGACCTTATTGGTCAATGAAGCTCCTTTTTCAGCAAAAGCAGATTCACATGTTCCCTTATCTGTCTCTATCCATGAAGAAAATAGGAAAAGAACTGAAAATTTTGACGAGTTTCCTCAATCATGAATAAATTCAGCAATATGATGGGAAAGTATAAACTCATTAAATTTCTCTCCTTTTCCTCCATACAGACCAAGGCCCATAAAACTAAACACTGGCTCTTCTTGGCGGGCAGGATCAGAAATGATTGGTTGCATACTCTCTCTAGCATATTTCTGTAGAATTGGAGTAAATGGAGACAGTCTTGATGTGTAATCTTAAATCCAATTTCCTAGTTTTCCTCGCAAAAATTCTTTAGACTGTTCTCCTTGAATTTTGTAAACATGGAATGGAAGAAGTCTTCTGGATTGAAATATTTCCAGTTTCAAATCCATCCTTACAATGGAGCTAATACTGACTCTCCTCTGAGTTCCAAGAACATTTCTAATTATTCTTTCACATTTTATTCCAAATACATATTGTGACAAAAAAAGAATTGGTGCCTTTTTATCCATGACTTTGAGCTTTATCTTTTTTTTTTTTTTCTCTTTTAAATCATCATTACATACAACTTATTGATTCCAAACACACAAATCTTAGAGGAAAGCTTGTTATTTAATTACTTCTACTGTGGTTGACAACTAACATACAGAAAATTAATTTAGATCCTGCATTAATCCCAGAAGCTTAACAAAACTGGAATTTGGGAAGGAGCACAACCATCTCCACTGTATACTGAGAGGAAAAAAATGTCACAACACATTTAGCACATACTATGCCAGCAGTAGTAAAGCAGAGATGGGAGTTAGCACCTGCTTAAGAGGAGAACAAGCATGCTAACACTGGGAGTCAGGGGAATTTCCCACTAAACTACAACATATAGAAAGTAGGTCACTTTTACTCTTTTGAGAATGATAAAAAGCAACAAAATTCTGAATTATATATGAACCATTACATTTAATTTTCTTCTTCTCCAGCAGCTCCCAGGAGCCTTGAAGACAGAAAAATCTGGATTTTACGACTCTGGCAATTATCTAAGTTAATGCCATAGAATTCTCCACAACCATTTTTATTATAGTTACAGATCTGTCAGCCTTTCTCTTTTACTCCCCTTTACAATTCTTTCTGTACTGCTTGCCTCTGATTTAGTGTTTGCTATAAAAGTTTACTCCAGACATAACTTGGCACACAAACGTCTTACACACAGGCTTTACCTAAAATAAATCTTTAATATATCTGCAATTTAGCTTACCTAGCTCTCTTGCCAGGTGTTACTGGCAGGAAATAGGGTCAAGTTCAAATGTCTGAGACAGATCTTAAATAAATGTGATTGGCTGAAGTACCCCACCCAGAAACCTGGGAAAACAAAATATCTTCCCTAAGTGACCCTAAAAGTCAATTATTTTCTATTCTGAAACATGGATTCTATGCAAAACAAGAAAAACATGATGTGGGGAAAAGGAGAACTGCAGTTTGATAGTATACAAAAGAAAAACAGTGACATTTATAAACATGAATAACTAATCTGTCTGATAGTAGAGTTGAATTTAGGGGTCACATTTTATTGAGTATAACATAGTAGGCTAAATGTAAAAAGCTGGCTATGACACTTCCATGGAAGAGAAGAAACACTGGAGGTCAGCACCCAAAACAGAGGCCTAGTAAAAGAACCAACCACTGCAATTTTCTTTAGGGACTAAGTTCAAATTCAGGGCAATGGATGTTGTTCAGTTGAGTTCACTAAGGATGAGAAAGGGCAAAAATACAGACACAGATAGAGCAGGCAGCGGGAAAGCCCCAGAGACAGCCAGAGAGTGTGCAGGATGATTTTGATAAAGAAGTGAAGCAAGAAAGAGGAGCTTAGGGTAGACAAATATCTGAGGAGACTGTTAAAGCAATGAGCCTCTCATGTTTACTTCTGGCACTCAGGGAACTGGAAGTTTGTAAATATAGACAGAATTGCAACAAAGAATGATTACATTTCATCATAAATTTGTAAAAATATTGCCCTCAGATATCAGCTAATCAGAATGGGCTAAAAAGAGTGGAAAACCCTCAAAATAGCTCAGCAGCCTTGCACCTGAATCCTGCTTCTCCCAGTGCAAACATCTTTGTAACAGCCCCTCCGCTTCACCTGCTGAGCTCCACATTACTGCCAGCACAGCACTAGAGTATAAAGGCATATTCTGGCAAGTCTATTCCCACTGGGAATGCCTCCCTGACCTCATGTCAAGACTGCTCCAAGATGAAGCCAGGGAGAAGTCAGGGGCACTGGTGTAGCACAGTTAGCTCAGGCCCCTCCATCCCTGTCAGCCATCAGGCCTCACTCACACTTTATTCATTCTTTTCAGCCTTTAAAAATTAATAGCACCAAAGGCCTTAAATGTAGTCTTTCCCATCTGGGAACACTGGCTTGCCACAAGGCTTCAGTTCTGTTACAGCTCTCTCAATTTAAAGCCTTAAGAAATGTGTTGTTTTCTTATGTTACTACTCAGCATGTGGCATATGGAAGATGACAGCAGAGGTCGATGCTGTGAGTTCCACAATAATATAGAAAACACTATTTATGAAGAGACAAAATAAGGGTGAGAAACAAAGGAAATCATCAACATGGAGTGATGCCAGGCATGGTGGATTTCCAGACAAATTCTCTGTACAGGCAGTACAACTGAACACCATAACTAAGTCTCGCTGCAGAATTTATAATAGAGGGAGAAAAAATTCATTGGTATAAAGCTGAGGGGCTATAGTGGAGGAAAGATGATCAGGACAATCCTGCTGGAATAATGCCCCCAAATGCTGGAACAGATCATCAAATTATTCAAAGAAGCCCAGTAGGAAGAACTTTGTATCAGTTGACACGAAAGTGTTTTACCTTTACCTGAATAAGTAATTGCATTGAATACTGAGGAAAGAAATGTTTATACTGCAGAGTTCTCATTCTTAGGATCCAGAATTAATCTCAGAAAGAATGAAAGTAAATAAGTCCTACATTTCTAAAGCAATAGACCTAGTCTTTGAAGCGTGCCATTTAAAGAGCAGCTGAAGTGATCAGTGAAAGGAAGATAATGATAATGTATTGATACGGAACTAAGCAAACAGTATGGGGCATGCAGGTGCCATGTATTGTGGATGCCATCTAATACATATGCTCCAGACTGCAATTTGACAGAAAAATTAATGGCCAACCTCTAAACTGCAGTGACAGAAACAGAGGAAGCAGAAACAATGCAACTCCATACACCACTGCTACGCCAGGAAAAACAACCACAAGCATCTACTCTTGCTGCTTCTGAGATCATTTGGAAAGACTTCCACTGAAGGGAAAGCAATCTGCAGCATCAGTTAGCAGATGCAGAGATTCTTTATGTACATTTATTACAGAAAAAGGCAGACAGACGCTCAGCTGCCATTTTTGCTCGTATTATTAAGTCAGCAATAGATATAAATCAAACTAGATGGCACAGCCACCTTCACTTCAACTTCAGCCACATCATGAATTAGCAAAACCAGGTGCTGATGAGGTGTAATGAAAATGTTTCAAGACCAATAGGCCAAAATAAGCTGTTGATAAACCCATGAAACAAGTGATAATAATTCTTGAATTCAGTAGCAGATGACAAGATTGGATTTTATTTAAAAGGGACCATAATCCCATTGGATTCAGTAGCTGACACCAGGAAATGGATAAATACTTCACAACTGAGAACAGGCATGCCAAACATAATTCAGGAAGCACAGCTCTTGCCAGAGATAAATTCTGGTTCTGAGTGTATACAATGTAGCATGAGGTGTGCAGAAATTACTGTGATTTTTGTAACAGAAGGAGACTGCAGATTTTGAAAATCCCAGCTTCAGCTGGGAACAGATGAGGACAGACCTATCCAGTTTCACTGATGAAACTCCATGGTCCAACTACACCACTCCAATTTCTGGAAGAAAGACCATCAGAAGGACACAGAGAAACATTTTATTTGGAAACTGAAAGCTTAGCACAACTAGCAGACTGTGTTCAAACTGCTAGTAAGTCAAATCTCTTCCTACTGTAGTCCTTAGGCACTGCATTTTAAGATTTTATTATGCAACTATTGTTGTCAGAAAGATAACATTAAAAGAAAGGCCTTTATGTTAAGCATGTCCCCAAAAGAATGGACTTTCAAACTTCAACATGTACCAGACAACTTACAATGAAGATACCTCTGAAATCTTAAACTTGTTCTGCCTTGATTAATTTGCTAATCTTTTACCACCTACTGTCTGTTAGTATAGAGCTTATATTAAACAAAAATCCTCTTTCTTATACAATCACTTTATTCTTGTTTTCAATCAGTACCTGTATAAGACAGGAAGCAGGAGCAACATAACTTTACTAAAGGTAGAATATAGGAAAGGATCAGGATATGAAGCTTTGGTCCATTTTCCTCACATAACTATCTGTGGCTGATGACCACACTATGAAATCATCCCACAATTCACTTACAGGTAACTCCTGCTCAAATATTACTTAAGTAGCACCCAATTGATTTATGATACCAGCCAAGCTCCACAGGTGATAAATATTGTATATTACAAACAGACCAGATCGGCCAGATCACAAGCTGTGAAAGAAACCCCAGTTTTACCCCAATAGCCTCAGAGGTTTGGCAGGTTAGTAATACGTGCATAATATACAGAATATTTTCTTCTGAAGAATTTCAGCAGATCTTGACATAAACTATAACTTTGAATGCCAAAAGTGATGTTAGCACCAAAAGTGATCATTTTTTTTTGCTTCTCAGTGCAACTCTAGCTAATATGTCAAAAGCAAGATAGGAGTTGTTCTTCCCTCAAGGCAGCAAATACATCACCCATGGCAGGACAGTGCAAAATGAGGTGCAATACTTCTCTCCAAGCACATTCTACTGCCATTTTGCTTATTACTTCTTGGGTTTAAATGAGACTTCCTTTAAAGTAATATGGTGTATACTTCTGGTGATAGACTTCCATTAGCCTCATGGATTGAAAAAGTCCAATATATATTAGTGGTTTAAAATTAATAATAACAGTTCTGCCTTCTTTAAATCTGTTGAAAACTGTATAAAGGTCACAGCACTGCTGATGCCCACATTTTTTCTGTTTTACACAACTGAATAGATGAAGTAACTCATGACAGCCAAATTCTGAGATCAGGCCCTAAGCAATGATGACATCAGATGCTGCCAAAAGACATTTGATTCCTCTATTGTGAAATGCCAGGTTGGTTCTGGGACATGGTGAGAAAGCAACTGTAGTTTAGAAAATTCTATAGTGAGCTATTGTTTGATACTAAATACAAGATCATCACTCTTTCTGCTGCTGCAAGTCACAGGGCATCCAAGGACACATCTAATATTGCCACTTTTGTTTGCAAAACACAGCAACAAAGCACCCAGACTATAGAGAGTGTCTGTGAGAGTATGGAGACACAGGACTTGATGGCAGGAGTACAAATTAAGAAGCTGAAGCTAATAAAGCTAATGAAAGCCAATCACCACCAGCATACAGCATATATGTCAAAGGGGATCTCAGCTCCTACAAGTTTCTCTGCACCTGACATTTTGCAAAATCATTTGATTTATTTCTGAGCAATAAATTTTTAGGTTTTTCATGCAACTAAAAGGACGAAATATTCCTTCATGACTATCTGATACTGTTTTAAATGCCTAAACAGAACTATTGCTGATTTCAGCCAGTGAAGGTCCCATTCTAAAGCATGAGGGATGGCACTGTAGTAAATTTACTGTATTCACAGCAAAAGCAGAAAAAGATAACTGAGAGAGCAGCTCCTTAAACCTGAGTAGTCTGTGCTTATTAGATGTGGGCTTGCTTGATTGGCAACTTTACAATTTATGTTGCAAGACAACTCATGATGTGTAACATATATTGTGCTTTTAATTAGTTTTCTATTTTCAATTATGACTTTGGAAAAGAGGACAGTTACACAAAAGGAAAAAAATACACCATTTATTTGATTCCAAATAAAGTGATATGAAAAAGGTTCTCAGAGTGCAGAGTACCAAATTAATCTTACTAAAGCAAATGTATTGTCTTTTTAAACATATAGGAATATGACAAGAATAGCAAGTGTTTTGTACTGGTAATGGCAGTATTTTGAAAATTCAAATTTCCAAATATTATGCAAATAACACATGTGCATAATCAGATACATTGAATATTTGGTTTATTTTTTACAAGATTAATTTATAAAGACTCTCCCTTATTATATTTTATCAGATCAAGCTTCCAATTTATCCAGCAGCCATCCCTGGTGGTGTCCAAGATGGATCCCAGGGAAGAGTGTGAGAACAGTGTAACATACAGCACTAACTCCCCAGAATATTTTTCAGCCTCCTGGGATTTGTGGCTGATGAAGCAACTAACCAGATGCAGCAAGTCTATCTTTAATAGTCCTCAATGGTTTCTTCTTGGACTTTTCACATCCAAGAGTTTTTTATCATCCACAGCATCTTGTTGCAAGAATCTTGACAGCTTAAAAATGCAATATGAGGCAAAAGTACCTCCTTTTTCCTATTTTGAAATTGACACTTCCTGGTTTTACTTTACATATTCTACTCCTTTCTATAATTCTTCACAGTAAAATGATGTTATCTATTCACTTCTGTGCCTACAAAGCTCATGGAACAAATCCTCCTAAAAGCTGTGCTAAGGCACTTGGAGAGCAAGTGACTGTGGCCTTCTACAATGTCATGACCACATCAGTGGACAAGGGAAAAGCTACAGATGCCATCTGTTTCTGTAAGGCCTTTGACATGGTCCCCCAAAAACACCTTACCTCAAAATTGGAGAGGAATGGATTTGATGGATGAACTGTTTGGCAGATGAGGAATTGGTTGGGTAGTCACATCCGGAGGGTGGTGGTTGACAGCTCAATGGTATCATAGATGTTCCATGTCCAAACGGAGATCAGTGACAAGCGATGTCCCTCAGAGGTCTGTACTGGGAAAATTAATGTTTAATATCTTCAGCAAAGACAGAAACAGTGGGACTGAGTTCACCCTAAAAATATCTGCAGACACCACCTATGGTGCACTTGACATGCCTGAGGGATGGAATGCCATCCAGAGGGATCTGGACAAGTGGGCCTGTGCCAAGCTCACAAACCTCAAAAAGGCCAAGTGCTGGTGCTGCACCAGGCTCAGGACAATCCCGGTATCAATCCAGGCTGAGGATGAACAGATGGAGAGCAGCCCTGCTGAGAAGGCTTTGGGGGTGCTGCTGGGTGAGAGGCTGGACATGACCCAGCAATGTGCACTGGCTGCCAGAAACCACCCGTGTGCGGGGCTGCACCAAAGCACCGTGGGCAGCAGGGGAGGGAGGGGATTCTGCCCCTCTGCTCTGCTCAGTTGAGACCCCACCTGGAACACTGTATCCAGCTGTGTGGTCCTCAGCACAGGAAGGACATGGAGCTGTTGTTGGAGCAAGTCCAGAGGAGGGTCACAAAGATGATTAGAGGGATGGAGCACCTCTGCTATGAAGACAGGCTGAAAGATGGAGTTTTTCAGTCTGTAGAAGAGAAGTCTCTGGGGAAACTTAATGCAGTCTTTCAATTCTTAAAGACAGCTTATAAGAAAGATGGAGACAAACATTTTAGTAGGGCTTGTTGACTTAGGACAAAGGGTTTTGGTTTTAAACTTAAAGAGGGTAGATTTACAGTAGCTACAAGGAAGAAATATTTTACAATAAGGATGGTGAAATTCTGGAACAACTTTCACATTCAAAGTCAGGTTGGATGTGTCTCTGAGCAACCTGATCTAGCTGAAGATGCCCCTGGCCATTGCAGGGGGTTTGGACAGGATGATCTTTAATGGTCACTTTCAATCAAAACTGTTCTATGATTCTATCATTCTATTCAGAATAACTTAGTATTGTCAGCAAACTAAGATACCTCAAAAATTTCTCCTTCTCATTTCTAGACCATTTATTAATATTGGGAACATTGTAGGCCCCAAGACAAATCCCATGGATACTTCAGTGGTAACCTCCTTTCACTGTGAAAACTGACCATTTATTGCTGAATTCTGTCTTTTTCTTTTATCCTCTGACTTCTTAGATTCTTCAAATATAACCTAATGGGCTAAATCAACCATTATTTCTTTATCCACAAGCTTATTGATTTATCTGAAGAATGCTACTACATTTGCGAAGCATGACCTACCCTTAAAAATCCTTTTTGACTCTCTGCCAACATACAATACTAATTCCTGTTCACTGGTTCTTCAAAACAGTTACTTACCGTAATCCAGCTTCCAAGCTTCTCTATAACCCTTGGGTTAACATCATATATTGCTGCTCATTATTAAAAATTTCTTCTGTAAGCACTTCTGCAGAACTATGGAGTATGATAACTTCTTGGAAACTGTGTGTGTTTGAGTTCCCCACTCCCCCACACAATCACAAGGTTATGATTATAGCCAGGTAACCAATAGCTAGAGTGAAACCTAACACAAATTAATGGCACGTGAAGAAATGGATATTCTTATCACTTGTGAACATAAAGAATCCAAAAGGACCTTGACTTCTTCAAGACTTATTTTCTACACTCAAAACTTAATTTTAACTTAAAAATTAATTTTAACTTATCCTGAAAAGCAACTGTAGAACTAATCCCTGCAGAAATTTCTAAACATGAAATATCAGCTATTGATATAATTTGTCATCCTAAACTTCCAGGTCAAACCTTTTTTACTTCCCAGATATGAGATAAACCCCAGCCTTAATCCTACTTATTAAATAGCCACAGAACTAGTTCTTGCAGCTAAAGTGCATTAAGGAGAGTAACTCCATAGTCACCAATATTCTCTCCAAATATCCACCCTTCCCACTCAGGTGAACAAGGTATTCCACACAGTATCAGATAACGGCATTCGCCCTTCTAGGTGTTAACCTGCCATTCCAGACCCAGACACAAGCTGGGCTCAATGGCCAAGTTCTTCTTAAATCCTGCTTTTAAGCAAAAAAATAAATAAATAAACTGAGTGAGCATTTCATTAAGAAAAATTGAGATTCATTAGAAAACAACATTCTTTTTTAATCTTTGTTGATCATAAACAATCCAACAGTGAGCTTGGCGGAAGATGACTCCCTCTTTTAGGTCATAATGCCACCCTAAACATAAGCCTAATTTTCTATTTTTTGTTTTATTTAAAGGGATCACTTTGTATAGCAAATCCATTTATAAGGCATTTGTTCCCAATCATGCAAACTTTCGTCCTATCTCTGCCAGTCTTGCAGAATACAAGAATAAAAAGGCTTTCTACCTTTTTTTCTGAAAACCTGATTCCAGTCCTAGCCCTAAAATTATCATGTACTGTAGAGAGAGGAAGAATCTGTACTGGAATACCTAATATGAAGCATATGCTCCTGCCTACGCCATAGTACTCTCTCTGACATGTTTTTTTCCAGTTCCCCAGCCTTATCCCAAGCCTTCCTTAAATGGAAGATGTGTCCAGGAATACTGAAAATAAAATATTTGCTTATGACTACACTAGCTTCCTTCTGAACTCTTATAAATTCAGAAAAAATCAGACTTGCTACAGCCTTCCTTTCTGACACCTTATCTTTCCCCAATTTCTACCAAAAATTTGAAGATATTCACCCCCAGAGATATCAGCAGTCTTATTCCTGCCAGTCATGTGGATCTGATACAAAAACAGGTTTTCAAGTCTTTTCCCTTTTTTTCTTTTTTTTTCCAAGTCTAACCTATAGGCTACCTATACATAGGAGCCTTCTGGAACAAATGAACATATACATTCCCTTTTTCATTCTTGATGGCCACACAAGTATCACATTATAAGATGACATTTTGAAAACTTGTCTTAAATTTTAATCCAAACCACTGTTATAAAATTATTAAGCCAGAATAAAATTCAAGAATTGGTGAATTAAACCACACTGGTATTAAAAGGAATCCTTTAAGAGATCAAAAAAAACCAGTTACACAACAATAATGAGGCACTGGGTCAGGTAAAATTCTTACTATATGTACATTGTTGGAAGTTTATAACTAACCTTAAAACAGTGAGTGCTTAGCACTGAACAAGCAATAAATAAAGATAATGCTTGCCCCATGAAACTCAGCATCTAAAAGAGAGCCTTGAAGAGGATAGGATAGTGTAGAAGGTTTAGAAGGGGACACTAAGAATGTTATTTCATTGCAGATATGCCTGACCCACCTGATTAAATAAATGTTAAGAGTAAAGAGATTATTTAACTTACATTGCTAAGACATATTAATATGTCTTTAAAAGTTACAGTTTAAATGCGATAGCAGCATCTGGTATATCAAATTCAGAGGTTAGTTTGCACTTGGAGCACTTGGTAGGCAATCCAAAGATGGGAATGAGAGATAGAGTGGGATGTGAGAACCCCTGTGTATCATCTGTGCTTTTGCTCATTAGATGGAAAAAAGGTACATTATATTCAGCAACATATTTGTGGTTCTGGCACACATTCAACCAGATTCAGCTGTTGCCACATCACTCTGCATTATACAACCCACAGGGATGACAGAAACCACTGCCAAGGTGGCTGCAAAAGACTGGACAGTTTTTTACTTTGACGGGTTAATGCCAGCTAACTATCTCCAATGCTAGCATCTGTCATTCCAAAAATATCTGTTTTTAAAGGGATCTAAAAGAGCATTAAAGACTGCACTACAAATTGCAGGCAAAACTGCAAGTGAAATTTTGGACATTTTATGTAAAAACTATGACTACCAAGATGCCATTGCTCCAAGATAACCTAGGTGATAATTTAAAGTGTGGATAAATTACAGATAAATCCATCTACAACTATTGTCTTTGACTCAGCCTCTTTCTCTGTAGAATTAACATTTTTCTCAGGAGGTGCTCATGTTTTATTACACATATGATAATTTATAATACTAGAAAGAAAGTAAAGCCAGATTCAACTGGAAAGACAAAAATCCATCCAAACCGCTTTCACTGAATTACGAAGCATTCCCTGCAAGAAAAGCTTCCATGGTCTTGTCAGGAGGGGAAGCAATTTATCACTGAATCCAGCCCTTAGGTATCTGCACAGAACTTCAGATTTCAGAAGTGGGCTCCATGACTTTCTTTTACAGGTTAAAAATACTTGTTAAAGTTGTCTAAACTGTTGCTAAGAGAAATGACACATTTGGCAAGGATATGTGAGTGATAGCTGGAGATTCTTGAAAATAAAGTAGATTTGGCTTACAGGTCGTTTTTTTTTAATTTACTTCAGAATCTTTAGTAATAGTTACCAATAAAATTCAAATCATTATATAACACAAATTCAGTATACATTCACCAAAGGACTTCTATGTCTTCCTCAGAATCTTCCTACGAAGCCACATCAGCTGAGACAAAAATACAGAAAAAAATTTAGACATAAATTTTAAAACCTTTGTGGAGTTGTAAATTAAATTTGTCCCATGTCGTACATGCATTTAAGAACAGCTTTCCTCTTGCAACAGGGAACACTGAGCCAGACTCAGTTCTTCATAGCTCTCTGCACTAGTTTACCTTGGGTGTTAGTCATTCAGATTGCTCTTAACATACACTGGAATAAGTGTGCTAAGTTGGTGTAAGAATGTGACTAGGAACCAACTTCACAGGTTATGCATTTCAATGAAATCCTTAAGGAAATGAGAAGTTTGATTTTTTTCTGCACTGTTTGGAAAAGATTTGTGATGTTACTCTGTGTACTGCTAAATGATACTACAGAAATATGGAGGCAATGACTTAATAGAAATTATATTATTACTTCAAAACTCTAAGCAGAGGAACAGTGAAGTTATAAACCATTGACTAGAAACACATAACTATTCCCACCAGCTCCCCCTGGATTTCCTCGATGATTTATGAGCTCCCTGTTGGACTGTATGATGATCATGTACAGTACTCTGAATCTCAAGAGCAGTCCTTTAGCTGGGTTTCTAGCACTAACATCTCAGACTGTCCTTTGTATTCTTAAGTGTTATTTATT
Source organism: Pseudopodoces humilis (assembly GCF_049639895.1). NCBI lineage: Eukaryota > Metazoa > Chordata > Aves > Passeriformes > Paridae > Pseudopodoces > Pseudopodoces humilis. Next base: position 51,975,681 of record NC_142206.1, read on the forward strand.
TCTTAATAATATAAGGGGAAAAATAAAAACAAAATTTAAAAAAAGCCGATTTTGTTCCGTAAACATTGTTGTCAGTCCAAAACAGCTCCAAAATTTTTAATAGAAAGAGTGGAGTATTACTTGGGATTTTCATGCATTCAGATGCCAAACTTCTTTAAGAACCTTTGCATTAGTTGTAGCCATGACCTCAGCTAACCCAAAGAAAGCCACAGGCATGCCTCCTTTCCCTATTGGCAGCTACTTTAATTGGCAGGTTCACAATGAGGACTTTTGTTTGCATCCTAAACATGCACAGCACGATTAAAATGTTTAATACTTTCATCCTCAAAGTGCAGCAATCAATATGTTGGGTTTTCAACAGGCCAAGTCATTACACATTTAAATAGCATCATTCAAACCCTTAAGGAACTTGTTTTACAAGAACTCAAAAGGTTCCCTATTGAAAATTATATGGATTTAGCTCAGTTTAAAAATAGACATTTTGTTTGTTTTCCATTCAGTTGCTCTACTATTTGATGCTCTTTTCTTGCACACGTAGTCTTTGAGTATTTTACTACCCCCTGCTGTATGGAAAGAAAACTGTGCAATAGATGTGGACTGTGCTACTAACACCTCTTGAGAGCTCCCCATCAGCTGGAGCACCAAGGGGATGGATTCAGAGTGGCTGGAGATACAGGGTTCTGTTTGGCTTGTCACATGAAGTTCCTATGGCTCTAGTGTGGGTAACAGAGAAAAAAGTTTTCTTGACAGCTCCAAAATCGTAGACTGCTACAGGAGTGCCACAGTTACTGGGTTTGTGTAGTGCATATCCCCATGTTTCCCAAGCAACTAAAAGTGCTTTGCGAAGCAGTGAGTCAGATGCTGGTTGTGCAGTAACCACACACAGGGATTTATGTTTTCAGGAACTATGTGTCCAAGAGCAGGATATTCTTATATAGGTCTCTGGCACTAAACCTGTTGGGCAGCCACTGAATTAGACTGAACACCTCTAAAGCTATGTGAGCAACATTTGGTGTACTACTGTGTACCAGCACAACCCACATAATATTCACTTCAGCTGCTGTAGTACATGAAGAAACTCTCCACTTTCAACCCAGATGAACTGCCTCTTGGTAAAGGCCGTAACATTAAATTGCCTTCCACACTGGCACAAAAAAAATACACATTCCACATGCAGTTTGTCGGTCAAATCAAGTGCACACTCAAATTTTGCTCACCCATCATGAGAAGCCAGAGAAGAACATTTCTCCTCCATTTTCTTCAAGAAGCAATTTGCCAGAAAATCCTTGTTTTTCTGACACCAGAAGAAAAGGGATTTGTGCTCATTGGCACATCCTCTCCCACTGCAGTTCACAATGGGCTAACCTCTTGTTCACAGAGAGTAGATTTGTTTCAAATTGAAAATCCCTGATGTCAGGGATGGTTGGTGGCAGGTCCACCATTACCCTGCCCCACCTGCCTTGCTAAGTAGCAAGGTGGTCTCTTCCTGGATTCCCCAGCTATGTGGCCATGCTGCCTGGGAGGTAGGTCTGGCTTTTTCAGTGTTTCTAAATCCACTGAGACTTTCTCAGATCAGGTTTAGGGATTTTTAACACATGCCTCACTGAAAACATCCTATACTTGTATTCTTTTCTAATCTTGGATGCACAGTATCATTATTAGAAATAACAAAATTGCCTATGAAAGAGGAAGCACGTTTCCCACACTACTGTTTGCCATTGACTACAAGGGTGGTTTGCACAGCTTGGCTGGAAGCCTTGAGAATAATACCTTAGGAACAGTTTTCTCATATTAAACTGCAGCACCCTAAAATTCTGGTTTTTTAAAGATAATAGAGGTTGGACTGTAACCTAGTGTCAGGTTGGAATAATGGTTATTTAATATATGTATTCCCCAGCAGCAGAACAAGTCCCAAATGGGAAATCCCAGAGTTTCAATTCAATTAAATGGGGAAATGACCTACATCAAAACTTTTGGTGCACCAGCAATTTCCTGGTCTGTGCCAAAACTGCTGCACATCCAGTTATGGACAAAAAGTCTGCCAGGTCTTCAGTGCTGGTCTCCTGTGCTGTCAAACATTGCCTGCACAGGACACAGAGAGCAGTTTGGCATTGCCTGTTCGTCCCTACCACCTTTGACAACAGGCTTAGGCAGAAATAGAAAGCAGCCACTTACAATCACTTGTTCCTTTGGGTGAGCAGGGACCTTAGTCCATAAATCATTTCTGCTTTGGCACAGTGCCCCTGTCTCTGAGTAAAACACCACTGTAGCATCCTCCCTTCAGGGCAAGCTGTTGGCAAAGGGTCCGCAGCAATATGGACACGACTTCCACCACTGCAGCAAAATGAGCTCAGCAGGTAGAGACAGACACCAGCCCAAATTTCATTCCAGTCCCTAAAACGGAACTGATACTCCTTGTACCTTAGGTCCTCTGAGGCATTCAGCACTGAGTGATGCCAGTGGACAATAAAGATGCAACAGGCAGGGGCTATATAACATATGCTGCAAAAGAGATGGATTAGCCAGATGGTTTCAAACAGCCAGCTCTTTGCAAATCTAGTCATGCCCAGAAAAAACGATTTCTCTAAATTCTTATTAACAATTCTTATAAGAAATAATTAATTTAACTGTATTTTGTTGTGATGTCAAATACTTTATTTGACAAAGTTCTTTTCATTCAATATTTTTAGACTGTTCAGCTAGCTCAAATAATAAAAATGCCTTATTCTGTCTTCATTTCATTCACTTCCCATTTCAGAAAAAAAAAATCAAGACTAAACATCTACCAAATGTTATTCCTCTCCATCTGAATGTGACGGATTGTCTGACGATCACATAAAAATTAAACAAAAAGTGCATTGTTCCCTTCCAGGTTTTTCAGCTGGTGTAAATCAACATATCTTCACTGATGCCAAGTTGCAGAGATGTACATCAATTGAGAATCTTGCCCTTCATCTTCAGAGAGAGAGATTTTACCTACAGTTTAGTTTCTCTGTCTCTAGGCTCAGGAAAACTTCAATCTACTTTCCTTTCATGCTCTGCATATGACCATAAATAATCCATTTTGGTTTAAGTTTATTACTTCTCCTAACTTGAGAAGAGGTCTTGAGGAGAAAGCACAGAACAGATGTGACTGGTCAGCCACTCTGGCCAAGACTGTCTGGCTAAGATCCAGGTATTGTAATTACTCAGTGTTTCAGTTCTGACTTGTGAAATATATCCTTAGCAAAGATAAATATGCACAGGCTTTGCTCACCCCTGGCTATTTATTGATCAGATCCCATGGTGCCATCAAATCTATAAAAAACTTAGTATCAAAATGAAATAATTTTAATCTAAAATGCAGTCTTGAACATACTACTATTCTCCATTCAGTTTGATCCTTCTATCTCCCTTATTCCCTCTCCCTGAAAAACAGAGGAGCCTGGCTACAGCAGAGACTTGGTATCCTCTTCTGACCACTGGGAAGTTGCAAGAATGAGAGGACAGGAGCCTTTAAAAGATAAAACTCTAGGATTCTCAGGCTTCCAAAGCCCCTTACTCTGCATGCCTCATGCACAAGCAGAAAAGTAACCCAGCCCAGACTCAGAAACATATCTGCAGCACCAGCCCACTTCTCCAAGGTAGCTGGAGGGACCCAGCCCTTGAACAATCTCTGAAATGCTTTTTCCAGGTGTTTTGCCCTCACTGGCTGTAGCACCATTGGTTGTTTGTCTTCCCTCAACCTTTCCTTCCTCCCTCTCCATGATCCTTTTCTCTTTCCCGTCTTCAACCGCAGTCCCTCCCAAACCAGACTAATGAAAGTTTTGTTTCCATTATATAAGAGCAGTGCAGAATCAAATACATTTTAAAAAATAACAAAACTAGGGAACTGACATGTGTCTACAATCACCCTATATCCAAACACTGAGGTTTGAACTTGGCTCAGACATTTCTGAAAATGCCAAATTGGATTTCCACAACCACAGGGAAATGGTTCCACAGCTGGTATAAACAGAATTAAGGTGCATTGCTTAAAGTTGCCTACCAAACACACAGAGGTAGGTTGGTAGAGGAGACAAATGCCATAGAGGAGAAGGAAGTTGCAAACTTCAGCCTGACAAACTCTTTTACACGTGATTAACATTAAGTAAGGGTTCCACTTTCAAATGGGACACTCACAAGCTTAAAGGTAAGTAGTTGCCTAAGATATTGAAGAACAGAAGTCTCGGTCCTGTAGGCTTTTTTTGTACTGAAAACTAACTCATAGGTCTTTGATATTTCTGTAATAATTCAAATCAGACAATGCCAGACAAACTACTTTTTTTGTTTTAAGTGGTTTTAAGGGTAACATTCAAAAACACATTAGCTCCCCTGTAAAAGAATACAACTGATTTGCTTAGGTCTACCAGTGCAAGTGAAAACAGAACAGAACTCAAGGGATCATTCAGAATAAATTACGGAAAAAAAAAAATATGCAAAATTCAGGAGTTTTAAATGGAAGATCAGATTTATATGGCAAGCATTCAGTCCTGCTCCAGGGTGTCTGGCCACTGACAAAACAAAGGCCAAGTCACCTCTTGTCCCAAGGATCTGACAAATTTGGACAACAAAGCACACTGGCAGCCCCCCTGGAAGCTTTCAGATGTTTTCACACCATTGGGATGTAGACATCCAGTGCAGACATTATTAGAAGCACGGCAGCTGCATTCCCACCTTCAGGGTGTCCAGCATATGCTGGGTTCTGGCAGTTGCATTGCTCCTGGCAAGTGACTGGGGGAGTTCACAACTAGCCAGATCATGTCTTCATTGCAGCAGAAGACTGAACTATAGACATGTCAGGATGAGAAAAGTCAATACAAAGGAAATGTGGGAATGGGATGGGATGTGGAAAATGAATGGAGAAATAAGGAAGCTAATTTATAGAGGAAAAAAAGATGCTTAAAACATCAGCTTTCCCTGATGTTTTTCCCTTTCCCTGAAGACTATAATTCTCTTTTTGTTTGTTAGTCTTGGTTTTATGTTTGGGCTGTTTGGGGTTTTTTGATATTGTTACATCTAATTTTGCTTCTGCCACACTCTTCTATACTATAATAAAATACTTCAGCATTGCCCACTCCTGAAAATGATTTTATGGAATAAGGAGACAGCAAGAAGCCCAATTCCTATTGCACAATAAGTAAAACTCTCTCAATGGGTCTCTGTTCATGATAATACACTATGGGGAAAAAAAAGACTACAAATAAGCAGTATAATAAATAGCATGTGCAAAATGTACAGTATAGTAAATACACTACAGGGACTACTTACAGACTAAGTATGCTTACTCCATAAGCACCATCAACCATCTTCTGTGGTTTGGCACATCAAATATTTGCTATGTACCATTTTAAAAGCATTGCAAATCCTTGGCTGGATACCAAGCAAATGCTGTATATTACATTGTCAATTGTTGCTTTGCATATTCAATGTGTGACCTCACCTCCCTCCACAGTTCAATGTTCAATGTATAGAAACACCAATAAAACACACAATGTTTATTTCCAATGACATATTATTAAATGGGTCTCTCACACTAACAAAGCAAAGGATTTCTCTTTTAGGGGAAGTCTAAGGGGAGACAAGGACTTCAAAACTATATTTGAGAATCAATTCTGTTGAAGAACTGTTTTGCCAGTTGTTTTGCCAGGTCCATTATCTGAAGAACAACATAGGACTCTCTGCAGCACTGTGGAAGGACAGACATACAAGTGATCCTTCTGCATTCCCTAACTACAGCACTGAGGAAAACCACACTACACACTTATTAATTAATGTGTCACTAGTGTAGACACACACCCCAGACAGAGCCATCTGCACACATAAGGGAAGGGAAGAGAGAGAAGAAATCATAGGCAGGCAAGATGGGGACATTTACCCTTGCAAGAGGCTTGACTGGGCCAGAAGATGGAATTCCAAAGCAGTTCCCAATACTAAAGATGGATCAGTCCATCCTCTCCTAGCAGGCTGGACAATATTCAAGGGCTTTCTCACTCCTGCCTGCCTTGTGCACATGAAAAAAATCAGCACTATAACACCACACTGTATCTCATCCAAGAAGGAAAAGAGGAATACTTAAAGAAGTTAAAGTCCAGCTGAATGGAAATACAGAAGAAAATTATTGATAGTCTACTTGTATATGAACTAGAAATGAGGCTGCTAACAAGCCTGCAAATTGTGATGTCATGCAGATGCTGGCAGGGGGAATAGTGATTGTCATCTTACTGAGTGCAACCTGGGTATCAGGAGTTATCCATCATGAGTAGGAACCAAATACTGGGATGTGGTCAAGTGACCCCAGCTCAGATCAGGAACAGGAGATTAGAAAAGGTCACCCTCACTGCAGGGTAATCATGGTTCCATCAACACAAACATGACGTTGTTTTATCAGCTCTAAAAGATTTCTTACCAGCTCTGAAAGACTTTCACTACTAGCCTAGCCTGGATTAAAGCTGGAACCTGCAGCAAGAAGATTCCTTGCTAGTAAAAATTAATTCCAAACTTTTTAGTCTGTACTTCTTTATAGGTAATTTTTCTGTAAATAATAAGAATGAGCTTGTATAAAACCATTGAGGTGATATAAAGAGTATTCCTTCATTTCTGAAATGAAGAAATACATTCTAGATTTTATCCTGAAAAACAGTATCAGGAAATCAAAACATACACAACATGCATAAGGACGATACAAGAACTATTAATATTGCTATTATATGTCAGTCATAATGTCACTAAAAGCCTTGTGAGTTGTCATGGATTTCAGTTTGTATGGAAAGCACTTTTATTAAGTACTGCTTTTAAAAAACAGTTTAGCATATTACAGTTCCTCTTAGGTCATTGAGGGTTTTTTTCTTAAATACATTAAAATGTAATAATAACAGCCCCCACAGTTCAGCACAACAGTTTAGGATTTTGTACTCTATTATGACCGAGGACACATCTAAGCATTACATTAGCAAAGTGTTTACCTCACTATGCTGAAATTATATCAGTGAAGAATACATGCTCTAGGGCATCTAGCTGTCTCTATTTGTACCTCATGACAATCTTTCATCAGAAAGTGCATCCCTAGCAGGTGCATTTCTGGAGCATTAAGTTATCTGTATCCTGAGTGACATAAATTCGTTCCTTAAGGTCAGCTGAAATGTGAATTCTGCTCTTCCCCTCAGACTCTATTTAGATCTGCAGACAACACTGTATTTGTCAAAATGTCTCCTCGTAGAAATGTGGCCAACTCTATTTACAGATTGATACTTTTGCATCAAGGACTGATCCCAAATCTTGGTTTGAGTTATTTAACCCAAGGAAAGGAACAACTCTAACACTGTTTCATCAGAAGATTAATTGCCAGTGGCCACTGGCCAATGCTAAACTGATCCAGTTTGAGAATGGATTTCAAATTCAGACATTTCTTTCAGGAGATTGTTTTATTCTATGCCAGCTTTCTGCTCAAAAAAAATATGCAAATGTCCAAAGTTCAGAATTGTAAGGATATGTTATAAATTCAGAATCAAATATTACCTGACTCTGAAATGTGCGATTGAAGCTGCAAATAAATAAAAAAAATTTAAAAGCGCAAATAGCTTTTGAGAAGTAGAACCTGAACATCACCTTAAACCAAGTCAGCACTGAACCCTAATAAAAGTCCATGTCTAATAAACATTATCTGCTATGTCACATGTTTTATGTATATATTTCATATGTCTTAAGCATGTTAGAGTAACTTCCATATTCTTTTGAGAATGACTTCTTATTTCAGTTGCTCAATATGTCAATAACTATTCAGAATTACTGTCAGTGGGACAGTAGCCCTCAACCACTTAGTAGCTTCCCTACAGTCCTTCTGTAGGCAATTTTCCAGAAAGACTTTGGCTCCCCAGAAGTCTACAGTCTTAGTTAAAAATCAGGAAATATAACCAACAACATGAGACTGCAAAAAGTAAGACAAAGAAAACCTTGAAGATCACTAGATCTGAGATCCAAAAAGACATCTGATTGTATAACAGAGGCCACAGTTTCATCCAGGTACTTTTGCACTGAGCCATATAATTTCTGTTTGGACAAAATATATCCTCCATAAAGGCATTTAGTCTTATTTAGAAATGTCAAGAGAGAAAGAATTCATTTCTGGGTAGTTTGTTCCAGTAGTTTACGCCAACAGTATTTCCAGAGCCTACAGAATGAAGAGATATTTTTTGCACTTATATAATTCCAGCTCTCATCTCTGCAGACAGAAATTCATTAAAGTCAACAGACCTCAGTCATCACTGATTTAAGCCAAAAACTTTAAGTTTCATTGACTGTCTTTACTTTTAATATAATTAAACTTTTTTTCATACCAAGAATGCCCAAGATGTTTACCTCGTTTGACAGGGAGTAGGAAGAGGTGGACCAATTTCTTATGAGGAACTGTTTCAACTGGAAAAGGACTGAGGGTGCTTGGGTGTGCAAACAACATGGAAAATATGGATCTTCAAAAAATTACCCAAAAGGACATGGTCATCATACATTTTTGGCCAAAAATCTCATGATGGGGCAGGTATGGCTTGGAAAGAAATTCAAGCATTTGCTAAAGAACTGAATGATCTAGATGATGAGTTTAGCATGAACTAAGGAGCACAGAGGGTGGTTGTTTTCAGTGCAAGATCATCCTTTTCCTCTGCTTTGGAAAGCATCTTCCCAACAACCCACTTACTCAGGTGAACTGATTTTGCATTGTCTTCATTAATTTCTTGCTACCACTGTCTCCATCCCTTACATGTTAAATATGGGCAGAGTCTCCTCAGATGTTTGCAATAAAGCTGTTGCAGTGAATGGGGTGGGTTCATCATCATTGCAGTCAGCAGTTCCTGTAAGCACTCCTACCTCCAAAACTGCCACAGTTGTCTCTCACAGCTGGCCTTCTAGCAAACAAATGGAAATGGCACTGCTTTCCTGTAAAGAAGCACAGAGGAACAGCCCTTCACATCAGCCAAAAGCTCCAGTTCAGCTGAGAAGGCAAAGAGGTAAAGTTTAGATGGGACTTGCAGTTAAAGTTTGGATGGGATATAAGAAAGGGAGCACAGGGAAGCAAAGGTTCATGAGCAAGAATATTTGGAGTGAAGAAAAAACGATGGGAGGGACTAATAAAAATTTATTTAACAGGTAATGTCATCTTCATCTTCAAGTTTCGTGGATACACTTGGAAAGCACCCTATTGTAGTCTACAATGTTCTTCTTTTAGATTTTAAATATAACAGGGTAACAGCCCTTTGGGGTCTTTCTGGAGCACAACAAAATATTGCAAGCATAGGCTCCACCCTGTCTATCATGGCAGTAACATTAATAATCATTTCCTCTGGCCCCTCATAATTCTGTTCTGCTGGGACTACGTTTGGGGAAAGCAACTTTTAACACCTGAGCTGCCACTCTAGTTAATATTTCTCACCAAAAATTCAGAGAATCTCTTGCATAAGCTAAATTGCACTTCCCCATTCTTCCTAAGAGCAAACCTTGAAAAATTTCATTTTAGGACTAGGCTTTGTCTATGCTTTGGCTTTAGGAGAAATACGAGGAACAACCTGATGCTGAATGTAAAATCAGTACTTGGAACTCCAGAAATTTCCTTGTCATTTAGCCTTTAGACACAAGATGGCAGCAAGAAATTCATTTCAAGCATTTGCTCCCAGTAGTTCAGCATTACCTGGCGGTAGCTTTAAAGACATGGGTTTGTGGGCTTGGTTACTGTGAGTACTTGACGGTATTCACAAACATTCGTGCCCTCACACTGTTCACCCATAGCCCTGAACTCTGCTCTTACTCATAATGATGCTCTACTCATAATGACCAAATATTTATTGTACTGCATACACAACCATGCACATAAAAACTTCTGTGGCAAACACCGTTGTTAAGGTGTGTAAAGCACAGCCCTTCTAAATAAATCAGTGGAAAACTCATTCATTAAGTCTTCCTTTATTAAATAGCCCTTTGTTCCTATTCTTTCCCATTGTGTGATAATTTTCCTTTCTCATAATTTTAGCTTTTAAGATCTAGAGTCTTTAGTAGTCCTGAAAATTTCCATCTTTTTTTTTTCTTAGATTTCTTCAACCTGTGATGTTCTAGAACTCATCTGATCCAAAGCTTTAGAGCTGTTCAGGAAAGATTTTGCATATTTCTAAATATTCTATGTCAGACAGAATTTCTGCCCTTTAAATTCAAATGAAAAGTGGGGTTTGCCATTACACAGGAAAATTATCTATTTTTACCCCATTGAAAAATGAACAGTGTAAAAATTCAGATTAGTCCACAACTCAAAAGTTCCTTAGTATTTGTGAAGCATTCACAAATTTGTTGATAAGAATTTGTTGATAAGAGAAACTGCTCCAAGGACTCCTACAACCAAAGCAGTGGTCTAAAATTAAAGGTTTTGAACCAAACTTGCCAGCTAAAACCTGTAACAGATTCAGATACTCTGAGGATCAAAAGGACACACATTTTATACACAAACACCATAACACTCATATGAACTAAATAATAAAGCAAGTCAAAGAAGAGCCAGGGCTTTCCCTCAGAGACAGCAACATTCTGGAGCAACATTCCTCATGTTGCAAGCAAGCCAGAGCTACATGGACATTGCTCCACCTAATGCTGAAGTAACATCACCAAAACACACTAAGTAATTTTTTTTAAAAGTAGGAAACTCTAATAAAAGTATCCATATATATATATCTGGTTTTATCCACCCACCTCCTAAACTGATTAAACTTGCTGGTAGAGAAGCCACTGATTTTAATTACACAGCCCATCAATGATGTAAGTCTGTCTACTTTGTTACATATTTTCATTGTCTTTCTTTAAATCATTTTCTTCAGACTGTTAGCAATTGATTTTTTCAAGTGTCTTGTTAAAACAGGACTGTCTGATTTGGCCTCATAATACATATTTAATCTTTTAATATCTCAAAATAAATAGTCTGCTTCATAGTAGCCAGACATTGCACTTGACATTACAAGGACACACAGCTATTATATCATCTTGTTTGGGAAACATGTGATATACAAGTTTACAGAAAATTTGGCCCTTTGTTTAAACCTCGTAAGTGTTTCTTTCCCCTCAGAAATACATATCTGTCTTCCAAAAAAAACATATCACAAGATTAATGAATATTCCCTTTGTTAAAAACTTTCATATTCTCTGGTCAAGAGGAGCAATGTCCAGATAGTAATTAACCTGCACTCTGGTTCAAGGACAGAATTATTTACTTACAAACTTGGAATGCTGGAGATTGAAAACACATTTTTATCAGGATACTAACAATACTAAGAGTTGATTTGAGGTGAGGTCTCAAGAACTCAGATGAAATTCTTAAAAAATTTACCACAAAACATATTTGATTATTTACCCTTTTTAGTACTGAAGTTTTCACTGAGCATCAGTATGTCTGTCTCAAACTAAATAAACCTAAAATGAGCCACAAAATTACATTAACTTTTTTGTTGAAAGTAGCCCTGATGTTCCCACAAATACTAAAAATATGTGCAGCATCTATTGTGTGTTTAGATGGAAACCAAGTCTCCTTTTCTTCAGGAATATTATTTCTAGCATAACATTTTAGAGTCCCTGCACTTATTCTTTTCTATCCACAATGTTCTGAATAGGTTCTCATTTGACCTGCATTTGAATAGCTGATGACTAAATTGCATTTTGAACTTTTCCAGATAGGAATTCTTATTTTAAGAACATTTGTTTTTATCTGCTATATACAGAGTTCCCTTCAGAAAACAAGCACTGCAGGAACAAAAATCTCTCCCACCAATCTAATTACAGCAAACAAACTCCTGAGGCCAAATCTTCACACCCCATTGTCTTCCTGGAAGATTCTGTCATGACCTTAAATCCTCACACCTTCTTCTGGTAAACTACAGGCAAAAAAGATGGAAGCAGAGATGTAATTTTAATTTGTCATCCTGGGAGACAAATCCTTCCAATAAATTGCTGCCCAATTTCAGGGTGAGTGAGATTATTGATTAATGTCCTTAAACTGTAGACCATGCAAGGAGAAGCACAGCCCTGTTACAGGGATGCCTCACATGGAGGAACCCTCAGAGTTTTCACTGAGGCAGCACAAAGCAGGCAGACTCAAGAGAAGAACTAGAGCCAAAAGGCTCAGCTGGAGGAGTAGAAAGCTGTGGCTGATGTTTCCACATTGTCACCCAGTTCTGCACTTGGTGCAAAGCCTTCCTCCACTGAAGTGGGCAGATCCGAATTGCAACAGAATGCAGCTACAAATTACATAATTTATAAGGTCAGCCAAAATAATGGAGAATTAATAGTTTGTTTCCCTTCCCATGTATTTATAAACAAATACACCTTGAATATGCTCAAATATTGTTTATATGCGCTTTCCACAAATGCTCAAGAAGTCATATGGTACAAATTCTGCATGTAAGTGAGCTTCTAAACTGATGTACAAGTATTCATAGAAAAAATATTTTAAAACTTCATGATGAACAATGGTGCCAGGCACTTAAAAATTTATCCAATTTTGTAGCAGAAGCCGTCTTTAACGTGCACCAGAAATTAAACACTTAGAGTTGCACTTGAGTTTCAAATTTATCTGAATCAATGCTCCCAGGGAAATTATCAATAACAATCTTTTTTTAATTATAAAATTCGTTAAATCTGAATAATGAATAATTCAAAATATCTGCTTTGTTCTTAAAATGTAGTGAAGTAAAGTGAGAATCTACATTTATCAAATAAATTATTCATTGCAAGATTAGTCATTCTGTTCTGCCAATACATATCACACAAACAGATTCAATTACTAGAATTATGGCTTGGGAAGAAACCTTCTCTGATCTTAGCTCACAGTTTCAGCAAAATCACTTAGTCAAACAGGACTTCAGCACAGAGGCTATCATTAGGATAAAGTCACATATCAAAGAAAATAAATGTACTCTGAAGAAACCACTGAACCTACAAATCTTCAAATAAAAACAAATAAGGTAGCTTAAAAAATAAGTTATATGACACCAGTAAAATAATAGGCTGTTATGGAAAGAAAAGGGTATTATAAGTTTTTGAAGAAAAAGATAGTTATTAGAGAGTATAAATATTACAGGCACAACATTTTTGAATACTGATCTGAAATTTTGGAAGAAAGTAGGAGTTTAATTTGGATTGCAGTCTGAGACTGTTACTTTTGAGACTATGACACAAAGAAACTTTTAATATTAGTTCTTCAAATTATTTTGTCCCATTCCAGTACATCTAGTGAATTGGGTTCATCAGTACAGATAACCTACAACAGACTTTACACGAAACTATTTTGCTGGAAAACAGAGATTTCAATCAGCTCAATAAATAGTAAATATTGAAACAAGAATAATGTTTTAAACAATGTGACATTAGAATTCTATGATATCTTAAACTGAAGTGAGCCCTAATCCCTTATTCTTTGTGAAATATTTGTTATAACTCATAAATGTGATTAGTTTCATTTTGCCCAGACTTTTTTTATACTCGAGACATAATGACTGTTCAGAATCAAATCCAAACTATGTGGCACACACAAAACTAAAACACAGAGATTAAACAGGTATTCATTTCAGAAAATACAAGTATTTCCTACCAGGAGCCTGAAAATAAGATGATAATTGAAGAAATTATTGAATAGTTTACAAAGATTTCATTTTTCCCTTCAAATCTCCAGGTCTTAAGAATCCTAAAGAATAGGAAATTTCATTTCAAATGAAATAACTAAATCTGGACTTTTCACAACTGAAAAACAAGCTTTACAAAATTGAGAATATGTTTTTTTTAAAACATTAGAAACCAGAATGCAATTAAAACCAAATAATAATATATTGTTGGGACAAACAAATTGATAGCGAGACCAATCTGATTCATGATTTTTAATGTCTGCTGCAACAGCTTACTTTCAACTAACTGACTTACCTTTATTTCATATCATATACTATCATAGAATCACAGAATGGTTTGGATTAGAAAGGACCTTAAAGATCACCTAGTTCCAACATCTTACACTTGACCAGGTTGCTCAAAGCCCCATCCAGCCTGGGCTTCAACAGCACCAGGGATGGGGCAGCCACAGCTTCTCTGGATACCAGTGCCTCACCATCTTCACAGCAGAGAATTTCTACCTATCTAAACATCTCACATCTACTCTTTTTAGCATGTTTGATGTCATTCCCTGTTGTCTTATCGCTCCATGCCATTGTAAAGTCCCTCTCCTGTTCTCTTACAGCTCCTTGAGGTACTGGAAGGTACAAAAAGTTCTTCCCAGAGCCTTCTCTTCTCCAGGCTAAACATCCCCAGCTCTGTCAGCCTGTCTTCACCAGAGAGATGAAACCCCTTCCTCCAGCATGTCAACTGCACCACACAGCTTCATGTCATCTTCAGACTCATGGAGTGTGCCCTCAACACCACTGTCCATGTCACCAGCAAAGATCTCAGACAGTACTGGTGCCCCCTGAGGAAGGCCATTATCATTAATAAAAGGCAGCATTTCGTAAAAGCCAGTGTTCAGCAAAAAACAGAACATATTCTAGACATAGGCTTTGTTCTCACTGTAGTGTAAAGCTTCTTCTCATCAAATCTTATTTGAAGAAGACATAATATTGAAAATAAAAGTCACTCAACAGAGAGCATTGTCAAAAGTCCAAGAGTATTTGCACTGAGCCAGTAATGTAAGCACTGTGGAAGTATTTATCAGTGCCTCAGAAAACCTTCATTAAAATTAGGACCTGAAAAAATATTATGCATTATGTTATCTGTGCATTATTGTATTTATATTAACAGTCATATCCCATTATTCAAACTCTTACACAGTAAAACTTTACTCTTCAAAATCACCACAAAAATTACTAGATGTATCTGTCTACATAACTAGAAAATACTCCAGCACTATTGAAGTCAATGATTCTTTATATAGAAGCTTTAGTGGAGCCAGAGAAAATAATATTTATGAAAATTTGCAATAGATATAATCCTTTATATTTTTTTATTCTTAAACATATTTCAATATTACACTTTATTTGTGGAACTTTAATAAAATCTGAAACTTTATTTAAGCTAGGGGTGAAATATAATATGAGCTCCATTTTATCCAAGGTGACTAAATTAAATAAATAAGTAGATAGACAAATAAAATGGAAAATTAAAAAAAAAATAAACATTTTAAGCCCACCCATATTCAAGGAAAATCCAGAAGCTATTTTGATAAATATGAAAATCTAAGCATTTCAATCTGCAGTGGCCATTTTAAAAATAAGTAGTTCAAATGCTAGGCTTGAAGGAAAAGAAAGTAAGGAGCAAAAAACATCAGATGAAAGAAACACAATTAAAAAAATATTGTAAACCAGACAAAACTGTATAGTCCTAACTGAAAGAGCACAGGAAAGAGAATGTGTCAGGCAGGCATATACTTTTAGAAGCAACACACTTCATTTTGTACAAAGTGTTCCCTTGGCTTGTCAATGTGTAAAGAACAAACACCAACCAGGAGTCTTATTCACCAGAAAAGGAATTGTGTTATAGCTGAACTCAATTAACCACCAGCTGAAGAATTTGATCCAGAAAGCTTAAAATGCTTAGAAACCAAATGAGCGAAATGCAAAGAACAATTTTTAAATATTTTAGAATAATTATATTCCAGGAAAAAAAAATAGAAAGGATAAATTCAGGGAAATAAATATAGAAATATATATATATATATATATTCTCTAAAAACTGATTTCTTCACTAAGCGAACTAGTGAAACATTATCTAGATATTATTGCTATAATCTAAGTATATAACTGTATGGAAAAAAGTGATGGCCAATGTCTCATTTTCAAATTAGATTATGCTTGAGAAGGCCTCAGAACATTTGAAGTCATTAATAACTTGGTGGAACAAGAAATAATCCTAAAATTTGGGCAAAGACAGAAGTGGAAGAGACTGAAAGCAAATTGAAAGTGAGGATCCAAAGTAAGCGTGATAAATTAGTGGGGAGAGGGGAATGAAATCACTCAGATGAAATTTTATGAAGTTCAAGGTTCTGCAATAAAAGAAAAACTAAAATATACAGTATTGAAAAGGGAAGTCTGGAAAAGAAACAAGTGGGTAAGTTGGATCACCAACTGAATATGAGTCAACTGTAGATGAACATTTCAAAACAGAATAATATAATTCTGTGTTTATTAAAAATAAAGCTCTACATAAAACATGGAAGGAAATTATCCACTCTACTAATGACTGGTAAAGCCTCTGCTACATCTATTTTGGTCTCTCAATTTTAAGAAAGATGTGGTAAACTGGAAACAGTCCTGCAGAGAACAAAGAACAAGGGGAAAATTATTAAATGTGACCTATCAGGAAAAAACAGAAGACTGAAGACAGAATTATAAACATCAGCCAATGTTGACTTTAAAAATTTTAAAGTCATCACATATCCTGTTTCCATCAAAGGATGGTAAGAAGTAATTAGCTTCATGTGTGAGAGAAGACTTAGATTAGATGTTAGGAAAAGTCTTTATAGCAAGGAGACAGGCCCTCCTAGTGTGGATACAAGAAGGCTGGTAGGGAAAGTAACCACAGCATTACTTTGCTCCAAAGAAAAATTTTCAGCTGAAAATGGAATAAGTAAAATGACTGCAATAGAAAAAGAGGAAGGAGATGCTGGCTCTCCAGCAAATACCCTCTTTCACTCACAGTCTTGGCCTGCCACATCAAGTAACTCATGACCAACTCCTTTCCTGCTAAAAACTGGTATGGCTGCAATGGCTTGAAGGTTTTCTCAGCCTGTATTATTATCAGGTGATATCAGACCCTGTCCTTTGTCTATGAAATGAAAAGTGGGAAATGTTTTTATCAAAAGACAGATGTGGACTGCAGACTGTAGCCTTGCACCAGTGGTCGATTCCCTGACATCTTTACAGAGAGAGTTTCACAGGAAGCTGTGCTTCTACTTCAGGGAGGCACCACACTAACTTTTCAATTCTCTTTTCCTCTCTGATACAGCTATGGTTACATCTAGCATCTTCCTCATGCCCTTCCATTACACAGACCATCCAAATTTATGGTCAGTCCCTAACAAGCAAACACATTGGACAAGAAGATAACAGCAGCAGCAAAAGAAACTCCAAAATTCACCAAATGAGGCATAAGGATATTAAATCTAAAACTCTGCAGTTGCAGGAGAAATATTTATTTGCCTCCATCTTGGTATTCTGGCCAAGCATATTTGTTTGGATTTGTAAATAGTCTGGTTCAAATAAGCTGTTTTTCTGAGTAGCTGATTTTAAAGTTTCCTCTTGTGAGGAAATTTTCTTGTTGTTTTGCAGATAAAAATTGAATCTATTTTGAAAAGCCTGTCTACATCCATGGGGGCAGAATAATATTTTGACAGAGGAAATGCCAATGTTTCTCTGCTTCATTCCTGGCTAAAGTCACTCACCAAGGTATGGGAGGTGCTGGGCAAAGGTCAGGCCTTTGGGTGCACTTTGGCTAAGTTCCTTCCTGGCTTCAGAAGGTTATTTGGGAACTATTGGCTCCAATGTATGCAGATAGTATCTGTGATTCTTTTTTGGGCAATCCATTTGTTTATTGCCCTTACCAACATGGAAGACTTTATTTTCAAAGAGATAATGACTGACAATTTGACTTATGCTCATCTCTTTTTAATTTTCTCTGGGCTATAGTCACTGCTGAAGTGATATAAGGAGCACACTGCAATGCAGAATTCTGTTCAGGTGACAGCAGCTGACTGCTTCACTTCAGCATCTCCTTGGAAGTAACAGCATTAATCCAACCTATGCACAGAAAGTAATATCATCATAAGGTGACTGACCTTCCACACAAGAGGTATTGATAAGTTTAATTTTCATGTTGCTGCAGAGATACAGTATTGGTCAGCTGCTTCTCCACCTCAAAGCTGGGGTGCTCCAGGGTCTTCTTTCTGCCACAGTACAGGATCTGAGAGCCCAAACTGCTGGATTATAATAGCCTTACTCAAGAACTCATCTGCCTGGTGTGCAGTCCCACCCTGACCCAACCAAAGCCTCCCTCTATCCACATTCGACCCAGCATGTTAGAGGGGATGAGAGGGGTTTGTCAGATGGCTCACCAGATGCTGCCAGAAGTTGTCAGATGCCTGGCCAGAATTTACCCTGCAGCCGTTGGCTGTCACAGCTCCTTCTCTTACCTATTCCCAACACAGTACAGGTACATCCCAGCCCTTTCTTGGAGCAGCTTCTCCAGTCAAGGCAGAAGCTTTGTGTAACACGCAGTAAAATTTCAGGCACTGAAGTGCAACACAGGCACGACAGCAACAGACAGAACAGACTGACAACTTCCTCAAGTATTCCACCTAAGAGCAGGAACTGCATCAGCAAAAGGTTCAGAGATAAAATAAACACTGTAAACATAATACAGCCTTTCATAGTAAGAGAAAGACCAGGGGAGGAGGAACAGTACAGCCTTTGCTGTTTTGACTGGCATCACTGCTCGTCTCCCTCTGACAGGTTGCCAGGTTAAGGTTTTGTTTTGAATCAGTCGTTTCCCTTTGAACAGTGGCAACTGTTACCATTGTTACCCTGTTACACTGAAAATAAAACAAAATTTCCACCAGCAGCTTTCCTACCATATGTTTATTCTAGGAGGCAGCAGGCAGCTAGGATTTGGTAGCAATCACAGTGAGGAAACATTTGCAGGACCTGTCTCAACAATATGATTGCCTCAATCACAGTAATATCATACAGAAGGAGACTCTGAATTCACAACTTCTGTCCATGAGACTTAACCTAAGAAATCTAATAATGTGAGGATTTTTTTTTTCTCTTTAATTGAAAGGTTACTATTTCAAGAATCGTCCCTTTAAAGTGTAAAGCATACACTTGAGGAATTAGTCCTGAAACTGTGTCAATCATGTTTTAACTGCAAAATTATTTAATAGATTTTTTGGAAACACTTTCACTTTTTTTCCACGATAAATCTAGACACGTCCTGGTAAAAGCAGTTTCCCATAGAAAAATGGGACGAGGGGTGTAAAATAGGATTTCATAATGGTTTCGTATTAGTACATTACCATTAGGAAGATGTCTTTGAACATCTCCAAAAGCTATCATGATTTCCTAGTTACTTATGGAAAATATTATTATAAAATTACTCACATTTACTTATGATGTAGGTCTTTTCTTTCAAAACATTTAGATATGAGGAAATAGATATATTAAAATCAATGTAATCTGTTTTTATAAGAACACCTTCTCAGTTAAATCAGCTTATCATTATGATGCTTAGTAGTTCATTAAAGCAGTTCAGTAAATAATGAGTGCTCCCCCTTTGCCTGAATTCCTAGAACAGACGACAAATTACCAGTGATCTCTCACTCCTAAGCAAATTTTATTAAATATTTGGTAAGATAGCTAGAAGTTCCTAGAAGTGGTTGAGAATAAACTACCCATATGGTCTCCTGGACTTAAAAAAAGCTGAAGCCTGATGTAATGTTACAGGCATTGGAGGATAGTTTATTAATAACAGCTTGTATTTTTGAAAGAACCTAGAAGAGTTAGACTTTCAAATCCAAGTGTCCTTTAAAGGAAAATTGTTGCTAAATCCCATAGGTTCCTTTGAAATCCCAGACATCATTAAAAACTAGGAGAGGAGAAAGATACATTGTTTTGACCTTAAAACGAATCTACTGTCAACAATTTCAGCTGCTTGATATTGAATGAAAGGGGTTTTCTGTTTTTTTTTTTTATGAATGAGAATGAGTGGTCTTCAGCAATCCTAGAATTCAGCTAATATTCACATTACCCTTCTTGTAGGTAAAATAATCTTCCTGTACCAAAGTAGCATAGTTTATTTATTACTCTGCAAGTAGCTCGATAGCCACCTTTGACTTGCTTAACTGCATTTCGTTTTTTGAACATTAACAGGAACACTCTATATGTGTGAGATTTATGTCATGCTGAGACAATTTTTACAAGATTTAGAGACCAGAATGTGAAGAAGATCTTTTAGAAGGTAAGATAAACAAGAGAAGAGCGTTGAGCTTTTAACAAAATATACATAAAAATATAATTGCAAAAATGTATACAAAAGGAAAAAAATAGTCTAATCATCCAAAATTCATTTTTTTGGCAATAGATATGCCCCAGTAGGGTTTACCTGTCCTTGTTGTAACAAGTCATTGGTCATTTCTCAGTGCCAAGTGATTTCTCTGAACATCAAAGTTGTTGCCTCCCGTGTTTCAGCTGGAAGGAATAAGCCATTAAAAAAAGAAACGTGAAAGCAGGTTAAAAAATAAATTAAAACACTGTATCAGAAAGGGGCCACTCTCCACCTCTGCAAGTGGTAGGTAAATACAAGACAAGAACTCTTTTTTCCCAGTTTACCTCCTCTCCCCTCTACCTATTTATTTCCAAGCTCACAGAGTACATCAGGAAAAGCACCACAGAAAAAAAATAGGAGTAGGCAAGAGAGGAACACTCAGTAGATGTTAAGATATGCACAGAAAAACATGCAAGTTAAAAACACAAATTAAATTCAAGGTTTTTGAGTTGCTTTCTTTTATTTACTTGTGCTGAAGACTAACAAGCTCTTCATTACATCACATTATGTGTAATTAAAGTGTGTTACATTTACAGATTCTGAAAAAGTGATGTGGTGAAGCAAGTTGCTGGAAAATATGTATAAAGATGTTTGGGTTGAAGCATTTGTATCCTTTCACTTAATAATGCTCAGTTAAATAAAATCTGACATCTTCCTTATTAAAACTAAGAAGTGATGTAGAACATCCTCCCTCACAGGCACCTCAAATGTAAAATAAACAGAATGTAAAGAGGGCACACTTTCCTCTCTCCACAAAATGTTCCCATCTTTTGGCTGAAACAAAGAAGCTGCATAAAGTTAGCTGCATGTCCCAGTAATCAAGAGAAGGAATTGGAAAATAACCCTGCCAATTGAAACTGCAGGAGGTTTTTTGGCCAATGTAGTGTCAACACTGTGTCCCTTTGGCCAACCAAGAGATTATTGAAACAACAGGAAAAAAAAATACATAGAGTTGTCAAAAATGTCCATGAATAGATAGGGTCAAATTTTCCAAAGAGAGAAGCCTTTTTCAAGCAGACAAAAGAATCAGCATGAATTATACACCTGTATTTGCCAAAGTGCCACATGAAAATGTCTGAGGATAAGTAGATGGGAACAAAGACAGAAAACAAACCAGTGGAAAATGTTCAGTCCCCACTTTTTTTCTTTTTTTCTTTTTTTTAATTTTTTTTCTTTTTTTTTTCTTTTTTTTTTTTTCCCACAGAAAGAAGTACAAGAATAATTTTTTTTCTCCAGTGTTCTGGCTGTCAAAACTTTCAAATATATAAGAAGTGAAAATCTGCAAATTTCATCCACGATATAAACTCTCAGCTCGCATCTGCTCTGGCAATTTGCACATAAGGAAATAAAATCTCTGTGTTTAGTGACAATAGTTGCACTTTCAAATGTAAGCACAAGTTCTTGTATGAGCAAACCAAACATGAAAGGTGGAGGGTAAACAGTGATCATAAAGTGCCAGAATTCTTCTAAAAGCTGATGGCCCACTGCTAACATTGGGAGAGATTTAGCATCTACTGGAGCCAGCAACACTTCTTGCAACTAATTAATTGGAGGGCTGACAACCAAATAGTTGTGACTGTAGAATTGTCTGCAGACTTGCCTGGGTTTAGAGGATGAAACTAAACACGACTGTATTTCCTTTCAAATGTATTCTCAAATTGGTGGATCCCTTATACCCTCCCAAGCCCCTTAAATGAAACAGAAAATTGTTGACTGTCAGAAGATATCTGGCAGACTTAATGGAATGCACTGACTGTGTTCAATGACATCTGCTTCACAAAGAAGCGTTACCTGGCTCTGTTCAGAATAAGCCAGCTGTCCAGTCAGCTGGAATGAGCAGTCAGAGGCATCTGGAGAAATCAGAAATATGACAAATACATAGTGCCTTCAGATTAATCAAGAAATGGCCTTTCCTGGCAAAAAGCCAGGCATCCAAAGAAGAAAAGGGTTTCCAATTGAAGATCATGTGTCTCTCCAGAAGTATTTCCATAGGGACATTTCTTTGGATCAGGATGTTAGGAAGGAGAAGATTTGTCAGTGAATACACTACATCCACAAGCCACTTTCTGAGATGTGGCAGCCAAAATGGCTTTGTGGTTTACATGAGATTTACATTGAATAGCTCTGCTGCCAACTCAAGATACTTGACTTTGTACACTCTCTACAGGGGCTGTTTCTTGAACTGGGAGGAATAAATTGTTTACATCCCTTTATGGCAAGTGACAATATTTCTACAAATTTTGCCACAGGGAAAAAAAGAACCCAATCATGTTATAATTCAGGTCCGACATATACCTTAAATAAAATAGTATAATAAAATAAATATACAGGGTAGCATTTGGAGAAAATGCCCACAGGAAACAGCCTCTACCAGAGCTCCTGAGAGACTGATTTTGTAAGATTCAAACCAGCATCACCATTCAGAAGAGCTTTAAGCTAAGAGACCCAAAGAAGAAAACTGGAAAAAAGTTGTGTTCAACTCTCCAAATCCCACTTTGCTACACAGGCAAAAGAAAAACAGTTGAAAAGGTTCAGCAAAAACAAGGAAAAAAATATCAGCAGAAGCAGCAAAGAGAAAAATATAAGCAGAGAATACAGGAGTAGTCATGGAGACAGTTCAGTTACTGAAAGGATTATAAAAGATTGAGTTGAAATGGGTGAGGTAACAGAGACAACTTTGCTATTTGGAAACCAATGAAAGGTGGCAAGGTTACAAACCAGAGGAAGTGAAACCAATAGGGGAGGACTTGAAATTAGACAGTACAGCCTTAACAAGGCTTGGTGGACTAACATTCATTACTGGAAAGTGGATATTGAAATATATGATAATCTTCTGAAAGCTAGGAATAAAATCAGGAGTAGAATACTGCCATAGTTTAATAAAGAACGTTTCTGCAAATAAAAATCTGTAGTAACATGGATAAAACCATAGCTTTTAAGGTCAAAATCAATTTAAATGAAGGGCTTTAAAATGAATTAAGGTCAGAAGTTTGCCATTGCCTCACATGGATCAAATCTGAACCTGGATGAGGACCTCATTAATATTCTGTTGGAAGGAAAATGGCTATCAGAAATTGTATCGTTGTGTGGACACATAAATTTCTGAGACATACTGGAAAAAATATGCTACCAAATAAGGTAGGACCTACTTATTCCTGAATATGATAGCCAACATATTTCTTCACTAAATGTACTGTGACTAATAAATACCCTTACAAAAAATGTTCTGGTCAGCTGGAAATGACAGATCCAGCAGAAGACCTGGTCACAGAATTTAATCACAACATTACAATGAGTCATCAGAGTGTTGATAAAACACAATATGATACTAGCCCACAGCAAAAGCAAAGTATTTCCAAGAGAAAGTGGGATGCTTTAATATCATTATAAAAGATAACAGTAAACTGAAGACAGTGCTCTGTGCACAGTTGAACTCAGACCAGGACAGGTGGAAGGAAGGTCTAGTCATCCTTGTCAGGAACTGAGAGTCTATTTTGGGAGGACAGACAAAAATGGGAGCACAGATGGAATGTGGCTGCTCTCTATGAATTGTGTTAGCATGAGGTAAGAACTGGAGGACTATCTACAGGGTAATGTTGGGAGGGAAATAAAGTGGCCTGAATTAATTTAGGAAAAATGAAATAAAAAAAAACCACGTTTCCTTACAATCAGCAGCACAAAGCCTTGAAAGATCTTCCTGAAAGAAGTGCAGGAGCAAAAAGTAATTAATTGTCTAATGATGAAAGATAATGAGGTTAAGGATGGGATTACATGATGCAGTTCATCCTCAGTGCAGAAGACTGCAAATAATGGTCCAGTAAAATCCTTCCCTGTTCAATGTCCACATAAAATTATTAAGCGTATCTAAGATGCAGATTTTCATCAATAGATACCAAGCTACTCACACACAAATAATACCTGTGTACTATAGCATCTAGAATCAGAGGATCATTAAATGGTTTGGGTTGGAAGATCCTTAGAGATCCTATTCCAACCCCCAATATACTTTATACTTAGTCCTCTGCATAGTGTACAAAGCTGTAGTGATTTATATAAATGTAAGACATTGTTTAATATATTGGAATTTTTTTTCACTGTATATAAGATTTATAAGACCTATACTACAGAAAATTTGGAAATATGAGCTAAATCTATGTAGCACCAACTACAGCTGTATTTGATACCACTGGCTTTTCACAATGGAAATTACATTTTTTCCTTCCTTCCTTTCCTTTCTCTTTCTTTCTTTCTTTCTCTCACCTTCTGTTTAAAACATGAACATTAAATAAAACAAAAGGGTCACATGTAGAAAGCAGATATGAAAATAGGTGTTAACTTAGACACATAATTTAGGTTAAGTTTAAAAGGTAATAATACACTACATAATGTGCTTCTTTCTCCTCTTTCTCAAACCACGTCAAATACCACACACAATTCTGTGTATGGGTAAAGTTTTTTTTCAGATAATATTGTCACAAATTTTACAAAGTTTAAAAACACTAAAGACTTTTCTGTGTTATCTATGGTGAACCTGAGGAACAAACTGCTTCTAGCTGTCACCAAGTCAGTGGACTTTTAAAAGGAATGAATCATTTATGACCACTAATAATTTCTGTAGCTATGCAAGATAGAACAATGAATTCAGCATCAAAATTGCATTTTTCAGGAAATAAGGGTCTGTGAGTATATGGTCAGAAAACAATTTCTTCTTAATTTCAGCTATTCATTTTGACAGATATGGGCATATTTCAGCTTTCCTTTACTGTAGGGGTAGAAGCTGTTGCTGTATGAAGACAAGAGATGAGATATGGTTTGAGGCTCTGGTGCAATGTAGATTCCCTTTCACACAGAATATGAGTCTTTCTTTATACCCTACATATGAGGACCGAATTCAGAAAAAAAAAAAAAAAAAAGCTATGTAAAACTGACATATAAGAAATTTCAAGGTTGAGCTCAGAGAAAAAGGGAAGATTTTCTCTAAAATTCAAGAATCTGTTTGTATTAACTTTTCATGAGAAATATACAAAATTATACAAGCAGCTGAAATTTCTTGACTACTGTCAGAATCTCAGTGCATATGCCTTTCTAACCTCAGTCAAACTCAAAATTGTCATCTTGATGTAAACTTCCTCTCTAGTCTACACAAAAAATAGCTTGCCCATTCCAGGTAATGAGCAGAGTTATAGAGCTTGTATGGCTCATTCAGGAACAGTTAATATGGGACTTGCACATTATGTGAGTATTTCTGCACCTATGCCTACCTGGTAGGCACATGTGACATACACAGTTGGATAGGAATGAAGAAGGGAGGAAAAAATGATTCAGAAATTGATTACAGTTTCCTCTTCCAGGTATCTACACTTTTAAAGTCTACACATGAGATTTTAAATATCTGCAAGCCACATCTCTCAAGCCACATACAGAACAGCAACTATATTACTTAACTTCAGATTGCCCTTTGATGTAAAACCTCAAAGACTACTAGAGGGCACATATAACTCCCTCTGAAAACTCAAGCTTTGGGTATTCAGGCTGCTTCTCAATGTACTCATCATGGAAAAGTATAAGAAGTTTAGAAGATAAGTCACAGGAAATATACTCAACAGCATTCTTCATGATTTCACCAGAACATGAATACAGCAGACTTCCACGCCCAAGGACAGTTTTGGTCTATCTGCCTGTGTTGGGCTCATTGGGGAACATTTTCCACTGCTCTCTTTTGGCAGGACATCTAAGAAAATGTGAAGAATTACATAAAATCAGATCCACCAAAATCAAAACACATAAACTATTTGAATAGAAACTAAGATTGTTTTCATTATTACAGCAAGTCTTCTGTGATACAAGTCCTAATATTTTAAGACATGTGCTTGCATTGAAACAAGTGATTCAAATCATTTTCAAACTTGAATCATGGGTAGATTGCTTCCAGTACAGCTGTCCATCTGGAAATTTCAGATTTTGTTTATCTATTTTCACAGGAGTTTTGACATATCAAATATTTAGGGTTGCAAAAAATGACAATTCATTTTGACTACACACTGTCTAGGTAAACATTTGTCAAATGAGGAATGCTGAAATCAAAACAGGCTTTCATATTTGTCACTCCATCAATCGCAGACTTCCTGGCTACTGGTCCAAATTTTAGTTACTGCTTCAATATTGTTCAAGAAAAGCAGTACTCAGATAATTGTCAATTCTGTAGCATGAAGAGTTCAGTGTCTAACAATAATAATATTTCTACCCTGTCCAAAAATACACAGAGCAACTGTTGAGGCCTCTTCACTGGTAGGCATCACAAGGGGGCTGCCAGCAGACCAGCCTCACTGTGAAATGACTGAAGCAAAGCATTTGAAAAGTCATGTACTTTGGACACTGGAAAATTTAGTAGAACTGAACTAGTCCTAGCTGGAGCTGTGAGCTAATCAGCAAAATTTTAGGTGTCAATGGACACTGAATTTGGCTCAGGAATCAGGGCTTCACTTGAGAGAAAGTTAATTCTCATTGCAAAGCCACCAAAACAATTGTAAATCCCTTGTAACCAGATGTTCCCACCGTCTTAGATTTACACAAGAAGTCAAAAAGAACCAAAGAGGAATTTAAAAGCAACCAAAAACCAGAGCGGTAGGAAAAGGTTTGGATCCCAACCTGCCTGAACTTGGAAAGACTTCACACACTCTACTTTTCAGCTTGAGCCCATCTGCAGTTTCCAATGTGTTTGTCAATTTAAATTAGACCTTTAAAAAAAAAAAATTATCTTACCACTAACTCTTTAAGTGTTATCTTAACAGCTGGGTAAATCATTTGCACTGAAATTCTGAATCCTTCCAATGGGCCCTGCCTTCCAGGCTACACAAGTTTATGAACCCCAGAGCATTCAAATGAACTCTGCCATGTAATTGTCTATAAACACAACAAGCTCCAAAATCTCCCTCCACAGTCAACATCCCTTACTCAATACATAGTCTGAATTCCTCTTCTTCTTCTGTCTCTAATCCTCTCAAACACTTCACACTTTCCAAAATCAACTAAATGGAAACCTGAAATGTAGAGGAGATGAAGAATTAGATAACGCAGTGTTAGTCTGATTCCCGTCCAAGCACAGAAAACAAAGCCTAAAGGTTCACTTGCCCTGTGGAAATGAAAGATTTTCAAGATTAAGACAAGCCTTACCTGCAGCCTGCACCAACCACTGATAAGGAAGGGCCTTCACATGTATTTATCCATATTTATTTTTCAGGTGCACAAACTGTATGCACCACAATTCTCTGAAAACTTTGCGAAACACATCACACCATGGCAAGCAGCCATCAGAAAATGGCCAGGACAGCTAAAGGAATCATTTATAAATCAACATTAAAAAAAAATCCCAATTAGTAGATTATTTGCTATAAAATGTAGCTAGGATGATAGCAGAGAGCTACATAAAAGCCTTGAAAATATTTGTTTGTTTTAATGGTTTGACTTTTCAAAATAATTGTTTTCTTTTAAAATGTACTTAAAATTAAGGAGAATTAAAAATCCCACAAGGATATGAATAAAGTATTTTGGTGCATAAAATGTTTAATGTAAGCAGAAACAATGTTTTATTTGCATTACATTTGGATTTTTCGTTACAGTGAGATAAACAAAATTTTTTCACTATGAGTCAATCTGAAATATTTTCTTATTTTTTTTAGTTCAGAAAGTAAAGTGAAAAATTAATTATTCATTAAGACCTAATGGCGAAGTTTTCACTGGAAAGAGGCTGGAACTTTCTACCAAGTACAAATTAAGTCTTATTTATTTAAGTTCAGTTTAGTAAGTGACCAAGTCCAAGTATATACAAATATAGAAGAACTGAGGTTAACTTCTCACTTTCCATGTTTTAGGAATTGTGCTTCTCTCCAAATGTGGCATTCACATATATGTTTCTAGCTCACATATATCACACATGATATTACACGTGGATATCAGGTTACCAGTGTGTCCTATAACCAATGTATCACATCCCCTGCCTGAACCCAACCTGGTCCCAGTAGGATGAGGTCACAAATTAATGGAAGAGTAAATAAAGTTGAATGAATTTGATGTAAAGTTTTCCTACTGAAAGACCAGACAGAAATTATGCTGTGCATTTTACCCCATACAAATGTCTGTCAAACAGGGTGAAAGTAGCCATTGGAACAGACACTTTAAACTTCATCTTCAAGCACACCATGCAACCCGGCATAGTGGAAAATGCTTATGAGCTACTATGCAAGAGGCCTGACATACTAAATTTATAGATCATAAAACATGAAGAAGACATTGGTTTTCTGCCTCAAGATATTAAACAGCTGCATTTATTCTGAGATATTTTTTTACAGATAGGAAATCAAACATGTTTTTTTTCTAATGGGAATAAGAATTCTTTTTAATTCATTTTCTGACGCCATTAATTTCTGTCTTAGCCACTGTCTTAGCACTGTACATGCTTTCATCAAAATGACTCAGATGTAACTATTTTCACTGGAGTCAAGCACAGGCTTCATACTTTCCAACCTAGTGCTATTCTTTGTCATCTTTCTAATCCCTAACTCTGAAATTAAGGCCTTATGTTTAAATAAGCTGTCTTAGAACAACTGCTGAAAGAATTTATCTGAGACAATACTTGGCAAACTCAGATTTCTGGGTTTAACCCACTGAATCTTTTCTGAGGACTCTGACACCCAGGTACTGTAGCATTGCAAATTCCACCTGCAACACAGGAGTCCAGCATGTCTGACAGTTTTTTTCACAGGCCAAAATCACCTTAGTGCAGATAGAGAGCTGCCCACACAACATGCTCTGCTTGTCCCAGACAGCTCATGAGACTCCAGCCAGCCATGGATGCATCCTAACAAATCCTCTGAGGATTTCCCATGTGCAGATATTATCAGCAAGTCACACATCTCCTTTTGTGACTAATGCTCCAAAGGACATGATGGCTAAGGGATGGCATTCCTCATGCACTGCAAGAGCCAAGCATAAATTAAAGAGCTTTCATCTTTTATTTTTTTTTTTTAATATTATATGGCCACCCACCAACACCATTTTCTAGCCCTCTTTTAGTCTTGAAGATTCTGTATTTTTTTTGTTTGTTTGTTCAATGGAGCCTGATGGCAGGCAAAATTTACTAAAAAAGAACAGACTAACCTCTTTCCAGTCTTGTAATTGGCACTGAGAGGAACTTTTGAGTTCTGGAAAGTCTGAAGGTCTTCTTCATAAAGCTGGTGAGCTTCTGAGCATTCTACAGGCATTTTTGTAAAATTACCTAGGCAAAAGTGATCGTAGCCAAAACCAAGATTTATTAAAAACAGAGAAAAGGGAATTCAAAGAAACAATTTCCTGAATAGCAGTGAATTTAACACTTCAGTGAAACTGGACTTCTGCAATGGCACATGGTAGTGATGGGGTCAGACACATAACTTCAGATAGTTTGCAAAATAAGGGTACCTGATACAAACATAACACTGTTAATACATTGCATCCTCACCTGAATATACATTTGAGTACATATATTCCTAGTAAAATATCATGGTTCCAAATTTTTTGATGTTCAATCTAAATACTTTTTATTATAGATGTACAAAATAAAGCACAGTTTACAGAAGAATATATTCCTCAGAATTGCTTCACACTGCAACATCCACACAATGCAGATAGTTATTTTGTCTTCTGTCTTTAAACTGAATAAATAACTAATAGTAAAAAAAAATAAAAATAAATAGTGATTTTGCCCAGCTGCAAACATCACTGGAGCAACTGATGCAAAAGTTGGGAAAAAGTGACAAGCTTTCATCAAGTGAGAGTTGCTGTTTCTTTCCAGTTCTATCATTTCATCTAGTAAAAGGCATTACCTCTCTGTACAAAACTTTGCCCTGCCTTGTTTTACCTAAATATCTTGGAAATATTGAAAGTTCAAAATATCTGCTGCTCATCTGTTCATTAGCTTTTCCTACTGTTAGTCACATCTACAGCTAAAAGAGAAGGGCAAAAATTAAACTATCACTAGCCTTGCTAGACAAAGACTGCATGCAGTGGGAAGGCTCAGAGATCCTGGCTTGCCAGCACAGTAAGATTTTCAAGGCCACATTTCGTAGGGTCACTGTTGTGCTAAGCCAGAGCTGTGTCACTTCTCTGATATTTCCTGAACTGAGTGACGTCTGCCCACAGCAGGAAAGAGGTCAATGTCCACTACTGGCAGATGTGCACAAGAATGGCTGGATTTTAAAGACATACTATGTTCAGTCTTCAAGCTGTTTCTGGCCTCAACTTTCCACAGACTGTGGGAAAGAGAAAGGAAATCTATACAATAGTACACGTTTTCATGGCGAATGAAAAAACTTTATACACCTTAAAATATTGCTCTCAAGTTTCTTCATGTAATCATTGCCTCCATGTGTTTAAATATATCTATTTATTGAATTTATTGGCTGTACATGCTTTCATCAAAATGACTCAGCCATAACTGCTTTCACTGGAGTTAGGCACAGGCTTCATAGTTTCCAATCTAGTGCTATTCTTTGTCATCTGTCTTATTCCTAAATCTGAAATTAAGGCCTTATGTTTTAATAAGTGAAGAAGATACAAGATACACTACTTCCACAATCCAATAAAATTTCTCTTTTTTTAGGCATATTCACACTGGGCTGAGTCTTTGTTTACAAAATGGTTAAGGTTTCTAGTTATTGAAAGAGATCAAATATATACTGAACTCCAGTTTATCCATTACAGAAATCAGCTTCAGTGTTTTGTTATGAAGCTGTAAAACACAGCACCAAGGAGAACCACAGATTCCAAAACTCTGTCAGAGAACCCCTTGGGCACTTCAAGAGAGATTAAATCTAGAGATTGTTCAGGACAAAATAACTTGGCTTGCTTTTTGGCACCAGAAAAAAAAATACCACCATTTCTAAGACCTCAAATTCAGTTTGCTCCTGATTTCCCAAACATCTCAAATTCTCACTGTTGGAATTCCTCATGGCCGAATTCCTTCCAGTTTTTGTTGAAGAGCTTTCTTTACAGAAATATCACAAAATTATCTCGTGGCAAAAATGGGTATTTTCTAAATCCTCATCTTAACTATCTAATCCCTGCATTTAAGCCTTCATCTTCATTTCAATCGTAACTGAAGGCTCCAAGCCTGATTTGGGGAAGTCAGAAGGTACAATCTCTTCATGTTAAATAAGAAAAAGACAGAACAGCAACAATACTGTACTCTCACATTCTGAAAAGCAGCTTCAGACTCTGTAAATATATCCCCACTGTCTACAGGGTAGGATAGGGAAAAAACCCACCAACTGAGAACCCCTTCCATGTGTCTAGGAAGGGCAGCACAGGCCAGCACAGATTGTTTCACTCACAAGGGAGAAAGATTCATAATCAGGGCTGTCACTTCATGCTGACCTGCTGAAACTGCCCATAAAACACACTACCCTGCAAATACAGCATCCAAGCCTGGTTTTAAACAGAACTGTCCCTTAAAACTGAACATCTGTAATTCCCTGTGGCACCAACACTGCAAAATCTCAAGCATGTAACATGACTGCATTGCAATTTCAGAGCAATAGCAATTCAGACTTCAACCAAATTACATGACCTCGGTTTACACCACTCCCTCCTGTCCACATTAACTTTCCTTTTTTTTTCATATTATTAGCTTTCAGTTGGCAAAGTATCCTTATCTGACACCTTTTGCACTAACATGAACACTCCAACAATTATGGCAGAGGGGTATGAAAAGGGCAGCTGATCCTTTTAATAGTATAGATTGCTTAGGCAACTACAGCCTCTATTCCTCACTGACTGGTGTCAATGGCTATTAGCCATAATGGTATTTGCAATGCTGCAGTGGAAGAAACATTAATTTGTGTTTGTATTTATGTCAAATTGTGAGCCTAATGTACTGGCACTGACTGGTGCTGCAGCAGGCAAAAACTCAGAGAGAGTAAATCTTATTTTCACTCTGAAATTTCATGTACTTCCAGGTACTTTTGTTCTGTACTTCCAGGTATTTTTGTACTCTTTAGCTTGACAGAACTGTGGAAAAAAAAAAAAAAAAAAAAAAAGCAATGCTAAAAAAAACGGGGACTTTTCTATATGGAAAGTATTGCCTTTCCTTCAGAAAAGCCAACTATTCAACCTTTTTGAAATTTGGTAAGAGAAAACCAAATAATTTTGGCCAAAGCCACACAGAAATAGTTTGGGGGTTTCCCACAAAAAGCCCTGCAAGTTTCTAAGAAATGTAGATACTATCTGGAAGTACATTTTAAAAGTATTTTTTTCTTTTCAAATAAAGGTTTAGAAACAAAGGTCATTTGGGGTAATCTCCTCCTCCTCATTTCATCAATTATGATACTGAATCTAATTTCATCAGAAGGAAGCCTCTCATTAACTACTTTATTTTTAAAAAAAATTAAATAACTTTCATGACTTGCATGGGAAAACAACACAAGCCATTTTTATCCGTATCTGTTGATGTCTGGTGTAGTAGGAACATCTAAAAACCAAAACAACCCAGCACCACGGGTAAGTATTAGTACACATAAATCCCACTGTTGATTATAAATTCTGACAATGTTTAACTGTTCAGTTCAATCCTAGATGAAGTTAAAACCAGGCAGTGCTACTGAAGAGAAAGATGGTGATAAATTTCAAGTATCAAAATATCTTACACTGACCAGGAGGATTTATGAGCCTGAAAGCATCTGACCTCAATTTGAAGAACTTTGGAAAATTTTACTCTTGATTTGTTCAGCAGTGTTTGAGGAACCAAGAATAAAATGCATAATAAACCATGATCTATGCATGAGAACATATCTAAACAGCTGAATATATAAATAATTTTTTCTATAATCCAAGGAAAACAGCAGCAAAAGAAAAGACAAAAAAAGAAAAAAAAAAATAGGAAAAGAGAAAATTTTTTAATTTTTCACTTAATTTTTCTCCATATCCTTAACAGGTTTAAAAGTCACACAGAGGTATAAAATTTATATTAAGAGAAATATGGAGGAAAAAAATAAAACCAGAGAGAAAAAGCCCCCAGACTTCACATACTCTTAAATAAATTTCCATGCTGAGAAAAAAAGTGAACTAAAATTTCAGGAACAGACCACTTAGAATTTGTTTCTGCACTTCCCAATACCACAGATATAGGCAAAATCAGAGCATGTAAATGAGTTCATTTAAGTCTCATATTCCTGACACTTTTCCAATGAACATTTCAGACTCATTTTGAAAAACACACCCAAGACAGAATTTCTTCTGTGTTTGCCTAAATGGCACTCTTGCCTCTGCATAAGAATGCTGCACTGTTTTCAGATCCATTCCACATTTTTCCTAGTGTTTCACTTTGAACTGAAGAAAATGAGAATTCTCAAGATGCACCCTTTTAGAAAACTGAGTCACATCAGGTCACAATGATTTGGCTTTGATGACTACATAAAACATTGCAGTTGGCACAGATGTATCATAAACAGCTTGGTAGTGATTTTGAACGAAATGTGCATGCTTGGAAGCCTGCTGAAAGATGAACATGGAGATGGTAGATTTTCACTTCTCAATTCTGTTCATGCTGGCAAAGCACCTGCATGTTACAGGCAAATGCCAAACTCTGTTTGGATGCAAGAGTTTACTCCCTCCCTCATTTATACCCACTTTCATGGCATTCTCATGTAGGCTTTCTTCACTGTTTATTCTCAGCTTAGTGGTGTGACAGCCTCTGGTGTTCCACCTCAACAGTAAATCCCATTTTGAAAGTGCCTTCTCAAGAACCACACTGTAAGATTCATGTGTCTGTCTTCACCAGAAAGCATTTTTGAGGATTAGTTGGCAAATTCAGGGTTCAGAAATCTCTGCCAGTACCAGGAATATATCCCAACTTCTCTATGCAATAATGAGAAACTTCCAGCACCCACCTTATCACAGCTGGGCATGAAGAGGACAGAACTGAATGTATCGATGTGGCTCTGTGGAAGAAATTCATGCAAAAGGCAAGAGGGATGAGGCACTATTTTCCCCCAGCTTTACCCTATGATAAATTCACTGACTTAAATGGAGTCACCCTGGAGTAGAATTAATATAATACAGTGATAAATCAGGCCTATTGATGCACTGACAGTGCCCCTGTAGGACCTTCTCAAGCCGCCAGCCTACTGAACATTGCTCACAGCATTGTCTTCCCAAGCACTGTGCCATGCCATTTCCACAGACAAATTGTTTCCTGACAGAGCAGAGACAGATCTCCATGCTTCCTGCTTAGCTAATGCATTATAACCACATTGTTTTGCACTGGTTGCCCTCTAATTTGCGTGCAAAAGGATTTCTGAGTCAAACACACAGCCCTCAGCTGAGGCAAATCCATAGGAGTTTTGACTCCTAAAGCATCCAAAGATCACAGAAGTTACAAATGCAAAACGTACTCCCCTACTTTTATGATTTGGTTATTTGAAAAACCAGGAGGGAAAAGATGGATCGGGATGCTGGAGCCAAGAATGCTTTCTAAGGAGGCAGTGATAGCCAAACTCCTGGCCTTGAAGTCCAAGATAGCAAAGGATGCCCTGAGGAAATATTTATACATCTCTTGGCCCTTTTTGGACTCCTCAAAAATTTTCTGGTTTTTGTTTTCTGACAGATATTAAACCCAAGAGGCAGCTTTAGACAGTGAAAAATTATGTCTGGTCATAATTGCTTGGTAATTAGCAGCTCTCAGTGGCAGCAAGTCAAATAATAAACATTTCTTCCAAGTATATCTAGTCATTGTTTTGATGACACCTTTCCAACTCAAGGCCTCTCATTTCTGGCCAATGTCAAAAACGCCACAGGGGTGGGGCAATGTAAAATGAAAATCAGGCTCCTCTTTGGAAATCAGATAGGAAGAAAAATACCTTAAGAAAAGCAAGTCCAAAAACCAGGACCGTTCCAGCCTTCTTTCAACAACTCCAAGAGACCTTTGACGGTGGAAACATTCTGGTTTTCTCCTGCAGATCCAAAATGCCAGCAGATTATATGCTGTTCCAGGCAAAGCTACAATGACAAAAATCAAAATTTATGTTCAGCAGACTTACTTCATGCCTGCCCTGAAAAGTTATGTCAATGTTCAGAGGTGAGAAGGAAGGCAACATGAGAAGGAAGATAAAATACAGATCACAATCTCTACAAACTGTTCCACCTCTGTAAGCAGAAGACAAAAAATCTGGGGATGTTCTTCTTGCCTCAGTCTACTTAATAGATAGAGACACTGTTATGGACACAGTCCATTTGCCATTTTACACATCTGCTCTACAATAAGTAGAGCAGGTAGGTACAGTCCCTTGACTACATTGCCTTCATATTCTCAGATTATAACAGAATGCTCAAGGACTACTATAATGGCACATTTTTGCATTTCAGATGCCTTTACGTTTAATTAGATAAAGTCCACCCTCTTTCTCTAATCACAGAGGCCAACTGCCCTTGTAGGCCTAAATGAAGAACACTCCTTCAGAAAAGAATAACTACCATCAATGAAAAATGTGGCTGTTTGTCCACGATCTTCAGCAAACACTCAGGGATGTTGGAGACAGAGAACTATTGGTCAAGAACTTGCAAGTTCCTCTGTCCCAAAAGGCAAAAAAATGTATGCAGGTCTAATACTAAAGGGATAGTTCCAACACATCTATAGCTGTTACCTTCCAAACATCTGTCCCACCTCTTTAACAGCAGTATATCTTGGGTATGCCCACAGTCCAGAAGGCCAGCAGCATCCTGGGCTGCACCCAAAGCAGTGTGGCCAGCAGGTCAAGGGAGGTGGTCCTGCTCCTCTACTCTGCTCTCATGAGACCCCACCTGGAGTTCTGCATCCAGCTCTGGGATCTCCAGCACAAGAAAGACATGAACCTGTTGGAGCAAGTCCAGAGGAAGGCCACAAAAATTATTAGAGTGCTGGAGCACCTCTCCTGTGAAGAAAGGCTGAGAGAGTTGAGAAGGGAAGGCTCTGGAAAGACCTCATTGCTGTCTTCCAGTACTTAAAGGGGGCTTATTTAAAAAAATAAGAGGGAGAATGGCATTTTAAATGGCCATATGACAGTAGCAAGGGGGAACAAGTGGTTTAGATGAAAAGAGGAGAGGTTTAGGTTAGATGTTGGAAAAGATATCTTTACTCTGAGGGTGGTGAGACACAGAACAGATTTCCCACAGAAGTTGTAGATGCCCTACAAGTGTTCAGTCCCGTGTTGGATGAGGCCCTGAGCCTTTCTATGATTCTATGATATTCCTTCCCTCTCTGCTTTTTCTGTGGAAAGACATTTTGTCTAATTGTGAATTGGCTGACAAATAACCAGGGCTCAGCCCAGATGTCTCTCACTCCTCAGGGCTAGGAAACTCCATCAAGAGGATGCAGAATATACTTCAGAAATGGGGGGAGGTATCTACTGCGTGGCATCTTCAGACTGCAGAGCCACTCTCCTAGAGCTCTCACACACTGAACAGGGTGCTTTGAAGGTTCCACCCATCTTCTTGTGTACACTTTCATTTGTTTGTAAAACAAAGCAACTTTCACAAACCAATAAAGACAGAAGGCCAGCAGAAAAAAAAAAACAAAAAAACAAAAAAACACAGATTAATGAGATATCCCGTGTATTTACTTTAGACTTCAGTGCTAGTGACGGTCTCTATGTGAATAAAATAAACTAGCACATTGACAAATTATCCAAGTTTGAAGGAATAACAAGAGTTGAATTTATTGCAATTACACAATGTTCACAGAAATGCCAAACTGAAATTCTCTGAGCTGCAAATGAGACCTGAGGGTCAGGTTCTGGCCCAGGAAACACATGAGAAATCTCAACCAAATAAGTGAAGTAGCACTAACAGTAATCCAGTGCAGGACTGTGTGGGCTGCCTCTTCCCTGGGCAAATTTTCCCACTATTTAGGCTCTGAGCATTTGACTTCAGCATTAAAAGTACTGTGTTCTTGTAAGCTCAGTCATTTCTTGCTCCTCTACTATTTACTTTCTTGAAGGAGAAGCTGACCCTCAGCCATGAGAGCACAGCATCCTAGGCAGCCTGACCTGCACCTACTGAACTCCGTGACTTCTCCAGAGACAGGTGCCTAAAACACCAAGGGATGCTCTGCTTTAAATCACCACAGTCCTTCTGAGGCCACTTCAAAGGGATACCCCTCACATATCATTCTGCAGCTTTAGGTCCACAGTTTAAACTCAGTTCTACTTTAACAGCAGACAGAGTAGGGAGGAGGAGAAGCAAAGTAGGATCTCCCTAAATCTAAGTAACACTACATTTGCCCAGCCTAAATGCACAACATATACCTTTAGACATAATTACCCATGGTTTCCACAACTCCCAATGCCATAGGGAGGCTTTTTTGGATAGCCTTCAGTCCAGGATAATCAACAGACACTTCATACATTCCTCTGCCTGCCCAGCCTGTTTGCTACACTTTGACCACTGGACTGTTTTGATTTTACATGCCTTCTGCGCATCACCACCATGACAGAGACAGAGTTGTTTCATCTGCTTCCCATTCCCATCTTATATGAACCTGGTGCAAATTATCACTACTTTAATATGTTATAAGTTGGCAGAGAACTTACCTTGTGATCTTCCAAAAAGGCTTTTATTACTGAGCTTCACATTAGGTGCTAAATTCTGATTCTTTAACACTTTTCATATAACTTACCTTCATTAGTTAAATCAATGCTGATGATACCCCATAGATTTGCAGGGGGTTGCACCTACTTACGCATGACCCTGGAAGCCTTTTTAATGGGATGTTGTGGAGCATATTTTGGCAGGACACTGAAAACAAGTTTGTTTTACTTGCAAGATCACATAATCAGCTCAGCAGTGCTGAAATGTGGCAATGAAATCCTCTCATCGCGTAGAGATGATGATCAGCAATACTACCAATAGATAGGAAAAACTAACCCAGTCGTCCTAGTCAGTGGATCTCACTTGCATTTAAGGCTGACACATACATAGCAATTTGCCTCTGTTCTACAGCAGCTGCAAACTATTAACTATGACAATGAAGTTGATTTTTAAACCAACAAATATGACGGCTATTATGAAAGTTTTACCACTGTCACATGGTGTGCAGTCTTTAAATTCATCCCTTGCTGTGTGGCTGAACTTTTATTGAATTTCTTTAAAAATTAAAAGAAGGTCATGCGAGGACAGAAAACCTCTTTGTCAATCAGACTGTGCAGTGCACAAAACTCTTCCAGAACTCTAATAAAAGCCAAGACCAGCACACTGCACTTAAAGCACAGTGTTGCAGAGATACCACAACTGCATTTGACAGATAAAAAGATACTCCCCCTCATTCCCTATTGATTCTTTCCGCCTCCAAAATGCCATCATCTTTGCTGGGTTCCCAGAAAACATAGCACTGAATGATCTATTTGCCAACTGAGCAAGTTTTCAACATAAGAAGCCTTCAAAATTATACCTGTGGTCCAAAGCACACACCTTTGCACTAATGCACTGAAACACATCAAATGAATACCAGCTTCCCATCCAAGACTTACACAGAGAAGAAAAAGAAGGGTTTTAGCTTAATTTGACTGCATGTGGTGCATTTGGAGAATGCTTACAGTCAGATATCATACAAAATGTGTCTCATCATGTACAAATAAATTGTGGCCAAATAAATTTGTAAAAATCAAGATGTAACCTTTAGATAATTTTCTGATTTTCCCTGTATATGCCCAGTGAAACAGGACAAAAATTTTTGATTTCTAGAAGCACTTATAACTATTCAGCTGAAGAAGTGGTTCCTCCTGGTTTCTATTTCCATTCATCTTCTTTCTCACCTCATCATATGAGCTACCCTTCTCCTTCAAAAGAACTGTGCAGAAACCCACAGGCAGAGCAGGGGGTGAGCCTCACTATTTTACATAACAAAATCATATGCATCAAAACACACACACACACACACACACACACACAACTTCCCAAATGTCTGAGGTTAGTTATCCTTCATGTCCTGACAAGTTACACCCACCTTTCCCAGAGGAACTAACTCACTCCATAACAAATCCCAGATTTTTGTTAAAACAGCAAATAAATTAGGACCACCTACCACCCAATCCTGCAAGCACTTACTGTTAGGCATCCCTGCATGCCTACTGCCATGCACAACCTCAGAGTTTCAGCTGGCCTGCCTATGACACAAAGTGCTGTATCTCCGGCAAATGTTTACAGAGTTATGCTCCATTGCTAGGTCAAAATCAGCTCAATTCTCTAACCCCTGTTTACAGTCAGCCTCCAGCACTGGCTTATGCTGGAATAATTCATAAGAATGAAACACAAGCCTGGACTTCAGGATAAGGCCCCCAGTCAACATGTGAGAGCATTTATGACTCTGTGAGATAGACATTAAAAAATAACTTAAAAACAGGCAGCATTTCCCTATGATTGTCCAGTTTTTCCATGTTCCAGTTTGCTCTTTCAAGAAGACTGGTAGGCTGAGATACTGGTCACTATGTGAAAATGACAACATTCAATTAAAACAATAGCAATTTTCAAGTGACGCTTTTTTTTCAATAGATGTATGACATTCCTAGACATTCTATTAATTAGCAGGCCCCAGGCAACACATTTGGAAAAACAGAACAATCTGGCCTTTGATTTTTATCCAGGCCTTACCCAAGATCACACAGAGGTAGCCAGACTGCTGATAGATCCCCCACACAGAGCACACACCCCCAGCAAACAGCTGTGCTAAGAACTGTGCATAAATCACTTTGAAGAATTCTCAATCTGCAGAGAAAGAAAGAATTATTTATTTGTTAATAAAAAACTGCTGGTGTCAGACTGGGCAATCAGAATTTGCTAAATTGACTCTACTAAAAAGTCCGAATTTTGTTTCTGTAGGGTTTTTTTTCCAGTTACCTGTTTTAACTTCATTTTAAAAGCCATCCTGAATAAAAAACATATCCTGGATATTTTCTATATTTCAGGACCAAGAATTCAAACAAGCCCATTACTTTCAAAGTATGGAGGTTATTAATATCCTGATGAACGTCTGAAATTAGCAGCATCTCATGTTCTACACCTACATGATGGTTATCTAGGAAACTGGCATCTTTGTTACACCTTTTCTGGGTGGCTATAGTTATAATCCATCAGTACACTGGATGAAAAACACCATCTCAACAGATGTAAGATGCCAGCTGAAACACTCTAGCTTTTGATACTCCCACCTGCATTAATAATTTGTGGTTGCATTGGATAAGGATCTGTGAGTTCCTTCACTTTTAGGAATTTATTAAGGTAATCAAAACTTTGGAATCTTTCTCACTGGTTGTATTATTCATTTCATCTGTAGACAATAATGGTCCTCTTACATTAAGGATAATTAGGGCCTTAGATGGGCTTTCCACATTTTTCAGTGATGGAGCCGTAATTAAAACAAAATCCAGAGGGAAAAGGGGAGGAGTATTTGATCTTGAAAGAAGCCAGACTGTCTGGAGGATATGTATTTTGAAGGTTTTATTGGTAGCCCTCAGAGAAAGGCAGCTATAACCTAAGCTTGAAGGCTAGCAAGGGCTATGTGGGTTTGTGTGGGAGGGGGTTAAGTCTAATTTGTAAATGATGAGTTATTAGCCCTGACATTTGAGAATAGACACTGCATTGTGTTGATGATGAGAGCAACCCTAGTTTTCTTGTTAATGGCAGTGATTCATTCTTTCCCACTCAACTATTGTTCCCATTTACCTGGCAAAGAGAATTACTTGTTATGTGTTTCCAATTGCTGATTTCTGAAGAGACTGTTCAGATGAGCAAAAGCACAGGAGAAGAAATGGGCAGAGTTCTGGAAACAGCACCAGTGGATCTCTGAAAAGCTCTGTGGCCTTTCCCCCCTCCTCTACTCCCCTTTGCACCTGAGAAAACCTGAGCTCTTTTCTGCCTTACTCAGATCTTTCAGACTCCTTTCCTTTCAACCCAGGATCATTCCCTTAAATTCATGCTTCCAAAATTATTTAAAATATATGAAGATTTGTAAAATGTTTGGAAGCTTTAAATTACTTTAAACCTATCATTGTAGTCATACATTTGGTAACACAAAGCAACCAGCCTTGCATTTTCCACTACAGCCTTACCCAGCTGCACAAAAGCAGCTATGCCAACAACTGGCCTCCTATACCACATGAAACCACCCAGAAATCCCAAAAGGGATCTCAGCCAATTATCCTCACAGAAGTCCATATATTAAGCTTTTTTTTAATTGTCTGAAAACCATGGAATATCAGGACAACGACCAGGAGTAAGTAAATCAAGGCTGAAGCCTCCAGAGAGAGCTGTCTCTCCAACAGCGTGTTTTGTAACATGCCTGGCTACCGCACTCAGATTCTCTGTTTGTCACTTGGCGAACTGCAAACCCAACACTTCT
The DNA here is from genome assembly GCF_049639895.1 of Pseudopodoces humilis. Taxonomy (NCBI): domain Eukaryota; kingdom Metazoa; phylum Chordata; class Aves; order Passeriformes; family Paridae; genus Pseudopodoces; species Pseudopodoces humilis. Next base: position 52,017,193 of record NC_142206.1, read on the forward strand.
GAGGCTGCCTCCCCTCCTCCCCAGCAGACCGTGACACTGGTAGATGGGCCTGATCCCTTGCTAAAGTGGAAGAGCTGCATTGACGTCAGTGATGAGACTTCTCTTTCTTGCAACTACCAATCTGGCCCTCCCACTTTTACAAATGACCCTGAGGGGATGATATGAAACACAAAGCTTGGAAAAGTACAGAACTATGACTTGGGAACAGCCCATGGCACAGATTAGGGAACAGTAGCCATAAAGAGTTTGAATCCAGATGTGAAATTCCCCAAAGCCAGGACTATTCAGTCCCTGTCTCATATGTCAGGCAAACAAGCAAAATTAACTATTGGATCTACCTTGCCCATAGGACACAGCTAACTGTGAACAACTCCGCAGGATCTTTGGGAGCCGTTTATTTTTGGGACATGCAAACAACTCCATGTCTGTGAAAAGGCTGAAGCGTATTCCACCCTTGGTGCAGCCAGCCAGGACCACTGCAGCGGGCAGGGCAGGCCAGCTGACTGACACACTGGGGTTTGCTCAGTGCAAAAACCTCTTTTTTTGTGTCCAGGGAGCACAGAAACCACAGTCACAGCTCTGCCAGCGGGATGGAAGGTGTCACGTCCAGAGGCAGCACTGGGCACTCAGCTGACCTCAAGAAAACAGAGCCTAAGTGGAGTGTGGTATCCTCAATTCCATCTTGGGTTTCAAGTGACTAAGCGAAGAGATGCATGAAATTCACATTGTGTCCCCAAGCTACTACATGCATGGAATTACAGCTCTCTCTAAGCTGCCTCGGCCAGCCATAAAGGTAGCTGGGCTTTGGCCATGCAGAATTCCCACAGATTTCAATGGGAATTTCAGTGTTCCAGTCTGGACTCCAAGAATGTGGTGCTGGACCCAGAGCTCTGACGGCTGGAGCCGTATTCAATATCAGTGTCTGGCAACACCCATTTGTAAAACAGTGACTCATTCACAGGCACAACTTTAGAGGGACAGACAGGATGACTTTAATCATTTCCATTTTGTTAACAAAGCTCAGTAAAACCAGATGAGCATCCTGGATGATAATAGTTGGTATTAATCTAATGATTGCAGTGATCCACTGCCACAGTAAAGAATAGTTTTATATCCTACAGAATGCACTGTTTTCATTTGCTTCCAGAACATAGCAACTAATGGACTCCTGAGGCTAAGGACAAAATAATTTTTAAACACTCATGCATTTATTTAGGAACAGGGTTTTTTGTCTGAAAATCAGAGGCATGGAAATAAATTTCAGAAAGTAATTTGAAAGAGAACATCTTCAAAAGTACCTAAGTGGCTCAGGAGCCCGACACATCAGATAAATCAGCTGTCATTAGCACTTTCCATTCATTGTAAACAAGGGAGCAAGTGTTTTGTGTAATGGACTGTATAGGGAGGGACATTTAATTCAGGCAGCTATTACTGCAAGGTGCTCATTTGTGCACAGTCCTTTCAATGGACTTAGAATCTAAACATGGTTTAGATTCAAATATACAGTCTTTAGCACTAGCATACATCAATCCTCAGACCTGACAGAAAGCATCTGAAAACAAATTGCTAAAGCTGGAATTTGGCTCTGGATTTTTACTCAAGATTTATTTTAAAAGAATGTGCTGCCTTTAGGGCACCATTTTTCCAGATCACATCTGGCTAACCGTTCTAACATATTAAGGATGCAATTCCATGGCAGATTTGCAAAAAGATGCAATTCCATCTGCAAATCCTCCAAGATGGCCTGATAGAAGCTGCCTGTGATCCTAAAGTCTTGTAACTGCAACCCTCTAATTCTGATCCCAAATGAAAATACTCTGCTTCTCAGCAGAACTTATTAGTTCAGGCTCAGCCATATACTAATGATGGCCACACAGATTCCCATTCCCAGGCAGCTTTCATCCAGCCAGCTTGGAGCATAGACAGAGTGAGTTCATATCTGCCTGCCAAACCCTGAGTAGACATACCTTCAATGACTCAGGCAGTTAGGAGTAGAAATGCAGGATGAATCTTGAGCAATATTCTCACAGTTCAATAAAGGCTGGCTTTGCTCACTAATTTGGAAAGCCTGCCAGAACATGGTAGTTTCCTTTGTTTTCTGGATTGATATGACTGTTCCTTACTTTGAGTATCAAAACTCTTCCTGGTTTTCCTTTCCCAGCTTCAAAGTCTTGCTCCACTAAGACAGAATGTCTTCCTGCTCAAAAGCATGTGTTCCTTCAGGATTCACCTCCTGAAGAAAACATAAAATCAATATGTGGTCTACCGAACTCCTTTCACTCATTTAATTTCCCATATTCTGTAGGGTGACAGGTCCCTAGGGAATACCAGCACCTCACAAAGTATTACTGAATGGATGAGATAGACATTTAAATTCAGCACTGCAGTCTGAAAACCCTCTGGTTAAGATCATGGCAACTAGGCAACACATGAGATTTGCTACACCAGCACCCATTTTAGAAATGAGATAAACATCAGATGCTTTGATAGAATTGGACTTTTTACAATGCACACAAAGTGTGCATTGCTTTATCTTTCTACAGTAAAATGTGAAAATGATCAATAAAAACTGGATTGCTTCTGAATGTTATCCACTTTCACCTACAGCCCCAGCCTACAGTGAAGCTCCACCATGTCTCTTCCAGCCCTTTCTTGACCCCAGGATAGAGATTTTCACTCACCATTTTTATAGCAAAACACATAACAGTGAGTTTGTCCACCACCTCTACCCAATGTATATCTAGTTTAATGCAATAAATTACGTGGAAACTACATGCTTGGAGATTTCTACCTACCCTTCCAAACATGTTTTCTGCTTTCTACTCAGTTTTCTCCTCCACCATCATAACACAACTTCATCACAGTTACATTCTATGACCATAAACCAAAAAACCCATTTAATATTTTTCAACCACAATTCATCTAATTTTGTTCTTTGATGATCCCAGTATGATTCATTTTCCAAGTAATCTTAAGTAATCATTGGTTTTTAGTGGTATATTTGTCCAGACTCATTACTGTCCACACAAGTATCTGTAGTTCATTTATTATTTATATTTTTAAATCATAGGGATAATTTCTCCAGGCTTATACAACACTTCTACTTGGGCAACACCAACCTGTCAACACCTTCTTTTCCTTTTTGCAGAAATTCTTCCATCATGACTGCAGCATCCATACATATTCCAACTTTTGCATAACCTTGTCCACTGTCTCTAGTATTCACTTAAATTTGAGTTTGTTTTGCTTTTCAATTTGCTTTAAACAAAGTCAATAGCAGTCCATCCAATTCAGCAAAATCTTTCTTTAGCAATGGCGAGACATTGGTATTTTCATGCTTTGCTTAATGCATTTTCTCCTGCATCTCTTGATTTCAGTTAGTTTCTGCTAATACTTTTCTTCCAGCTTGGGCAGCAAGGTAGTGGCAGATCTTATTGCAGCAGCACAAAAATACCACTTATTCAGTCTTGTGTTGTGACAATAAACTAGCAGGTTTGAAAATTAAGGTGTGTGAACTTTTTGAGTACATTTTATACTTACAAATTCTTACAAAGCTGTCCAGGAACCCTAATCTGAAAATGTGCAAAAACTACACTGACAAAACCCCCCCAAACTGTTAATATCCTACAAATATGTGTTTATGGGTTGAATAAAAAAGAAATATCTTCTTCTTTTACTGTCCTATTTAGCTCTTTCCCATCTCTTGCCTCAGTTAATACTAAAAGACCTGTGGAGATGAAAGCATGATGTCTGTGACCCTCTGCTGTATGGCCCAGGTGCAATACACACTGATCTCCAGCATGTAAGCATGTCTTCCTCTACTGCCAGGCTGAGAAACCATCTAGACTATGTTTAGCAACAAAGGAACTTTATTTTTACTCAGCCCCTGGCTTAATAACAACAATGTCACTTAGCATTTGTGAGCACGGTTCGTTGTTTGCAGTGCCTTGTTTATGTGCAGCACTCTAAGGTGGGTAGCACACACTGCCTCATACTTATTTTCATAAGCTGAAACTAATTAATGTTTTGCATGCCAGGGATAAGAGGACAGCTGGAAACCATCAAGGGGAAATGCAAGCAGTACATGAGCTGTTTCTTCAGTCAGCTGTTTCACTGCCCAAGGCACACACAGGCAACTCACAACTTTGTCTCTCAGGTCCAGTCCTGTTTTGCTATGTCACTCAGAAGTCAATACAAGTATTCCAACTTTGCAGTGGTATAACAGAGAACAGACTTGGGCCCAAATATCCTATTGATACTTCAAACATTCTTGTTTTATCAAAACTTGATACTTAAAGCCTTCTGGTAACATGGACAATCAGGATAAATTAGCAATTAATACTACATAATTGCCTTAGACTATGCTCAGAAATCTCTTCCAACTCACAAATAGTTCACATACTCAAGCCACAAGTCTTGGGCTGCATACTCCATCAATAGACATATCTTTGTCTATCTTGACATATCTCCTGCAGGCCAAACATAGGGTTTGCCCTAACCATGAGGAATAAAAGCAGGGAGTTGAGGTTCACTGCAAATGCCATCTTAATGGTCCTCATTACTCAGGCCTGGGAACAGTTATCCAGAATGCTTCTGCTGATCTCAGTTTCTGGTTAGTTCTCCCTCACTTAACCCTGAACCTTTCACATACACATGAAGACAAACACCCAAAGTTCTACATGCTAAGACTTAAGCAAACACATTTTGTGCCAGGTGGCATAGGCCAATAACCTGCAAAGGTCCACACCCACACAGAATTACACAATGGACCACACGTAATTTGGAGAATGCCATTTGCCTATCACCAAGAATTATCAAGCACCAGTCATTTCCAGAAACTGTTTGCTGGTCTCAACAGATCAGTTACACTGCATTTATTTTTTCTCTAAGCAATACTGTCTATCCCTGTCATTCATACCAATTTGGGAGTTCACCCAGATACATCACTAACTCTTTTCCAGGTCCTCAAGCTCAATAACATTTAATTCACCAAGTGGAATTTCTCTGGTTCTTCTCTGCAATCCTAATTTCATTTTTCATCCTGATGAGCTGCCAGAGAGAGTCCACTCCACAGGGATCCCAAATGTTACAGCCCACTGCAGCCCAACACTACATGACTGCAAGTATTTTGAAAGAAAGAAAAGGCTCCATAAAACATCACTGGAGCTCTAACACTTCAAAATGTGAATTCGTGGGTCTGTTGTAACATGTTCAAGCCTCGACACTCGGCCAGTGCACAGACCTCCCCAAGGGCTGAGCATGAGGTACCTCGCTGGTGTTTTGGGTCTCAGTTTTAATCCACTGGATGGAAAATGGGTTGAGTCCAGCAAGGCCAGCACTCCAGGCAAGACAGGCACAAGAACTTTTCTCCCTGTACAGAAAACAACACACCATTTAACTGATAGCCTCAGTGATTCTTTCAGAACAAAATCAAAGAATAGAAGTGAGTTTCCAGGAAGCAGCTCCTGATCTCATCCAGAATATTAAAATGCAAGGTATTTTGTAGATTTTCAGCTGACATTGGAAGGGCCCAGCTAACAATCCAATTAATCTCAAAACAATAACAGTCCTTAATCTAACATATATCAGCAAATTCCTGTTTCTCTCTTTTCTAACAAAAATAACAACACTGTAGTTGCCAGTGCATTAATAAGATCCTATTTCTGCTCCAGAGACTGAATCGAACCTTTGTTCTTCACAGCAAAGGATTAAGAAGGTTGCTATTTTGGTAATGAGATGTGGAGAGGTACTTACTTTGCAGCTGAGATCCAGGCTGGATGCCTGAGAAAGGAATAAACTGTGTTACCTCAGATGAACTTTATTTGTATAACCAGTATATCAAACTCTGTTAGTGTGATGCATATCATTAGCAAAAAAGAGAGACTATTCATGAATAATTACAATTTGATAGAGTGTTTAAGCTCATTTACAAAATATGCCTTATGTTGTAGATAAAGTCATGAATGTAGATTTTAAGATAACAACACACACGCACATAAGAAGTTAGAAATTAGAAAAAAATGAAATTACTTACTTTCTTATTGGTCAGTTGCTTTTTTTTTTTTTTTTTATTCTCACAAAAAGTCTATTTTTTTCCAGATATTTCACCTCTTTTAACAAGCACATCATGGAGAAACACTGTCATAAAATGACACAAGAAGAAAAAAAATAGTGTCAGAAAAAACAGCACATGGACAGGGACAAATAGGAGAACACTGAAAAGAAGATCAAATCATATGACACAGATCCAAGTGCTGAGGCACCAACTCAGTGCCGAAAATGATTGAGAAAACTGTTTGTGAGGCAGGAAAAGGAAGCAGTGACCTGTGAAAATGAAACCAACTTCATGAAAACATTAGTCATATAAAAAATATGTTGTTTATAGTTATCATAACAACATTTTCATTAAACAAACATGTTTGGTATATAAAGTTGTTGCAAGTAAAACATTTCCAAAGGACTAGGGTAGGTAAGGTAGTGTGGTTAGAACCTGGCACCACTTCATAATTACATAGGGATCAACTTCTCGCACTTAGAAATGGAAATGTTTGGGGCTTACATCAGAGGAGGTCTGAATTTCTAAATGAAAAGTATTTTTGTAACAAGAGCCAGGAGCATCTTCAGATACAGCAAATACAAACAGAAGTGAAGGCAAACAGAGTCTCGACATTTCACTTGCATCCTGCCTATTGGCTGTTGACATGACAAAGTACTTTGAAAATATGACAAAAAATTAAATTATTTGCTAACTCTCATTTGCAGTCTATCAGGCCAGTGTATTTCAAACACATTTATCAAAGACCCACCATGATGCAATACAACCTCAGAAAGAGCCAGAATGTATGAAAGAAATTGTTCCATTGGTCATTGCTGATATCCTCTGGGAATGATAATTTGCATCTGATGAAACTTTTTTATCTCTCCTTCTCTAATGGATAGTAAGAATAGAATACCAAAAATCCGCAGAGGTTCAGATATGTCTAACAGCATAGGTGCCAGATCTCTAGGGAAACAAATCTTATGCAGTCAAGCTTTGTCTGCATGAGTGTTTCCATGCATATTACCCCTTCAAAAATCTTTTGGACATGATCACCAATTCCAACTACATCTGATAAAAGCAGACACCTCAGAAACAATCAAGTTCTTAACAACATGCAGAAAAATCACTGGATGGGTGAACAGAATGGTGTTAATAAAGGTTTTAACCCTAATAAATTAAAGGTTTATATCCTATTAGGCTTCAGAAAATCTACCAGTATGGAACTGTTGGGAATTTCCCAGACACTGGAGAGGCTCCATCTAGAGCTTCTGCCATGTTAGAAAACCAGAGAATCCAGTGCCATTGGATACGGCACTTTATTCATTTCAAGCTCAGAGCAAGTTTTTCAAAATCAACATCAGTACAAAAGAAATTGTGTTCACAAGTTTACATTCACAGGTAACACTTTAATCAAACATGGAAGGAATTGGGCTCAGTGCAGATGTGACAGAAGAATATTTTTTGGCCTGTAATATGCAGGCAGTCAGAATGTACAAATAAACAGTCCTCACTCTTTGAGTCTACAGAACATGTTGATTTCCTTTTAAATCCTCCAGCAGATTAACTAAACAAAATATTTATTTACAGCAGAAAAGAGGACAAAGTTCTCCAAGGACTGACATCTGAGTATCAGTGTGAAGTTATGACAGGAGGACCATCCCGTTAAAGTTTTCCACTTCTACGATATCCTGAAACACCAGTATTGAGCATAATTGCAGATTATAAAATAACTCCCTCTTTGAATACTTTAAGAATTCTCAGCATGTTTTCAGTTTCATAACATACCGGAAATGCTTTGTAACTCAAGTGTTAACTTTCAATAAAAAGTGTTAAGGACCTAGACACTGAAGATTGATACACACTAACACAACTCTGCTAGGTCTCAAAGACAGGTATTCTTAAGAGAAAAGAGAAAGGATCCCACCCATGCAAGACTGGACACTCAGATTTAATATGCAGATTTTGCACAGACATGCCTAACATCTAGCTATTCAGCCACCTAATGAAAATTCTTTGGACTCATCGCTAGGAGGAAGAGGCATTGTGGTTGAACAAGATGATTGAACATGAAATTCTGGAACTGGCAGCTTCTTTAGGGGGGAAAAAGCATATTTGAAAATTAAATTTGGCTGTCATATGGCGTGGGGAACTCAAATGGAAAAAAGTGTCTTCCTTGCTTCAGCTGAGTTCTGTGATAGCTGACTGTGCCTGCCCCATGGAGCCTGTGGGGTTGAATGGACACCCCAGGAGGAGGCAGATACACAGTGGGTGACAGCTTTAACAGCTGGCTTCCATTTCTAAATGTACAGTCTGAGTTCTGAGTGGTTGAATGGATACACAGATGCACAGATACATGTACTTACGTTTTTCTTTTACAATGCAAAGATCATCAAAAAATCACCTAAAATGCTTGCTCACTGTGCATAATACAGCTACAAACTCAGTCATTTCTATGGCAATAGCCTTCTTTGTTCAAATTTTGTATTATCTCAGATTTCAAGACTTCACAGAAGTTTAAAAAAATAAACCCTCTGTGTTTAAATGAAATGGTTTAGTGATCAGCAGTCTCTGCAGCAGAGTTAGCAGAACCCTCAAGTTTCTCTTTCCCAAATATATAAGACAATGCCAAAGACAAAATTAAAAATTATGCCTGGTACATCATTCTAGGTAGCAGGGAGAGGCCCAGGGTTCCAGACATCAGTTACAGGTTATACCAATTTAAGAGCAGAGAAAATGCAAGTTATATACAAGTTATATTTACATGTATAAATAGAATAACCATGGCTTTTCTCTGGCTTAGTGGCCCTTTATAGAAGCTGCAAAGGCAATGTGTCAGTGCATCAGGGACACAGAGGGAGAGGGACAGACCTGATACTGGGTACCCTGCACTTGTTTGGAAGTTTGGAAACACTGGCAGGAGGCAGCCTAGGTCCATCTTCACTTGAATCAACAGGTGTTTAAAATTGCCCAGACTTGCTGAAAATGAAGCCATGGTTGTCTCCACTTGGGCAACCACACTTAGAAGCACTTTTTGAAAACGTAGCCTGCAGGAAAACGAGGGTTAGAATGAAGCTGTCCTCGCTCCCAGGCCTCACACAGAGGCAGCTCTTTGACTGTAGGACTCCTTTTTCCCTCACATACCCTAGTCCTTTGCAGTGAGGTGGGGCCAGAGGGAGGCATTTTCAGCCTTCAGAGGACCTTTATACTGTATTAAAAATATGGGTTCTTTAATGTTTCCTTTCTCAAAAGTAGTAATATAAACTAACTGAGTGTGCTCTTAGGAGAGCTTTTGGCAAGGGTATGGGACAACACTGTGCCAAACCTCATCTTTGGCATGAAGAAATAAACAGACTGTGGTTCTGCATAAAGACAAAACTTTTGGAAAGCCTTTAGAATATTTCTCATAATGAAACAGTGGGGGGGTAGTTTTCTTGAAATTCTGAATACTCTCCAGAATACAAACCCAACCTTTAAATGTTTTGGTCTCTTCAATTATGAACTCAGTTTCTTCACTAAAAAAACTGAAACAATTAAATGATGAATGATGGATATGCTCTGATTTTGAACAATCCTCATTAAGGCTATTTCCATACCATTGCATATGTCTGTAGTAAATAGAAATATTGTGTCAGATAATAACAAGAATTAAATTATTCTCATCACTCTATATTACAGAAAGGGAAACTGAGATTGAAAGATCATGTACTCTGACTGTCTAAAGCTACAAATTATCCACTGCCCAGAACAGCAGTGCCAGATTATTTTGCTCCAGACTCTGGCTGTTGAACCCTATGCTTCTTGATGGATGATGTTCCTATTCACAGCAGTACCTGAACAAGAATATTGTCAAAAAAAAAAAAAAAAAAAAAAGGAAAGAGAGGGCCTGGTCTTGAATTTTGTTTCTCATTGCTCCCAATAGTGTTCCATAATAAAATGAATGGCAATGCAGATTGTATAGGGGATCCAGAAGAAAAGCAATCACAAAGTTTCAGAAATGTCTTAGTAAAAGGGTCCTGATAACGAGATTTCTCATTACATCACACACAGCTTCTGTGCTATAGAATAGATCAATCTCTCATATTTAGCAAATGAGGTTTATCACACATATATCTGAAACACACTTAGATGAAGACTGAGTATCCAAAAGGCTACTGTGGTTTGCCAATACACACACAACCCTTCTGGACTACCCAACATATCATGAGTGTTATTAAAAGAAACTAAATACTTTAAGAACAAGTTTAAGAATATTTTAATAGTGTTCCTTTTTGATTTTGGGTGGAAAGGGATGCTGTTCTCTTTCTTTTGAGGATTATTTTTTCTAAGTACATTTCTAAATCCTACTAAGTTCTGTTTAACTCCAGCCTTTGTGTGTTTCTTTTCCTCTCAAGCCTCTTTAAGTGCTTTTGTATCTCTTGTTCCAACAAGGGTTTTGCTATATTTTTCCTTCTTGTTCTCTGAGAAGTCAAGTCTCTTTGCCTACAATTAGAAGAACTTCTGCCTTACACACCCAAGTCTACTCCTGTATTAAACAGAAAACTTTCAGAATTAATAACCTTTGAAAAATGAATGAGGTAATTCTCAACTCATAAAGTTTTAAAGTTCTTTCCTTACTCCAGCAGATATATCTGTAGTGGATTCATTCATGCCAGATCATCAGCTTTTTTCTGAAATAATGGCAATAACACAAAAAATGTTTAAATATAGATACCAAAGTTCTGATGCCACCATGGGACTCTTCAAGCTGGAGCCAGGACCCTGCTGGAGGTCAATCTAGACCTTGACACCAGTCTACCACTTCCAGAAAATTGACATACCTCACCTCCACAGCCCTCCATTACAGCTACATACTTGACATTTTTTCAAGCATATCACTGCAAGAAGCAGTGGTTAAGCCCAAAGCTTCAAGAATTTCACTGAAAAATGTACCAGTATCTGGTTATGCAAAGGCCTTTGGTTAAAGAATACATAAACTCTAAATACCACTGAGGCTTGCGGGTTGGATTTTTGGGGGTTTTGAGTTTAGGAATTTAAGTTGCATCTTACTGTGAGAAAAGAGAAAGCAAAAACAACTGAGAAATGGTACTAGTCCACTAAAAACTCAGAGTCATAGCTGTGATGCCACAATAATAAAGAAAAGGTTCATGTAGGACAGAAAGACAGGCTGTGACCTCATTTCCACTAATTATCACAAAGCTGTTTGCTGCATTTTTATAAATGCTTTCCTGTCTTCACACTTAGTACACTTTGTTTCAGTGTGGCTCCCCTTCATTACTTAGACCTCAGTTTGATAGGTGACCAGTCCAAGCTCTTATGTATGCCCAAGTGCTTCCCACCAGAATTTAGCACTTCTTTTGCAAGAAGGTGAGAAACTTTCCTTAAAAATTTCCTCCTTATTTTCACCATAACTCACTGCAGGGTCTGTAGACATGATGTTAGCATATAGAATAGGGCAATATGGGGGTTTTTAAATTTAAGATGTATATAGAAACATTTTAGGCTGTGATTCAGAGGCATTACTGGAGAGGTATTTCCTGTAAGTAGCACTATAAAATGTGGTTATTTAAAAGGGATTAACAAAACAACAGAGTGGAAGTCTGACCTACTGGGAGGTGTAACATGAGGGTGGCATGAAATCAAGAGTGCAAGACAGCTGCATAGTACCTTGAGAAGCAGGACACTGAGGATCAAGCAGGATTTATACAATAAAACCAAAGAGGTTCAGTTGAGAAGGACATTTCCTGCATGAGTGAGAAAGCTCAAGGCAATATTTTCAATTGAGTAAGCACTAGCTGATGCAGGGGGATTCCAAGGCCTGATCCAAGTTAATGAAAAAGGCTTCACTGACCAGGGTCACCATCAGGTGATAAAGAGCCCAAGCCCTCCAGGGAATTCAGATCCTCACAGCCAGGTACAATATCAGCTGTATAAATCTATTCTAACAATAGAAGTGCCGCTAGTGTTCAACCACAATGCAAATATGAAAATAATATTTCTTTCACAAGTGCTTTTTAGGCAAAGCTTCATGGCTTATCATGCACAGGAACTGAAATACACAGGCAAGTACAGACTTCCATTGGGTAAACATCTTTAAGGCCATGTGCATGCACAGTAGCTCTGAGGAGTACAGCTTGTATTCACTCCACTGACCTCATTCTCATCCATCTATGTTTAATGTAGTCCACCACAGTAAATGAGTTCTTTACTTGCTAAATACACAATATGCATAAATTTTGGCTTTTTCTAAATTGCCAAAGAAGGTAAATTCACAATTTTTTTCAGGATAAAAGCGTGGGTTTTATGCAAACTTATTTTCTTAGCAGACAATTGAAAACACATTTTAAACATATTTGTCTACTATTTAACAAAAAAAATATGAGCAGATGTTTTTTGGATGAGCTACATTGTTTATTATTTTCCTAAGATGTCCAAAACATGATACTTATTTAACCCCTAGAGTAGTGACACAGAAATGACATGATGTGCATCATACATCAAATAATGGTCACTCCTGCTGTTCTTTAGACATTTAGGGCTTAATTTGCAATTATTTGCATTTATAGAGCAAAGCTATACAATAGAAATGGGAACACATCTCCTAAGTTGATACAGAATTGATTTTCAAAGGGTGACATGCACCAAAAAATCCTACTGGGTGATTAGTATAAACATGTAAACAAAAGAATGAGGAACAGCGTTGTCTGCTAATGGATTTTCAGTTATGAATTTCCATTGTTACAACATGTGATTAATTTACATGTTCAAATTAAGTCTCCATTTTTGCATGTTTAATTATGAGGTATTTAAGAGCATGGTTGGGTGTGTTTGATTATAAGCAACATCTAGGAAAAAGTTTGGCGCTTGCAATTTGCTTGTCCTCATTTAAAATGTTCTCATTACATCATGGAATGAACAAGTTAAAAAAAGGAATGTCTCTGTTCCCAGCTAACAATGCACACAAGTCAAGAGCTTTGCTCCTAATATTTCCCATAAGGATCAAAGATATCTTTCTGACAAGCGAGTGACAGAGGGAATCTGTGGAAACAACAGTGTGTCCTTGGAGAGTCCAGTAGTGCACATACTGTGGATGCCATCATTTAATCTCACTTCAGAGTTCCCCCAGTTCCAAAAATTTCAGACCCTAAATTTTATTGGGATTTCCATTTCATGCCTCTGTGCCATGCATGAACAGCTCCAGGGACTAATGCTACAATTTTCCTAGTAAAACAAGGGTACAACTGCAAAGGAGGGCTTAGGGCTGTCAAATAACTGGTTTTTCAGTTCAACTGCCAAGCCAAACAGTTGAAAAAGAATGCTGGTTCAAACTGAACCAAATTCACAATTTTTCCAGGTTTCCACACCAAAACCACTACTATCCCCACCCAGCCCACTGTACTTCGTTTAACATTAAATGTTCCATGTGTCTCAAGAGGAAGCATTTTTGAAAAATGCAAACACTTGGCAAATGTAAACATAAAAGACAAGGAAATACAATACAAGATTTACAAAATTGTTGCAAAGGGATTGTTCTCCTTGCAATTTTATATACAGTTCACTCTGTTATACTAAGACTCCGTCCTACTGTAGTGAAGCCACAGTTTCCAAAGTGAGCACCATTAACATCAAGCTGGAGAATCATTCTTAGTCTATTGCTTTTTCACTCTCAACTATCATTTAAGTAGTTTGCATGAAGTGGCTTATTGGACTGGTTCCATTTTGGAATTATACAAAAAGTAATTGCTGAGATATTCCCATGAGTAGTTAGGAATAAATTCAAAGCCCTGTCTTGATTGTACAGGGCATGGGTTTGAGCAATGATCTGATTTTGCTTGTGTGACTACTTAGTGGATGATTGTGAGGCAGGTTCTCACCCCTTGTATTGAAAATGGTTCATTTTGCATGCAGCACTTAAGTGGCCACCACCAAACTGAACATCTTTAAAGCCAGCTGATTAGCACAAGCCCCTGGCAGAGAGGGCATCAGACCCACAGACAGCTCCTCTGAAGCAAAAAAGTGTAAAGAGGAGCAAATGAGAACACATTGCAGCAGACCTCACTACTGCTAATTGTTCACATCCTGTCCTAAGAGACAGGACAGCAAGATCTAAACTTCCAGAGCACAAAGCAGAATTAAATCACAGCATCCATCATTCCAGATGAACAGCTTAACCACCAAGAGAGGAGGTAGAAGGCCTACCTGCTTCACACTCTGAGAATACTCTGCCCATATTCTCAGATTAAATTTTCTGGTAGATAAGAATCAAATTGTCCTGAATAATTCACTCAATGCTAGAAGTGACCTTTCTTGACACTACATTTTTCTCTTATTTTCCTAGAAGGTATACACACACTTTTGAGAAAGAATAGTCCTTCAAACCTGACAGGAATATCCTGCCTCTAGCAAAGCAAAAAGTTTGGTAAATATAATACCAAACTCTTCAAGATAAGACATGACATATTATGAATTTATTTGCTCACACATATACTCATGATAGTATACATATTTGGAAATGCTTGTGTACCTGAAGCATCAAGGCACTGCATGTGTCTGATTTACAGAAAAGTTCTGGAGAAAATCCAGCCTTCACACCATTCCTACTCATTTCTACAGTCTATGCTCTTTTCTGCATCTTGGCACTATCTCCACAAGGCATGGCTGGACAAGCAGCAAAATGTAGCATCAAATACCTAAATTTATGAAGGCTTTTGAAGAAATGGCCCTTCTATTTGGTAAGTTTTGTATGTCTATAGAGATGCCATAATCACAGAATAGAATGTTGAGGAGTTGGAATGGGCCTTAGACACCATCTAGTCCCAAGCTGCCGCGTGCAGGGACATCTCCCACTAGATCAAGTTGCTCAGAGCTTCCCTGTAGCCCCTCTCAGATACTGGAAGGTTGATGAGTTCCCCACACAACCTTCTCCAAACTGAACAGCCCCAACTTTCTCGATCTTTGTAGGGAAAATGCTCCAGTCTTCTTAAGCAACTTCGAGGTCCCTTCTGGACTTGCTCCAGCAGTTCCATGTCCTCCTTGTACTGGGGACACCAGAACTGTACGCAGTGCCCCAGGTGGGGGTCTCACAAGAGCAGAGGGGAAGAATCACTTCCTTCAACCTGCTGGCCACACTCCTTTTGATTCAGCCCAGGATTCTTGGCAGTGATAGCGATAGAAAAATATATTTTAAATACATTTATCAGAAGCAATGGTTTCTAATATGACAGAGAATCAAAATCAAACATTTTCACACAATACTAGTCACTCACACTTGCTGAATAATGGGATGAATCAAAGCAGACCCTGTCCCAGAAGACAGATCCTAAAAAAAGATGCTGTAACTATATACATGAGCTTGCTGAAATTTAATTCCAAGTATGCTTTTTCCAGGAAGAGACAGTTAAAACCTGTTAAAAGCCAACACCAACCACCATATATTTTGGCAACATTTTCTTTGAATGTACCGAATAACTAGGAGGTGACGCCTTTCTTTCAGCATCAGAGGTTGAAAATACAATGAATAGAAATTTTATGAAGTAGGAAAGTTCACTTCACAAAATGCCTTTTAAGAAATGTGGAGCTGTATTAAACCAAGAAATAACATTTTTACTCAAGTAGTGGGGATGAAAAGAAAATATATTTAAAAGAAAAAAAAACGAAAAAGTGAAAGTAGTGTTATTTTTTTTGTTTGACATTATTAACACATGGAAACATTGCTTTTGAAATTGCATGGAATTAAAATTATTTTGTAAATGTTACTGAATACACTTTAATTTCCTTTTCTCTCTTTTTCATGGAGGCTTAACTTCTAATCTCTAGCAGTTATCATTATAGCTGAATCCTGCTTTTATTGCTCAGGGGCAAAAAGCTATTTGCAGAAAGTTATTAGGTTTATTACTAACCAGTAGCTATGTGGAAAAAACACCATGTCTTTCAAAGAAGACCTGGCATTCAGATAACACTTGTGGACTGAGTAAATTCCACAATACTTCTCTAAGCAATTGCTTTTGCTTTCTGCCATGTTTTTGTGACGTTCTTTTGTCTTTTCACCCCACTTTAGGCATTCAAAGTGTACTGCTTAGCTGCATGACTAACGATGAATTTTAGCTTCCAAATGTTGCACATGCAGCTGCCACAGGAACCCAGCTATGGCTGAGGGCAAAGTGGGAGTGCACAGAACTCCAGCCATTGCCCAAGAGACACAAACATCTTCAATGATGGAGCTGCATTCAGAACACGCTGCATAAAGACAGACAAGATGTTCAGAAACCAGCAACAGCAGTTAGGTGAACTGAAATACCACACTGGCACAGCCAGAATATTTCTTGTTCTGTGCTACCTTGTTCAGCAACATCTGAAGAAACTGCCTCTCACTGAACTGTGGCACACTGACCTCCCCAAAAACCTAAACAGATTATGAGAATGCCTTAAAACACAGCTGGATTGCTCACAGGCAGAGTAATGCATTCAGAAAGCATTGCAAGACGTCTAGCTTACACAGCTTTACTGTGGGAGGGCTTTAGTTGGAACTTTTAAATATTAGCTAAGGAGAAGAGCTGTTTGTATCATTTCAGCACTACTCTTTCAATTAAGATTTTTAATAGTTGCTTTGCTCTTGCTCAGCTAGGGGATCATCAGTAATTTGCAGTATTCTGGACATTTTCAAATATTTCCCATATTTTTGTGTTAGAACTGCAGTGGATCACATGACATGCAGCTGTGTTAACATATTTAGGGTTTGGATACTTACAAACTCCTGCACTCTGGAGTATTATTTTTCAACTTGTTTACATTTGAGAATTACTGGAATTCTTTTGGGTTTTCTAACCACAAGGTTAGAATTTATGGAGAAAAATTAAGCAATAAATAGGTACAGTGTCTTACCTTTGTTTTTCATGTCTTGCCTGCCAGCAGAAGGATTAGAGAGATAAAGCTGGTTTTCTTCTGTGAAACTGCAGCTAGTCCAGTCATAAGCTCACAAACACTCCTTTCCATTTCAGCTATACTTTGACCACACAAGTATGGTTTACAGATTATGGGAGTTACAGAAACATAGCAAAGAGCTCTCAACAGCCTGACATGTATCAGCAGGAAGAGCTTCCAAGGGACCTCTCCATCCCTGCAGTGCTGAAAAACTTCCAGGGAAAATCTTCCTGGATACTGACGATCTCATCTAACTCAGGGAAAATTGTACTCTCAGACAGCTGCTTCATTGTGGGAAAGCACCTGTTCACAAAGAAATTATTCATAAACACAAAACTTCACTGCTAAAACACTTTTACCTGCTAAAATTCTGTTAACAAAAATAAGTCCCAGACATGCCCCATCACTTTGTTTTGTCCAGAGAAGAACAGACACCATAATTCTAAAGGTGCATGATTGCACCATAAATAATCTAAATGTACATTATCTTGTTTGAGATTATTTTTTTATTTCTTAACTCTGTAGCTTTCTGTGTTTGTTTTTTGTTTGTTTGTCTTTTTAATGCCAACAGACTCAATAGTGGAATCTGAGGCATGCCAGATACTGATACTGGATGCTAGTAATACAATTTTTATCACAGATAAACCTACAATTTGACACATAAAGAAGAAACTAACTACACTATCTCTGAGGGAAATATCTGAAACTACATAGACAACACTTCCTAAATAAAAAAATTACAATGGAATTTGTTCATAAGGATTGTTGAAAGGGATTTTATTAAAACACGATGTATCAGTCAGTTGACTACAGATGATTTAGTGACCAATTCTCCAGAATCAGCACTGTAAAGTTTGGAGAAAGAATAGCAAATTCCATGTTTGGAGACCTTGGAAGAGTATGTCACCTGCAGTCTCACAGCAAAAGTGCCCCAGCAGAGACTCAGTAAAGGAATGGATTCTACCTGTCCTTTAGCTGCTGCTACAGGTGTCTCATATTCACCAGTTTATACCTGCCACTCTCAACCTCAGACACACTTCAGCATAAAAAGTTTGCATTCAATTGTCATCCTCTATCCAATTTCAAAGAATAAAATTATAAAATTTTTTTAATGCCCGAACAAAATTTCTTACTACTACCTCAAGCCTTCTCCAAGAGTAAGGGGAATGATACAAATTATTATTCTTAAAATTGTCCTATCTGAGAATAAGAAGTGCACTTCTATTACAGAATGAATGACTCCCATTAGTTGATCTATTGCTCAGCACTTAGAACTAAGTTAGGGATCAACACAATTTAGGGCATAATTCTGATTTGACCTTGCAGATATTTCAGACAATTTGTTTCAGCTTGAGATACCATGGTAAGATTATCATTGTATGCTCATTAACTTGCCTTAGGAAGGGAAAAACTACCAAAGATTTTAAAAATTCAGTCATTTGCCAAGGAAGAGCAAGACTACAGGAGAAGCTGTGAGACTGTTTGCTTAAGTGACTTAATGATATTTTTCTCTTGCACTGGAGGTATTGATCTGGCATAAGGTCTCCATTTTCAGAGAGCACCACTGTTCTGCAACAGCTGATAAAAACTTGCACATTCTGCTCTGTAGAGAGGAACTTCCCACATTTCCAAACAAGATCTCATTCTAAACAGAAGTCAAAACATGGCACCCCCAAGTTTCCTGCAAGAAGGAAATGTCAACAACATTCTGTCTTAGGACAATAAGTGCATTTCATTGTTTAGCAACAAGCTGCTCCAGGGGAATCCCGAGATTGCCCCAAGACCTAGAATTGCTTGAGGAACACCCCTGGAGAGTAGGTTGCACTCACTCAGGGCAGATTTTCGACATACTCAGAAATAGAACTGTTTCAGCTACAAACCCATCTGGTTTCACACACAGCCAGCTTTGATGCACTACACATTCCCAACAGTTCATATATATGAAACAGAATCTGCATTTGGGCTCTATTTTCACCATTGGTACAGTCTTGCTTGCCCTTTTGTTTCCCCTTCGCCACGCTGTCTGCCTGCACAAAGAACTGGATGTTAGCATATATGATCAATAGAATTATTTTTTCTGAGACAATGAAGAGGTTTATCTAGTCTTCCTTTCAGTTTCAGTGACAATTGATGATTTAATTGAAAAAAAAAAAACCAAAACAATCTGGTACATCCACATGAACCTAGACAGAACTGGTTTCTTGCCAAATACAATGTCACTATTAGGGTCAAAGCTTTGCCATCATACACCATCTGTTTCCTTCTACTCCAGGTCAAACCGCTATTTAAATGTTTAAAAACTGTATTTAATTTTTTTTTAAAGCCTATCTAATCCAAGCCATAATGCCTCAAGATCATTTAACAGAAACTTGTAGTGTGACACACATGCACCCTTCTCATCCTGATCCAAGAAGATGCAAGCAAGGCAACACCAAGATAAACCCCTTCATTTCATATTTTCTGATCCTTTACCTAGTACTGTATCCTTATTACTAGTACAGCTACCACTCATCAAGGATCAGTTCTGACGGAATTCCCATTACACTTCAGCTATCCAGTTAGGCTGATTTTGCTTCTGTTTTTGCACTTCTGCTTAATTGCCTGATAAAGGTCCAGATGCCTACTCTGATTCTGGACAGACAAGAACAAAATACCTTATCCTAATACCAGAACCATAATGAAAACTAAAAAAGAGACAAGTTTTGTCACAGGAGCTTGAATCACGAATGGGTGCAAGGAGCCAAGATACACAGGAAGGAAGGAGCACAGGAGCGTGAGCAGGAACAGAATCATGAACTTCTTAAGTTCATCAGTTTGGCCAAATCAATTATAGCATCATCCACCATGACTAGCCCCTGTTCAGAAAGAACAAAACCCTTAGCACAGTAAAGACTGTTGGAAGACACATTAAATATTTCTGCTTCCCCTAGTAGTCCTATCCTGCATTCCCCATTGAACAGGGAAACAATGTAATTGCAAATGGACAACAGGATCACAGATGGGAAGCAATGATGTAAGCAGCTGTGAACAGAAGGGATGTGTCCAACAGGAAGCTTTTCTGTTCAGAAATGGGTCATTCTCTGAAAGTATTTGAAAACCTTGCAGCACACTGAAATGATTTAACCCATCTCAGTAATGTTTAATGGTCTGTACTAAACAGTGTCACATAATATCAGTCCTAACCACTTTGAATGAGGGCAAGTTACAGTGAAAAAAAGCCTGGACAATGCAGATGCCAGAAATATACCATCTGGATTCCAAGTGCCAAAAGAAGTGACAGGTTAAATGTCCAGACTCATCCTTTTCTGTCTTCTATTAAATCTATATTCCGCATTCTTTTCTATACTACTGGAAATAACCCAGTGTTGACATAGGTGAAAATGTTTCTAACAAGGATCTATCTAGAGATTGCGAGAATAACCATGGCTTGCACAGTCAGGGTACAATTTGCTTTGTTTTCAGGAGTACAGCCTACTGGAATCAGTTATCTGAAACAAATTTGTCTGGGTTTTGCAAGCCATTAACTTGGCTGAAGATTAAAAGTGTTTACAATGTACTCAAGTCTGCCAATCAACATGTTGCTCCGTGATTGTCCTTCACAGAATTGCACACTTCTCACCTAGATTTGCCTTCTCCTGGAAAGCAAGGATTAATTTTCACTTGGAAGGTATAGCTATTAGCGTAGCATCCACAGTGAGGGAAAAAAGGCGAGCTAAAAACCATAGAGCACTATCTCATTTTAACAGACATGCTACAGCAGTTCAGAGGCCAAGAACTGAACATTTCTATTGCATTAAACAAATCAAACATTCGCAAGTCACAACAGCTGCGGAGGAAAGCGGCCAACACGCTGGTAAACACACAAGTGGCACTGCGAGCTGTCCCAACACATCAAGCGATAGAGCAGCTCCCTGCCCTCCTGCCTGGAGCCAGTGCCTCTAGGAGGCACTATGGAACTGCAGTGTGGGGCACCTACGGCACTCAGAAAAACAGCCACAACCATAAATCCTCTTTTCACACGTTGTTGTTCATCTGCTCTCTACGAGGAGATGATTTATTTCTGTGGTAGGGAGCTACTCAAAGGGAAGCCTCAAAACATCCTAACAAGGATAAGTGTGACATATGTGTTATGTCAGCCACTACCCATTAGAAGGCCTATTTCCTAGAACTGACATAGATGCAAGTATATTCTGTAAAACAAAGTGCTGACACCCTCTCTGATATTATGGAGGTCAATGTGAACTAGAAAATGCAACTTCTACTGATCTTTTTGTTTAGTCTAATTGTTCAGAACATTCTTCATAAAACACGCCATGTCAGGATGCATCATGTTGTGTATGTGATATACATACCACACGATATCCATCCTCCACCTTGGTATTCTGGGCCAAGCTTTTCTTCACACTCTAGATCCCCATGGATAATAATTTTCTCTCCACAAAGAGTAAGCAGTGCTCATTCTGTATAAATCAGCATTCTGGTCAGGGGCAGAATGAGACCCCTTTGCTTCAGATAGTATGGGTCATAAGGTTCCATCTTTGTTCAGTTGAACTGATCTGGTACAGAACTGGAGTAGCACAGTGATGAGTCAAGCTCACTATGTTTGCCCATGGAGTATTTTATTGTGTTCTTTTTGTCTGTGGTTCATGTGCATAATCAAAAAGGTCACTCTACACTGAAAGCAGTTGTTTTGCCTTTGTTAATGGAAAAAACAATTCCCCATCTCACAATCCATAACAATAAAAATAAGAACAACAAAACTCCACCCACATGAAAGAACCAGCCAGCAAGAACATCTTATTGCACAACATCTCCCCATCTCATAGAGGCCAGCCCACCCCAATTCTCCCTAGATATCTGTTCAAGAAGCTGGGCTATAAAGCTCATCCTGAAGGTGAACAGAGCTTTTGGTCCTTTGCTCGATCCAAGCAATTACTGTGACTCATTGTTCTTATTTCATGACTGACTTTAATTTAAGGTCAATGTGGCAATGAGCTTGTCATGCTTGGACAGTAAATGATACACAGAAAACAGATGTTAACAGGTGTCTGCATATTACTCCCAGCTGCCACTGGACATATATGTTTGCTGCATGTTATGGTACAGACAAAATTGGATTCTGAGCTAATTAATTTATCTTTAAAATTCTTCATAATTGTTTTGTTGGAACTCCACTTTTATTGCAACTTGTGGCAATCCATAAAACTTTATGGCTTTTTTGTACAAAGGTCAAATATGCATAAAGCATGTGATTTAACTGAAAAATAGAAATATCTCAACTGAAAAAACAACATTTCTCGGTAGCTTTTAACAGACATTTAGGTTTGATGGTTCTCTTCTGACTTTTCTTCTATTTTGCTTTGGTTTTCAACCAGAAGTTAATCCACAATCTTTCAAAAGGTAAAACACATCACCTTAAGAGAAGGAATTAAGTAAAAGAAGTCTATTTTTATATAAACTTGGAAACAAAATTTCAGGATGTTTTCACTTCTTTCCCCAAAATTTTCCATTTATGACACTAACAGAGTTGACATACTTCACTAGTAGTAAAAGTTTCAATCTCTTCCTTGAAACACTTCAAGTCTTTATGAAAACACTGTCAAAATCAGCACTGCCTCCTGTGAAGGAGAGTGAGTCCAGGGTAAAGTCCAAACACAGCAAAAAAATGGAGATTACTCTGTACCAGAGGTCTGATTCACTGCTTGGTCACACAGAGGCCCTCCATGGCATGCCTCCCTCTTTCCTCCATCAGGAAATGTTTTGCAATGGCACAAATCAAGCTCCTGAAACTTTCATTGCAAATCAAAAATAAAGACAGCTCAAGGCATATAATTTTGGTTAGGATTTGCAATATTAGTTAAGAGAACAGCCAATTCAGGCAAAGAAAAAAATATCTTGAGCTAAAATAATGAATATAGAGTTTGTTACAGCAACAAGACTAATGGTCTCATCTGTAATGATCTAACAGTGACTGCCTTTATATGGTACCTTGTTTTGATTTTCATATCAATAATTACATTATGTGCCTCAAAACATCTGGCTGGCTGGCTGGCTTGATTCATGTTAAAATCATCCTGTTTGTGGATATGCATTGGCATAAGAGCTATTGCAGAGTCACATAACAGATTGCAGGAGCAGAAATCATTCTTCAAAATTTTGCACTACACCAGGACCGGGGAGCATTCCCCATCCTCCCTTCTGCCCTTAGAAGTTATGACTTGAATACATGAACTGAGCTTCCCAATGCCAAATGAATTCAGTAGCACAAAAATTGCTCTTTGTGCTATTCTCCAACAGCTTCCCCAAGGCACAAAGTCAACACCAGAGCTAGTACACACTGCATGATGTCACCTTGTCACTAATGAAAACTAGAATGAGAATTTCTGCTGCACATTGTCCTGACAAGTGCTGGTTACTTATGGCCATGCTGGGTTATAACTTTCAAACAAATTGCACTTTTATTTTGGCTGTAAGGGTACACATGGCTGCCCATTCACAGGCTTTTGCATTTACTACTTCATGTGTGTCCTTAAGCACCTGTGAGGTAGCCTTCAACTAGGTCATCCAGTCTAAAACACAACTGTGGATTTGTCTGGCTTCTTCACTTCTTGGAATTAAATGGATTCAAACAGTTTGAGTGACTGTTGGATATTTCCCTAATTTGTTTTAAAGTTACTTCATATGCAGAGCTACAGAATCTCATTGTGAGCTAACATACAAATGAATTTAAAGCAATCATTACAAAGCCTGTATTTCCTTCTCCCTTTCCCTGACTTCCTAGACTCTAACCCAAACTCCCAAAACGGCTTTTTCTGTTTGGGGTTTCAGTATTTACCATGTGTTTTATCTGCTAGTTATAGGACCAGTCAAAATCTGCTAGTTATAGGACAGGTTTGTGTAGCATCAACTTTCAAATATCTCCTGACCTAAGGGGAAAAATGTAAATTTGCAAAATGGGGCCAAAAGTAAATCCTTACGTTATTTGCAGTAACTTGCAATAACTGTTTCTTACAACTGTCAAAGTTGCCAGACCACCAGTTCTAATTTTATTTACATTGCAGGGGGAAACTACAAAGTGAGCGGGGAAGAAGAAAAAATGGTCTCTGCCTACTTTACAAGTTGTCTTTTAAGACATTTTTAATATTATCTTTCATATTTAGAACCAAAGTTTTTTCAAGCCACAAAGTGTCTGTTCTGACATGGCCATTAAAACAAATACAAGTAATTACACAGCTCAGCATAGTGTATACAGTAATCTGTATTTGCCCAGAGTGGTTAACACGATGACTAGTGTGAGTTTGGCATTCTACAGCATCTGAGTTTCCTTGTGAGGTCAATGCCTTCAGAGCAGGTCGTGGCTGACAGAATTCCAAGAGCTGCTTCACATGCATGGGCTGCTTCACAGCACATGGTCCAGGAGAACTCTTAAGCTTAAAATTGGTTGAGCAGTGGCTGGTTTTGTTTTGGAACCACAAAGACCTGCAGCACTGAGTTGATATTCTGGGAGAAGAGATCATTTGACTAGAATTTCCTTCATTGCTCTCTAAAGCAAGAGCAGAAGCCAGGGAGGAAAGCAGAACTCAGGATCTCTACTAGGTCCCTGTTCTGGCATCAGTGGTGCCACATAATTGGAGCACAATGCACACACATTAGTTCTAAAGGGAAGGATTCCATTTTTTCCAGGACTTGTCTGGATACACAATTATTGCAGTGGACCAACATTTAGGTATCTTTTAATATAAACTCATTACTTATTCCAAAGTTAAATCTTTGCCTGAGCTCTGTTTTCCACAGTGATTTTACAATACCAAGTTTCAAGAGTCTGTATTTTCTAAAAGGACAGATTGTAGGTCACAGATTAAGAAATCGTTATAATCATCTGAGTCAAGATTCTTTCCACTTGATTTTTTTTTTTTAAGACATACAGCTTTGTGCAAATTCACAAGCTTCTGACAGTCTCTGATCAAAATCTCTACTACAGTACATTTTCCTCTGCCTGTTCCTCACTCCTCCCTGTACCCTAAGGCCAAATTATACAAATGAATGTCTTGGGTTTTATGACATAGACACTCTTGAGAAATATTAACCCAAAGTCATATTAAGTTTTCTTGCTTCTAGTTCCCTGACAAGCTTGACAGACAGAGTAATTTTTAAAAAATCTCACTAAGATACAAGTTATCTTCCAAATAATTGCTAATGCTTAATAAGGCAAAGCCAAAACAATTCTATGATTTTGTACAGAGAATTGTGCAAGTCATGCCTTTTAATGATCATTAAGCTTTTTTTCATTATCTTTAATTCTGAAAGGGTCTGGCTGAGCATGTAGAGGCAATAAACTTTTCATTTAAACTCCCTAATAGATGAAAATTGTCAATTACGATGTATGAAGTCAGGGGTGCCTGATTCACCAGACCTTAATGTTCAAACAAAAAGAAATGTCCTAAATCCAGACAGATTAAAAGCAAAGAAAATCTTAAACCAGCACCCTACTGTGAAACTACAGAAGACCAAAGGGCTTATCAATATTTGTTGGGCTATATATATCCACCTGACTTTGTTGTGCAAATCAGTGATATAAGTTCACAAGCCCTATCAGACATATGCATGAAAATATGTGTTTGCACACACACCTACATATACAGGTATATCTATACATATACAGCTACCTAGGGAAAAATAGCAGGCTAGCAGAGGACCAGGGATTTGGGTAAGAAGTTAGAAAGAAACTAAATGTCATACAACAGTTGTAACTTTGACTAGTTCAGAGATACAGTGCTGCTGAATCGAGTGCTTGCATTATCTACCGTAGCCCTCATATTGCCATGGCTGCAAAATTTGCTTTCTTTTAAAGTTAGTTCGACTTCCTAAAAGGACTTTCCATCCCAGCCCTTACTTGTTGAGTAGCACTACTGAAATCAGTTTGATCTGTATTTGTGAAACTTAGAGCAAGGCAGTGTTTCAGTACTGAAATTAAGACATACCTGCCCAGAGATCCTGATCCTGTTTGCCTCCTGCATGAAAACAGCTTAGTTAGGAACAATGAAACCACTAACACAGTGGAGGCAAGAAGTTCTCACCTGAGAAGGATTAATAGGAAATCACAGGAAAAAAGTTTTGAAAATCCATTCCTAATGCCCAAGGTATGAAACTATTGTATAACGTAATCAAGATCTTTAAGAGTAGCAACCAAAGACATTTGATATGTTCTGATTCAATTGCAGATTACTGGTTGCAATCTGCAGTCTGTTATGTAAGTCAGGGCAAAATGCCATAAAAGTTACCTCTGACCTTAAACATAGTTGAACCCTAGTGACCTATTATGGACATTTGTTTTTCTCTCAATTTCTGTTAGAAAGAGGAAATAAATTTCAGGTTACGTGTATTTCTCCTGAGCAATTTTTTTCAATTCCTACCTGTCTACCTCATCAAAACTGCCTGTGCCTTCCACTCATCAGAACACACAAGGTATCTTCCAGGACACAGAAGGACTGCCACAGGACTGCAGTGAAAACAATACTGAAGTAAATTCAAACTGCATGTGTCACTCCTGACAATCATTATTACTTTAATATTTCATTCTGGAGTTAATATTCTGCCTGATCACTGTCAGCTGGGGATGTATATTCATCATACCAGCAGTGCTGTTAGGGTAAAGAGAAAAGATTTATCATTCTTTCAGGATGAAGGGCATGAGTCTTTGGGTTGGTGCATTTTGTTGTGGGGTTTTAATTTTTTGAGACAAACAAATTTGTCTCATCATATAAAAAAAATAAGTCAATAATAAGTAATAACCATTCTTTCTCCTCATTAGTTCTTCACTAACAACATCACTGTGATGTTTTCTCGGATACTTCACTTGCATTAGAGCAATTTTGTTGTTTTTCCAATTCCAAAGCAGAACAATAATGACAGTAGCATCCAAAAGTGTTTCTTGTAATTGCCTGAATTGTACAACACCTTACCAGGATGTTAGTAAAATAGCCAAAGAATTTCACATTATAAAACTGGGCATATCATCTGATATAGCAATTTTGAGGACATTTTCAGACTAGTCAGAGTTTATAAGCTTTCCCAACTCTAGTTTAGCCAAAAGTCTTTCATGGACCATCTGGTTCTAATGAAACACAACCAGAATATTTGCTGTTTTTTTCACTATGTAATATTAAATTAAAGCTTAAAACATCAGTAAAGCAAAATCCATTCTTTTTATATTATGTTTTTTAAATTAAACATTAAGTATTTTGGCTAAGTAAATGTGTTTATTTTAGTAAAACTGTACAGCATATACTATATGATACAGTCAGCAGAATCCTTAGTTCACTTACTCCTGGTCCATAGCCCACTGAGGCAAAAGGAAGTGTTTCCATTGACATCAATGGGCTCTAAATGAGGTTCCTGCTATGAGTGACACCACATCCTTACTCATCCCAAAACATGAATGAGGTTTCAATATTTCTCCTGAGAAAGGTTCAAATTACGCTTACAGTAGCTCTTCCTAAATTAAGTAATAAAAGGACCCAACTGTGCATCCTATACACATTTGGTAACCTAGCTGAAATTGAGTGAAATCAAAATGATGTCATGAGAGGTTTTACAGCGGAAAGGCATTGTGAACTACATAGTCTTTAGCAATGAAGTTGAACAGCAATGGGGTTTTGAGAATCCCACCCTAAATGTGGCTCATCACTTCTGAGCTCATCCACAACAGGTTACAATTCCCTGCATTTCACCATCAGTCTTAACAGTTTGTTCTGCATGTGGAAACAAAGACCAAGATTTCAGATGTGTAGGAGAAAAGTCCATTTTTAACAACAAAAGTGCCTACCTACTATAGATTCAAAGAGGTCAAATCAAGAAACCAAGGTCAACCAGCCACTGCCTGAAGAAGCTTCCACCTTCCACAACTCAGCTAAAGTCAACCAACATCAAATATAATTTCTTACTTATGAAACCAGTTTGTTTTGCTGTAGCAAGTGGCCATCATCTTTTTTCTGTATTTTGTTCTTTGCAGTTCCTATCACAATAACCCTCATAGCAGAGATTCACCCCTCTTGTAGGAAACCCAATAATAAATATCCCACACATTTCACAGAGGCTGACAAAGATGAAGATACTATCCAAAGGGGATATCACAGCCTGTTCTGCTTTATCCACTCCCTCAAATCCAATTCTGCTGATAAGATAGACTTCATTTTGTTCCTTCCTTCTGCTTTTTTCTCCTTTCTTCTTGGTAGTTTCCATGTTACTATTACAAAACAGTTAGAAGAGATAGTTCCAGCCCTGAATTCCTTACAAAGTCCCCTAAACAGGAGTTTTTCTGCATGAAGAAAGGGCTGAGAGAGGACTGCATGAACTGGCCCATACGGAGTTACATGCTAACTGTTGTTATTGTTCTCAGAGAGTGCATTTAAGGTTTTGGGAACAAACAATAAAACGAACAGCTGAACAATTTTAATCATGGCCCAGTTCCTAGTAACAATTATTTTTAAGCTGTCTCACCATTAGCTAGACTCTGATTTTTTTTTTTCCCAAGGAAAAAATACATTATGTAAAATTTAAAGAAATACTGGCTCTAAATGACAGAAAAAGTAAAAAACAGATTCTGAAATGTAGCATGCTATGACCTGTGCTACTAGCCCAACATTTGTGAATGAGTTACACATGATTTTTAAAATATTCCTTTCTCTATATATCTAATGTACAAGCCAGTCCTCTAGGAAAATATGCTTTCCTAGATAAATTGAAAGAGTGGTCTCTTAACTATAAGAATAGACAGAGAATATCAGATTTTGACCACAGAAATGTCTGAACAAAACTAGAATTCATGATCATATGAAAGGCATATTTCATGCATTCTGTATTTCAAAATGCTACAGCAGGGACACATCAAATCAGAGTAAGATGACAGCTCACACAAGCAAATGGGAACGGGAGAATAAGATGGCACAAAGATGTGAAGACATTTGGAGAGACTACTGACCAAGAATATCCTTTTAAGATCCCCTCTTCATTCATTCAAGGCCTGATTCAATTACTTCCACTGGAGTCAACAGGAAGACTTGTGGTCTTCAGTGTCTGTTATTGTGGCTTATTACTTGTGTTACAGTAGCACACTGAATATTCAATTAAGCTCAAGCACTGTAATACCAGGTGCTACACAAACACCCACAGTGGCATAATCCCTTTTTACAAGTGCTTGCATCAAGCAAGACCTTGAATCATGTATGGGAAAAATAAATACAGCAAAAAAAAAAAAAACAAAAAAACATGGGAAAGAATCCAAAGGGAGCCCAGGGGATTTAAACTGGATTACAAATAGAGTCAGTGGCAAAGCAAGGAAGACTGGTTGCCTGCCCTTCCTATTAACCCATTCTGCCTGTTGATGAATTTTGGGCCAAACCCACACCACACAATATGAATGATAATTGAGTGAATGAAGTAAAAAGCCTACCTGCTAAATAAAGTGAACTGCCACTGCATTTCTACTTCTGGAGATTTCATACGCTGTAATAAAAATACTTTGTGTGCAGAAGGCAGGAATCACAAGTGCTCCATTTGCAATTAGGTTTTTAATAAGAATTCTGCAGGAAAACGTCATTAACAGAAACAGAATCACTTCAGAGGTTACCCATTTCCCCCCACCCCACAGTACAGCAGGCTCAGTTATAACCATGTCATTCCTAACAGCTGTTTGTCTCATCTGTTGATGGATGCTCCAAGATAATAGTAAGCAACCTGTTCCAGCACTTCACCTCCCTGGGCGTTAGAACTGTTTTCTTTACTTCTAATCAGAACCTTTCTTGTTACAGTTGATGTTATTAGCTCTTCCACTATGTTCTCTCTTCAGCCTTCTCTTCTTTGGGTTAATCAACACAAACACATTCAGATCTCTCCTTAAAATTATCCTGTCAACTGACATTCAGCTTCAGGCCCACTGTTACCTTAGTGCTTTTCGACAGCTTCTACTTCGGTTGTCCATTCTGCATTTACATGGTTTATTATTCCTGGCTAGATGCAATAACTTCTACTTGTCTGTCAAACAATCTTTGAATTTAATTTATAAATGTATTTTTGAATTCTAATTATTTTATTTAGTGCATATAGAGTTAGTACCAACTGCAAATTTTATAAGCCTGTTCAATACCATCATAAAGGACACTACTTAAAACCTTGAATACTGGGAGAACTTAATAGATCCTCATTCAATACATTGAAGAACTTCTAAAAAGCACTATTTAGATGAACTTAGTAAGCCTCTTTTGCACCCACTCCACAGCAGGTTAATTGAGAATATTTGCCTTGATTCTCGTAAGAATGCTATATAAAGGAATATCAAAGATCTTACTAAAATCTGCACAGACTTGCTAATTCTTGTGTATCCAGGGTCTGCTTCTCTGTTGTGGATTGGCTTGACACAGACAACTGATGCAATTTTCTACTGACTCTTCTTCATACATTGGGTGCTGTTTTCTGTGTATTCTATGTGTTTAAATTTAGCTTGTTTGCAATTTTTCTAGAATTTGGAGGGAAATTGTATTTATATTAATCAGTATGTTCTTTCTGACTTTTCTTTCCCCTCCTTTCTAAAGCTAGTCACTACCTTTATCCTTTTTCTCACCTATCTTCAGTGAGTTATCAATTACTAATTATTCTGAACCTCACTTTCTTTAAAAATCTCTAAAGGTGTTATATAAATTCCAGACAATCTGAAACCATTAACTTAGTTAAATACCATGCAGTTAAAACCTGTAACTTAGTGGAAGTACACAGAGAAGGTTCATTTTGCAATTTCCTGAGTTTTTTAAGTGTTTGGTTTCAGAATTTTAATTGCCCCTTCAATAAAACCTTTCTCCCCTTTTTAAACAATTGGGGGAAATAGCTGGTTATTTTTAGCAGCATGTGTTACTTATTGCCTAGGAACAAAGCTGGATCATTCACATACAGATTTAGTCTTATGGCTATGAGGAATAAATATTCTGTTTGGATTCTCTGATGACTAAAAAAAAAATTATTTCACATCTTCCCTTCCCAAAAACAATTGCACTATGCAGAAATATCAGTGAAATGCTGCAGCTGAACTAATTAAACTTATTCCACTGAGCTATTTATCCGAGACACAAAATATTATCACATAATCACAGAATCAATTAGGTTGGAAAAGACTTTGGAGTTCATCAAGTCCAACCTATGACCTATCAACACCTTATCAACTACCTCATGGCACTAAGTGCCACATGCAGTCTTTAAGCATCAATGCTTTCAGATGGCAAATAAAAATCTTCAAAGACAGTTCAGAGGGTTTTTTTACACAGTGAGGCATCATTGGCTTCAGCCAGAGCCAGGTCAGAGTCAAAAATTGCAATGTTCCCCATCTACTTCCTTTCTTCTCAAGCAAATACAAAGCCAAGGTTAACCTAAGTATACTCTTAAGCAAATGAAAGTGTTGTTTACACTGTTGCATACAGTCTTGACACCAGCTCACTACTAAATTCCATGACTGTGCAATTATGCCTACCTACCTTGGCAACATAATCCACACATTGATAGTGGAAAAGGAATCAGCAGAAATAGTCATAATCATCATCAACCTCATCTAATACTCAGTTAGCACCCTGTCCATCCTACATTCAATGTGGAGAGAGTAACAAGTCATTTATTTCTCTGTGACTCTATATTTCAAAGAATTTAAAAAACAAAAAATAGTTCATTGTGAAAACTTAAATCATTTTCACACTGCATAATAAGAATACTACATGGGAATATTTAGGTGGAATTGCCTGATTTATTTTATTCTTTTTCAACTGTTGATAAACATGTGTCTAATGTTTCCAACTTCTATGAATCTCCTGCCCATTAACCACAACTTTTCAATGCAAGGTCCAAACTACTTAATATCATCCCTGTAAGTAAAGTTGTTTTCAAAATAAGAGATTATGGAATAAACTCTGGGAAGGAGGACAAACCTATAAACAATTCAGACAATTTATTATACAAAGATTGGTTGGAATATCAAACAAACTGCCAAAAGTTTTGCAGCCAGCAGTTGAAGTGGCTTGTGTACATTAATTCAAGAAAAAGTTGGATTATTCTTTGGAAAAGAAGGAAATACTACAGGGCAGCAGTCACTAGCTTCTTTTTTTTTTCTCCCTGTTTTTTTGTACAGCTGGGATTATGGTTAGACTTTTCCACATAATTAACAAATATACTACAATTAGCAAACTTTCTTTCATTTTCTGTAATCTGCAAGAAAGTTTCCCATGGTTTTACAAGGCTGACCAGTTGGTTCCTTTTGCAAGACTACATATCTCTACTTGCTGAAGTAAACATGTCTCTTTTTTTTGGCTTAAGAATGCCTAGCAGCACTTTAAAAAGAAATTTGAGCCTGAAAAAACAGATGAGAAAGACCAGATAAAGTAAAACATCTTAATGAGTAGATAATTCAATAGATACCTGGAGAACAGAAAAATTGAAACAAAGAACATCTTCATTTGTTACATGTTCTGTCATGTTCCACCATTTTGTGGTCATCAGGACTTATTACACAGCAGGAAAAACAATTAGGTACAGGATAAATAGTTCAGGGGAAAGTAAACAACATGAAAAGTCAAATGCAAATTCATTCTTCATCAGACTTTTATGTCATAATAAAACTGATAAAAATTGTTTTTGTTGGAGAAGTGATTGCAAACTTTTCCAGAAAATTAAAACACTAAGATAGATAATCACCAACCAAGGAAAGCAGAAAAAGAAAAAAGAAAGATTTCATGGAGATTCAAACTTTTCATTGGGAAAGAGAAAAATAAGAAGGCTTGAAGATTCCTGGTAACAGTAAAGTCCCGTCATTCAATCAAGCTGTCCTCCTGGTGCCACAAACAGAAGGAGTAAATACAGAAGAAGTGGTCAGAGTCCTGGAGATTGGGTGACTTGATAGCAGTGACTGTGAGATGGTGGAATTCAGGATCCTGAGGAGACAGAATCAGGCAAGAAGCAGAATCACAACATTAGACTTCAGAAGAGCAGATTTGGCCTGATTAAGAACCAGTTCAGGAAGAATCCTGTGGCAGAGTCCTGGAGTAAAGAGAGGTCTGTGACAGAGGATTAATTTTCAAAGATGATCTCATCTGTGTTCCGAAACTGTCTATCCCCATGTGCAGGAACTCAAGCAAAGGTGGCAGGAAGCCTGAATGAAAAGGGTGCTCATGAAAAAACTCATACAAAAAGAGAAAGTATACAAGATGTAGAAAGAGAGGTAGGTGGACCTAGGAAGAATGCAAAGGCAGTGTTTAATCACACAGAAATTGGATTAGGAAAGCCAAAGCAGCTGAAGGATGGGAAGAGGAACAAGAAAAGCCTCTACAAGTACAGTGGCAGCAGAAGAAAACCAATAAATGTAATTTATTTTGATTTTGGAAGGGCTTTTGACACTACCTTCAATACCATTCTTACAGAAAATTAGTAATTAAAGTTAAATAAGTGGAGAGGAAGGTAGACTGACAACTAACTGAATGGCTCAAAGGGCTGCAGTCAGTGCTAGGAATTCCAGGTGAAGAAAACAGATTCCTTGTTACTACACCCACACTAATTAGTAAATAAGCCAGAATGAGAACAGAACAATGTCTGTCATGTATCTATGATGTGACATCATCAGATGATGTTCTACATGCCGGAGGCAAAATCTATCAGGTTTAAATTAAGATACAGAGTAGATTTACTAGAAAGCTTTTGTTTTCTTGATTTAAGCATTTATCATAATTTTAGACTAACAGCTAAAGTTCATCTTTTGTAATGATAAATTATGGTTGGATGAAACTTGTTTGGGCCTGCCCTTTATTTCATTCTTAGTTGCATTCCCTTAGTCTTTGAGGAACAAGTAGTGAAATTAGGAAGTCCTCTTACAAAATGGTTTACAAGAAAGCAGGGTTATTTCTGCAAACAATGGAAAAGTCCAGTTGTTGAATATCTATTCCCAAGAGGGGAAAATAAAATGAGGTTATTTGGGAAAAAAAAAAAAAAAATCATGTGAAAAGATCTTCACAGTGATGGAGATGTCAGGGATGCTGTGATCTACCTTGGCATGAGGTAAAAAATTACACACTGAAGCTTCAGAGAGTAAAAGATTCACAGTTGCACACTCAGGATGTTACTAGAAACAAAGCTGTAGAGGAAAATAAAGATCAAATACTAAATTATGGACAAAGATCATGGAGAAAGGCAACACTTCTAAAAAAGAAAGCCTGAAATAGTATCTGTAAGCAATGCTAGTGACAAGGAAGAAAAGGAGGAGAATTGCGCCTGTGCATGTTTATTATTGCCAAATAGGCTGGAAAAAAAATCAACATCACTTCTACGGTATTTTCTTTCACTGGACCTAAAGGACAGCAGCAGCAGAATCTGCTGTTTGTGTTAAAGTGTCAGGAGGAGAAAGATCAAAGACATGGAAACATCTGCTTCTAGAAGCCACTTGAAAAATAATTATGCAATAGCCTGTGAAAAACATCTGTTGAAAATGCTGCTGTCCACCCATCAAATAGAAGAAAGACACTTCAAGAAAATATAAGAGAGACCGGAAGAAGATCAGGGCTCATTTTTCTCTTTAAACATCCATTACCTCAAATCTAAACTGAGACCCAAAGGCAAGTTTAGCAAAAGAAAAACACGACAGAAGCATCATGATAGACCACTGCCGAACAGATGGTACAACCTGTTATTACATAATCAATACAAACAGAGCCAGAAATCATGCTTGTACTCTTTCTGAAGACAAACAAATTGCTTCCTGGGAATTTTCAGCCCTCCCATTCACAGAATCTAAAGCCTTGCATTTAGTTATGGAGTTCTCTGTTCCACAAGAGCAAGCCTATTCCAGCTCAGAGCCTCCCTACCAATCACTCAGAGGAACCTGAGTTCACATCACACTCTGTCTCCACTCATTATATGTGATTGATTTAACATCCAAATCTTTCAGGAGGACTACTGAGCCCAATACAGCATTGTGTTGACATGATTCCACCTGGATTGTAAAAAATACTCTCTCCTTACCACTTTGATGTGCTGTACACACTCAACAGCTCATTCAGTACTGGAATACATGTCCTGACACAGGGGAATTTATCTAAACCATTTTAATCAGCAATTAAGATAGACAGTTCATGTGTGCTGTTATCAGGTTCCTGCTGATTAGCAGAAACTGGCTGAACAACAAGGTTTAACACTCTTCTACCCTGTGCCTGCTTTAGCCAAAGTAAAGGAGGAGTTCACATTTTAGTTCTTAAAAAGCCAAAAAAGCAACAACTGACACCTTCCAACTTCTGCATCAAATAATCAGCATAGCTAACTTCACCTACATATCAAATGGCATATTGGTGAGATTCTACATTGCATATGACAGAAAGAGGCTGGGTATGAGACCCTTGGCTCTCTTGAATCCTCAAGTTCGTGCTTAAACTCAGTCGCGTAAGAAATTCTGCCCTTCCTACCAAAAGAAATTCCCCTTGGGCCTCAGAATAGACCCCTCAAATAAACTGATGTGTTGCTGCATTTGCCTCACAAGTGCATCTTTGTCAGTAGGAAGCAAATCACTTACTGCAGATACATTATAGTACCTAGTATGCTTTAAAATCCTCAGGGGTAAGGAGCAAGACACAGTAATGTAAAATATTATTTTTATACCAGTAAAATAATGACTTCAATATATAGCCACCTTGCTGCTTATCTGTCAGAAGAAAATGGAACAAAGGGAGGAGGTGTGGTTTTTAAAATGCCCAAAATAACTTTAAAGCAGATATTTAATCCATAGTAATTCACAGGAATTGTATTCTCAAAACAATGGTTTGTAAGAAGCATCACTGCAATGTTTTCTGTGCTTATTTTCATAAGTAATTTTTATGAAAAGTTTTAGGCTCTGTTACTCCCAGTTCTTTTCTGACCTATCACCAGTGCTTAATGCAGATGGTTTAATGATTATTTTGTTTTCTCTAATTTTTTTTAAAGGAACATTTAGTGAACCCAAAATTCAACCCCAATATTCAGGGTCTGGCAAAAAACATCCATGGTTTTCTGCCTAAAAGCATTTACAGATGAGGAGTAAAATGCTCTGACAGATTTAGGTATTTGTCAAGGAGTGGGAGGGCAGGTGGGAGAAAGCTATGAGTATGTGCTGCTGTCCTCAAGTGTTTCCTTGAAATCCACAGACTCACAGCAGTGTTCAAAAACAAGATCAGTGTCAATCTCTTGCTTATAGAAGACCTCTCTTCTAATTCCCATGGAAGAATACATGTTTTGGAGATCTGGGAAGGAAATTTATGAAAGTAAAGTTGTTCTGTTCCCTAGGTTAACATGACAGAGGATGAGCCCTGCCTATCACTTCACTTTAAATCAACTGGAAAAGAGAAAAGATATTGCCTTTTGAATATTTTGCTCAATTAAGCAATGTAAATTTGGCTCAGTTAAAGCATTTTCAAGTTCCTCTCTCCTGCAGCTGGAATGCAGTGAATTGAAGAGCAACTTAAAAATTTTAAGAGAGCACGATACATTCTGGTTTTGTGCTCCAAAGTACATGGAAATCTATATTATGGAATGAGATTCCAGGATGAGAGGAGGTTTGCCTGTGGCATTTGGGAAGAGTAGCAATTGGCTTCATTCTAGAATTTCCACAGCTAAGCTAACATAGGTCAAGTGTGTCAGACCAATTTCCGTGTCAGTAGACCAGCATATGCACATAATTGCGGTATGGTTGCTCCTTGATTGTAAATGATCTAGTAACAGTTCATTACAATGCTGCCACTGACTTCTAGTGCCAGTTAATTTAACAGTCAGTGTAATTTATTCAAAACCTTGGGTACAATGTAATCTGTATTAAAAGCAGAAATTGCCATCTAGTGACAATTTCAAGTTGCCTAGGATGGCTGGGGGAGCGATAACTATGCTTACTAATACATTTCTGGTTTTTTTTAAGAATAACTAGAAAAGGAAATTCCAGCATCTTGACAGATGTGAAGACTGACCTACACCAAGAAGCTAATTTGGATTACAGTAGAGTATGAATTTAAATGCAAATCTTCCTGATTAACCCCTGAGATAGCAACTTCTGGTATGATTTGTCTTGCACAGACTTGCCTGAGAATTTGTGCAAAAAATTAATCTGAGGCAATTTATCAGAAGGAGCCTCTGTGGAGTAATTTCCTATAACAAAATCCCTGGGACTTCTTGTTCGAATTATGATAGTTTGTGCATTCAAGTCCTTTTCTACACCTGACAGGGCTGTCACCAAGACTGGGTGCTCAGCTCCACTGGACTCTGCTCTCTAGCTCTATTAGCGAAGAAGCAAAAGTGTGATGGAGGCTCCTCTGTGCAGAGGGTCACACTCACATTTTCACCCAGCAGTTCACAGCCAAACTTCATGCACATGGCCTAATACAATTCCTAGAGGACACTCAAGTAAAAGAATAACCACTTTCTCACATATGAATGAGATGTAACCAACACATCAGTGAGACAAACTGTGTAATTCCAAACATATTGGCAGGGATTGCTCCCGTCCAGCAAATGGACTTTGCCCCATGCCATAGACCACCACAAGCAGGGAAAACCCTGGCAAATCTTGGCCTCTTGGGAAGAAACAGATTTAACCTGATCTTCAGATATTTGAGTGAGAAAAATAGAATGTATAAAGCTGCTCACACTTGAACCACTTGTATCATGTTCCGAAAGCAACACCTGATAGTTAAACGTACTTGGAACACATGAAATCAGACAGGTTTGATTTCTGTCATCTGCCTTATGAATCCTCTAATCTTACCACTTGCTCATCTTATGGGTCTCAAAAAAATTATTTTAAGTTAATCAGCCTTCAATTAATATTATGCCCGTTTCCACTTAGAAATCTTGTAGGATTTTCCATCTCATTCAGGTATGCTCCAAACCATCCACTTTACAGCAGAAGGAAATTGCTTATCAGCTAAAGAACAATGATGGCACCAATTTTTCTTACATTTTTCTACCAGCTAACATACAGATTAATTTGGATTTTTTTATTTTTATTACCATAATTCAATCTACAATAAACAAAAATATGTAATTAATTGTCTGGGACACTAAAGATGTGAACATAAAGCTCCACAGCACTTAGAATTTTGTGGAAACTATTACAGGGTGGAATGAAACTCTATATATGAGTGGAGCCTGGCCAAGACAGTTTAGCTCCCCAAGTGGACAGGTAAAATTTAAACTAGCAGCATTTAGAAATCAAAGACAAAACTTGAATTTCAGTGCCATTTTTGAAACAATTTGCTATATTTTTTTAGCTCTATGTACCATTTTAAGGCATCTTACCACTGCTAATGCATAAAAAATGTATGTCCCTAGAAATTTCAGGCAACCTAATTAATGAATTTTAGTTTATTTGTGGGCTCTTGACTATGGGAAGGTAGAAAATGAAAAAAATTACTGTTTTCTTCCATCAAAATTCTCCTTCTATCACTTTTTCATTTTCACTAAGGCTGAAATAGATCTTGCACCAACAAAAGCACAAGCCTCTGCAATTTGAAATAAAGCAGTAACTGCATTCAGATGTAGCAGCACTAAATTCTTGCTCTCTGTGGACAGCACGTGTTCTCTAGCATCTCAGGTCTGTGAGAGCAAAACCATGATAAGTTTGAGCTATGATGAGACTATAAAACTATACAAAACTATGATAACATAAGCTAAGATGAGCCGGTTGTGTCAAGTCTTCTAGACCTCATTAGCTACAGCAGCTCGTTTTTTAATAC
The DNA here is from genome assembly GCF_049639895.1 of Pseudopodoces humilis. NCBI lineage: Eukaryota > Metazoa > Chordata > Aves > Passeriformes > Paridae > Pseudopodoces > Pseudopodoces humilis. The sequence continues at coordinate 52,055,917 of NC_142206.1, forward strand.
CTATTGTATTGCCCCCCCTGCAGCCACTGCATCCTCTGTGCTACAGACACAACTCTGTGGAGCACGTGCATCAGAACACTGAGCTCTCAGCAACACAAGAAGCCTCAGCAGTGCAGTCTCTGGGTCTCTGCACAGAGCATTTGAATCGCTGCCTTGGATTTGGGTATCCAGATTCTGCCTAAGTTTTTCTCTATGCACCTAAGTGCTTTTTTGGATCTCACTCTAAATTCTTACATATCATAAAATCTTTTCCAAAAACTCCATTAATTTCTCCAGCAATTATCAAAAGAACAAGATATTATTTCACTAAACAACAAAATAAAGAATGCATTAAATTGTTTTTCTGGTTTGAAATGAACTATGAAAAAAACCCCACATCTGCAAAGTGAACCTAAAACATTGGTTTGTGTGCTTAAAACACTTTATAACAAAATATACATGTAGCAACTTCTGAGACTCTACTGTTGCTAGATCATAAAATCTATTGCTTAACTGCTATCAACAAATGTATAAAGACACCTAATTAACCAGTTATATGCACACACTTTGCTTGTCCACACCAAGAAACACAAACACTGCACAAAACTCTTTGCAATGTCCTCCACACTACTGAGAGATTACTCAGCATCTGCATGAAAATACACTCCTGCAAGGGAACACAGGATTAAATGAATACTGCATGATCTAGAAACAGCAGGACTTCTAGTCCAGGCAAGTATAATGACTTTGCTGTGTTTTCTTGGGAAACAAAAATACTTTATTTTGTCCTTTCAGAACCCCAAGATGGAGATAACCAGCATCATTTCTCAGGGCTGGTGTTATAAAATGAATTAAAATAGTAGGGACGGGTTGCTAATATTAAATAAACCTGTTGGAATGAGAAAGCATCCATACACATAGGGCTTAATAAGGTAATTCTCCCCTTCTCTTTACCATGTAAAATAAGAAAGCTCTAAAGGTTTCCAACTCATCACCCTTACAGGAAGTATCTTTTATTCCTTCTGGCAGAATTTTAGTATTCAAGCTGGAAGATGTGGGTTCTACTTTCATCTTCTTTTGATTTATATAATGATCCTGTTTGTTTTTATGAGCTCAGTATACTGTCAACAACAACAGCACTCTCAGCTGGGCTTTGTGAATGCCGATGCTGAGCTGAAATTGAATTTAAATGGCTCTGAAGTTTGTCTGAACCACAACCTTCAGATTCATGACCAAACTAAGGATGGAATGAGACCCATGTTCTGTCCCAGGGCCATTCTTCTTCTACATGGTTGTTTTATTCCCTTGACACTCCAAGGATAACATCCCCTGAGGAGGGATGGAGACTTTGCTTCTCTCAACTGCAGAAAAGACGTACTATTAGGAGAGACATGCCCCTTGGAGCTGCAAAGGATGGCTATATAGACATTATCAGCACGTTTCTGACCTTTTCAAGAAAGTAACAGAAGTAGGTGAGCATGCCTAACCACAAAATTAAATTTCAGAGTTAGTATTTTGGATCAGTGTTTTAACTAAAAGGATGCATAAAAGGTAAACTTGGAAGAGAAAAAAAAAAAAAAAATCAAGGTAACATACAAGATCTGTAAAAAGTGTCCCCTTAGGGGAAAATATCCATTAAGTCTTTATCTGTCATGGCTCAGTCTCACTTTCCATGAAAATTCCTGTAAATGAAGAAAATATCTGAGGAAAAAAAACCCATAAATCAGGGAAGAGCATGACACAGCTCTTGAAAACACTGAGTATTTGGTACAGACCTCCAGCACCAACTGCTAGCACAGCTAACTGCTGCTTGTACCAAAGATAACAAAAGACTTTCAAAGACCCTGCAGAACATCTATAGTCCCATGAGGAGACTATACCAACATTCTAAATAAATTACTAGTGTAATTTAACCTATTGATAAAGTCATTGCAAACTTCACTAACGTGATATTAACTGCTGTGGCTCCATTTGTTAGAGACAGACTCAAAAATGCCTTTTAATAGCAGGAGCAATATCAACAAAGAGCATTCTGTGCTCCTCAAGGTTGCATCATGTGAATACAAAAAAGTTCTTGTTTTGTTCTGCTAAAGAACATTTCAAGCACAGGTTCAAACTATTTATATCTAAGTCAGGGGTTACCTCCCACTAAATTCAATAGCACCAAGAGATGGACCTTCAAAAACTTCAATAATGAGAGGATGTTCACATCCTTATGAAATCAAAGGTTTTATTTCTATTCCACATCCAGTTCTGCCTTAGCTCTAACATGCTGTAGTTACTCTCAGCTTCTAAAATATATTATTTTTTAAGATGAAGGGTGTGGGGGAAGCAGAGAGACAGGGAAGGGCAGACTAAATTAAGATCACAAAACCACACCACATTTTCAGCAACTAGCTGATCTCCCATGAAACAGGATTTCAAACTATCTTTGGATTCCCTGCTAACAAATCCCAAGAGCTTTCTGTGTATGATGATAGCAAATTTTCCTTTTTTTTTTTTTTTTAAATGATTCTTCAGAAAGGGCACAAACTGATCCTTTGGAGAGATAATGCTTTTTATCTACAGGGACTTTGTAAACAAATTGATCCAGATGTTTTGCTTTAGAACTCTCCAGACATAGTAAATTATTCCTTACTACATCAACACTTCATTTCCTCTATTTGCAACTAACATCTCAAAACAGAACCCTTTTCAAAAGACAAATAATTGAAATGTTGTATCAGCATTAACAGGATCATTTGGACACTTTCTTTTAAAAAATCTGTCTCCTATATATGGATGCATTTGGTTACATATAATCATTTCCAGAAAGGATCAAGATCAAACAGATTAAGAATGTATTTGGATCCTTTTCATAAGCCACTGAAAATTTATCTAAGAAATCCTAAGAATTTTATTTTCCTTTTCTGTGTTACATGATTTGTCACATTTACCTTTAAAAAATACCCTAGACATGTGGAATGGTAATGGTCTCCAAAGTAAAAACTCAGACAACGACTAGTCTGTGCAATTAGAATTAAACTAAAGTGATAAGAAGTACAAAGAGACAGAATAGCTATATGGACTAGATGAAAAGATGGTATATGGACTAGGTAAAAGATATTTAAGAATATTTGACAATATAGGCACATATACATTAAAAAAATAATGGAGAAGAAAGAAACCTGCTCCCTCTGTTTCTTGGTGGCTTACCAAATAGATTGCTTCTCAGAAATGCATATATAGGGGGTTTTTAAATTATTTTTTTTTTAACCAGTAACAAAAAGAGTTAATTTACTTTAAAGATATACGGGGCTTCCAGGAATATGAAGATCAACATACTACCTGCAAAAAACAGCCCTATTAAATATATCCCAGATGAATATACTGTATCAAAACACATTTTGCTAAATGCCTTAACTATCTTTGGATGTTTCTCTCTCATTTTAAGATGTAAATGTGTGTCCATAACATTGAAACAATCTCTCCTATTTACATGCTTTCTGAAGATCTCATGCTGTCAAATACAGCAACCAGGTTTCCATCCTATGCTTCCTGAATTAGAATATTTGCTTTAAAATGAAATCATTGGTAGCTTTCCAGTTACTGTAAGGACAGAGAGATCAACTGAGTGCACAGCAACAGATTATGAAGCAGGTGGCTTGAGGCTAAATCTAAACAGTTTCCTCACATAGCTTTGTAAAGTGGGGTGCAGATAACTCCTAATGAGTGTTAAGGGCTGTCTAGTCACTTAGTTGTATACAAGGTCTTGACAGGTCAAGGTCTAAGGATCAGAGCTTCTAATTACATTCTATTAAATACTCGTTAGTTGTAAAAGACGTCACTAGAAGACCCATCAGAGATATAGTGTCTAATTATTAAATATTAGTGCCCTCATAAGACCCTCAGGACTTGAAAAACTATGATAAGATACTGAAAAAGAAAAAGAGACAGCCAAAAAGGAGGTGAATCTGAGGACACGGCTGAAAATTGAGGTCATTGTTCTATATCACATTCCCCATGTAAAAGAGGAATTTGAAACTCATCATCTATTGAATCAGTCAGTATTTGGCAGCATTGTTTCTAATGTTGAGTTAAACCATTTAGGAGACAGATTTCATAGAGTCTTTCACTGCAAAATGAGCAAATAATGAAATACATTTATTTCATAACCTGTATTTGTTACAAACACAACTCACTGAACTGTTGTTCATTCCCTAAAAGCTAATAAAAAATAGAAATAATTATGACTAAAACCACTACGCTTTCTTACTTCCTTTAAATAAAAGATATTAACTTTCATATGAAATAGCTTTCATATGGAAGCTCCTGTGATTTGGTGATAGTGTGCTGTTGCTGACTAGCGGGACAGGATTTGGCAATGCAGCCCCCCAAAGGCTGCTGCTGTGCTCTTCTTCTCCCAGCACTCACACTAGGACAGTACACCAAGTTGGACAGCTGAAAGGGAAGAGCACCCACTAGGCATTAATTCTGCAATGACATATTCTAAAACACAACAACCCAAGTGAGTAGTAAATAAACAACAGGCCCAGGCTTTGGCTAGGGGGGAAAGGTACCCACAGCCAGAAACACCAGCACTCGACAGGGTCAGAAGCAAAGGTAACTTTACCTGTACCTGTGTCTCAGGTCAGGGAGTGCAGCATGCAGTGCTAGGGACTGATCTTGTCCAGCTGGGTAGATGATCCCAGGAGACAGAAACATGGTCCCAGGGTTAGGAGACAATTTCTTGAGGTGTTCCTGTGTTCCCTTTAAGAGCAGCACAGCACAGCTGGAATAACTCCAAAGTATGTCCTTCCTTCCTTCCTTCCTTCCTTCCTTCCTTCCTTCCTTCCTTCCTTCCTTCCTTCCTTCCTTCCTTCCTTCCTTCCTTCCGCCACTTCCTTCCTTCCGCCACTTCCTTCCTTCCGCCACTTCCTTCCTTCCGCCACTTCCGCCACTTCCTTCCGCCACTTCCTTCTGCCACTTCCTTCCGCCACTTCCTTCCTTCCTTCCTTCCTTCCTTCCTTCCTTCCTCCCTCCCTCCCTCCCTTTCTTTCCTTCCTTCCTCCCTCCCTCCCTCCCTTTCCTTCCTTCCTTCCTTCCGCCACTTGCTTCTGCCACTTCCGCCACTTGCTTCTGCCACTTCCGCCACTTCCGCCACTTCCTTCCGCCACTTCCTTCCGCCACTTCCGCCACTTCCGCCACTTCCGCCCCTTCCGCCCCTTCCGCCACTTCCTTCCGCCACTTCCGCCACTTCCGACACTTCCGCCACTTCCGCCACTTCCTTCTGCCACTTCCTTCCGCCACTTCCTTCCGCCACTTCCTTCCTTCCGCCACTTCCTTCCGCCACTTCCTCCCTTCCTCCCTTCCTCCCTTCCTCCCTTCCTCCCTTCCCAAAAACATGACACTGCTCTGACCTCTTGGACCTATGAAACATTTTGGAAAAAGAGAGACTCCAGGTTTTATCATGACCTCTGGCACTTCTCAGTCTCCTGACAGCCCTCAAATTACCTGGACTGCAGCCTTGCTTGCAATATCTTGGCTCTGCTGTTCCCTTTCTGCCTGGAACCAATTAATGCATTAGCACAGAAGGGAAAAAAAAAATAAAAATTAATCATCCTTTTCTGAACCTCAAAAGATTCAAGTTTTGGACAGACGATTATGGAGGTGGGGCAAGATCTGAATTGAGTTACCCCTTCCTACTTGACAAAAAGTTTTGCTATTTATTTCCCTCCTTACCAACTGCCATCTAAGTTGTGGAACTGCATTTATCAGGCTTGCTTCCCTTCCCTCTGTCCTTTATAGCACCCTGGTAGAAACTAAAAAAGGCTACCACCTTCCACTCATACATTGTCCCCTTTTTTCTCCCAGGATTCAAACTGCCCAGGACAAGGTGGCAAGAACTTCCACTTTGCCATCTTGTCTTTTGGAGTGAATCTTTTTTAGCCTCAAACTGCAATGTACCAATGCCAACAGGAACACACAACCTTTTCTACCTCACTCATAAATGGAATAACTTCCTTCTTCCTTCTGCTGAGGTGAATCTCAGAACCTTATAAACCTCTTCAGTTTGCTGTAATCCTATCTATCCAGAAAAGCACCTTTTAGTACCATTCCCTTCTTCAAACGTAGTGCTTCATCCTCCCTGAGACTCACAACCACTCCTCCTGCCCTGACAACCCTCCACCAACCCCTCCCACAGGCTCAGGGCATCCCTAAGCACATACTAAGGCTGAAAGAGTCCTTAGACTCAAAATCTGAGGATACCCTCACTCCTGACAAGCCTCTGCCTCCTCCTCCTACTCCATTCTATTTCTGGTCCTTGATAAGAAGAAAAGGAGGCTGCAAGGAAAGCCTGTAAGAGCAACTCACATCAGCAGTGCACCAAACACTGCCTTTGCAGTACCAAATCAGTCTCTAGATGCTGCTCAGGGCTGGCACCTTTTAATAAAATCACTCTAAGCCCCCAGCAAGCCGAGAGCAGACAGGCACAGCATGATGGGGTTCAGTCACCCCTCGTGCCAGAAAGACGTAGCTGAACCTCAAGCAGCTTAGCCACTCTGCAGGTCTCCACATCCTGCAATCCCAGAGCTATCAGAAGACCCTGATCTCAGCTACAACTTCTTGTAATTTTTTGTCCCTTCACCAGATATTAATTTCTGTCCCAAAATACTCCTGTACTTCTTTACCCTTAAAAACACAAGAGCTGGTTTTTTAAAATGCCAATTAACCAAGAATAGAGGGGAAATGACACATCAGGAGTAAAATGGAGCACTCAATTCTCTGTCTTGCTAATTAGGATTTATGTACTGGAAAAATCCAATTCCTGGCACCGGTGAGTTAATAAAGAAATGAAAAAATGTCTGGAAAATTGGAAAAACTGGTATAATTGTCTAAAAAACTAGCACATCTGGTCATTTCCCCACACATTGTTATTAGCACCACAATTATTTCAGCAGGAGGCAAGCTGGGAAGAAGTAATACATGACCAATGAAGAAAAGCAGTAGCAAGAAAACCTATCATTCAGGCACTAACTCCTGAGAGAAAACAGACGTGGCCCTAAACAGAAAAGTCTATTTTAACATGCGCCTCTTTAAACACTGATTTATAATGTTTAAACTGGAGATAATTATTTCCACTAGGGGTATCACAACTGCAAAATTACCCTGTTCTTTCTGTGAAGTCATTTATAATGGTACATGAATTAGTAATATTCACTACTTACCTGCTTTTTCTAGGGAAAGGGAGGAAAATATGAGGTGCAAATGAAGATACAACAGATCTCCAGACAGCAATTCATACAGCATGTATGTGTGTGTGAAGAGGATTCACTTACATGCTCCCAAGACTATAATGCTTAGCATAAAGATTTCCCAGACCATACCACTGAATCTGGTAAGTTACTTGTCCTTCTTTCATAATTGTTTTTATGAGGAAAGCAAGAAAAAAAAATCCCAGGAATAATGCCAATAACAGTTGTGCTTTGTTGAATTCTCCTTTGAGCTTTTTGCTTTTATATATTTGCATGGTAATGTTTTGTGATATGATCATTTTGACAGTTCAATGGGGTTCTCTTGCTTATTCTGCAGCATAATCCTTCAGGAATCTTATACAGAAGAAGCCTCATGATAACATATTGATTACTAAGACCTTTTTATTTAAAAAAAATGCATAAAATTATCAGCCATGCTTCAAAAGTAAAGTATGTTAATTTACATTGTAGCTAAATTGGGTAAGATCCAGTAAGGGAGTTAGCCAATTCACTGCTAGGCACTTATAACACCTATCTTTCAGTACCTCAGATCCCACAGGAAAATTCAAAAAAAAATGAGTCTTGGGCTCTCTATTCAATTCAGAGGGTAAAGTCATGACTCAGAATTTAATCCAAAGCAGCCAACATACCACATAAGCAGCTGATGGCAACATATTCAGGAGGCAACCCCCTAGAAGTGGCCTAGCTGAGTGCTATGCTTTAAATCCTGATCATTCACAGCAGCAGTTTAATTTACAAAGTCTCTGGAGCCCAGAAGTCTCGACTCATGTTATATACCATGTTATGAAAAAAAGAAAAGAAATTTAAAAGAAAAAAAAAAAAAGAAAACTGGCAAAAAAATCCCAACAACAAACAAACAAACAAATAAACAAATCCATGGTTAATGCTTTCCTATTAAAAGCAGGTTAGGAAAGCAGGTGGGCTCCTGTCTTCATATAATCACCCAGTAATTGCCCAGGCAGTAAAGGATCTCATTTCTTCTCTTAGCTCAAGGGAGCTCAAAATCACATCTCAAAAGAAATGTTCCTACTTGCAAGTATGCACAATTCCTGAAGCAGAATTCAAGAAGCTCTGGGCCCAAAACAGGCAGCAAAACCCAAAGCACAACAGATCAGTAGCTTTACTTGTGAGGAGGTATCCCTTTTCCTCTTCTACCAGGACTTTTTCTTTACTTTATCAAGCAACAGCTCCATGGAAAACACACAGTATATCCATGGAACAGGGAGAAGAAACGCATCTCTCTGTGTAATGTGAGCCCTTCTTCCCTTGCGTGCTCAAGTGAACAGTGAAACAATGCAGAGTGTGCAGTCAACTACTGCCTACCCAATGGCAAAGATCCATGGAATAAGAAGGAGAATGCTCTGCCACACAAACCACGACTAAATGACAGCCTAGAGGCCAGGTATTACTCATTCAGTGGAAGATGTAGGATTTCATCTTATTAGATAAAAAGGAACTGGAGCATTCTCGCTCATTCTGCACAAGTATTTAAATCTTCAGGCTGGGTGAAACCCCTTGTGGTGACCTCTAGAAATAAGACAGCAGCTGCTACTCTTTTTATTTTCTTCTTTTTTGTGAAATGACTGAATGTCCCAGCATGTGAATACCCCTTACAAATTAAGCCCATCTGAAATTCACAAACCTGCCAGCTTCACCTTTCCCACACTGATATATCATCTACCTCTTCAATTTAAACTTCTTCATACATGTCTTCTGACCTTATTCAAACACAAACTAATTTATTCCAAAATATGTTGCTTCAACATGTTTGGTTTTATCTCTTGAAACTAGCAAAACATTCTTCCCTGTCCCAAAAAAAGTGGTCAACAAAACCCAAGCATATTCATCTCAACCATGTCAAGATTTCTCTGTTAAGCATACCAAAGAGACACAGAGAAAGGGGAGAAAAGCATGAACTTGGACTAATGGGCTTGCTGTGCTTCAGCTTGGAATGAAAAAGAGCATCTCAGCAAGTCCATACAAAACACATTTATTTACTGTTTATAGTTACCAGATATTATGCTCCCATCCACATACAGAACTGATCTACTTTTTTATATTCTATACTAATATGTGAAGACATAAGCAGAGGAATACTCTATTGCTAGATTCCTTCCAGGTTAGTATGTGATTTAGATACTGAGATGCTTTGTCTTGTCAACATTAAGGTGAAGATACAAAAGATAACACTCAGGCTGCTGGGAACGTGTAGACAAGACAGTCAGTGACTGTTGATCCCTGGATGATGGTGTGGTATAGCAGGATGGCAGAAATCCTCTGTTATTACTGCTCATTTCTACCCACCTTGTTTTCAAACCAATGGCTGCCCAGAGTGGCAGAGATGCTCAAATTTTCCATAAAGGAACACCTCAACTGCGGTTATCTACACCTGGAAATTTTTGACCCCTTGCTTCACCAATGACTTTTGGCTCCTCAACAGAAAATACCTATGCACTTTAGCCATTTCTAATGTCCAGATGAACAACAAATTCCATGAGAAAAGTAGAGCACAGGGGTCAGCTGGAATGTCTATAATTTCATCATTCAGTTTAATCCATCTGTGTTCATAAATCAGTGCCCATGAAATGAAGGACATTCCAGTTTCGGATGGCGGTACAAAAGAGTTCAAGATCTCTTTTGACATTTTTAATTAAAATAGATTTGATTTTTTAAATCTTAATAAAGATCATAAAACCATATAGCAGCAGTTGCCTTAATGTCTGCTGTGCTTATAATTAACCTTTGGTCTCAGACATTAGACAGTGAATTCTGGATTCCTGAGGCATTAATTATGTGGTAGTTATCCTGAAATTAGTTTGAAATCAGTCCATTTGAGACACTTGTAGTAAAGACCCATGTCATTAGAGACTATTCATGCAGTTGAATCATCACATTTTATGAGGCTTCATTTTGTTGTTTGGCCTCCACTGGTGACTGTTGCCCCATTCAATGTTTGCAGATTCTCATCAGCTCACACTGAGAAAACAGTATCATCAATAGCCAGAAATGCACTGTTCCCTGCATTACCCCTGCAACCATGCCCACTCTCATCCACAACTGATTATTAGTCAAGATTTCCAAAATCTGATCATTGATATCCTCTTCCCAAGAGGTGCAACTGAAAATGCAATTATTTTATATTCAACCCTTAGATAACCTGCAAGAATCAGATGCTTCAAAGGGACTAGATACAAGGAATCTAATTTTTTTTTCTATTTTAGTTACTACAATCAAACCAGATTATCTAATGAACATCATTTTAAATCATCAGATTTGTTTTTTTCCCATTAATATATGTAATACATTATAAATAATAACTTGTTTACCATGTATACTTCAAGTGCCAACAAGGATTAATAGTGTGTGTCACACAAAATCAGAATCAAATACCACTTCTCCAACATAAAGGAAGAATAATTTGTGAAGAATTTTACATCTTTGTATCACGGCGCACTTTAACAAAAAATAGCACAAGTGTTCTCAGCTGTCCTTCACCTAACAAGGAACTAAAGTGCAAAAGGGTCACCAGGTGTGTTCCATGCAGAGCTGGAAGCACAAAGAACAGCTCCTCTAAATATTAGCCCTCTGCATATGTTTGTCTTTCCCCTTATGTTTCTCCCTTTATATTAGAAATTCTGCTGTCAGTGACTCTCATGATTGACCACATCATTTTACAAACTCAAGGGAGTGAAAACTAAACAACTGCCGAAAAGAAATTATTAGTTTCAAAAGTGAGACTATTCTGAAGTCTTTGTTTCTACTTCTTGTTTTAAATTACTTTTTATTTTTTCAGCAACTAACACAGGCTTTGATTATGATTTTCTTTGTTAAAGAATCCACATTTTCACTCCTGCTGTTCTTTTGAGAAAGAAATGAATACCTATCCTCTGAGATATGCAGGAAATCACCGGGAAAACCATAACAGAGCAGATTTGGCATTTCTTAAATTTCTAAGTAAAAATCAAACAGCAAAAAAAATCAACACGCTTTATAGAACATAAAGCAGCAAAGAAGACTTATGCCAAAGCTTAAAATAAATTCTTTCAAATCTTCCTAAAAGAAAGGGGGGTTAGGAGAAGCATCATTAAGCTGGATTCCATGGAAAGAGAGTTGTTGTACTGTGGGGTTTTTCTGGTTTGGACTATTTTTTTAAGAGCTAAAAGAAATTCCAAGGCTTACACTTGCCTTGGAGCCTCAATGCCAATTTTTGTGGTTTTAACAACCACAGTTTCGTATTTTTCTTTGTTTTTTCTTTTCTTTCCTTTTTTTTTTTTTTTGAGAAAGAGAGAGGGAGGAGTTGTTTGTTTGTTTTTCTAAAGTATTTCTCTCTTTCCCATTGTCATGTATGATACCCACACACTAAACAAGGGAAACTAACACCAAAGGGCACACAGAGAAATTGCCTGCTTAAACCAAATGGCATTTTCCCTTCATCACCAAATTCTAAAGGCTCTAACCAGCAGGATTGTTAAAGTGGGAATGACATTTAACCTCTCTTCCCAAGCTGTTACTGAAGTCCTACAGGACGTCACCTCCTCCACCAGTTTCTTTCCTAGCGTTTTACAGAGGCGTGTTTTCCAAGATGGAATTCTACCCAAAATGCATATGAATGTACAAGACAAACAGGATGAGGGTACAAAATAGACCACTTTTTTATTCCTCCTTTCCTTTCACTTACAATTAGGTTACTGTTACAGGCACTATGTCTACTATGAAGGAGAATGTGTAAACTATCATTGTCATATTATAAGTACTTTGCCCACTATTGGTTGGCACCAAATAAAACGAAATAATCTTCTGCACGCACAAGTCTTCTCTGCATACAGCTTAAAAAGATTTATGGGGGTAGTCAAGGGAAAACCAGGCTCTGAGAGTGACACTGTGAGCTCCTTCATCCACTGTCCTTGGTAGCTTCAATATTTATGCATTTTATCTTAAAAACCTCTGTGAAAAAAGAGCAAAGGTTTGGGTCTTTCTGATTGCTGCAGGCTTCTGCTAATTTTTCATACTGTGGTTTATGTTATGGTAGGGGAAAGAGAACATCCTTTGGTGACTATGATGCTCATGATTTTGCAATCTTGTTTGAAGTTTTAAATAAATAACAGCTTCTTAACAGTAGCTTGAAATAAACAGTGACATTGTCCCTGGCCTGTGTACGGTATTTCTTGGTTTAGGTGGTGGGTTTTGGCAAGGGGAGGGAGATGAGAGCAAGATGTTTCCCTCTGACATTTTTCTTCCTGTACACTGCTAGAAAATCTAGTCTTACCTGTCCACATCCCCAAGGTTCCAGAGATTGCTCCCTTGTATTCCTAGATTATCTCAATGAACCCGTGAAGTTCTCCCCAAATAAAAGGGGAGCCAAAAAACAAAGCTTTAGCAGCACCCTGCTTCAGTCATGGGGCCTACCCAGACTCATTGACTGCAATATCTTTGGAAACAAAAGGCCTTTAAGGCATCCATCCTTCCCAAAGGCCAGTATAGGGACAGTCAACTCCATATCATGTTGTGTGGATTGCCGGTGATTCAGATTTGCTTGAGACAGTCTGCACTGTTCTCACAAGCAGCGTACCACAAGGCAAAAGCTGAGTTGTTGATGGTTCCTAGTGACTACGTTTTGACAACATTAATAAAGCATTTTACAATTTCTTGAAGTTTCTTTCCAAAGAACTCAACTATTTTCTGTTTAAATTATAACACCACCATGGAAGTCATTCAAGCAAATTCAACTGATGTTAACTACATCACAAACTGATAATCAAGAGGGGTGTTAGTTTCCCTCTGCATCCAAAAGACTGCTCACACTTTTCAAAGCTAAGTCAAGGCAGGACTCTCAGAAACACAGTTTAGAAAGAATTAGTTGGTTTAAGACTTGTTGTTTACTTCTTAAGGCCATGAAAATTTATTGCTCTAATAAAAACTGAGTAAAAATAAATAAAAGAAGCATTAAATTAAAGGAAATTAAGTTGACAAGTGTGACTAACCTGATCTTTTCTATGAAAAGGTGACCCACTTGTAGATGAGGGAAGGCTGTGGATGTTGTGTACCCAGATTTTAGTAAAGCCTTAGACATCGTTTTCCACAGGATTGTCCTGGAGAAACTGCCCACTTATGGCTTGGACTGGTATGCTCTTTAGTGGGTAATGAACTGACTGTATGGCTGAGCCCCTTTACATCCAGTGCAGCCAGTCACCGGTGGTGTTCCCCAGGGATCACTGATGGTGCCAGTACTCTTTAATATCTTAATCAATGAGGAGACCAAGGACACCCTCAGCTTGCAGATGCCACCAAGCAGGAGTGTGATCTGATGGAGGGCAGCAGGATTCCACAGAGGGATCTAGACAGGCTGAACTGATCATCCAAGGTCAATTTTATGAGGGTCAACAAGGCCAAGTTCTGGGTCCTGCACTGGGGTCACAACAGCCCTGTGCAGTGCTGCAGGCTGGGGACAGAGTGGCTGAAAAATGGCCCAGCAGAAAAGGACCTGGAGGTCCTGGTTTACAGAAGCTGAACATGAGCCAGTGTGTGCCCAGGTGGCCAAGAAGGCAAATGACATCTAGGCCTGCGTCAGCAATAGTGTGGCCAGCAGGACCAGGGCAGTAACAATATCCCCCACACCCATCACTGGTGAGGCCACATCTCAAATTCCATGCTGTTTTGGATCCCTCATTGCAAGAAAGACTTTGAGGAGCTGGAGCATGTCCAGAAAAGGGCAATGGAGAAGGAGAAGGAGCACAAGTCTAATGAGGAGAAGCTGAGGGATGTGAGGCTGTTCAGTGTGGAGAAAAGGAGGTTCAGGAGGGACCTTTTTGCTGTCTACACCTACCTGACAGGCGGATGTAGCCAGGTGCAGGATTGGTCTCTTCTCTCAGGTTACAGGAGATAGGACAAGAGGAAATAGCCTCAAGTTATACCAGTGGGGGTTGAGATTGGATATTAGGAAAAATCTCTTCACAGAAATGGTTGTCAAGCACTGATACAGGCAGCCCAGTGAAGTAGTAGAGTCACCATCCCTGGAGGTATTTAAAAGACATGTAGGTGTGCTAGTTAGGGACAACCAGCTGGCAGTGCTGGGTTAACAGCTGGGCTCAATGATCTTAAACTTTTTTTCCAACCTAAACAACTTTATGATTCTATTATAAACCAGAACAAATGCAAAGCCATTGCAAGTCCTGAGGAAAGTGGTTTTCTTTTGCATTCTACAGTATTTTTAAAGTTTCTTGAATATAAGCAATGTGTTTTACTCTGCAACATCATACCCTTTGTTCCACTGTTTGAAAAAACAAATTCTCCTTTTAGCCATTGCTTTTTTCTAGACCACGGGAAAATACCAACAGATTCATGTTCCTGAAGAAGTATACATGTTGTTATGATCTCCAGTATGCTACTGCTTGAGAGCTTGATTACACACTTTATGTCTGTTTGTGGAAACAGTGACATTTTCCTATAAAGATGAGGATTTATTATGAGTGAAAGGGGATGACTTGCAGTAGCTTACCCAAAACAGAAGTTCATTATCATGGCTATTGAAAGGCTAGAAATAGACATTTTGGAAAAGAAAAATAAGCACCATACTCTTCCCATTTCTCTCTCCCATTATCACGCATTCCCATCTTCTGTAACATCTTACCATCTGTATTCAAGTTCCTGTTTAGCCCCCTTTTTTCAGAAAACCAACTTCTCAACTTATCAGGGCTTCTGACTTCTATCTTTTCTTTCTTCCTCTCAGCATCCTTTGCCCATTGCTTCTCTTCTCAGTATCTCGCCTCCTCATTTCTTTGGTATTGCCTTTGGTTTTCAGGCTCCTGAATTTGTTTGGTTTTAGTATTAGAGAGATTTTATCCCCAGGTGAGCATTTGTCTGGGTAGCAAAAAACCACTAAACCTGGCATACAAGCATCTATTATTTATAAAAACACAAAGTTCATCTGCAGGTAACATTCCAATTGTAAAGACCTAGCATTCAGATCCACAGCAAGGAATGAGAAAACATGAAGTGAAATTTGTCATCTCTTATCTTTGAAATGGGGATACTTTTCTGAGTTCCCTGCAGCATAGTCTAATCTTGGTTAGCTTTGTTATTTTTAGAGCACATATTTTTCATCAGCTGAACACCAGTGATCCCAAACCAAGCTAAGAATTATCTAATCCTAATTTTATTCCACTTTTATTTTGAATGTGTACCTATATTTTTGCAGGATTTCGCCTCCTGAAGTTGCAAATAATCCACTAGCATTCTTTCCCCGATGTTCAGATGCCTGTCTCTCAGAGAACCCACAACTCTATTATCAGGGATTTTGTCAGTGTGCTTCCACAGTCCTTTTGAACTTCTTTTTATATTTGACCTAAAGCCCTAGTGCTGAAGATAGCCAATATAATACAAGTGCTCTGTGACATACTTATCTACCGTCCCTCCAACAGAAGCTGAGGCAGCAGATGCTCACTGGAGTTTTCTCCAGGCTGATGTCTCCTGCAGGACACATGCCCAGAATCAGTGAGGACTGGCACTTTGAAAGTTCCTAAAATGCTGTGGCTTCTCTAACCTTGCATCATGATTAGTAACGCTATTTAGGGATGAAGATTGCTTTGTGCTGGGCTCTGTGGTAACATAAGCAAAACATACGTACTTTGTCACAATGAAATTACATTATTGGCATAGAACAGTTGAGAAGCAAATACCAAAGGCAACAACTCAGCACTGGGTACTCCAACCTGTACAGAACAACTACTACATACCTAATTTTTGCCAAGGTTTCCTTTAGCCATCCGAAAAACTAAAAAGAAAAGTTTTACAGCATAAAGACTACATATTTGTTTAGTGGCTGATTACAGGAAATTCTTTTCAAGCATTAGGAGCAGTAAAAAGAAAAGCACAAAGGTAACTGCATGAAATAAAAAACTAGAAATGAAGGTTGGCATCAATTGTAAAATGGAAGGCCAGTTTGGAGATAACATCTGAAGGTGAAGCTGAAAATACAAGAAACCACAAAACCGAAGCAGAATAGCTCACATTTGTTAGGAGACATCTGGATGATTGCAGATAAAGGAGAATAGCTGATCTTAGATAATTCAATAAAGAAAGGCATGAAGATCTGAAAGTGATGGTTTAGAAGAAAGCTTCTGTTGGATATGACTTTCCAGGTCAAAAGCCTGAACAGTAGGAAAGATGGTGATTAAGTAAGGATGTAAAAGAAAAAGGCTTGGGTTAAAAATTAAAAAGCCCAAGTTTGGCCCTGGTGGACTTGTGCTGGTGGCAAATACACTCAGGAATTTCTAGATGCAGGATAATTCTAGTTTGTTATCAGCTCTAGTAGAGGAAAATAAGTATGTTAATTGTCTGGGAAAAAAAGTCAGAAGTTAAATTCACTGCTGTATAAGGAATAGGTCCTTCTAATTTCAGTCTGTTAGTTTATAAGATTATTTTTCCTGAATTTAAAGTATGCAACATCTTTTCTATGACTCTCACCATTGCTACATTCAATTCATGACAATACCAAACAGAAATAAAAAAAGATGGCATCTGCTGGAAAGGATCATCAGTAGATTCAGTAAGACAGATTTTGCAGATGAGAAGCATGGCATATATTGGTAGAGATCCATTGATTCTAAGGGAAACCTGCCAATCTGTGTCCAAGCATAAGCCTCTTCCTGTTTCCAAATAAATGAAGTATTTCTGACCCACAGGTTAACTCTGATATTTGCAGTATTCATAAAAATGCTTGATATCCTGGCTTTCTCTATATCTAGATATGTATTGCAAGTCAGAAATATCTAAGAGATGATAAATGGACAGACAGAGGGTATCTGAAAAAACTGGACAGCTGCAAAGGCTTTCAGTTGTTCTGTTGTTGTTCTCTCTTCAAAATACCTGTCAAGATGTATGGTATAAAACAGAAGATGCTCCTGGTAATGGGTAAAAATAACAAATCATCTGGAAAAATCTGGCTTGGCTTTTTTTTTCCTCTTTAACATGTACAGATTTAGAGATCAAAAAGTGCTCCACATAAACAGAAGAGAATCATTTATAGTATATATGATTCTGATGTTGTACCTCTCCAAACAGTTGCAGTTTTTCTTGCAGTATTGGCATTTTGAAGATATTGCCTTATGAATGATCAATAGAACAATGGGGAACAAAATTGAGATATTCTTTTTTAGCCATGGTATATTGAACAGAGAATATGTTTCCCTTCAATTTAAATAATAAGGTCCCCCTATTAAAATAATCCAACTAAAAAATGGAACATTAAATTTCATTTATCTCTCAAAATTAATGGCCTAATCACAAGTATATCCAATGGTGGCTTGGAAGAAACAGAGTTGAACCATGTGTTTTGAACCAAACATGAAAACTGTCAAAAGTATCTACCTAGTCAAAAGCATCTACTAAATGATAAGTGTTATAACAGGGTACTTTGCAAGACTTTATGCACCACATGAATCTGCTACTCCACAATCCTGAATGTTTTACAGCTGTCTACATCTGAGCAAAAAGATTGCAAAATGTACAGATAAGATCACTTTGCACTGATGCCAATTTACTATGCAATATGTAAAGCAGCAAAAAATCGAGCCTCATGTCTCCCAGCCACCCAACGTGGATAAGCAGTGATGTTTACTCTGTTACTGTTCTCCCTAAAACTTTAATATATTTGTAAGACTGCTATATGAAAAACACATTCCCCAATGGCATAATACTTTAAAAGATTCAACAAATAAATTCATTTAGCATGTTATGAAAGAATTAAACAATACGAACACATATTTTTACTGTTCCCTTGAGAACTACTATTTTCTTATAGTCCTGCTCTTTGCCTCTTGCCAAAAGTCAAGATGGCCCCAGAGAAAGCCAGGATAAACCTGCTAGTCATTTACGTGAATGGCAATTGCCATTTCTGAGCTTACATCTGATAGAGGTCACCTTCCTAAAAAGGACAAGACAGCTTGACATTTCTTCTGTCACCAAGTCCTCTGGGAGTCAACTACAAACACATTTACACCCTGTTTTAATACTGCTTTAACAAGCAGAAGAAAAGTATTAATATTTTTTAATATATACTTCCTTAATAAGATTAAAATTCTTCCATGATTTTTCTGGCATTTAAAATAATAATAGAAAAAAAACATTTTAAATGATTTAATGATATTTTAAATAAAATTTTTAAAGGGTTTTTTTCCACAGAATCATGCAAGATAATAAAATGTGACTGTACTACTAAACCAGTGTGGTGATGTGTCAGTTAAAAGAATTGGCATATTTAGCGATAAATTCTTAAATACTTAATCAGAATAAGATAAACCAGATAAGATGATTCATCTTCTTACTGGCATTTTCAGAAATGCCTGTTGGTTTCTATGGTCCAGAAAGGAAGTTTTTAATGAGCTGCTCTTGGCCCTTTGCAAAATCCCTCATCCCAGGTCCCAGGTCACAGTGCTACTGCAGAAGAGACCCATTTGCACATAATGCTCTGAGAAAACAGATCTTTGGACATACTGAAATAATTTTTACAAATTCTGAAGCCATCAGAGTCAATAGTAAAACCATCATTGACCTTAACAGAGCCTAGGTTTGTCTCTATAGTCTCTTCACTACACAGCAACTTTGCTGGCTGACCAGAGGTGACTTCTGTGAGATGGCCACCTTGATTACCATGGTCAGAATGGCCAACACACTGGGCAGTTCACTCACAGTCAAATGAAATTCTAACATTTTTAATTGTATGCATTGCTTGAAACAGAGGTAATTATACTTAAAACAGGCAGAAATTAGCTGGATTTGGATTTTGCAACATGTGAGGAAAGGGCCATGAGTCCATGAGGGAAGTATGCTACAACATGCTTCGTCCTCCCTTACCTACCAGCATGTATACATCAACCAAGTGGCACAGTGGCATCCCATTAGTACACAGTGAAATGTGAATTTTCTCATGGAAACACTGCTTGCAAGCACATTTGTACTTTGTTCTCTAATTCACTTCAGTTTGCATGTTGTGTTGTTGAGAAGATAGCCTTGACAGAATAGTTAAACTTTTACTCAGTGTGATTCTGGCAGATAAAAGGTCTGATACATTTTCCTATTTTTTCTTAACTGAAGACAATGTTAAAGCTACATTTGTAATACACTTTAGTACAAACTAATCACACAACCACAGGAAATGTACTGTTCATTGCTCATGGCATCCTGAAACTATGAATACTACATTTTCTTACTTTGATTAGAGACAACAGCTGTTTTTGTAGCCCAATACACAATGGTAGGAGGGAGGTAGGAAATGAAAGCATACTGAAAACATATTACTAATATACTTTGATTTGATACACATGTCCTGTAGCTGTTGTGAACAGCTTGGTAACAAATTTTAATGTGACTAATGTCTTTCTAAAGGGATTTTGGCCTTCCATTGACTGAATATACATCAGATCAGAACTAAGTGCATGAATAGGAAGAATACCATCACAGAAAGACATGAAAACCTACAATTTTTTTACAATACACTACGAGACTATGTCAGCAACAGCAGTATGTGTATTTCCTATGCCAGAAGATGTATATGATGCAGTTAGAAGCAAAACAAGAATATTTACATTTAGAACAAAAATTAAGTACTTAATCACTGAAAGACTTTTCTTTGCAAAGGTAACTCCTACCTTCACAAAAAAAAAAAAAAAAAGAAAAATTAAAACCAGCTTATTAGCTCATCTGAGCTTTTATGTTTGACTTTTTAGATCTTGCCTTTTGACTTTGCACAGATGTAAAACCTCAGGTATTATTTATAGCACTAGAGAACTCATGGAAAAAATCAGTAATCCATATATATATATATATATTTGCAAATATTAAAGAACACAGAAATGCAGGATATTTACACCAAATGGGCACAGGATAAAAAACCGAATATATTAAATACATCCGAGTGCCACTGCCTCTCCCATTACTTCACTACAGGAACACTAACAGAAGAATAGAAAAAGTGCTCTGAGTGCAGTTGGAGAAAAGGCAGAAAATTGATTATGTTTCAAAGACATGAACATTTTTCAGTGGACACAATATAATTTATGCATGCCATGTTCCTGAATGTTCACTTTTGAGGCACTGCAGGTTATTTCTTCCTCAAAGGAAGTAGAAATCATAATCAATCCAACAGTACAGTAATCCATAAATTAGTAACATCTGAGCACGAACAACTTGATAAACACAGAGCTTGTCTTGCAGAGCTAGTAAAAACTGTGCATGTGACAAAACCGTGTAAGACATGATGCTGCCCTTTAAAATAACTTGGGAAAGCTTTTCTAAACTATGTGATAGACAAAAGCTCTAATAATTTCTTAGAAAATAATCTTCTGACTGTTTTGTAGTCAGAAGCACTAGCAGCTATAAATGTGACCAGATACACAAATGCCTACCTTATGAGACTACATTCTCTACTGTTCTTTACTGTTGCAAAAATATTTCAAAGCATAGCACAAATCTCTCTGAGATAATTTTTAATAAATTTTAATAATATGAGCAATTACTTATATCTGAATATTTGGGAAATCAGGACAGCTTTGGCATTTCTGAACCACAAAAAAATAATTTCCTTTGCACCAGCCTAATCAGACAGACTTTAAGTAAGCAAAATCTAAACTGATAAAATCACAAATTAAAAAAACAAGGACATTATGGTGTTGAATTTAGTGACCTGGGCAAGTAAATCCCCATTAAAAGAAAATTTGTCACTAGATTTGACAAGATGGGGGTTACTAAGCACAGAATAAAATATTTTAGGCATTCATTGGAAGACTTCAACAGTGGCTCCATTTTTGTTATTAATTCAACAATCCAACCTCAGAAAAAGTAAACAATTTAAAGTATTCTTTTGAAAGAAGGCATCAGAGAAGAAAAATGTACTAATTACTGAACGTTTCTGCCTCATCCATATCTGTGGCTGCATGATTGAATCCAGCCCAACATAAGGAAAAATAAAGAGCGCAAATTAAATACACACAGGAGAGCTGGGCTTGGCTTCATGCCCACCGTCATCATAGTTAAACTCCATTTCCAAGATCCACCATAACACTTTCCTCTTAAGCTTCTTCTGGGTCACAATGACCTTTGTTAAACGTTGTAACAAGTGATAAAATGAAGACTGGGAGTACATTTGTTGCACAGTTAAAATTGAAAGGGGGATCTGAACCAGATTGCAGATAAATATAATATATTGCTCAGCTATATTCCTCCTTGTTCCAGATGTGTGATTTGTTACTAGCTATAACAGAATGTAAGCTGTATTTTGTGAAGACTAAAACCAACACATTACAGAATGCAGAAGTACCATCTATCAATTTTCTAAAAGGAAATTGCACCTGCCTGCAATCTTGTCCTCATTTGACTGAGCCCTCTGAGACACACAATGATTTAATGCAACAGCTCCTCACTTTTGAAGGGTGTGGTTCTGCTCTGGCTTTGCAGAAATGAGTGTAAGAGTCTAAATTTAGCAGATAGTAAAAGTTTATCCATTAAAAAAAAAAAACATGGAGAAAAACTCTCTTCACATAACCATAAACATCAGTGTTATTCACAGATTGTGCCCTGCCCCTTCCTTGGGACTGACCTACATCAGCTGTATTTTCAGTCTTGCAGTTCTCTCAGGCAAAGTGGGCAGCATACCTGCTTTGCAGCAATGCCATCCTTCTCACACTTTCAAAAACACTGACCCCTAAATTCTCAGTTAAAACTATGGGAGTTTAGCCATATAGCTATAGCCCTGACAACTGGCCATGATCAATGTAAAAGTAAGCAGTTATTTAAAGTTATTCTGTTAAAATAATTCTGTCCCAGTTTATGTTCAAGCAAAAATGTGAGGCAAAGTTTCGTTTTTATTTGCTCTTTCCAAACGACAAAGATAAAGGATGTAGTAAAAATAATCATACTGCAAGAGGAAACAAGGCCTGCCATTCACAACATCTCAATTTCGAGAAAAGGGAGACAGGTGACAGGGAAAAACTTGTTTCACTTGTTATTTCTATGGACACTGTTACGATTTTCATTCTTGTCTAGTCTCAGCTCCTGATATTTTTTGATGATTTAACACAGTCCTTACAAAAGCAAAATTTTCATGGGGTTCAGTAACATTCTTGTGAGAGCAAAAATTAAAACAAGGAAGAGCTGTGCCTGCAGATGATGATGGTCGGGCAGCAGGGTTACACTCGGAGCCATCTGCTGCTATGAATGGGGCTATTTTTGCCCCAAGAAACTATTCAAAAACCTGTGTTGGCACATTACCCTGCATCCCCAAGCAAACTTCAAACGTACACATGCTGTCTCCAAAACACAGCAGGAACTACCCACAACACCAATACAGCTTGGTTCCTATCCATCACAACTGCCCTCCTGTTCTGTGCAGGGCTCACACCAGGACAGGACCCTCTATTTTGTGTCCCAGCATGTTGCCACTCTGCAGGGAGAAGTGCTGCATGCCAAATACTTGCAGGGACTCAGCAGGAGTCACTGCCTCACGCAGAGTCAAGAGACTGGCTAACAGTGGGGCTCATGGAGGAGGGGCTTCCCAAGCTCTTTGCAGCAACCCACCTGTCCCATTCTGCAGATGCAGAGAAGCAGACTGATTCACAAGGAAATATGGAGCCAGACTTTGAATTCCCATTATTCTTCAGACACTGTCATTTTTCAAATGATTTTCTGTGGAA
The DNA here is from genome assembly GCF_049639895.1 of Pseudopodoces humilis. Taxonomy (NCBI): domain Eukaryota; kingdom Metazoa; phylum Chordata; class Aves; order Passeriformes; family Paridae; genus Pseudopodoces; species Pseudopodoces humilis. The sequence goes on from NC_142206.1 coordinate 52,078,835, forward strand.
AGAAACACACAGCTGATCACATATTAGGGTAAGCAAGCATTGTGCTGGAAGTCTTATGCAGAGCTGCTTACTGGGGAGGCTGCAAAGAGACCTGCCAGAGGAAGAGACATGGGATTGCTTTCATCCTACATGAGGCAGATCCTTGATCAGGAGCTAGAGAATGAGACAGTAACTCCAAGAGAATGCGGAAGTCAACTGCAAGAGATCAGGTGACTGGTGGCATCATGTATTGGTATGAGGCAAAGGCAGCCAGCTCTCACCAAAAATCTCAGCAGGAACACACAGGCAGGAAACCCTACACTGAAGAACAAGACACCATATCCCATTAAGGAAGCACATGAGTAGAAGTTGCTGCATTATATAATGATGAGCTTGGCTCCTACCTCTCTGCATGGTAGGGACTCTCAGCTCCCAAGGCGTTCACAACTTGGAGGAGCTGTGAGATGTTGCCTCTGGCCGTGGGTGTGGCTTTAGCACTACCATAATTTCCTGGCTCTTCTGTCTCTGTTGTCCATGTCAAGCGTTTTGAAGTGGCACTGTTACTTATTTCTAAGTGCAGTTGCCACTGATGCTGAACAGTGATCCATTGTTCCTATTGTTGCTTCCTCACTCAGTGGTTCATAAAAACAATGCTTGAGATGCAACTTCAGCACAGGGAGTCCCAAAACGGCCGAGTGTCAGAAGCTGGAAGAATCACTCTGTACTTGTCCTGCTTCTTATGTTTCTCCCCAAGCACCTTCTGCTGCCTGCAATCAAGAAAAATGTGCTGAGACCTTTGGTCCAAGCATGTACTGCTCCTCTTATACTCTCCCACTGACATTTCCCCCATCAACACTAATAGCTAAGGTGCAGTTATTTTGACTGACAATGATAATGCTCTTCATCCTGTTGTTTAAAAACTGCTTTTGAAATGTAACACCTTGATTTTCCATGTCAATGTCCTTCCCAGATTGCACTGCATTGACTGAAGTAACTGCACCATGGGAGTGAAGCAATTCTGCTTCACAAAGAAAAGCCTGAAATAAATATTAGAACATATTGATACACTCTGGTTTGGACATAACCACCTAAAAAAATCAAACACATCCCACCCATGAATAAAAAAAAAAAAAAGAAAAAGAAAATCCAGTCTGCATTCTGTCAACTGGTCTTCATGAGGATTTACAAATTCAACAAGAGGGATTTTTGAGGAAGGGGAAAATTAGCAAAGATAAATTCTACCAGCATTTTCCAGCTTTTGATAAAATGTTAAATAGGTGTTTATTTATTTTTTTCCCCATTTTGAAATCCTAATTTCACCAGCTGTTTTCTTTCTCCCCATGGGAAAATGAGATAAATATTTCAAAAACATAAGCAAGTGGCATTATTTTCTACCAACAGAATTCCCCATTCCATTAAGAAATTCTGAATCAGAGGGTTTCTGGTTTTTTAAAAATAAAAATTTTAAAAAACCCAGAAATTTTGTATGTAAGAAACAAGTATACAAGCACTTTTCTTTGCTCATAAAAAAAGAGCATGATGTACTATAAGTGGAATAGAAAAACTAATGATCAGAGCTGCACAGCAACTCTGAATTTTAAAGATACGGCAGAAGAGTACACAGATTCCAAAGCAAAATAAAGCTTACTGAAAGGACTGGATAATTTTGAAGGCAGAGACCTAAGATAAACAAAATCAGTGCTCACAGGACCCAAACATGCACACCAGAAAATGTGAGGACTCTGGGGAAAATTCTGTATGGTTTCTGAAGGGAACCTTCCTTTAAGTTACTTAGTAAAACAATTGTTCAATAAATGCTTGCCTTTCTCTTGAGAAAGAGTTGCTCCCGAAGGAAACAAAGTTCAATATGATTCAAAATATTTGTAAACTTATACATTTTGTACAAACAGAAATGTATTTACTAAGGAATGGGTAGTTTATTTATAAGGAACGACCAATGAAATATGCTGTATCATTTGTTATCACAATAAATGTCAATACTTGAATATAAAGCATATTCAAATGCTTTGTCACAGTATTTTTAACAATGTAACTGTAAACTGCATATGCCACACCAAACTGAGTGAATAAGAAAGATACCCGTGTTATTCCTGAACTAGAAAACAAAGCTAGCTTTTAAAAATATATTAAATTAATGACAAATTAAATCTTAAATTTAAAAAAGGAATTAATAAATATTCCATATCCATTTAAGATTTTTTTAAACAGTAAGATTTGTAAGAAAGATACTTGCAAACAGATATTAAATTTGAGATTATATTAACCAAAGCTATCTCTGCATATTTAAATGCTTGCAGAGGTTTGTTTTTGGCTAACAATTCAAATCATACGTCATACCACAGTTTTGGATAAACAATGATCAAAACAGACTAGAAGAGCAATCATGAAAGGACTAAACAACAGAGAGAAACGATAATGATGAAATGTTGATTTGCCCCTGTGTGGCAGATTAAGGAACCTGTACAGAGCGGATGCCACATCTTTTTAGCAATGCATGTACCCAAATTTGCTTTTGGCAAACATTACTTAACTGCTGCTGTTTTTCATGAAGTCAGTGAAGACTGGGTTAGATAATGAGCTGGCAGGCACTTTTGAAATGTTTACTGTGTTCCTTAAAGTAGGGGGAACATGCTGGTTCTTAAACTAATTTGTTTTTTGTTGTTGGCTTCCCTCATCTCTCCCCTAGTATTCTGTTCTCCCTCCCCTAGTAATCTGTTCTCCCTGTCTTTGGAATAAACAGAAAACGACTGAATCTTTTATACTTTTTTTTTTTCCCTCTTACAATTATACAACCAAAAAATTGGTAGTTTCCAAATGACAAACAACTAAGCCATGTCAAGAGCCATGTTAATCTCATGTGTTCACTCCATTGTTAACAGTGAAGAAAGGGGGATGGGAAGGACAAAATAAAATCTGTCTATTCTGGCCTAAATGCAGGACATGAACCAGGAGACATTCCACAAACAATGCAGTCTTTTTCTTCTGGCAGGGGGAGGTGACAGGGAAGATGATGGTAGCCGGACTTTTGTGGAAGGAGAAGCTGTACCCATCTTGACAGTCAATACAGCATTCAGAAAGCCTACATGGTGGGAAGAATTTCCCACCCATTGTTAACTAGGAACCTGATCTGAAAATGCAGTTTTTAATTAAAATTGGCACTTCCAAGCTTCATGCTGGCATCCACCATCTTGCTAAACACTGAGCTCATTTGTGGTTCCAGCAGTTTGCAAACGCAGTCTTGGAGGTGACATACCATTTCCCATCCCGCCACCCTTACTCAATCCTTCATCCCCATCTTACCACGAGTACATGGGACATTTAGTCCAGTAAGACAAAGCAAGTCCTGTAGGATGTGGCCTCATTTGGCTAGAATCCACAGATCCCAGTCTTTATTACTTTTAAGGCATTATTAATGGAACAGAATTCTTCAGAAATGTTTGGAGAAAAACAGGGTCTGTTATTTTTGATGCTTCTACATGCTTCACTTCACTCAGATATCCACAAGCTTCATTATGGATAGAGATTCTATCTGCTTAGCTCACATTTCATTACCTTCCCACCCATGCTTCCAGACAGTAGAATCCAAAGACAGAAATTCCAGACTATAGCCACCAACAACAAAAATTTCTGGGTAGATAAGATGCAGAATTTATCTATCTCTTTCACATGGATGGACAAAATAGCTCATTTATTTCGCCAATTTAATGAATAGATTAGCATATGTAACGCATTCTGACTCAAGGGACCTCAAATAAAAATTACATTGACAGGACTGCTAAAGAAACTAGCAAAATATCATTATATCTTCATTAGGATATCTCATATCACCTTATATCTAGGACCTTTTTCCAAATAGTCGTCTGAGAGAAAAATATTTTTTAAAAAAAAAACACTATTTTTTATAGCTGTGCATATTTTGAGATGTTGAAGAACAGACTGGGAGGGTGATTTTTCTGGTTTTTAAATTTTATTTGGATTGATATCTTTACAATGTCTAACATTGTTAGGTTCGCTACAAAGGATTTCACTTCATCTTACAGTAAAAAAAAAATATTATGCAAATTGCATAAAGGACTTCACAAGACTATCCAGTTCATGTGAATACTAGCTAGCAAAGCAAGCTGTTGTTGGCTTTTGAAAAATCTGTCAACAATTAAGCTCATCAAAAGGAAATTCATAAGCCGATTTAGCAGAAATGTCTCACAAAGCCTGAGCCCTGTAAGGTACATTCATGTATTTACTTCAGTTAAAGTTCTATTCAAGAATTAAAGTAATTACCAAAGATTCATATATTTGTACTAAAAGCTTGCAGAATGTACAAATCCAAATATAGAAAGAACCTCAAGATTTCTAAATTACTGCAATTTGGAGTCATTTGCAGAATGATTTTCCAACAGGAATAAATCAGTGTTCCAAGCCTTCTCACATTATTCTAAGAAATATCACCTTTCAAAAAGTAGTACAAAAAAATGAAAGATATCTAACACCTATACTCAGTGTCCATTTACCAACATACATCTTATGTTCTTCTGTAAAACAAAACCGAGGTCCTCATTACTGCATTTAGAACATTCTATAGTCTTTATTTAAGACAGAGGACAAGGTTTTAAGAGGGTTCCACAGAATATGAGAGTTCCTCAATCCTGAAACCAAAGAAAGTAATCCAACAAAAGAATATTTTTGTACTGTAAACTGTCTCTCCATCTCCCAAAATCCCGTTATAGAGCACACAGAGCCTTGCAAAAAAACAGGAGTTCTTTTGTCTTGTGACTTGTCCAAACCATGCTTAGCAATCTAGAGAAGTCTCTTCAGGAAACTACAGGCTTCATTATGGAAATTCTCTCTTCACTGCATGTTAATTTGATTATTTTTATTCAGAATTTTGCACGTATACACCACTTGACCAGATCTGACTCATCACACTTGCCCTGTGTTTAAGATTTTATTCTAGCTTCTTCCAGTAATGAATTTGTGTTGATTTTGTAAGATCCTGTTCATGACCTTAAAGCTGGTTCATAGGGTCAGACCTTTCATTTTTCTGTGTTCAGCTATTACTTTCTGCCACTGCTCTTCCATTATTCAACCTCCAGTCTTACAGGAATAGGACTTGGCTGATGCTTATTTTTGCGAAATTCTTTGCCTTCTGATTTCAGGAATTTTGTAACTCTGTGCTTCAGAGTGTCTGATTAAATCTGCATTAGGATTCTGTCCTTAATCTAGAGTTCAGCAAATGTTTTAGCTTTGGTCTCAGGCAACTTGTAAGAACAAAGCTAAGAATATTTATGTTTTACTGGGAGAAATCTATTGGGGAGCAACCGCTACGCTCTCTTGCCACATTTGTAGATGACACTTATTAGTTACTGTTTGTTTCCTTTTACATATAAGCACAGTGCATATAATGCCAGAAAAAAAAATCAATGTTGAAGTGAATTCAAGGTTGCATGACTGTACTAGAAGTTTGAAAACTCACTAGTAATTGTGCCATTTCTCCCCAAATAAACAGTCCAATACTTAACTTTATTTGACTGAGTCCAAATATTAAGATAGAAATCATATAGGTGTGAAACAAGCAATTTCCATCCCATCCTGTAAAAATACTACACATGAGCTGTACAGCTATGATTAATCACAATACTGTTCATCGTTCCAAATCAGACTCAGTGATTTTTATAGACATCTGTTTTCTTTCAATTTACCACATACATGGATGTAGTGTCACTATTACAGAGATTTGACTCATCGAAAAACATCACAAGTCAACCACTAAATCAGTGAGGAATATGCACCCCATCAGAAGCCATGAATAATATAAGATCCATATGGGCTTGGATAAAATTACTGAATTTGCCAGGCCATCAGGCTTTTTGCATGCTGCCTTGCTGGAGATGAGGTGGTGCTCAGCAAGCAAGCTCTCTGAGCAGCCAGCAGCCACGAAGCTCATGGTAGCTGGTGGACATAACTATCTTCTTCTCAAGTCTAAATGAGGGAGCAAGAAAATACTCCTTTTGTTTAGCAATAAATATAACAATAGAAGCTACAGGCTAAAACACGAATCAGCATGACAAGGTTGGAGAAGGAACTGGGCGGTGCAGCCTGAGGGATCTCCTCCAGAGTCAAACGCAGAAGCAGGAGTTGGACTTTGCTTGTTATAACTACTTCTTGTCAGAAGAAAATAACATGCAGGAGAATAAGAAGACAGTCTAGAGAGGGGTTTGCAGAGGCTAATGAACACAGTAGTACAACCCTCAAAGAAAAGCAGAAAGCTTCTGGGGGAAAGTGATAGCTGCTGAAGGACTGATCACAGCTGGGGCCAGGGACAGCACAACCATGGTGCTGCTCACAACAGGGACATGCTGTGTTAGAGCCAGCACTACTATAGCCAGTGGAGCCACTGCTCCTGCTCCACAGTGCCAACCTCTTCTGCCATCACAGAGGGCCTGGGCTGCAAAGGTGGGACACCAAAGACCCAGGTAATTCACACCTGTTTCTGCCACACTTCTCCTCCCGTGACACCACCCTGTATTATACAAGAGGATGGAGGCAGGCTCTGCTTAGTGGTGGCAAGAAATAGGACAAGAGGCAATGAGCAGAAACTAGAGCACAAGGAGTTCCACCCAAACATAAGGTAGAACTTCTTTACTCTGTTGGACAGATTAACCAGAGAGGGTGTGGAATTTCCTTCTCTGGGGATATTCAAAAGCTGTCTGGACACAACCCCGAATAATGCGCTGCAGGGCACCCTTCTTGAGCAGAGAGGTAGGACTAGATGACCTCCAGTGCTCCTTTCCCACCTTACTGATTCTGTGTTAAATTTCTTGGCTCGAAAACATTCTCACACCAGGAGAAGAAGCTGGCACCAAGCATGTGCTTCCACTGGAACTGCTCATCTGGGTTCAAATCTGAATTCAAAGTGGGAATTCCACCCTTAGAGTACTCTGCTCTCAAGAGAAACAGCATGGTTATTACCAGCTCCAAGGCAACCAGCTGGCACATAGCAGCAGGGGATAACTGTGCACATCCTATTTTGGGGCACCATATCCCCCATGTCCCTCCATGGATCTAGCTGTTATTTCACAATTTGTGCTTGAAGCAATTGAAAGACTCTCACTGACTTCACTAGGTTTAAATCAGATATTTAATAGAAATTCATGATGGAGAATGGCTAAAGGCTGCAAGATTTAGCAAGTATTTTTATGAGGAAATGCACAATTGCTACTTGCTGCATACCAAAATGCATACCTGAGAAGCATAAAAGTAACAAAATAACTTCAGGCTCCAAACCCCTATTTTAACTCTGAATTCAGGTATTTTAACTGAAGAGACCAAAAACAAGCTAGAATTTCTTTTCTCTAGCTTTTCCTACTGACTTTTCTCTGAATTTTTCTACTATGCATCCTACATTGTGGTTCATCTCTCTGCCCTCAGTCAGAGTATACTGTTGGATGCCTAATTTTACGTTGTTACCTTTGTGATTCTTTACTGCCATAATTTTCTTTCCTAATTAGGTTAATGTTAGGTTAATTATTGTAGTACAACAGTATTCCATTTTTACAAAACACCTATTTGATAGTTAAGCTGTGTGCAACTTTTGGCACACATAGCAGAGAGGCCAGATTTGCAGAAAAACTGTCTCCTCCTGCAGATCTTCTAAGAACTATCTCATATTGAGCATATTAAAAAAAGTATTGAACATCTTCTGAAAGCTAAGCATTTTATGAAGGAAAGGAAAAACAGATTGGAGTAACTAAAGAACACAGAACACAGAAAAGGCAAGTAATTTGTGCTAAGGCAGTCAGGAAATCTCAAGCCTAGAAAGACCATGCAGAAAACTGTCTGTATTTTGCCAGTGCTACTGAACAATACCCTACTGCCTGGCTTTTTAAATAGTTTTTAGCATTTAGCCCTTTTTAAATGTGTAATTGTGTTATGGATACTAATTTCCTCAGAACTAAGTATAATTATTCTTCTAAATATTTGGTCCATCTCTATTGTAAGCTCTTCTTAAGACAGCTACAAAATATTGCTAATATTTTTGAGTTAATAGTGCATTTAGAAGGTCGTGTCAGGTTATTGCTGGGAGGATTAAAAGATTTTCTTTCCACCAAAGCCCTTTGTTATAAGAAACCAAGGAAATTTAAAACAGGATTTATTCCTTAGAACCACGACAAACCAACAGAGTACCGTGGCAAGAGCATGAAGTAAGAGCACTCTGGGCCAGGAAATTTACAAAGAGAGCTTTCTTCAAACTCAAAAGTTGAGTTGAAATTTTAAAGCTCTTAATGGTTCTACATTAAGGGCAGCAAAAGACAACTGGTTTCACAGTCATTCCCACTTACAAATTCTCCTTCAAAAGACTCTGGTACAATAACTGGTAAGCTAGTGGCTGTCACTTACACAGGCAGACATTCCTGGCGCATATAAGCTTCATTTGGTACTTGTCAAGGCAAGCCCTGCTGACTGCTCCCACTGCCACCGGCAGGAAGAAAGGACAGTGATGAGCATCATTTCAGTGGAGAAACAGGAAAGATAGGCAGGAAGGAAGAAAATAAAAATGAGAACCCTGGAAAGTTTGGTCTTAGATGTCAAAACAAATCCACTGACAGATATAATGGAATTTCCCAACAGATGTTACTTAGAAACAAACAAGTCTCTCAAGCCTTAGGATCATGCCTGTAGGAAGTTTTAAGTCAGGTCTGCATCTTTGTAGGAGTGCTGTCATTATATTAGTCAACTGCTAAGAGAGAGTAATGACAATATCAGGGTGACTGGTAGGTCAGTTGAAGTGGACATGCCCTCTGATTTAGTTTCAGACTGGAATGCACCAGCCCTATGAAGTGATTGTGCATGTCCCAGAATCCATTGCTCAAAAGTAATTTATTTGGAGCATGTCAAAAGCCAGCAAATCCTACTATTACCAAGTCATTAGGTATTGTGGTTGTTTCTTAATCTTTTAGAATGATCTCTCAAATAGACACAGCTTAGACATTGCTTTCCATGTGTACCTTATTCTGAAAAAAATCTACTTAGATATATTTTTCTCTGTCATTAAAGTTAACTTAGCATGACATTCACTTCTAACATTGCATCAAATTTTTGAGCAACTGAAAGTAAGAGCATTGGTCACATGCTCATGTTCTACTGGAACTGGGCCTATAAATATTCTGACCATTTCCAAATGAATGTGTCATGCCATAATGGATATCCTGAAAAAGATCTGATGCAACAGCACCAACAGAAATATTTATATACCATTTTTAAAGATTTTGTCAACAGGTGGCTTTCATCTACTACACAGTATTCCTAGCTTAGCTACTGCAACACTGTGAGCAGATGTTTTTAGGTATCATCAATAGGATTACTCTAGAATTTGCTCATCATAAGTCAGCACACTGCAATGTCCTTTGTGGTGGGCAGTTAATATATCCTGCTTCCATCGGTTCATCTATATGATAGTTCACGGGAGGATGAATGAGCTCACTTCTATTTGAGATGACAGCTTGATGCAGCATTTCAAGGCTTAGCCTAACATGCCCTTACTTGAGGTCAGCCAGCAACCAGTCCCAGAAAACATGTTTGTTAGATGTAACTGAAAACAGTTTAGCACTTGCATTAAAGTAATAATTAAACATGAACAGTGTCCCTTGATGTTGTTTAAATGAATGACACATTCCATGCCCAGAGCAGTTTTCAACCCAGTTTTGTGACAGACAAAACACAATAACTGATCCAAGAAAGAATTAATGAAAAGAGTACCAAGAGGTTAAGCAGCTATCATTCTGACTGCACCATACATTCTGGTGTCTCTCGTATAATGTACCTCAACAAAGAAGGTGGAGCTCAGTCACATCCAGCGTGCCTCCACTAAAACAGCTGGCACAAACTAACATATGGGCTTGTTTGCAGCTTCCTCTTGAGAGCTGTTACATAAGCATGGAGACCATACCCAAGAGAAAGGGAGAGAGATGGAAAATAACTAGATAAAATTTTCAAAGAAAAACATTATTTATATGCATCTACCTTTGTAATTCTAACCTGAACAGAAAAAGGAAAAATAAGTTTTTTCCTCAACTGTGTAAACTCTAATTTAAAATAGCTTTTCATAGAGATTTGTTTACACAGTTTCTATCAGCTAGACATTTCCCAGAAACCCAGAGCAATTGATACTACTGACATCTCTACCCAGAAGTTTCTCTTCTGTCTATAAATCACAATGCTAAGATGAGAACCCTAAGCCAGTTAACTCTAGACACACTGCAAAAAGCTACTAGGCAGTAAGTGAGCACTTAGAGAAATTAACTTTTATTGGGTAACTAAGAGGAACTTTGCTCTTTTCTATATGAGCTGGAGGCAGCTGCAAAAATGGGGCAGGAACAAACAGGTTGGGATGCCCCATTACTTGGCTTGAGTCATTAGGAATGCTCTGTACTGTAAAAGAGTATATTTCTCCACTTAGACTTATGAAAAGAATCTAAAAAACCAGTCCAGAAGCAAAGACATAATTAAGTAACTGAATCCCAGTCCCTGATGTCTTCCTTTCCAAGTGACATTCCTGAGGTGCCCGTTTCCAGGTATACTTCCGAACTGGCTTTCCCAGTTCTAACAATGCTTCCCAGTTTAGCATCTGCAAATGAGGCTCCTCATTATACACAGAGTTTAGGCACTTTAATTCAGATGAGCTATATTAGAACAGCTGCCTTCAGCACTATAACATTTATTTATTGTGTATCTAAGCTATATCCAAAAGGGCACCTGGGCCACAGAACTGCTTTGTACCTGGTCTGTGCCATGTGAGGGGACACTGGCTCACATGAAGAAGAAGAGATGGCTCAGCCTCAGACAGCTGGTGAGGTTACTGTGCTCAAGTGTCCCCTTCACTCCTCCTGAGCTGATATTTGAGCTCTTCACAAACCAGCTGCTGAACCACTGGAGTTATTTAGCTCTTTAAGGGCGGGGTAAACAGCTAGAGGTGATAACCACATTAGCTGTCTCAAACTGGCAGCAACACATAAATCAATCAGAGGCCTCTAGGCACATTGAAATGGAATACACAGACACCAGCAAACTAAGCAGGAAGCTAATTAAACCAACCATTAGGAAACACAAAGACAAGTGCAGTATAAGATTGTGCACACACACTCACACACAGACACACACTCACAAATGGCTCCATCTCAGCCTTGGTTTTCTGTTCTTCCTCTGCTGAGAGACTTTTAACCTATATCTGCCAGCAGAAAGTCAGCCACCAAGATGCCAGAGCAAGTTCCCACTGTCCTGCTCACCATCCACACACACACACACACTTTTTATTTCCTTCCTTTTTAAAAAATACTATTTCACTTTCTAGATGCCTATTAGTCTTAATGAATAGATCTACCTCTCCTTTCTCTGTAGTAAATATTCTAAGACAGATTTTCTATAAATCATTTTTTTTCTTACCCCTCCAGAAACTGCATAGGGAAAATTCAGCAGGAATATATGTAGCAGGGCATCAAGTAGCCCTGGACAGTGTTACATAATTGAAAAGATGGTGAAAATATGTTTTAATTCACCAAAACATGCAAAAAATCTCAATATCTACGGATTGAAAGGTAAGACCCCTAAGGAATGCTTGATTCAACACCACAAAACAGGCCTTTTTCTGATGAAATTATACATATTGTCAACACACTTTTTTTTCTGTAACCACAAGCAAGACAGAAGAGAAAGAGGATGAGAACACATTTCCCTCAGCTTTAAGATGTGGGCTGAACCCCACAGGGATTGATGTGGTCAGGACACAGCCAGGTGGCACAAACTCAGAAACAGACTGATAGGTTCTATGGGTATTTCACTAGCAAAAACTAGCCCAGAAAAGATTGGCATAGAGGGAGAAAAAGTAGGTGGAAAGGCAGGTAAATGCCAGTGACACCTAAAGATATCCTAAGCTAAAGAGACATTTAAATATAATTCCTTACATTAATAAATATAATTCCTCACATTAATCTAGCCCACTATTTCTGGTGATTCAGTTGTCTGCACAAAGAATTGTTCTATTCTGCCAAAAAGCTGCATATCTATGGCAACATGTGGAGAATTTCAGCCATCGCCTTATCTGCACCGATCATTTATTTTCTTTGGATAAAAGCAGAAGCTGCAATGGCAAGAAAGTAAAAATATTATGCTTCTTCATACATTCTTTTCGTACAGTTTGGAGAGCACTTCCCCTCTTCTTTATGCTCAGCACTGGCAGATAACGTGACTTCCCTTCTAGAACCACACACACTGTGTGTACGGGTTGTGTCCAACACCAACCTACAGAACCGTTCTAAGTAAAAACACATAAAAGAGAAGTGTACTTAAAAATAGAGTCACAATCATGTACTGTACTCAGCGTGCTTAAACAGTGCACGTAATACAGTTCAGTGTAATAACCACTCGCTACTCAGGTTTCTAACATGAAGGAAAATACAGAATGGAACCATAGTTCAGCCTGGAACTAATTCTGGAGTACAGCCAGACTCATGCAATCCATAAAAATTCCAGTGTCAAAATGATGTGTCCCATTGTCTTGATGCCTTGATCAAGGTTTCTAAGTTTCTCATTTTTCTGACATCTTCCACACTAACAAACTTAGAGTGAACATATGTTAAACTAACTGCACCACCACTGAAGTTCTGCTAAAGAATCTACTCCTTTCAAATTTTTTTAATCAGCATATGTAGCAATGAATGCTGTCCTTGTGTAGCTAGTTCTCTTCTGTACGAAGTAAAGAATCCCTTGAAAGTGTAATGAAAATGCAAACATTATTGCAAAAATTCCCTTTACCTGCAACACCTTACCAAATAACATTCTTTACTTATCAGCCGCTGATGAACAAGAAAAAACAGTAACACTTAGCCGTCCTGTCAAAAATCCTAAATCACAGAGCTCCCAATAATCACAGATGTCTTCAGAAAATAAATCAGCATCCCTTTGTTATATAATTAATATTTCCACATTTTTACTCAGGTTTCTCATCAGAACAAAAATTAGGAAATCAATTTTATTAAAAGGACTTTTTTAAAGTTTATTTTTCCATTTCCTTCAGTTATTTGCATGGGAGAATCAGAATGCCAATTTACCAGACCATATGGAATAGAGGTAGAATGCACAAGTACTCTGTATTTTCATAAAGACTCTCCTGATCTCCTGAAAATCCACTGAAAGAATAAGAAAAAGCAATTCATATTATAACACTGCAAGCTTTCTTAAGATTGTTAAGCAACCTCTGCACTCCTGGTGGGATATGGGTTCCTCTTTCCCCCAGCTGTAAGCTCCAGCCAGCAGATCACAGATGCTCCCAACCAAAGCAGCCACATGCACCTGGCAAGGGAGGAGTCTTGCCAGGGGATGTGAGCAATGCCACACCTGCCTCCCCCAGTGGTGCACCAGCCAGTGGGGGATTGGATCCAACAAGACAGGAATGCATGGTTAGAGACCTCCAGTTCTCAGAGACTGAATACATATGAAGGCTATGATTTTTTTAAGCCAAATTCTTATTAAAAACAATAGAAATTCGGGTGTACAAATCCCTTAGTCTCTGTCCAGCCAAAGCAATTCCTCTCCCCCCAGCCTCTAGCTGCTACCCATTGGTTAGCACTGCTGGTACCATTTTTTAGAAGGATTTGTTGCACAAAGAGAGAGACTTATTAAAAACAGAAAATAATGTGTTGTGCCTCTGTAGCCAGAATCATAGTTTAAAAATCTGTGTGCCGTATTTTCCTGAATGCTCAAAAGATACAAAAGAGTTATAAACCCATAGGAACCACCTAAGCTCAATTATATGGCTGGTTTTCATCTCCAGTTATTCAAAGGAGGTATGTTTACTACTGCACCTGGCACAGCACATTTCCAGAAGAAACACTAAAAAATCATGTTTTCATTAGTAACGTTTTTTTCTTTTTTAAAACTTCTCTCCACTATTTATTGATTCAGATTGGTGGTTCGTTTTAGGGTAACAGTCTAAAACGAAAATATTTTCATCTTACTTTATGATTATTCTCTTTTGCTATAAAAAACCACTGAGCTATCAGGTCAACACTCTTTAGATTCCTCTTTTGTCTTTCCACTTCACTCTGTAGCTGGATTGACTAAAACACAAGAAGGATAGTTACCTATTTTGAGCTAACAAGTTGTAATTGTTTTCTGTGTTCAAGGTGAAATTCACCCAGGAGAACTAGCAGCTTAGTGCATATTTGTCAGCAGACCCTGTACTACTTGTACAACCATCTCTTCTATTAGTTTCCATTTAAGTAATGTGAGTTCAGTCAGATATTTGTGATTTTGCCAGGAATGAAGGGGAGGAAATAAAACAACCCTTTAAAAACTCTCAAAGCCACTGGAGGGCAAGTCAGCTGATGAGTATGTTTATTGCTCTTAAATAATTTGGGAAGAAAAGAGGAACCATTTCAGTGTTGAGAAACCTGTTAGTGAATAGACCAGACTCTAGGTAAAGTGCTATGTTTTCTTTTTATTTTTTTTCTGCTCTGGAGATGACTATCACAGCAAGATTATTTTTTTTTCTGTTACAATTATTTCTGAGATGAACAGAGACGTCCATTGTCAAAGCAGTGTCCCTGGGTGTCAGCTGCCTGCATGCATGCCAGAAGCCCAAATCTGTGATATTACAGACATACTGCCAAGTTTCAGCCAGTGATCCAGCCATTGCCCAATGCTGTTCATGAGCACTAATAAAACTGTCAGGTGTGACTCAGACCAGACCAACCAGAAGTGACTACTGGCTCTAGGGAAGGGCTGTGGAAACAGGGACGCAGGAAGTATTCTGGACAACCTTCCTAATGGAGATGAAAAATAAATCAACTCAGACCATTCTATTTTTTTCCATATTTATGGCCCACAGATTAAGGAAAAAAAAGAAAATAGGATCTCAAGTTCAGAAAGATTGTGACATAAACTGAACATGCCCTCAGCATTTTCATCAGGAAACCAGTAAAAGAAAGTTCTTTAAAATACATTACCATAAGATTCCTGGATGAAAACTGTATTATTTTCACTTTGTTTTGAAGATTGACTAAAGCCCAGCTAGAAACAGAATGGTGGAATATTAAGATACACTTCAAATTTGCAGAGCATCTGGCTGTGAAAAGCAGAAAAACCTTCCCAGGACAGGTTGAAAGAGTTGTCAATTAACCATTGGCTGTGAAACTGATGGGATTAAGTAAAAAAGACAAGTTCTGCACTTCAGCACGAAAATCAAATGAACAACCACAAAGAAGAAAAAAGCAAGTTAGCTGCAGAGCTGTAGATTAATCTTTAATACAACCATGTGAAAGTATGTTGGAAGTATAATTCTCTTGCAGAGATGGTGTTCTATGAGAGGTAACTAATCCACACCTTTTGGCACTTCTGGTACCTCAAATCAAAAATAAATTTATGCAGACCTAGTCGAGAGAAGAAGAAGAACAAAAAAAAAAAAGTTTGGAATAATCAATCTAGGAAGAAAAGCTGCAAGATTTGGGTTTGTTTAGTCTAGAAAAGAGACTGAGGAAAGACATAAGTCTTCAAATATGCAAGATGCTGTAATAAATATGACAGTGATCAACTGTTCTTCAGGTTCAGCAAGGTTAGAAGAATAGTTCCGCTTACCATGTGGTAAAAGAAGATTTGTTGGCTATTAGGACAAAATAACTAACAAAAACAGCCATACACTGGAACAGCTCACTAAGGCTGGTCATGGAATCCTCATCACTGGAGTCCATTATGGAAAAGTTAGACACATCACTGTCAAAAATAGTCCTTGGCTCAGCCACAAAACAGAGAGATGGACTGGTTGCCTGAGCTCCCTCCCATTCCTACACTTCTATGATTTACTAGGGAATATGCCGTTTCTTGCACAAGCCACTCTTTTTAGGGGTTTAGTAAGTCACATTGACTGATATATTGCATGCAAAAACCTCTATCCTGATGCCAAGTATTTCAAATTCTATTTAAAACTTTACCACTGTAAAAACTGTTATGTTCTAGCAGGAAAATCCAGGAAGTAGTACTCTGCAATATTATCGTACCAAGGGAGAAGCCAAGTAATTTCAAAAGACCTTTCAAAGTCTCATGTGTGACAACAAGGCAAGGTCAGAAAAGGCCAATGACATTTGTCTCAGAAGGTTAGAAAACCCCAACACAGTTGGGGTTGTCACACAAAAGCTAACACACAGCAGTGGCTGAAGGCTACATGGAAATTGATTCAACACACTGCTACAGCAGGATCTCTCTGGTGCCCAGGATATCTTGAGCATAAAAACTGACATCTAACTAGCTGACACATTTCAGAAGCTTTCATCCTAAAGGTACCTGGGGATAAACCTGGTGAATTTATTAAGTATGTCAGACACTTAATAAGGAACCCCTGAATATTTAGAGCATTGCATTAGAAAAGGTAATAGCATTCTCTGCATCAAACTATAATCAGTTCTTTGCAGAGGGGCATAGAAAGCACTTGCAGATTGTAAGACCCAGCAATGAGTCCATTACAGACCCACTGACAAGGGCATTGCTTCATACATGTGTGACACATCTACTACAAAGAACCAAATTCCTGTCTCAGACCTTACATGCCACTGAGTAAAACCAAGAAAAAGAAAAGGAAGTCTACTCCTTTGCCAAGAATGAAAAGAAATGTTAAAGACAGCCATACTACTGGTTCTGGCAGGAGATACTCTTGGAAGAAGTGTGGTGACTCCACTTTAACAACTAATAAAAACATTAGCAAAGGCCAATGAAGGCACAATAGCATACTGTTGAATTCTAGGACAAAAATCAATTAAAGCTAAAATCTTCAACACTTGAGAGATGTTATCAGCTCCACAAAATGTCCACTGGAATATCCATAATGATTTGGCAAGGCATAATTCAGAAAAGTACTTCTGAAATCTCACAAACTTCAGTGGTATCCAGGAAATTGGTGTATGCTGTCTTGGTCAGAAAGAGTCTCCTGAATTGTTTTCCTTCAGAAGCATTTCACAAAAGTATCTGATGACAGCACTGAAGAATGCAAGCTACCTGCAAGGATAATTCATAAAAACAATAGCCAAGGGCTTGAAGGAGCCCAGTTTTCTTGCTAACATGTTTCAGGCAAGCTTCTGCAAAACATCTTTCTGTTTTAGAACATTTCTACCATTTCTCTTCTGTTTTTCAGAGATCCCATTCCTGCATTCCTTGCAAACCCAAAAACACCCACTGACATCATTGGGCAATGCATTGGGCATTGCATCAGGAATACAGGATTAAGCCAACAGAGATTGTGGGTAGCCAAAACTGCGCTGGAAACAGTTCATCCTGGTTTGGTCAAACCAACTTTTGAAATCACAGCTGGTTCAAAGATTGTGACCTTCCTAGGGTCCTAGCAGACCCCACTCCCTGCCACGCTCAACACAGATGACAACACTGCTCACCTCCTCAACCCTCACAAGCTTGAACCCAGAAATCCCTTTTCCTACACTTAGGGAAGCAGTTATTCCTGATTCCCCAGCCCAGCCCCATTCCCTTAGTCCCTGGCCCCACTCCCGGAACCAATTCATATGCAATGGGCTATGCATCCTGCTGGTGAAGAAGGGCTAAGAGAGACTGTCTCAAAAAAGATTTAAAATCTTATTAATGAATACAATATGAACTTCAAAGTCCTACTGGGGAGCACTATTTGTGTAATGGCAAGAAAGAAAAACAAATGTATCTTGAATCCTGACACTACTAAAGGCAGTTGAGAGAAACACCCAGGGAACCAAGATTTCAATCAACAATTGATTTGAGACTTATTCTTGTAGTGGATGGAAGGAATCTGCCTGAGAGAAGCATAGAAAAGGAAACTGGATGGAAAGAAAACAGAGATCACAAAGGCAAAGTGCAAGGGTTGAGAAAAAGCTAGAGTGAATTACAACAAAAGCAGCTAAAACAAACAAAACCATGTTAGTTAAAATGGGGAAAAAAGCTTTGTTGGTATTAACTCAATAGGCTTCCTGTAAAGAGTCAATGAGTCCTTAATTTTCTGTTATTAGTACTGTGCTTAAAGAACTTTAATCATCTTTTTACAACCCAGACATACAACCACCATATAACCCCAGGCACATAAAGAGCAGGGATGCTGCAGATTCAGACTTACTCTGCTATCAAACTGGCAAGCTACTTTTGGCCACTAGCTTGCAGGGGAGGGAGCAAATCCAGCCCTCAGCAGGAAGATGTCTTATTCACATATCAGTTGCTCCCATGCAGCTGCCAAAATCTTGGGATGGTTAACCACCTCTCTTGTCCTGAGCATGTTATGATCGACTACGTTTACGAAAAAAAACCCAGTTCTTGGATTTAACAAGTCTCATCCAGCTATTTACTGCTGAAGGTTGTTAATGTGTGACCCCTGTCCCAAACCCTGAGGAAAACATAGAACCTCAAACACAACTCTGCTGAGAAAATTTCTTTCATGTAGGGGGATCGCTCTAAAGCAAAAATCCTTTTTTCTATATTAGAAATATTTTTTATATTAGAAAAGAGCTGGCAAATCAATATTATATTGTACACTTGGTTTCTCCCTACCCTGCACAGCACTGCACCAGTCTTTCAACTATAACTCCTACCCAGTGAAGCAGGAAGATAAAAACATGATTATTGTTTTCTTTACTTTTCAGGCAATGATAGTATACAGAGAGAAAAGAAGTCAGGACAATGTCAGTATGACTAAGACATTTAAATAGATTGGTTACAGTTCTGAGTATTCCTTCTGCAAAACTGCCACCAAAATACAAGGACCAATTTTCGGTAATACTTCTTGTTTTCCCAGACAGCCTATCACTGGTACAAACTCTCTCAGACTTCCTGCCAGTCTCCTTAGATTTTGGATGATGTTCAGAGATTGAACCCTCTGGATTACAAATATCCACAGGAAGAAATCCCATTTTGCAGTTTTCCTCCTATTTACCTTCTCTGCAGTTAAACATCTTCTGCTACTTAGTCTCTTCTCTACCTCCAGCAGAACATTAGTTTCCCTGCTTCAGTAGAGCCAGTGTTCAGGTGTTCCAAAGAAAGAAGAGCTCTAAAATCTCTCCAAGTTTCTCTATTGTACTTTTTGACAGACAAGGAAAACAACTTTTGACACTTAGGGTGTTTTTAATTATGATGGGGAGAAAGGACCTGAAACTACATTTCCCAACAGGCATGACAAATTGATTTTTTATGATGCAGAAGACTGTCATTAGCTGGCCACTACATTATTGTACTCACGCCATAATAATCATTATAACAAGTGGATCAAAGGTAAATCACCTGAAAACTAAATAAATAAATAACATTCACACCTCAAAAGCCAAATCAAAATTAGCACAAGTATACCTATATTTCAGCAGCCTTGCTTTCTATGAATACATTTCATGCTTAATATTCCATTTCCAGAATTATTTTTCACTTAGTTGCTATATTCACTTGCAACTGAAGAATGGGAAAGCCTTCTTTCAAACCTTCTTAAAGTCTAAATCCTTTTGTGCAGCTTTGCTTTTATATTTGGCTTTGAAGGAAAAAAAAAAATTTAAATTCCACAGTGTTTTCTTCAATCTTTTCATTAATTTCACAGAATTTCTAAAAACATGCAAGCCACATATCAAAACTTTAAACTACAAAGTTCCATCTTGGGATCTGAAAGATTTTGCAGTTAATATTCACTGCAATTAGAATTCTTTATTGGGCAGTGGAATCTGCGTTCAATGGCATCTGAACATTGTTCAGTTATAAAGCACTTTTACAAAGACTGAGGCAAAATTTTCATGAAGTATTTGATAGTCAAAGGAAAACGTTTTTTGAATTAAGCAACACATATAAAATTTCACAACCTTCTTTGACAGCAGATGAAATTCACCTTGTACATCCTTGTCCAAATCTGAAGGAAATTGGTTGATACCAGTGGAATGAAACTGTTGTCAAAACACTTAGGGCAGTCCTAACTCTCCTGGAATTAGTTGTAAAACTCTCAATGACTTCAGATCCCATACATGTAGCTCACAGGCACAGTGCTGCTCCTGGCTGGCCTACTAACCTTTGTGACTTTACACATGCTACACTTCCCCTTCCAGTCTCTGAGGAAAACCCTCTGTGCTGTTGAAGGTTCCTGGCCTAAGGTATCTTTTTCTTTGTTTACTGTCTGGCTGCATAGATGTCTGGCACAGATTTCAAAGTACAGTAGCTCAAAAAAATGCTCTGTGCATATGTGCATAAACCCTGTAGTGGATTGCATCACACATCCTGCATCTGAAACTAAAAACCTTTACCTGGTTCTCTTTGCTATTTGTGGTTTATGAAGCAGGAAATAAAATGCAGCTGTATCAGTAACACACCTCAGTAGTTTAACATCATTGATTAAAGTGGATTTACTCCAGAATGACCTCAAGTAAATGAGTTCATTATATTTTTCTTTATGTGTGGAAGAAAAAAATCCAAAATACTCTGAGTTCAGCACTGTTCACCTAATCCAGTTTCCATCTGTGCCAACATTCACAGTACATACAAGAAATTCTATACTGTACAGTTACTGAATTACATTTCTTATAGTTTTGCAAGGCTTGGCACAGTCAAATGCTCCAGATAAATTCAAAAGCACATCAAAAAGTACCAACTTAGTATCAAGAAAACAAGTCCCTCAGATCAATAAGAAAACTGTTCTATGAGCTTCCAAGGAGGTTGCTTAATGTATTGGAGTGGATTGCACTGAACTTGCCGAGGTCAAGCATTTAAGCAATACCTAGTTTACATAACCTAGTGATACAGAATCAGAATTGAACTGCCCAAATGAATGAAGGCAGAAATAGGAAAACAGCAAGTTAGATTCCAGCCCACCCTTTATATATATGACATAAATATATAATTTTTTTATCTATGTCCTGCTTCAGTGAAACACTGTAACCACTCCTGCCACTACTGTCCTGGATTCAGCTGGGATAGAGTTAATTTTCTTCCTGGTAGCTGGTGCAGTGCTGTTTAGGTCCAGTATGAGAGTTATGTTGGTAACACAGATGTTTAAGCTGTTGCTGAGCAATGTCCACCTCAAGTCAAGGACTTTTCAGTTTCCCATGCTCTGCCAGTGAGGAGGTGCACAAGAAGCTGGTAGGGGCATAGCCAGGACAGATGAAGCAAACTGGTCAAAGGGATATTCCACAGCATACTATGCCCTGTATATAAACCAGGAGAGCTGGCCAGGAAGGGCTGGGCACTGCTTCAGGATGGGCTGGGCATGGGTCAACAGGGGGTGAGCAACTGCATTATAACTGTGAAATCCAATTCTTTTGGATTTTATTCCCCCCTCACATTTTTATTTTTAATTATTATTCTTATATTTTACTTATTTTTTTTCAGTTATTAAAGTGTTCTTTTCTAAACCCATGGCTTTTACCTTTATCCAATTTCTCCATCCCACCAGAGTGAGGGGGAAGTTAACAAGGGGAAATAAGTGAGGGGAAGGTCAGGTCCATGATACTTAGTTGCCAGATGGGATTAAACCACAACAACCACAAAAAGGGGTTTTTTTCCCTTTTCATATTTAATAGTTGATTTTGTACTCCAGTCTACCATTGCTTACCTACCAGCCTTTCTAGAAAGGCTGGTGCAGCCATGGCACAACATCAGTACTGGAGTCACAGTGAATCCTAAGTTGTGATAGATTCTTGGTACAGGTGTCTCTTCTCAGACCTTGAATTTCTCACACATCATGGATCTTGTCAATTTAGACACAGTGAGAGGTGAGTTCTAGCCTTTTTATTCCAGGAAAAACAGGACAAATAGAGAATGTACAAGGTCCTGAAGGATTAATCAACTCCTCCTTTACTCTGGACAGTATGTGCTGGCCTAACAGGAAAAATCTGACCAACAAGACTGAAATCTGGCTTTTGCCCACTCCTAGTGAAAGCAAAACTAATATGCAGTCTAAATAGATGAATAAATTTCTTTCAAATTAATGTTAAGATCCTTGATCTTAAAGCATTGCCACATCATAGGTTATTATTACTGTTATTCAAAGAAAGGCAAAAATATTCTTACAGAATATTTGGGGTTGGGAGGGACCTCTAGAGATCATCTAGTCCATTCCCCTGCTAAAGCACCTATGGTAGGTTGCACAGAACTATGTCCAGGCAAATTTTCAATAACTCCAAAGAAAGAGATTCCACAACCACTCTGGGAAGCCTGTTTCAGTGGTGTGTCACCCACACAGCAAAGAAGCTTTCCTCATATTCAGATGGAATTCCCTGGGTTTCAGTTTTTGCCAATAGTCTCTTGTCCTGCCACTGGGCACCAGTAAAAAGTCTGGCCCCATCCTCTTGGCATCCACACTTAAGATATCTGCACTAAGATCCCCTCTTCTCTTCTCTTCTCAAGCCTGAACAAGCCCAGCTCCCTCAGCCTTTCCTCACAGAGATGCTCCAGAGTCCCCTCATCTTTATTGTCCCCTGTTGGACCCATGCCAGTAATTCCTTTTCTTTCTTGAACAGAGGAGCCCAGAACTGAACACAGAACTCACCTGGACCAAGCAGAGGGCAGGATCACCTCCCTTGACCTGCTTACAATGCTCTCCCTAATGCACCCCAGGATACCATCAGCCTTCTTGTCCCCCAGGGCACACTGCTGGCTCATGGACACATTGTTGTCCACCAGGACCCCCAGGTCCTTCTCCTTAGAGCTGCTTCCCAGCAGGTCAGTCCCCAGCATGTGCTGGTACAGCAGTTTATTCCTCTCCAGCTGCAAACCCTGCATTTGCCTTTGTTGAACTTCACCTGGTTCCCCTCCACACAACTCTCCAGCCTGTCCAGGTTTTGCTGGATGGCAGCACAGCTCTCTGGGGTACCAGGCACTCCCCCCAGCTTTGTAGTACAGCAAACTTGCTGTGGCTGCACTCTGGCCCTTCACCCAGGGCACTGATGAATAAGAGGAACGAGACAGGACTCGGTGCTGACCCCTGGGTGACACCACAGGCTACAGGCCTCCAACTGGACTCTGCTGCTGATCACAAACCTCTGAGCTCTGACACACATTCAGTTCTCAGTCTACCCAACTGCCCACTCATTCAACCCATACTTCCTGAGCTTGTCCATGAAGATGTCAGGCAAAACAGTTTTAAAAGCTTTGCTGAAGTCAAGGCACACAATATCTACCACTTTCCTCTGATCTACCCAGCCAGTTAGTCCATCCTAGAAGCCTGTCAGATTGGTCAAGCATGATTTCCCCTTGGTGAATTCATGCTGACTGAACCTGGTAACTTTCTTTACTCACACATGCTTAGAGATAACATCTAGAATGAGTTGTTCTATCATCTCTCCAGACAGAGGTGAGGGTGACTGGCCTTTAGTTTCCTGAATCCTTTCTTGCCATTTTTGAAGACTGGAGTGAAATTTGCTTTCTTCCAATCCTCACATGTTTCTCCTGTGCTCCATGACCTTTGAGAGTGGCCTGATCTCAGGCACCTCTATTCTCCATCACCATGGAGAGTATCTTAGCAATAACCTCTGCAGTTCCCTCAGCACTGGTGGGTGCATCCCATTGGGATCCCTGCGTTTGCAGGTGTCACGTTTGCCCGATCTCTAACCCAATCCTGCTCAACCAAGGAAAAGCACTCCTTGCTCCAGACTTTCTCTCCTGCCTCCATGGTCTGGGATTCCTGAGAGCTGGCCTCAGCAGCAAAGACTGAAGCAAACAAGGCATTCAGTAACTCCACACGCTCTATTCTTCATCACCACAGCACCCACCCCATTCAGCAGCAGGCTCACAATTCCCCTAGAGCTCCTTTTGTTACTGATGTACTTGAAGAAACCCTACTTGTTGTCCTTGACATCTCTTGCCACATTTGATTCCAAATGGACCTTACCATAATTTCTACTACACATCTGAAGCGGAACACAGATCTGGACATCTGGACAGAAACAGTACAAGTTTGTGAGTGGACAAGCATGGATTTGTACAGGTAAAAGGGTTAAGTATGTTCAGTTTCCCATATTTCTTGATCAGCTGATCCTAGAGAGGAGCTCTAAAGCCTGCAGTCCAATTCTGGCTTCAAAACATTGCCAGTTTGCCCTCGCTGCTTGGCAAGAAACAGCAAAATTGTGTTAACAGTTTCTTTCAAGAATACATGTTAGTAAGTGCCAAATGACAGTTGTAATGACCCTGATGCATTTCTCTCCTTAGGGCTTTTTTGTTTAGAAGCTGGTTGCCGCCCACGAAGAAAAAGATCATTCTTTGTCATGAACTCTCCCACCACCCTGAGCTTTCTCCACTGCCACCAGCACTACACCTAGTAAGAGTAAAGTAAGAAACCACCTCCTGTTTTACAAAGAGCTACTCCTACCTGGGATTATAAACACCAGAGCATGCATTAAAGGCTTGCTAAAATGCAAGGAGTCTTTCCATCAATTTTAACAGGCTCTTGGTCAGGTCTTTTTTTATGTGTCTATTTTTATGAAATCACTCATTTCTTCCCCTGTTGATGTCAAGAACCCTTTTAAATCCATGAAGAAAGACTCTATTTGGACTTCTGTCAGGGCAATGGTTTAATCATAAGTTAAATTAAGAAGTGTCACTGCAGCCAAAAGAAGCTAAGTCTGACACGGCACCTGTGCGCTGCTTCTCTGGCTCAGCATTGACCTTGGTTGACAGGAACATGTGCCTGAAAAATGCACCCAAGGGGAAACTCATCACAACATGAACAATCACAGTAGAATGATAAACACCCACACTGCACAAGAAAGCTGCCAAACCCTCACAGCAGCCAGGACTCAAGTGCATCTGGAAGGAAGTGTACCAAAAGAACATGTGTGTATGCACAAGTATGTACATATGTGTTTGCACACACTCTCTTGCCCCACTTTGTGCCTAGAGCACCATGTTTCATTATGTAATAAAATACATGTATAAAAATACTTTTCTGCTCGCTTATGACAGAGACAACTCAAATTATCAGGTTCCCTACATTCAATCATTATGGGAGGTTATGATGTCTTGCAGTGATTTAATCCTACTGATCCATTCACATACATTTTTCTCCTTAACAAGATAACTGATGTGTTTAGCGTTGAGCAGCTTAGCTTTCCTTTTAATAATTTATGATTACATGCTCCCACAAGATCATCAAAGCTGTGAGAAGGCCATAAAAACACATTCAGTAAGAAATTAGTCTGTGTTTCCTCTTAACTAATGGAAGAAACAATGGGTTTTAAATGTTGCATGGATGATTTTCTTGCACATGTGGTCTTATGCAAGATTCATGCTGTAAAAGTCTAAGGTTGGCAAACATCTTCAAGGATGAACTGAAGAGCCAAAACAGTCTTTATGGGCTCAGATTTGTTCACCAATACAGGTACTTGCACAAGCAGAACTCAATGTATTCATGCAAAGATCACTTGAACCATGAAAGATCAGGTGCATTCAGTGTTCAGAATTGTCAGAATAAGCCTTTCTGAAAGTGAAATGCAGAAATGACCTGCTGTGCCAATAAAGACTGAAAACAATTCCTGCTTTTTCCTATCATCTTTCATCTAAAATATTTGCTGTCTCCTGCCACATCCAGCTATCCACAGACCAAGAGTAATGAGGGCAATAAAAGAAGTTGAAGATGCTTAGTTCTTCAGCATGAGAAGTATATTTGTAGCAACACAAGCAAGATTGCACGAAATCCATTTTTTCTGTACCTGCATGTCAATCACAGGAGATCTGTATCACTCTTGTAAGAAGGAGACTTGGAAAAGAGTTTCAACTCTGGTGAAATGTATGGATATTCAGGGCTTAAGCAAAGGTGTAATTGCAATCTGCCTGTAAGAATGTCTGATAAACTTCAATTTGGAATGCCAAATCTGACACCTTTTAGGTAGCTTTCACATTGCAAGTGCCAACTCTGCTTAAGATGTGTGAAATCCTTGATGTGGCTAGAAAAAGCTGTGGATCAGCTCAAACAGCTGATCCTGCAGGGTGCTGAGCCGCTCAAGTCCCTTCACAATCACTGGTGGAGTGCATTCTTCCTGTTCTTGCCCACATGTGTGCATTGCAGCGTTTAGTCATGTAAATATGGGAAGAAACAGTGCATGGTTTTGTTTTTGTTTCAAAGACGGTCTGTGCCTGCAGCCTTGCCAGAGCCAGATGCTGTAACTCTGCATAGTGCTATTCTGCAAGATGGGCCAGAATCTTCCAGTCGCTGGGTGTGGTGGGTGCGAGGTCGCCTCATTAGCATTGTTTGAAGCTGCGTGGGTAGTTTCCATTGTGGTCTAGCAGCCATACAGGACACACCCAAAGAAGCTGGGTAAACTGCATGCAGGAATTAGCCCACGCTAAATTCCACACTTCCACAGCAGGATTGCTACCCCTACTCCAGCAAGTCAGCTGAAAGCCGGGTAGGTAGATCCCCAGAGAGAAGAGAGATGGGTGAAATACTCAAACAGGTGGCCCTTCCTTCTGCATCCAACAGCACAGGACATCACCTTGGTGCTGAAGAAAAAGGTATGAAGTGGCTCACTTGAAATAAAGGTGAAATTAGTAGGTGAAATAAAGGTGAAACTCTGCTCAAGAGAGTGTCCCAAAGAGAGAAAACACCAAGCTTTCATGGCTTCAGCCACCTAAGCTGGAAATTCTGGAAACCCTGAGCGTAAAAGGAGTAACTTCCTACTAAGGGTACAGAAAACATGGAAATCCCAGTATTTTCCAGATTTTCTGATTGCTGAACAGTAAAAACAGATTGCCAGCTGGGAGCTTGGAAGCCCTACAACAGACTTCCAGTCAGCCCACAAAGCAGGGCTGCCAGAGCACCACTGATAGCATGTAGCTCTGCAACAGCTCTGCAGAGCTGATAGTCAGAGTCACCTGTCAAATGCCATTTTAAATGAGAAGCTGCAGGAACCAGAGAGCACATTTATTTAAGAAATAAAATGTTTGTTGTTTCCAGCAGGAAATTATCACAAAAAATTCTGGTTGGCAGAAAAATTTCTTTTCATTTCCCAGATCAATTTTGACCAAAAACCTCTCCCTTCGACCCCCCAAAAAATTAAGAAAACAAGATTTCTCATGAACCAGAATTTCTCTTCTTCAGCCAATTTAAATCAGTGAGAAGTGAAAGGGAAAAAAGGAGGGAGGAGTACTGTTAACCAGTATAAAACCTCTCAAGACCCTTTATATTGCCAGACTAGTTTTCCTGTAGTCATAGATGTTGATACCAGAAGCAGCAACAGCAATTTCTTATCTCCACCTTTACATGAGCCAAACTTACCGAGGCTTAACAAGTTACCACATGTCAGCTGAATCAAGCAGTCTTTCTACATCCATAGCCCTTAAGCAGCACAAGACAATGTGGTTTAACACAGACATTTTTGTTACTGGCTAAACCAAGTTTCATTGCCTTAAATATGCCTCAGTCTAAATGTATAAACACTTCTGTTTTACCTATATTCTATTTTACTTATAGAATATCTCAAATTGGAAGGGACTGACCTCTCATTAACCGAGTTAATTAACTAATAATTAATTAATTACTGGTTCTATTTACCCAACTGTTTCAGATCAAACTTACGTCTGAGTCTTATGAGAAATCCCTCCCAGTCACAAAATGTGCTACAGATCACTATTTGAGTACATCACTCTTTTTTGTATAAGGATGTGCTGCTATGCCCAGTTTACAGATTCTAAGGGGAACCACATTAAGTAATCTAAGAGTCATGCAGGAAATCTGCGGTGCAGCAAAGCCTCAAACTCAACATCTACATTCTACATCACTTTTAAACACTGGTATCTCCTCAATGATTTCTCCTTTGAGACTACAGTCTGTCTCAGTTTCCCAGGTTAGTTGTCAGGAGTGCTATATTATGATCGTTGAAAATAATGAGATTTCTCCTATTGCTAGCAACTGGAACTTTGCAACTAATTTTAACAGGAACAGGCTCACTGAATTCAAAAATCTAAAAATACTACAATGCTTCTCTTATATTGCAAATAGAGCAGTATATTAGTTAACAGTTAGAGTGACTATGTATATATGTATGAAATAATAGAAATATGGTCATTTAGAATATGCATGCTGTTGTGACAACAGACTTAAGTTTTACTTCTGTAACCAGAAGCAACCTGCATACCCATGAAACATCCCACATCTGACTTCTGCCTTGTTTACTTTCTCAAGGCCCCTGTTAACTTATCTCTCAGTCCCTAAGATTCCAAGTCTGATAGAGATTTCAAACAGCTACCATTTAAAGGTAACTGCAACAACTGAAAAGGAAAAATAGCCTTCATCTATGGGAAGTATTCCATTATTTTACCTTAAAATAGAGATGGGGGAAAAGGCATGTTTCAACGCTGAGGTCAATATACAAGAGTATTAGCTGACCCTCCAACAGGACTGTCAAATGTAAGGATCAAATATCCCATGGTTTGCTGTGATTAAGGACATACTCACTTCCCAGCATTTGCTGCAGTTCTGGCAAGTCGTGAGACAGCAGACTTTAAATCTGTAACATGACTGATAGAAGTGTTGTTTTTAAAGGTTGAAAATGTTTTAGCACTAAATATTAAGTCACTCAGAGATTAGAATATGTATGGGATCAATTTTTCACCACATTTCATCAGACTTCTATGCTGTGAAAAACAGTGGGGTTACTCTGGCATAAAACCAACGCAATGGAATGGAGACTCATACCTGTGGTCACTAACATGGCCCAGTTGTATATACAAAAGGATACGGGGAAAAAATATTAAGAAAGGGTGTCAAAGTCCAAACATGTTCTAAAATGACTTTCCAGTGTGATATTAAGTTGACACTGTTTTTTGATAAATACTTTAGTAGCATTTTTTGGAGATAGTCTGTGAGTCTCACTTTTCACTCATCATTGGGACTACAGAATTTATGTCCATATCAATTACATAAAGTTTCACCATCTTGCCACCAAGATGCAGGTGAGCCTTTGCAGTAGGACAAACTGAGTGACACAAAAGTCACATGCCATGCAAAGTCACAGATGGAAGCAGATTCCAGCAAAAAGCCTGACATCATTCTAGCTGTTGGGCTGTGCTGTCTCCATTTCAATTCTTTCTCAGACAGTTGGGCTGTGCTCTCTTTAATTCTCTCTCAGACAGTTTCTTACTGAATCCAAGACTACCTTTTGAGTTTTGCCCTTGGTTTATGTTCTCATAATAATTACACTCATTTAATGTCAGAGGAGATTCATGAAGGCCACGAGAAGATAGGCCAAGCAGTATGGAAGAAATTTCTATGTTAGACAAAGCTGTGAGACACAAATCATGGAAGATGGTACTCTGGAGAAAAATGGCTTGGCAGGTTGAAATGAAGGCCATAAAGTCATACAATTATAGAATCATTTGGGTTGGAAGGACCTTAAAGCTCATAGCATTCAGTTAGAAAATTCATTTAAATCAACCAAAAATGAGAAGGTCCACATTGCTCTTTGCTCTTTTGGGTTTGTTTTCTTCAGTTTAGATCAGCTCTGCCTTTGAGCTCCTTCTGCCAAACTCTTGACAAGTTTAATTTTGAAAACTGACAACAACAAGGAAGCTTTTAACTGTTTTTATATTAATCTACTTCAACTCATTTTTATCTAGCTAGAGGCAGGGTTTAATCAATTACAGGTTCTTTTTCTAAAGAAGGCCTCAGCTCAACTTAACCACAGTTTACACTGTGGCCTACATTACTAAATTCCAACGGCATTTAACTTTTCAAGGTCTTTCTTTACAGTGGTAACACTGAGTTTTACATGATACACAGACAAGGGTTTAGGAAATGCCAGATGGTTACTCCTGAAAGGATTTACTGATGGACTACGCCACCACTAATGGAAAACTGAAGAGCACACTTAGCCAGAACATTGTCAGACATTAGGATTTCTCACTACTCATCACACACACACAAACAGAAAAAAAAAATCCTCTTTCATGCTTACTGGGAAGCTCCTGGAAGAGCCCAAATCTGCATTCCCTGCAAACCCCCAAATTCCCTTGGATTTCGCTAACAATTTTGAGTTGCACAAGCATAATTCCCTCTCCAACTAGTAACTACTGCCAGAGCCACAAAAGGCATGACTCTCCTACAACTGTTAGCCAGAAGATTTAGCCTTTTTGAGTTCAAGTTGTCAAGCTATTCTCTAGCTCTGGTAGTTCCAGGTTCAATTCCTGGTAATGATTAGGAGAACATTTACTTCACAGGGAACACAGAATCCATCTCTAAGTACTTAAAAAATTCTTAATATAGAGGAGCACCTTTAGTTTTATTTTAGTAGGCATAAATGTATACCCACATGCTCTCTCAATATATGATTGGGGGGAAAAAAGCATTGAAAACTGATTTGTAAGAGGAGATGCAGATTAATAATAAATGGTTATATAACACAAAATGGCACATAATATTAGGAATCATTAAATGCAATAAAAACCAGATGTCGCTGTGTCTGTAACAACCCCAAAAAATTCTGTCTGTTACCTCTGGGGTTTTTCTTTTACATATACACTTACATGTTAAAACTTGCAATTTCCATGGCAAAGACAAGGCAGGGAGCTTTTATGTCTGAGCTTATGAGGTTTGATAATTTTCTAAATTTGCCTGGCATAAAACACATAACAACTTCAAGCAGATGACTCAAAAAATCACATAATATTATCTGTGTATGTATTTACAGCTTATGTTTAGGAGGAAAAATGCATTCAGTGAGAGAATGACATCTTTTCAGGGATTTAAACAAAACACACCAAAAAAATCAGAGTGGAATTAAGGCTTACAAGCAGGAAGATATACAGCAATAATTGCATAACAACCTCCCTGATTTTTTTGCATTGGCTCAAGGAGGCTCACTGTATGAGCACACACTCTTTGGTACACTGCAGCTAAACACAGAAACTGCTTAAAATCCCAACTCTGGAAAAACTTCTGAAAAAACTTAATTTGAAATTCTGCTGCAGTCAGTGGGACATGCTTATCCATATTTATATGCTTGGCAGCTGAGGACCCAAAAGATCTACAGCAGGTTCCTCTTTCCCCTTGCACATTGAGGTGCTTTCAAATTCTACCAACCATTTACAGAGCTCCAGCTCTCAGCTGAATAAAAGCTTACAATAATCTGGAGAGCACAGTCTAGACAACCCTCATCCTGAGAACATATTTGCTACCACAGGGCACCAAAAGTCTTCAAAAAATTGTAAAGTAGACAATTTCCTTCCCTTTGGAAAGAGTGAAGTCCGCTGAATGTGTTAACTTGGACTCACCATAACAATTGCTTTTTTCTCCACAAAATGTATTAACGGCCTAATATCATACTCCATTCCTACAGTGATCAAATTCTACAAACACATAAATTATCAAATATCAGCATGTAAACTGTTACAATCCTTGTTGTCAGGAGCAGTAAAAGTATATGTTTACATGTTTAATCAAAATGAAAATTATTGTCTAAAGCAATAAGATGACTTGGCATCTGTCTTCACAGAGAACAAAGTGCAAGCTCTTTTTCTCTTTGCAGAAAAAATAACATTTGTTGATGATATACAAATGTTAAGAAAGAAAAGTATGAACAAACAAAAGCTATTTCATCAAATTCTCTAAGAGGGACACAAAAGGGAAATGCCAAGATGCCTTACATTAATAAGATGCAGTTTATGACAGGTAGTTAACCCTTTCAAAATCATAGAATCATAGAACGGGTTAGGTTGGAAAGAACCATAAAGAATATACAGTTCCAACCCCCCTGCCATGGGTAGGGACACCTACCACTACACCAGGGTGCTCAGGACCCTATCCAGCCTGGCCTTGAACACTTCCAGGGATGAGGCACCCACAGCTCCCTTGAGCAACCAGTGTGTCACTACCCTCATGGTGAAGAAATTGTTCCCAATATCTAATCTAAACCTGTGCTCTATAAGTTTGAAGCAATTACCCCTTGTTCTATCACTCCATGCCCTTGTAAAAAGTCCCTCTCCAGGTCCCTTTTCAGCCCCTTTAGGTACTGAAGGTATCTAAAAGTCCTCCCAGATCCTTCTTTTTTCAAGGCATGAGTGATGCTGAAAACCATGAGACTGACTTACCTCATTTCCCTGCATAGTACAATCAGTTTGTTCTACAATGGGAAAATCCCCCTTTTTTTTTTTTTTAGTAAACTTCAAAGTTTATTTTGGTGCAAGATTCCCCTCAGATACAGTGATGTGACCACCTAATCCAAGCTGGAGTGTGGTAACACACATCCATACTGCCCATCCTCCTGTAGCATCTTTTGCAATGTGTGCTGTTCACACGCCAAACACTCGTTCACCGATAAACTCTTTATTGGGAAATTAGGTAAACTGGCCAACTATGTGTACCAATAATGGTAAAACTGATAAAAACTGGCTAGAGGAACACACAAGCAGGAGTTTATAATAAGAGAGAGGAAGCCTGCTGGAGAGGAAAGAGCTGGCAAAAAGATAAAAATGGTCTCTGAAAATTCAAACCTTTTATTTTGTGTTTGTATATAACATGTATTTACATTTCACCATAATAATAACAGGATCCACCAAGAAACAGTATCATAGTATGAGGAAAGGCCCCAGTAGTTTTGTACAAGACTCTGCTGGGAAAACTTGTTCAGGAAAGGTCTTCCCCAAGACTCCTACCAGAACCTGCAAGCAGTTTGTAACCTGCTCCCTGGCAGAGCTCAGACACTCACAAATTGAGATGACAGCTGGGCATGGTTTTATGGAGCCTAGCAAGGCCCACACAGCACAGTTGGGTGCCTGCATCCCTTTGCAGACCTATCTGCTAGAATTTTACTCAAGTTTACGCAGGCCATCTGTGTAACAGCCCAAGTGACAATGCCGGTGCACCGCCACCCCCCGCACCAGTGACTGAGCAGCAACGCCGTCTCGCTCTTTTCAACCACCTTCTGCCACAGATCACTCCACTATGAGCCACTGATTTGGAAACAAAAATCCATGCAGGGCCATTTCTCATGGAAAGCAGGGTTAAACACCCTGAGCACCAATCTGTAAGGCAGTGGGAGTCTGAGAGGCAGATGCCCCAGCAGGGACAGATCTGGTACTGGTTAGAGAGCCACAGCCTCGAGAACATTTTGAAAAGCTTACATATTGCACAGTTCCTTAGCTACTCCACACTGTGCTTCTGTACACTGCACTATAAAATCTCCCAGTGCAGTAGGTGGGCTGGCTATTTTTAAAGTGCTTTGGATGAGTTTAGGCTGATTATTATGCCTCTTTAATTCTCCTCCTTTTTGCAAAAGAGACTGAGTTTTGACTCAGAAATAAATACGTCTGGCAAAAGAAAACAACGTCAGGCTTTATGTAAAATTTACGCTGAACATAAAACTATGTCTAAATACAAGGCAAAACATCTTGATAAGTGGTTAATAAGCTAATAAAGATACTATTCATCAACCCACTGGAGTTGAACATTACAGTGATTTATAGTTCTCTGGAATGTTTTTTACCGGTGTATTTATAACTGCTTGCACCACATGGTCCTCACATGGCTAACCAGCTCTGCAGGATCTGTTTGTTATTTAAGAAAAGCATATTAATGAAATCTTAACATAAAGTGAGTGACCAGAAAATATAGTGACAGATATTATATTTTATAATCCATACATGAACTAAAAAATTTACCAGACCATTCTTTAAATAACTGTTAACATATTGAGCCAGCAGCAGTAATTCATACATATTAAATAAACAAGAAAGTAAAGGTTATAATGGAAAACTGTTCTGTTGCTGTAAAAGTGAAACTTAGTGAGCTCCAAAGCTCACAAGATTCTGCTGAATCCATTCTCAGGTTAATGAGTTTGAAGCTCAGCCTCAGGATGTGTTTTAACTCAAATTTAATTTAATAACAAAGTGTCTCACTAATTCTTCCTGGCAGGTTAGAGGAGGATGTTGAATGCACTATCTGTGTCTTTGTCATGCAGCTGGCAGCAATGCTGGAGTTTCCTAGAGCTCTGCAGGAGTAGCTAAAGAAGACCTCACCAATTCTCATTACATGAGCCGGCACTCAGTGTTCAGACTGCACTCCCAGTTGCTGCAACAGAAGGGTTATGAACTCTTGCACTTCCACAAGTCCATTTCAAACAGACTTTCAGTGCCAGTAGTTTTGCACAAAAGCATGTTTACAGATTTGGAAAATGAACAGAAAAATAATGCAGTTGCTCTCATGTCAAAATTTAACTGGACTTTAAATATTTTAGGATCCAAGGTCCTAGAATTCGCATCCAAATATAGACATAGACACATAAGGAATAAGATAATTTTAATACAAAGATAATTCCTAGAACATTGTTTGAGCTTTATTGACTAGTTAGAAAGACAAACTAAACAGCTAGCTTATCCTGGAAAGCATGAGACCCTTTTTCACAAATAACTGTGATCTACTTATTGGGACACAAGACTGGACTCAGCATATCTAAACTGACTGCATGCACCCTCTGGGTCTGAACTTTGGTTACCTTCCTCCTTGTCTCTATTCTTTTGAGATCTAGCATGAGCTGTATTAACACTTTTCCCTAGTTTTATCTAGGTGGCTTGACTTTGAACTGGAACAGAGCAGAGACTTGCTTGCACAGCAACCCCCAACTTTCAACCATACAGCAACAATTAACAGCAACTTCTGTCACCACCTCTTTGCACTGAATAGATACCTCTGGGCAAACAGACCCTTGCACAGTAGCCCCAGGAGCCTGAGAGGCTGCAGAATCATCAGTAAGAAAACCCACAGTCCAGAGCCTGACATGTGCTGCATAGACTAACACAAAGTTACATTACAAGCCCAAATGAAGTTTGAACAAAGTGCAGCTACAGGCAACCCCTCTGTTCTGTTTCCAGATCAAATAGTTTGTGTGTTTGAACACTTCTGTTTGTTTGTTTGTTTTGCATCTCTTTCTGAGACCCTCTTTGTCTGACCTGAGTGTACTCCCAAGAGCTCTATCTGGACCAGTATATTTCTCACTGTAAGTGCTACATCAGCAGCTTAGCACATTGGAAAGCTTCTTTCTAAATTCAAAATTGCCCTTGTACTTGGAGGCATACAGCATGTACTTGAGAGCATCACAGGCATATCAGTTTTTCTCTCTGTGTATCCAAGGATGATGTTGCAGGGTACCATCTAAATCATCCCTCTTGCAATTGTAAATAGTCCAGCACTACTTTGCCCTCTATGCACAGTCAGTACATCCCTAAGACATGCAGTCACTGCAAACCTTTCTGCTGGTAAAGATGAAATGCTGACCCACAGTCCTACGGCTGTATGGGATCATGCCCCATCAAAACCTGGTATTTCTGCTGCACAAATATATCCTGTGTGCTTATACGGTGATTGGAGCATTTTGATACAGTTCTGCATCATTTTGAAAAGTTGTAAAGTCATCCAGGACCACATAAAACCTCTGGAGAAATGGGGGGGGAAAGGCAGGAATGGGAGGTAGAAAAATTAAGACATTACTAGAAGTAGTCTGTGAACTTTATGAACCATTTACAGAAACCCCAGATGCAAAATACAGTATAGAGCTAAATTCCAGCACCCATTACTCACACTACTTTTGCAACATGAGTAAGTCATGTGTGGAATAAGATACTGCTCTGCATGAGACATCCATGGTTCAGTATAACCTGGACCACACTGCATGTGGGATTTTCTGTCCCAAAGCAAAAAAGCAAATTGAATGAAGAAAGTAGAAAAATATGACAGTGTGCAAGTTCCAGGTAAACAATATCAGAAGGACAAAGTGTGAGTTGCAGTTACATTTATATACACCCTGAACTCTGATTTCAGAGTAGATACACATAGCATGCTGTTATCAGGCATTTGCCATGGGGTAGATGATTTTGTTGGACCTTCTGGAGGGAGCAGGGAGAAGGAATGGTCAGATATTTTTTATCATCTTTAAAATGACTGGAATTTATTTCCAACTTTGTTCCAGCTGCAGTTTAGTTTGTTTTTTTTCCAAGATTCTAAGCATACCCTACCCGATGTGTGGGCTAGGCAGGCTTTAGAAATGGAAAAGAAACAAATTAGGAAATTGCGTCTTGCTTTTTCATTCTGCCTTTACTTTCTCAATCTTTCACCATTTCACACAGATTATAAGCTGTATCCCCACTGAGAAATGCAGGGCATGTTAAACAAGGAGCATTTTGATCAAATAACAAACTCTGAACACAGCTGTCTCCACAGTCAGTGATCCAGACTCCTGCCTGTCCTGTCCCATCACTAGTCACTCCAATGGAAGCTCCACATTTCCTATCTTCTGTGCCCTCCAAACACCTGCTTCTTTCCCTTTTCCACTTCCACTTGCTTCTTTTCCACCTGTATACATAAGGACCTACCTCCACACTGCCATACTCAATCTCTCAATTAAAAAGGTGACATTTTATATCAAAAACAAAAAACTAAGCAATTGTGATTAATGATGAAGGAGGTAGGACTTCAAGAACAATGCACCAAGGAGGCAAAAATGTCTGTACTGGGCTAGTGAAATCTCTCTGTCGTGGCCTAATGACAAAAAGAAGCCAAACTGAAAACCCTGTTTGGAGCCTAACCTGGTAAGTTCTCAAAATTTCCATCAATTAGTGGTTTGGGGGTTTCCTGTGTGGCAGCCGGCATCCCGATTACCATGTTTCATATCCATACATAAATTTCTCCAATTAATTTTTCATTGCCCTCTCATTTTGTATTTGTGAGAAACTAATTAACTGTCGTTTGAATCTTTTTACAGAACTAATACACAGTGCTTCTATTAGTACCCTGTATCACTGCTGACATACCACATCCAATCCATACAGCCATAAAGTTTTGTCTCACATCCAGTCAGTAGTCACAAGCTAGTATTATCTTCCACAGTAAAGCCAAAACAACTATCATTATATCACATCTATTTTCTAGCTTCAAGCAAGTGTATAAGGCAGCTTTGGAAAATATTCTCAACATACGTCTTCCAATTCATTACTCTGTAGTGCCAATGGTCATGTAGTGCAAATTAAGTTGTACAATTTTGGATGTAAGCCTGAGAGTGAATGCCAACCACTGATTTTCCACAGCCCAGACTACACACATTCACAAATCATTGCAATACATATAATAATGCTTTGTGAAATTGTAAGTCTTAAAAGAGAGTTAATGTTGCCTTAAGAAAATCAGATGAACAAGTCACTGTAGCAGTTTTAGCCTACTTTCCAAGTGTTACTGGACAACATGTGATGTATCTATATGCAGAACAGTGCTTGTATTTGGAAACATGATTTTCAAGAAATTTCAAGTTTTGTTGACAATTTTTCAAGAATTTGTGTAATTTCTGCAGCTGCATATCATAGGGTTTTCAAAATGGGTTGACTCAGACACACCCAAGTATTCTTGAAGGGCTCTGTTATTTACAAGCCACTCTGTTTAAATGGCAGTTATGATTTGGCTATACTCATTACTTTGTTTTCATTGTCTTCACATACTTTCACATGTCTTTGTCTTGATACCATTAGGCTTCCTAGCAATATGGAGAAACTTTAGATTTACTCCTTCAAAGAATTAATGGCCTCAACCCAGAGTCCCACTGACCACAGTGCATTTTGGTTAAGGTAAAACAGGCAGAACACCGTCAAGAGCAACCACAAAATCTAAATCTGAATTAGAGGGATAATATGGTCTATCTTTGTACTTTTCTGCAATAACAAAACCTTCACAGTGACTGAAATTCTGACCTCAGTAACACTAACCAACTTTCTCTAAAAGATTTCGCTAA
Organism: Pseudopodoces humilis; assembly: GCF_049639895.1. Lineage (NCBI taxonomy): Eukaryota > Metazoa > Chordata > Aves > Passeriformes > Paridae > Pseudopodoces > Pseudopodoces humilis. Next base: position 52,116,565 of record NC_142206.1, read on the forward strand.
TACAGTTCCACTGGTACAGGCACCTTACAAGTTAATTCACTTCAGCTGTTATTTGTAATTTGAGAACCAGATGCATAGAAAATTATCAGAATGTTTACTCCTTAAAAATCAGTATTAAAGACAGATAGGAGGGATGGAGAATCCTGAATATATAAACTCAAAAGCTGAAGCAGTCAGTTCCAATTTTTCATATATCTGATAAAATTTTCTTAATGGTTGCATCATAATTTACTAACGGGACATTTGTCTTCTTCATTTATTTTCTTTCCCTTTTTTTCCCTTTAAAATCACAGCTGAAAATCAATGCAAACTCATTCAGTGATTACCCAGGAGAAAACTTCTATTTTGTAAAGTGAACACTGTGCTTTTGGGACCTCTCTGAAAACTCTTAACAATGTTACACCCTTGGGCCTTTCTGTCTTTCAATTCCTAGCTTGAAAGCTTGCATTCTCACTAGCTGTCCCTTTTAAAGTATGCTTTTGTAAAACTGCACTGAAGTGAAAAATGTTCATGAAGAACTTTGGTTTATTATTTTAAACAGCAAAGGTAGCTCTCCTGCCTCAATTTTGGCATCTTACAGATTATTTTTTTTTATTTTTTTTTTTTACATTTTGGCCAAAAATATCAATAAAATAAAGTAATTCCCAATGTTACAGCCAACAAAGTGATTACATTATTACTGGATAACATCACCTCTCTGGAATTAGGCTGCTAGCTGAGGTTTTATTATAGTGGTGAATTCACACTGCCATGGTTAGCATGGTTAGCAATGTCAGTATTTCAATTATAATAGTTTCTTCCTCCTCCTCCTCCTCCTCCGCCTATCTTTTCTCGAAGGACTGAAATTTGGACTTAAAAATGAACTTAAGGGTGAAGGACTGACAGCATAATCCATGTCACTAAATCCATGGCTTATCATTTGAGCACATTTCTGACAAGCAGCTTTAGAGTATTTTTAAGTATAGGCCCGACTTCATGCCTTCATCCTATATCCAAAACTTAAGTGTGTATGCAGGGCATGTATCACTCATTACCATTACCTTTGTGGCTGGAGCTTCTTAATAAATAAATAATCTCTTCATATCAGGGAGACACTGCTTTTAAAACTGTGCATCCAGACTGAAAGATGTGTATTGCTACAGCTTCGCCTCAAAATTGTGTTTCAAAACAGGGATGTCACGCACGAAGCATGTTTCTCAAAAGCACTGCTGGTGCTGAGCTACGCAGTGTAAAGGATCTGAAAACACTCCACCTGGGAGCTCTGAGAAAAAGTGGGAGACCCGATGCAGGCTCGCCGTTAAGACGTCCGCCATACGTTTTTGCTGGGACGTGCCAGGAGGGCTCCATGGAAACCGCAGGCAGCTAAAACCCCGCCGCGCGTCCGCCGATCAGGGCAGAGCACAACGGTGATGACACCGACGCTGCCCTTCTCTCGGGCTCCGAGTCCCTGTCCCGGTCTGTGCCCCGCGTCCCCTCCCCGCCACGCGTTAAGGTTCTGTGTTTGCCCTTGTCCTTGGGCGGGCGGGCGGCTGTCCTGTCCCCTAGGCACACGCCGGACGGCGCGGGGCACATGGCCGGGGCTGCGCTCGGGGCCACGGCCGGGGGTCGCCCCGGCCCCGGCCCGCCCGCCCGCTCCAGCCCTGGCCTCGGAGCGCAGCCCCGCCGGGCAAGGGGCGCGAGGGACGCCCCCCCCCTCCCGGCCCCGACGGTCACTTACGTTGGGGGCGGGTGCCGCCGGGGGCGCTGCCGGCCGCGGGGACGGACCCCGGCCCGCCTCCGACAGGGGAGCCGGCCGGGAGGGGGGGGCGGCCTCCCGTTCGGTGACGGAAGGGTGAATATTGGCCGGAAACCCGGGCGTTTATTCCACTTGGCAGAAGGGGAGGGGGGGGGGGAGGGGGCAGGGGTGCGACGGGGGGCCCGGGGTGCCCGGGGAGGGGGGCGAAGAGCGGGCCCGCGATGTGCCCGCTCGCCGCTCGATCCGCTGTCGGATCCGCTGCCCGGCGGCTGCCGCGGGCCGCCGTGAGCCACCCCCGGCCGCGGCAGCGTCAGCCTCGCCGCGGCGTTGGCAGCCAGACGAGCCGCGGCGCGGAGCCGCCGCTGTCCTCGGATGAACCCGGCGGGGCTGCCAGCGCCAGCCGAGTGCGCGCAAGGCGAGAGCCGAGGCTGTGCCGGCGCGGCGGCGTGCGACACCCCTGCGGCGGGGATGGCGGAGACGGGGCGGGGGGCGGGAGCGGGGGGGGGCAGCCCCTCGGCGGCCGGGCCGGAAAGGTAAGCGTGGGACAGGGAAGGTGCGGCGGGGGCACGGTCACGCAAAGGGCACGGTGCGGGGGGAGGCTCTGCCCCCAGGGCCGCGCGTCCCTGAGGACGTGGCTGTGGCGGCCCAGGGCGCTGGGCGGAGATGGAGGGGATCGTGGGGGGCGAAAGCCCCTCCGCTCCAGGCACGGGGCAGATGGCTTCCGACAGAGGGGATGCTCGTCGGAGCGAACGGCAAACCCCACCCGGGCCCTGTCCTGTTTAAATAAGAAAAAGACAGCATCCTCTGCCCCGCGGCGCAAAGATCCGGCTCCTCTTGGGCGAAAGGTGCCTCGTTGCCCAACAGCATTACCTCCCTTCTCCTGGCCGCGGGGAGCGGCAGGAAATCGGGGCAGCTGCCGGCAGCTGCTGGCGATGTCTCGAAAGCCGCAAGGAGGGTCACGGCCGCTGCCGCGCTCCCACCGCCGTGTCCCCGAGGTGGCGTAACCCGGGGGAGGGGGTTCATGGGCTTATCCACAGCCTCTTCCCTTGCTCCCACCTGTCATCTTTAGTTTTTCTTTATTTCTTTGCTGTCCGCCCACCCCATTCCCTACAGCTGAAGCGATCGAGTCGCTAAGGACAGGGCAGGTTGCCCACGCGAAAGCACGGAGAGTTTGATCCCCGGGAGGACATCTGCTGCCCTCTGGCCCTGACCCGGGTGTTCCCAGGGCCGCGCTTCCCGCGGGGCTTTCTACGAGCCCTGGGCACACCGGGCTGGGCTCCGCCGGGGGCGGTGGGGCGCCGCGCTACCCCCGAGGAGCCGCGCTGGGAGGTGGGATGCGCCGGGAAAGAGCTCTGCGTAAGGGAGATGAGACCCGGGAAAAGGGCTTTTAAGGAGATTCTCCTTCGGTGATGTGAGGTGGGGTGGGAGGGACGGAGGCCCTCTTTGCTCCGGGAAGGTGAGACCTATCCGCACACGCAGATCAGGTCGTCGCAGTGCAGCAGGTGCTTCCGAACCCCTTCGCTTCTTCCCAGCTCCGTCTCTGAGAACAGCGCCCGAGGGAGACCACAGACACCACCTTAATACCCGTAATAATTAAAAACAACAACAACAAAAAAAAACCCTTCTGCCTGGCCTTAATGATCCTTTACACACATTCCCCAGCCGCTCCCTCCCCCGTCTCCCCAGTGAAGGGCACTGATTATTAGCACTCCTCTGTTTGCCGAGAGCGCAGCCTGATGAAAGGACTTTATCCTCGAGTGACTCCATCGCTTGCTCCTCCTCCTCTCCCCAGCCTCGCTTCGCTCTCAGCCCTAATTGGGCTCTTGCTAATATGATTAAAGCCCAGTTAAATGTTTCTTGATAAATCTTGTCAAGAGAGGATCCCCCTCCGTCCCCTCCCCTCTCTGTCGGTTGTCAGAAGCCCGGTTATAGACAGGACATGCCCGGCTCCTGCTGTTCATACTCTGGTGGGAAGTTGGCATTTCACAATTGTTCCTTTAACAGGGTTGTTTTGGAGCCGGTCCTGGGGATTGTTCCTCTTCAGGCCGGGCTTGCTGATAAGAACCGCCCGTGGCTTTTATGTAACACGTTAGGATTTGGTCCTGGTCCCAAAATCGCACTGTTTCTTTAGTCTTTTATTTCATACCCACCCTCCCCCTCCTGCTCTCGCTGCTCTTAGTAGCCTGTTCCCGGAAAGGCTCTTGATCGATGCGAGCCGGCCAGGCGCGATCGCCCGTGTAAGAGCAGCGCGGGTCTCAGCGGAGCTGCGCGGGGGCGGAAGGTGCGCACCGGGGGCTGGTCCCGCACAGCCCGCCGCTCCCGCCCCCGTCTTCCGGGAAAAGCCCGTTTTCTTCGGTTCCTCTCTCCACGCTCGGAGCCTTCGAGAGAGGGCTTTACTGTCCCTCCTTTACTGTGCTGTGCGAGCCGCCCCGATCCTTCGCAAGTTTTGCGGCAGCAACACGGCAGCGAGCGCGCTCTGCCCTTCACCTGCGTCTGTTTCCTTGTAGTTTCACTGCAGTTGAACTCGGGAGTTAAACCCCATCCCGCCCCCATTATCCCTGGGGGAATGTGGTTGAATTCGTAGGAATTAGGAACCAACAGTCGGCGTTGGAGGGTGAGGGTGGTCCCCCGGGCGCCGGGCCCCCTGCGGCCAGCCACGGGCCGGCAGCGCTGCGGCTGTGCCGGCGGCACGGACCGGCTCGCCCCCCGTCTCGGGGGGGCTCCTTGGTGGGCGTGTTGTCTCGCTCGCACTTTGGTGTTCAGTTTTCTTTGGGGTTTCAGAGGTCCGGCAGGGTCTGTTCGAATGTGTTTGGTTGCTGCTTCAGCCTTACTGGGCTTGCAGGCTGAGGGGGCTGTAGTTGTCGGGAGGGGATGGGGACGGGCTGTTTGCTGCCCTGTCGAGCCGTGTAGCCGTGGCTTGGGAGTCCTTCGATCCGCGGCTGGAGGTGGTATTTCCCGATGGCACACCTGGCCCTGGCTCCAGCCCGTGCCCCGCGTGCCGGCAGCGAGCTGCTGCCCCACCGCATTTCCACGGGGGGCACGCACTGCCTTCACCAGTGGGAAGCAGGGACAGGGGTCGCCGAGGGACACGGACCGCTGCCTCTCTCCCACAGCCCGGCGAAGTGCTCCCCAATCCCTCCCGCTCGCCACCGTTTCAGCCCCACAGGCTGCTTCTCTTCTTGCCCGAGGCTCTCCCGGGGACAGGCGGCAGCGCTGCCCCGTCCGCCCTCGGGACCGCCGCTGCGGGGACGGGCCTGCGGGAGGCAGCGGAGGAGAAAGGTCAAAACGAAAAATCATCCCCAGCCCCGGGGAGCGCAGCTCCAGCAAAAGCGCTTGTTCCCTGGGCAGGGGAAAACCCGAGCCAAGGGGCAAAACAGCGATCTCCCTCCCCGCCGAGCCCCGCTGCCTCCTGCGGGCGGCGGAGCCCGGGGCGGCGGGGCTGAGCCCGGCGGGGCGGGCGGGGGGCGCGGGGCCGGACCCGGGCGGGGACCTGCGTCCCGCTGAGGTTTCTCTGCCTTAGTTCGAGCTAGCGGAGCGTCGGCCCTCCTCAGGCGAAGTTTGAGCCGCGGTTTGAGGATGGTTCTCTCTCCCTACTCGTTCCTTCCCCTCTCCCCTGTGTGTTCCCCCTCCGGGGGGGGGTCTGGGCTAGTGCGAGACCACAAGAGCTGCGGCCCCTTTGGCCCGGGACTGTCGATTTACCCGAGAAGAGTCCTAAATAAGCAGCTGTTTGTGCTCTAGCTGGAACGCTGGAGGCTTTCTAAGAATGGCGCTTTTCTTACACGAAGTTTGGGGTTTTTTTAATTTAATTTTATTTTTATTGGTACATCGAACCAGCCTACAGCATTGCTGGCGTCTTTCCACCAGGTGTCTGGGGCTCAGAGAAAAATTCAAATGAATCTGAAAATTGTGAGACAGTTTCCCTCCCCTTCTCCAAAATAAAATATGAGAAAGAATTGGTACAAACTGTCCCGGAAGGGATTCAAGATGGAAAAAGAAAAGCAGCTTCACTCTACCAGAGCGGTGAGAACCCAGAAAGGCCTTCTGCAGTCAGGAAGGAATCAAAGCACCTGGAAGATGGAATTTGACTGGTTTGAGAACCAGCTTCTGAGATGTGGTTACCACCCACAGCGAGGAACTTGACCCCAGGATCCAAAAAATCCCTTCTAGTACTCTTCCTAAAAAATAATATTTTGCTTTTCTATACAACAAAAAAAAATTTAAGCACATTGTACACATTAAACTACTCTGCTTCACAGCACTCTTGTAGGTATGAGTCCCTGTTCCTGTTCTACAGAGAGGTGAACTGGTTTGCTCCAGGGGTCACGCTTGGAGCTGGGGGCACTTGCTCAGTCCTGAGACCCAGAGCTCCCACCACCACCCAGCACTGCTCTGCTCACTGAAGTCCTCTGAGACACTGATGCTGTTAGGGATTGAGAGAGGGCTATCTGCAAACACAAGGGGCTGCTTTGCAAGATCCAGGAAATACCAATTCTGATCCAAGTATACAGTATGAGGAAACATACATGCAACTGGGGGGTTTAGGTTTTAAACTCTCAGTGTTTGACTATTATAATTATTTACTTAAATGCCACTTAGTCTTGATAAGTAGTCCTTGTTACTTTTAGAATAACCCAGCTGAACTTACTGAAAGATTTTCTACTCACCTGACTTAAAAAACAAACATTTTCTGTCTGAATAAATAGAGAGGACTGACTGATGCTCATGCTTTCGATGTAGACAGCAAAAGCTAGACTCAAATCTACTTGCTTTTCTTATGCAAATCTTCTCACAGGATTAGAAGAGAAAGTAAACAGCAGTCCAACCTTAAGATCTTTTTTCTTTTTAGAGGCAGCCTGTTGTATAAATCTGAAATAGAAACTGTTTTCATTTGAAGATCAAATAGAAGTTATCTAGTGAAGATGACAAACAGGGCAGTATAATCTGTTTGCATATTTGGGAAAAGGATAGCTCTGGTTTTGTTTCAAGGCAAGGAACTTTTAAATAATATTTAACGAAATAATTGACCTTGATGTTTAAACTACAACTTCCTTCATGTCATTAAGCTCATTGTTTTTTTAAAAAAATGTTTAGTATCTGAACTCTGGCGTTCATTCTGCTAATCTCATAATAACATTGGTTTCATGTGGAATTTTGTTTGATGAACTCATTGGTGAAAAAGAAGAGAAAGAGTTCAGAACAACTCAAGCTTTATAGCTCATTTATATTTTTTATCCCTGAAAAAATACCAAAAACACCCTTATGCAGAATGACTTTTCAGGAACAATTTTTCAGATGGATGGATCAAGAAGAAACTTTCTACAGCTGAACCATAAGCCTTGGGACAAACTGTTCTTTTAACATGCATTCTGACTTTTAAAAAATATTGCAGTCCTTGACTACAAAAAAGTGATTTTGTGGAGTTTGTCCTCATGATAACTAGGCTCTGAGTCTGCTTTTGAAATGTGAGAGAAATGGAACTAACTCCATAAAGTGTGTCTGTCACATAAAGCTTTTAGGACAGCCTGATTCACACTATATCCTGCTCTTTGTTCAACTGACATTTCCAACTGCAGAATGAGGCACATATCTGGGGACTGCTATTATCTAAGCTAAATATGTACATTTTGGATCAGTTCTATTTTATTTGAACACTCACAATTTCTGTTTGGGGATCTTAAGCATGAAAGGATTGCAGTGATGTGCATTTTATTAACTATCCATCATTCTTTATACATGCACAAAGGTGCATAAACATACACATTTACTAGTCTCTCTGCTCTGCAAGAGTTCAGAAAATTCCATGCAAATTTTTTTCAAATAAAAGCAAATAAGGAACCAAACTACATACACATTACCATACAAGAAAATAGGAAAACAAACAAGGAGAAATAAAAGCAATAAATGAACAAAGTTTAACTTAATTTTTATTTGTAAATGAAAAATACCACGGCAGAAGTGGATTTTTTTTTTCAGTCATGTGATCCTTGAATTGCAAAACACTGATATCTACCAAAACACTGTTTTGTACCCTGCACGTTGTGTACTCACTCATAGATGAAAGCTCTTCCTTTTTCCCTGCTGGCACACATTTTTTCTCTCCAATGAGCTCCTACTTTCAATACGCAGATGTCTGAGAAATCAGGTTGCTTCCCAACAAAGGACACACAGTTAACATTTCTGCTGATAAACAATATTTGAATTCCCACCACAGGGTACAAACAGTCAGCTCAATAATGTTTAAAGACCTGGGATCTAGAGAGCATGATGGTGTTGCACAACTGGAGATGTGACGTTATCTGGCAATCTGAGCAGGGTCACACTGGTCATAGGAAAATACAAATTCTGTGTCAGGAATCACATTGATGCAGGTTTTCTCAACTTCACACAAGTGTTACGCAGTACAAAAAAGAATAAATTGTCAGAGCCATCTCCCACCTCATCACTATCCTCCATCCCTTCCTCCCCTATGCCATAATGGGCATGGGACATCCCTCAGAGCATGCCATTGCAGTCCCTCAAGTTCCTGTCCCCAGGTGACTAACTGGTGACAAGCTGTGTGTGACACAGGGCAGCACCCACGTCACACCAATGTGTTTGTAGGAGGCACAGCCAAGGGACACTTTCTTTTACCCCTTTAATACAATCCTCAGTCCTGTTGGTGTGACTCAACACCAGCAAGTGAAGGGAGGTGGCAGCCGCAGTCCAGTGGGGTTATTGTGCAGTTCCCCTCCATAGGTTGTGTCCCTGCCTGCCAAGTTATATTTCTACCACTTACGCAGCTGCTCTTCACTTTTACATGGAATGAGAACATGGTACCTGGGCATGGCAGTTCCTGACCTCAGATACTACAGATGCTGCAAGAGTAGCAGCTATTGTTCAGCTGTGGTTACTTGCCGAAGCTACTGGCTCTACTTTTTTTTTTTTTTTTTTTAATATTATGAGCTTCAAGAAAAATAGTACAGTAACTCTTACCAGTGAATTAGGTGCTGTGCCTGCTACAAGCCACATCAGACCAATAGCCTGTGTGTTTTGGGCTATGCAGCCAGCACCTAAGCTGATACATCTTTTCCCGACAACCAAAAATAGCTTGCAACACACAGGCAGAGACAGAAGATGGCATTTCTGTCATACAGGGCATACGTGCTCATTACATCTTCTGTTTCTGTGATGGTGATTTGTGAGGAACCAACCTGGCATATTGCCTCAGCCTGGGGAGCAAACTTCATTTCCTCAGCACAGGTGTTAAGCAGGCAGCTGTGCAAAACCAGACTTCTTTCTGAGATTGAATGCACTGTTCTTCCATATTCTCCTGAGGATGATTTACCTTGAGATTGTGCTAGACCGTGGGAATTCTCTCACCCCGATATTTACATCAACACCCATCACTCTTGTTTAGGGAACCAGAAAGAGTAACTGTGTTCTTTCATCAGTCTCTGGTTATGTTGCTTTAGAATCTTCTATCCTAAAAATCTCTTCTTGTCAGGCATGGTTATTCTTTGTATCCTCTGCTGAACTGGTATAGAGAATTTCTGCACACTGCAAAACAGGCAATGAATATTTCCGCCTGTGCCAAATTCAGTGGTCCTTATGGATATCATGTCAGTCAACTTGCAAAGAGCTTCAGGGTCTGTAGGTAACATGAGCTTAAACAATACCTGCCTGGATACATCTCCTTGCCTTTTTCTCCAAACATACCTGTGGGTCTGTCAAGAGAAGGTGCTAAGGGCATGAATCCAGAGAGGATTAGGACTGCTAGCCACTGCAGCATGTCCCTGCTGCCTGTGCCTTACTAAAGCACAAAAGTCTTGTGATTGGCATGTCCTCCACTTCACTGGGTTACATGACACATGCCAGAAAATGTGTCAACCCACTCCCCATCTCTTCAGCATTATTAGCCTGGGGAGGGAAACACAGCCAAAGAACACGCACACAGCTTTGACAGGTTCTGCCTAATCCACCCACATAATGACATTTCTTATGCTAAGTGCCAGAGCGGTGTAGGGAGGCCACTGTCTGTACCAGCTGCTGGCAAGTCAAAGTTAGTTTCATGGTTATGTTTAAGATATAGCCTGATGTTACGTTAAGAAGTCTTTGTCTCCTGTGGTGCAGGGCTCAGAGAATGACATCAAAAGCCTTCCAAATTCACCCCCCGGGTCATCTGATTATAGGCATGGCACAGAGCCATGCTGCCCCAGGAGACCATGACTCACAATGACATCCATGACTATCCTCTTATTCCGTGGAAGGAAGTAATGTGCCCAAAGTGCTCTGAGCATGAAACAACCAGGGGTAGATTACATCCTCCCTCGTGTCAGATTAGCCCTGCTGGCTGTTGGGACAGGCATGGGGGAGGCAAGAGCAGCCTCTGATTTCCCAGCCTCGCTCCTCCCCACCCTTACCTCAGGGAAGCTGTTTCTCCCCATGCTGGGACAGACCGTGTGAGCAAGCCACACGAGAGGGTTTTGTTCAGACAGGCAAGGAAGAGGACGCTCTGTCTCTCTTCTCCAATGTGGTGCAGCATTACATCACATAGTGAAACATCCGTCCCTCCTCCAATAGGCCAGGCGTATCTGATCATGAGGATGCTGTGTGTTCTCCATCCCTTGGCATTTATCCTTGTAATTAGTCTATCTGTTTCTGATTTATTTATTTTCAGGCAGTCTTCTGCACCCTTGCTCCCTCATTTGGGCACATGGGGCAAACCACAGACTTGCCCTTAAACTACACAGAAAAATAAAATCAGAAACAGACTAACCACAAGAATCAATAGCAAGGGGTAGAAAGCACATGATTGGATACTGGAGCTTCCTTCAGAGATCCATCTGCCTCAAAATGTGATGTAACTAGGCTCACATACCACATCTGCAAAAGGGGGTAACAGATTCGTCTTCGTAACCTGACTGGCAGGGTGAAACTATGCTGGCTCAGAGAAGCCAAGGCATATTCAAAAATCACTTCTAAGGAAGAAAAAGAAGTCCATTTTGTGTTCGAAGAGCTAAAGCAATCACTTTCAAGTCTGACGTTATTCCTGTTAGTGTTATTGTTGCTTCCTAGAATTTAGGCTTGAATTTGGCAGAAGTCAAGAAACCAAGGCATACACAGAATCATTTGTGAGAATCAGTGTGTCTGTGTGCATGGGCCAATTCTTTTCTGAATAAACACCAGACCCTGGGCTGCTGTGTAGTGTCGATATAAGATGGCAGTCAGACATGTAGGCTCATACACATGAGGCAAGGTTATTTAGGGATGCAAGTTACCTTTTTTCCCTACAAATGAACACAACCAGAGAACGAACCACACCTCTCAGTGCCATTAAAATATTTGTGTTATATCCCATGGTGTTTCTTGTTTGTCTCCCAAAAGTAGCATCACTGCTTGGGAGAGAGGATCAAGACATTAATCTAAAATAGATGAGCAGTAAAAGAAATGAAGGACAGGCAGATGAGTATAAATATCTTCCTGCATATCCAGAATACAGAGGCTGTCTGAAAACCTTGTGATTAGAGTCAATACACTCCATGCAGTCACACAGCCAGTGTGCACTGCTGTCATTCCTATACTGAACAGCTCATTGGATACCCTGTGATTCTGCAGCCCTTCATCAGGTGAATGATGTGAAGTTGTTGTTCATGTGATAGATCAGACAGTACAGAAACCCTCCAGACAGAAAACTCTGCTTGCTTCTGACTAGGAAGAATAAATCTTTTCTTTTGGGATCCGCAGAAATACAGATGCAAAAGCAGGACGTGGGTAAATGAGAGAAGATAAGGTATTGCCCCTGCAAGCAGAACATCCTGTCTTCAAAAGGGTGAGTACTGCCAAACTTTCCAAATATTTCATTGCCCTCCAAATAGATCACAGGTCTGCCCCTCTTTCCTTTCCAGATACTTTCCAAAATTCTAAGTCATACTAGAGGCAGGCAGAAAGCAGAAGTTCATTTTGAAAAAAGAGACAAAAAAAAAAAAAAGTGAAAAAAAAAAAACCCTGAGCATGCCTTGATTTCTGTAGTCAACCTCCCAGACTCTGCCACAGAATTTTGTACGTCTCCATGAAGATGTGGCTGATTCTGGTTGATTATTAGCAGAACTTGAGGCAGCTGTATAAATAGCAGATTTGTACACCTACAGGTCTTCATTCATTTCCTCCAGTGAGGTTTTTAATTTGACTGGCAGCTAGCCTATCTGGGCAGCTGATAAGAGAAGAAGAAAGTCATGCTCCAGTCCTTGCATCGCCACTGCCTTTCCTCTGGTTCTCATCACAGAAGCATACAAAGAATTAAAGAGCTCTCAATACATTTATAGCCAAATATTTACCCTAAGCGAGGAAGATTATATTTACTTATTGTACCCATTGCCACACTGGCATGTGTTCAAGACTGTCTAATTCCTTGGAGTGCTATTGAATAGTTTAAAAAACCCTTTGTTTATAATAAACTGTTTGGCAATGAGTGCACATTCAGTGTTGTCCAGGGTATAGTAGCTCCAGAGCTCACACGCCTGGTGTTTGGGCATTTGGCATTGTCTCACTTCACAAACAGAGCACTGGGGACAGTTCTGGGATGCAGCCAATTTACCTTCATCTCTTGCAGAGTTATTAAGAGTATTTTGAAATTCTCTCAGGCATTTCATGAAGAGAAAAGATAATTAAACCATGGAAACATTCTTCAAGGAAATACAACTTCTTCTTAATCAGCTTGCTTTTTTGAGACCATAGTCATTTTGACAGCATTTTTAATGGAGACAAATTAAAATATTATTTACAGTAAATTATATTTAAATTATTGTTTCCTATAAAGTGAAAACATATAAGTAGTTCCTTGTTTTGTTTAATCTTGTTTTGAACTTTATATAGCATTCATATATTTAACATTTCTCCTACTAAATTGAATATTTTAATGTCATTATAACTTTCGGGCTTTCTGGTGTGAGAATGATTTGACACTTATGGAACATTTCCACCATGCCAAATATATTTTCTTGGAATTTTCAATCCCTGAAAACTTCACCACCTTCTCTTTTTCTCCAAGTGTTGGAATTTCCCATAGGATTCTGTTTACTGACCAGCTCTGCTAAAATTTCTTTCTCTATCAAAAAAAAGGGGGGGGAGGGTGTCACAAATGCACAACCGTAAACTGGTCAGGATGCAGTTCTTATTGTTGGCTCATATGTTGCCCTCTTTTGGTAGCTTTTGTATTGTACTACACATAAAATATTTAACAACTGCTGCAGCAACTCAATATCCAAAGGGGACTGTGTGCTGAATGTTAAAACTAAGTAAATGCATAAAGAGAGCAGCAGGTTGTGAGTTTGGCACGTAAAGATCTTATAGAGACATCCTGTTGGGAGAGGGAAAGCACTAGTGTATTAATAAAGCAGCACAACATAAAACTGGATTGTAAAGGTTAGTGAGAAAGAAGAAAAATGAGAAAGATCTGTACTCACTCATGTGAATAATTTAACCCTATATCCTGACTTCAATCCTCTGATGAGAAACCTGACTTTGAAAAATTTGTTCCATCCAGATTTGTAAAGGGAAGCTCTGCTCTAATCATCACTCATCTGGTCTTTCCCTGTTACTTATTTCATAATCTATGCAAGGGTTTTACTGAATTCTTGAGGGTATTGACTAGTAAAACCCAGAAAAGTGCCTGCTAATTTTCCAGGACTAAATCCCTACCAAAGTCAACACTTTCTTCACTAATTTATTTTTGAATGATGAAATTAAATCTGCAGTGATTTGCTAATACTAGCTATAAAATCATGTGATAGTTACAGCATTATAAGCACAGAGTCATTATTTAAGCAAAACACTGAAGTGTTAATTTTTTTCCAGAAGAGAGGTTTTTCCCTACTATTTCTGACTAACATTTTTTAAAAGCCCCTTCTCAGTCTGTGCCAATGATTAAGAGTCTAAGGAGATGGGTATTCACCTCCTCTTGACTTTCCAAAAGAACTGAGTGCTAACTCCCCCGAAATACCATTCTTAGAGAACAAACTGCTCTCTTCTTCTGATAATTCTCAGTTATAAGCACAATAAATGGTTACACAGAAGAGATATTCCCACCATATCTGTGATTCCAGTTCAGCATTCCACAGCCCTATTCTTCAAAGATTCATTTTCTTTGGTTTGAAAACCAGCATCAGGAATTCAGCTTACAGGAACTGTTTTATGAACAGTCACAGAGATGATTTCAGAGCTCAGAAGGGAACTGTTCCTCCCACCTTGAATTGTGAAGGTTCTGTGGTAACTATAGGAATTCTTGGGATAGGGAAGAACTCTGAGCCTTCCAATGTAAAGACATACATTCTCTGATGCTTTATTCTAAAACCCCCAGCAATATGAACTCCTCTTGAAAGACCATCTGACAGCCTTCCCATTTTCACCTTAAAAAAATACACCCAAAAGGCATGATTTCACTGCCATCCTCTCTCTGTTATGTAATGTTGGCTGGTTTAAGACTTTGCAGACCTTTGTTCCATGCCTAAGAATGCAGAAGCCGAGCCTCATGGTAATAAATGACTGCCTGGTGATTTTGATGCAGCCAGTATGCACGTTTTGGTGGCCAAGGGCTCAGAGACTTTGATTGTGTTTCCTCACAGATCTAACCAAGGCCCTTCCTGCTCCAGACTAATGAAATGCTTTAACATGTGCACTGTTTAACCTGATATGTAGTTCCTTTGTTAAAGCCACCTAGCAGGGCTGTAAAGGGAGTTGTAAATCTGCAGCACAGCTCATACACTTTAAGCTAAGTTTATGCTTAATGAGATGTTTGGTTTGAGCCTGAGTCTTTCCCCCAAGTGTTTTTTCCAGCCTTTGAATCGTTGTGGGATTTCTTCCAACTACTTCCAGTCAGCCAGTGGCTGGCAATATTGAACACAGAGTTGAATGCAATAGCACAGATCTTTTACATAGGCACTCTTACCTCTCTGCTTCATGGTACATATCTGTATGTGCACAGCTTTTATAACTGTGCAAATTCGTATCTCTCTCCCATCTGGTCCTCTCTCCACTATACCTTGAAACTGTGTCAGAAGTACTGATGGCCAGGACACGTGCATTCCAATGAATCCTGGGGCTTGTTTTGTTTGGTGAGGGGTTTTTTTTTTGTTTGCTTTTTGTTTTATTTTTGGGTTGGTTTTTTTTGTGGATTGTTTGGGTAATTTTGTGCTCAGCTTTCTAGTATCTCCCTTTCCTTTGATATCATTATCTGCTTTCTTCTGTTTGCATTCTTTCCTGCTTTAGTATCATCACCACATTTCACTATTTTGCTGTTTACCTCTACTTTGAGATTACCATACAGACACTAAATAGAACAATGTCTGTCAAAAGTCCTTGACATGACCTACAAGACATTTCCACAAGCTACAACAATTGATCATTGCTCTTTGTTTACATTCTTTCTCCCATTTTAGTCTACACAGCAGTGTTCTCCGCCAAAACAATTGAATTTCTTTTTCTCAACACGAATACCTGAAACAGTGTCAAATGACATATTCAGTGCTCCATATATGCACTCACCCACATTCCCACCATTCTGTGTGTCTCTCAGTTCACTCACTGAGGGTATTGCCTTGCTTGCTGAGTGCCAACTTGGAGGAACCTGGCCACAGCCTACAGCCTTGGTCCCCAAATCTGTAATACACAGAATTTATATGTTGCATATTAACATGAAAGACATGTTTAATATGTTTTAGTTTTTACAAGACCATACTACTTGCTGTTACTGATATTATTTGCCTCAGTGTTTCCTTGGGATTAGTTGGACTATTTAAGCTGTAAGAAATATACAGAACTTGGCCTAAAATATTAAAGACATTGTCCTTGATTTATGACCTTTGAGGTCAGAAACTACCATTAACTATCCTGTCTAACCTTTTCTGTCACAGACATTACCCCATTCCCTACATACAGAGCCCAAAATTTCTGCTTGGCTGACATGTGTTTTCCAGAGAGGGATTCAATTTTGATATGTACACAATTGCTTTCTTGGGCAGTGTGTTTCAGCAGTTCATCACACTTACTGCTACAAATCCAAGCCTCAACGCTTGCTTAAATTTACTTGGCTTATATTTCCACCCACTGATTCTTGTAATATATTCATCTGATGCAAGACACTTTTTTTCTTGTTGTGAAGGTAATTATACACTGTAATCCAGTCATCTCATTTTGGTAAGGGAAACAAAACGTACTTTCCAAACTGCAAGCAGTTCTTGTGCTTTTTCTCCCACCCTTTTTCAGATTTCTAGCACCCACTGTGCTGCAATACACCCCAGCCATATAAATCAACTCATATATCCCTGCTAACTTGTTCAAAGAGGGTGTTATTCCTTTTCCACACCATCAGATTTAGTCCTGTGTCCAATTGCTTCCCTGCAATGATCCCACAGGCTTTTCAAGCACCATCCCAGGGATATGATTTCTATTGCATCAATACAGACACCATTTGTGCATGCTTTAAAATTCTTCTTTTCTGCAGAGGCCTTGCTTACCGAATATGGGCTGCTCCATCTTCACAATTTATTTATCATTCCACCAGTTTTAATTTTCTCCCTAATTTACTAAGCATAGTTTAACTAGGGATGTACTTGTCTCTCAACCATTAAGACAGTACTGGGGCCTGCCAAGTGTAACACCCATTTCTGCAAACTGACTCCAGAGCTTTCCTTCAGAGTTGACAGCTGCTTTTTGACACCTATCAGTTAGTCAGTTCTTAATCCACTCAGCAGTCACTCAATACCTGTTGTACAGTACTCATTTGTATTAAATGCTTAGACAGAAAAGGCAAACAAGTGCATTTGAATGCCGAAAAAATGGGTTTAGAACTTAAATCCTGGAAAGTGTTAAAAAGTCTGATCCCAACTGGTGCCTAAACACTTATAAGCACACAGACTTACGTGACTCATTGTAGGTCCACGGTTATGAAACCTCATGCTTTGTATATTTTTCTGTTGATATGAATTTCTCTTATCTGTAAAAGAAAAACTTAGACTGTTGGATAGACCACACATTGTCCTTTGTAGCCACACACACAGAGCTTTCCTTTTGTTTCTCTGCATCTCCAAAGGTAACTATTCTTCTTCAAAAATAATTGGCAATGTCAGTGTAAATCTTTCAGATACTCCTTGTCATATTATTGAGTTCAGATTATGCAGCTTTGGTGACTTTCATCTGTATATTCAAGTATTCCCTCGTCTGTTTCTATCGATAGGATTTATTTATTTGTGTCACAGTGTTTCTTTCTTGTTAATTGCTTCAAGTTATTTTATGTAATTAAAGACAGATGGTAAAGCAAAGTTCAGTATCTCATCCATTTGTTAATCGGTGGCTTATGCAGCTCTATAAATGTAGCAGGGATGTTATGATTTTGGTGTTTTGTGTGCTGTGCTTTAAATTAAATACTGGGACCAGTTCCGAGTTACACTGAAGCCAATGACAAAAGCTGCCATTGACCAGGATCTCACAGTGGGAGACCATGGATGAGGAAAGCTGTGAGCCAGCTCAGTGTGGTGTTTATACTTTAGAGAGGCACACAGCTCACTCACTCCTACACCCAGGTCTCACCACAGACCTTTGCATCAACAGCTTCCACAATGCGTCGGGGCAAATGAGCAGCCAGGTCAGAGCATTAATGAAGAGGTTTATGGAAACCTCTTCATTATGAAGAATGGTTTCAGCATTCTTTTGGTTTATTCTATTTTGAGGGAATCACTTTTTTATCATATGCAAAGGAGCAAAACATCTGTTTTCATTAAGGACATCTTGTTCTTCAGATTAGAGGAAATAACCAGAAAAGAAATAACAAACAGGAGTCTCCAGAGGGAAAAGAAGCCTGCCACGTGCTCCCTTGGGCAGCCATCTTGAACTGATCCAAAGCATTGGCAGCCTGGGAGCAGCCCAGCCAGATCCCAGATCCCAGCACAGATCCCTCACTCCTGCACAGTTCATGCACCACTCCCAACATGTTCCTGGGCTTATTTCACCCCAGCTGTCTTTTACCTCCACATCAATCTGAACTGTACTCTCCTTGCCCTGCCAGCTCTAGCATATTGTGTTATTTTGATGCCCTTATCCTTCCTCTTCAATAAAGAAAATGTTCATGGCATTCTTGCTGGCTTGCTTGTCTGTACCCCTCAGCACAAGCACCAGCAATGGCTTTCTAACCAACTTACTTGCTCTCATCTTTCAGTCCAACAAGCAATTTGGCTTTATCTGTTTTGACTCAGTACAAGCCTGCTCCTATTGTTTCTCACATTCTTGCATTTCCACCACAGTATGTGACTGACAGAAAAGCAATTCCTCAATTAGACTGCAAGGGGTGTGCTGGGAATCGCAAGTCAGCCTAAGGATTTATGTGCTAGACCGAATTATCGTAACTGACACAACACTTCCAGCAAGTGAGTTTGGAAATACCAGAATTTTCCCCATCCCCTCACCACCACCACCCACTCCCCCCCCACCTCCACTCTCCTTTCTCCCTTGGGAAAGCCAAATTAGAGAGAATAAGGATTCCTCATCGCTACTGTGAGTCATACTCACATTGAGCACATGGCTGGAGAGGTCAGCGACAAGGGTTACTGGGCTTCAATTACAGAAAAAAGTGGATTTTTCTAAAAGGCATCACATTCAGAGCAACATGAAAGAAAAGGAATGCAGAAGCCACCAAGGCCCCTAAACCACAGGTGAAAGGGAAGCAGAGATGGATTCATGTTTCTCAAAAGAATGAGCATAGACACGTGGCATAGGACACTGCCCTTTTATTCAACTAATTTTTGACCCTTAACATAAACTTTTATTTCCTCACCATGAATGTTTTGTTTACCAAAACAACAAATTCACCTAATTTACTCAGACTAGGATGGGATTTTTTAAAAGTGTTAGCACCACTTATTCTGGGGAACAAGCAGTGAGGCATATTTGAAAATAACTGAGTAATTTCTGCCAAGCAGGTGTCATGCCTAAACCCTATTTAAAATTCAGACATTGAACTTTAAGCACATGCTTAAGTCCTGATAAGAGACAATGCAATTCAAGCAAAGTGTAATTCAGCATGTGCTTGGCTGAGTGCTTGAATCAGGTCACAACCAATGAAGGATTACCAGCACCAGCAGTCCAGCCATGGCTTGTAGGGTGGCACTTGAACTGCTGAATCTGCTATAGCAAGTGGATTTTTTTTCCTTTTACTCATTTTTACTCCTTTTTTTGTGTGTGTTCCTGTAAAACAGGTTTCACCCTTCAGGAAACCATCTGTATTTGGCACGTATTTGGCACATTTTAATCTATTGTAAAAGAATGACAGTTGAAAATTTCAAACTGCTTTAACTATAGAGAAAAAATCTTCGAATGTTGATGCTGAAACAGAACTTAAAGGTTGATAGGTTGATAGTTCTTTTTTAATTGTTAAATGCTAAAGCATCAAGCAAATACACTTTACAGTCTATTGCATCAGGCTCTTTTTCAGTAGGTTGGCTCCTGCCAACAGCAGGTTCAGAACTGCCAGTTCTAATTAAAAACTTTATTTTAAAGATACATTTCACAGTTTATTCATGGCATCCTGAGAAATTTAAATTGCTGGATTGAGCAAATGGATACAGTTCCTTTTCTATTGATTCCCAAGTAATGGCTTCAATTAATAGTTTTAACAATTCACAGTTGATGTACTATTGCTGTTGAAATAATTTTTTTCTTTTAGACAAGTCACCTAGAGTGTATTCTCCTAGTTGTGCCTATTTCTTTGCACAGGGTTTATCTAAATTTTATTTTCTTTTTTAATTTTGCAT
Source organism: Pseudopodoces humilis (assembly GCF_049639895.1). Lineage (NCBI taxonomy): Eukaryota > Metazoa > Chordata > Aves > Passeriformes > Paridae > Pseudopodoces > Pseudopodoces humilis. The sequence continues at coordinate 52,136,077 of NC_142206.1, forward strand.
TGCATCAGTCTAAAAATGGCCAAAGATTATTCTGACCTCAAGAATTTCAGAAACAAATCCTTTTAGTAGTCCCAGTTGTAACCAACAGACAATTGCCATCATAAACTCTGTATAAGTAGCATTGTGAAATCTCTGATTTAGAAGCATATTGCATAGCAAAAACTATTTTGATAAGCCATGCTTTTCCCTGCTATGTCCAGATCTCTGGTTGCAGAAAAATATGAGTGAAACAGTTTTCTGCCTTCTAGATTTAGTGGGAAAATAGCGCCTTCCAGAGCTGAACACCAGATCTAGAAATGTCACACCTATGGGGGCTAAATTTTACTGAGGCTTATTTCTCTGCCACCTAAGGCAGAGAAATAATTTGAATAACAAAGAATAGAGTTACAAAGGAGAAAAATATAGCCTATGCTTTCATCATGTTTTTATAATTATTAATCAAGTTCACAGTATATATTCTACTTCAATGGCTGCCACTTTTAATCTTGTATTCGATATAAGCTTTTCAGATTAAATATATAGATTGTATGTTCTATGAGGTGATTAAATAATAGATCATATTTTTATTTTGTTATTTGGTGATCATTAGCTGCTGTAGAACATGTTACCAGCATCAAGTCCTCCAAATAACTTGTACTGACAGCATCATATGAGAAAAAACCATTACAATTCACTAGCACCCTGTCTGCATTCTCACAACGATATAAATACACCTCAGTTGCTTAGGGAAGTCAGATGTTTGCATTTACCAACAGGTTTTAAGCAGGACACAGATTCTTTAAGAGTTTCAGACTACAGGCAGCATCTTCCTAAATTTTGTCATTGAGATTCACCCCTGTTTTCTGATCACACAGAAACCTTCTGGTTTTGGTGGCTGAATAACAGCCCTGAGGCAAGCACAACTGTTAACATTTGAAAGTGCTAGCTAGGAAATATTTAATGCGCTTTTAGCTACTTTTAGCACCATTAAACTGTCGGGGGAAAAAAATCACAAACAAACATTAAAAACCCCATCAATCCTATCTGATGAGCCAGCTCTGCTACAGACTCTCCTCAGGTCTACAGACCACAGCTTCAAACCCACTGCAGAGTTTGAAATCTCACTCTTGGAGCAGCTGAAAGCTCTTTGCACCTGTATGTTTCTTTTTACAGTAAGAGCTGGATCTGGCTTCAAATGCAGGATAAAGAAAGACATATAATTTTGACTTAAGAGACATTTAACTAAACCACCAATATATTCTCTTAATTCAAAGCAGGAATAGGATGAACATCTCCAAATCCAAAGAATGTATTATATCATCAACTCCTTGTTTTTAAGTGGTTCCAAATCATCAAAAAGATTGTGTAAGAGCAGCTGATTCCCAATATAGATATCCTTTTCTTGGGCACCAAGTCATGCCAAGACCCTGGCTGAAATTTTACAAGCGTCTCAGATTGTACTTTAAATAATAGTTATTAGTCATAAGGATTGGCTACCTTTCTTTTCTTTGAAAAGAAGCTATAAATGCATCAACATTTACTCATTTCTGAAATCATCATATTGTTCTCCAAAAGAGTCGGGTTAAATTTACAAAATTTAGAAACATATGTTGTGGGACGTGTTTGGGATACTTCTGCTTCTAAACTAAAGTTTAAGAGTATGTGTCCCATCTCAGCTGTGAATTCTATAAAAAGTATGTTCAGTCAGAAGTACAAACATTTCTGAAAATTTCTGAAGGTGAGATTTCCTCCTTATTTATGTAAAACATTTTCTTCTTGAATAAAAATAATCTGATAATTACTTTTATTCTTGCATTGGTGTACCAGTTCCAAGGCCATTAACTATGATTCTAAGTTAATAAATGCTGTATGAACAGGGAGAAAGCAAATTTTCCCTGCCCCAAGGGGTTTGTAATGTAAACTCCTAATTTAAAATTCATTAATTTTACACATCACCTTACATAACAATCACAATGCCATAAAGGAGTGAACACATGCTTGTAATTAAAGCCATGAAAGTCTCATCCCATTGTATGAAAAATAGCTCTATCATAATGGTCCTGAGTTTGTGCCAGAATAGCAGCTAATCATGGGAGAAAGATGATCTAACTCTTACAGAACATGAAAATAGAAATGAAACATTCTGGTTCCAGCCTATTTTCTCTAGACTTGCTGGGTGATCTTGTGCGTGCTACTTAAGCTTTCCACCCCTCAATTTACCCATGTGCAGAACAGCAATAACAGTATTTATTTGACTCAGAAATGTTTTGTAAGAATAAATTCATAAATCATTAAGTCTCTTACGCACTCTCAACACACTTTCTACACAGCACCCATTATAGTCTTTCGAGAAGCTCACATGAACTACTGGTTTTAGCCCTACAATGCTTCTAAAAAGTAGAGTTCAGGGAATATGTGCAGGAGCAAACAGGTCTATCATGGTCAAAACCTTTCTCTTCCTGTGCTATTTGCATTTCACCTCTAATATGCAATAAAGATAAAGCTAATCAAATTCATTTTGTCACATCATGACTTAGAACATTTTAGCAAATATATGTTCAGAAACTCAGACCAAGATTTTCTCTGTAAAACTTGTAGAGAAACTCCTTTGATTCTTAATTTGTATACTGTTTTTCTAAGGGATATAAAATGCTTTAGAAATTGAAAAGGTCACAGTAATACCTTACAAGGAGAGAAATTCTTGTAAATGCTACTTTGGATGACTTTTCATCTTAAAAGAATGTAGGGATATTGCTCAATGGTCATAGCATCAATGTGCTTGTACCTAGCAGGAAATGACAATACCAGATCATCAAGGTCAGTAGTCCCATTCATTGACAAAACCATTCATGATATGAGAATGAATGGAGTGTCTTGAAAGTTAGCAGTCTCTGATTCTCTGTGCAAATTTCACAGTTCAGGACAGTCTATCAGTGGCATACTTTCAGCATGTAATCGTCTATAAAGTCACGTCCCAATAGAGATAATGAGGTCCCATTCATTATTTGCCAAAGAAGTGCAGCAATTTAAGCCTGACTCTCTTCTGCTGGAAAATTAAGTGTTTGAAATTTGGACCTGATCCTACCTTCCCTGAAGTCAATGATAAGGCACCACCTGATTTAAAGGGAGCAGCAGCAGACTTTTTGTAATGCAGAGATCACATTAAATTCACTTACCCTCGCTCACAGAGTGAAAAGCAGGTCATGGGTCTGATGTTTGAAGCAATAATGAGGAGGCTTTAGAAACTAAATGGGATGTAGCTGATTATTTTAGCACAAATTGAACTGAAGTACTAATGACTTACCAAGCATTATTCTTATCTGTTGCACAACCAGCACATGATGATGTCCAGAAATAGTGTAACATCATACTTTGTTCAGCAAAAGGCTCAAGGGCTGATACTCTGTTCACTCTCACTGACATAAATCAGGAGGCAACCTCACTGAAGTAATTGAATTACATAAGACTAAAATTAGTGAGAGGAGAGTTAGACCTGAGAAGGACTTCTCCAAGCAGTGAAAGGGAAGGTGTCACCTGCCCTCATCACTGTCCATCTGAGTCAAGGACCACTCCAGTCTGCTGAGCCCCAGCAGGGACTGCAGCAGCACTTCTGTCACAGTCTGTGGTACCTTTGCTTGGGAAAAAAAAGGGTTTAAGACCAGAGAAAGAGTGACTGGATGGGGCCACCCCAAAGGAAGCCACAGGGAAGATCAGACACTTGAATTTTACTGTGATACCAACTTGTCTCAGTCAGACCCAGGCCAAAGAACAGGGCTGCTCTGAGCCAGTTTACCCGGCTGAAGAGCTGGCACACAGATTACAGTGAATATCCTGGAGATCTGCTCTCTTTTTGACACTCGTCCTATCTCCCTGACAAACACAGCTGCCCCCAGCACAGAGACATTAGCTGCTTTTGACATTGGCTCCCAATATCCCATATTCAGTGCAACATAGTCTTCAAAGTTTTTCTTCAGTTTTAATGCAGTTTACTCACATACGTCATTCAACCCTCAGCGAAAATGCAAATTTCTTGGTCCAGTATTCAGCTCTACTCCTTCTTAGCCATGTCACATTCCCTACTACAACACAGTGATGTGCTCTGAGCACCGTCCTGCCATGTCCCCCCGTATTGCTCACCAAGATCCTGCCCCCCAATTGCAGGGTGCTCCCACAAGTCCCTGGATTGTCCAGAGGACATCACAGCCCCTCATAAAATCCTGCTGTGAGTAGCAGCAAGATACAGAGTAAGGCTACAGGTGACCATACGAGATCCCATTTGACAGTGAGTAAGGGAGAATTTTTCTAACACCAGGAACCGAAAACCAACCTTTGAGCAGGACTCTGAGGCCGACAGAGCCATGCCCTTCCCTATTCAATGAGTGTTTCTACATTCTGAAGTCAGAGGGACACTGAGAGTATCACCAAAAAACCCCTTCCATCTTTTTACACAAACCCAGTATCACGTTCTAGAGAAAGAGCCACAGTATTTTCAAACCAGTAGCATGTTCATCAGGAGAGCCTTAACTCATTCCTCTCCTTATGCACAGCAGACACTTGTACTTCTATAGCTGTGAGCATCCTCTTTTATGTACAAAAAGCTAAAATTAAGATTAATAGTTCCTGTGCAGAAAATCAGCATTCATTATAATAAACAACTCTAGCTTGTAAAGTTAAGGGGTCTTTTATATAATGACATTCACCAGCTGAATATCTTTAAGCAGTATTTTAGCTATTTTATATCTGCAAGTCAGCATCTTACATGGCTCAGAGAAATTAACTAAATTGAAGACTTAAACTAAATCAATGCTCAGCAGAACTGTAGCCTTATTTTGGTTGCCAAGCCACACTACAGAAAACTTTGTTAGAAAGCAAAGAGAATGTTATTTTTCAACAGAACTTTTTTGTGTGTGTGTGTGTGTGTGTGTGTGTGTGTGTGTGTGTGTGTGTGTAAAGGAAAACATTATTCACAGCTAAAGTTACCCATGAAATACAAAATCAGAATATTAGGAATTCTGAAAATCTTATACGTATTTTAGATTAGGAACAAGAAATTTTTCTATAATACCTCACACTAGAGATGTTTTAATTAGATAACAAAAATTAAGTCTGTCTGATAACATCAGTGTGATATATGTCTTCATTTACAAATGGGTAAACTGAGACTGAAACGTCCTTTGTGCCAATTTGTGCCTTACCCAATCAATCAAAGAACAAAACAGCACAGAACTTCTGATGTCCTGGCTTCCACTTCACTGGTCAAACTTTTACCAGATCACATCTCATGCTAACAAGACCACATGCTAACATTCTCTTTGTATTTGAGAGTGGGACCCAGAGTTTTCAAGTCCATTATTGCAGTAACACTTCATCAGTTGTATTCCTGTCTATTAGTTTAGCATATACAACTGTTTTTACAGCCAAACAAAACAAGTTTAGGAATTCACATATTTTTATTTTAATTATTAATTATATTGTTTTCCAAGAACCTCATTTAAAATGCCATTGAAAGTCTTTTTCTCATTTGTCAAAAGCCTTGCTAAATTTATTCCCCTTTTATGTGGTACTGGATTATTTACTCTTCATTTTCTACATGAAACAAGCCCTGACTAGTTACTAGATGGCAGACATGTCATGTCCAAATCCCAGAAACCTGCTTATTTTACTTCATAGGTCTTTTGAGGGTTTGGCTGTTTTCCTGATCTTGCACATGTGAGCTCCATCTTTCTGCGAATGCATCAGCCAGCCTGCCTGAGCTAGTCACAGGCAGAATTAGTAAAATCAGGCATCTGCAGATGTTAGGCTACCAAAAATGAATACCAGTGCTGTATTTCAGGGGCTTTCATTTGGTGAAGGACTGTGGGACTTGGCAGGGTGGAGGGAGTTGGGATACTCCTGCACGATAGCTTATCTGCATGAAAAGGAGCATCAGGGTTTATAGGATTTAGCAGCAGCATGGCTAATGAGGACAGAGCAGCCTGACCCGTGGAAGTGTTGAGCAACCACAACTCCCATTTACTTCAGCACTTTTGTAGATCAGATCCTCAAGGATTTTTGCTTTTTGGAATAAGCCAATTGTGGTCTGCATCAGCCTTTTCTCTTGGCAGTGGTGGCCCACACCATTCCTTGTTGGCGTTGGCCAGCTGTGACCAGCATGGCTCCTGATCACAGACCATGTGACACAGTTATTTTTAGCATATCAAATTTTCAGAGAGACTAAATACCCAGTTTTTGTGAAGTTATTGAAATGCCTGTTTCGTCTTGTTCAAAGCATTTCTGTCTCCAGGTCCAGCAAACTGCTGCTTTTGACAAACTACAAGACACCATATTGCTACTGAGCAGACTGTGCTTGGGAGAAAAGAATCAATTAGATAATAGAAGTGTTAGAGGATTTGCTTATTTTATCACTTTGTTTATCCTTTGGATTGTATTGTTCTGTCAAGAAACCAAAGCATGAAGAACTACATCACAATTACTCTTTGCCCTGACTCACACAAACCAGAAAAGATGGGTCAGTGGCGACGTTACCACTCATGTCCTTTGGAAGGAGCCTTTGTTCATTTCTCCTCACTTCTGGCTACTCTTCAGGAAGGGCCAATAAGGCATGAATATTCACTGATGATCTTCTGCATTGTTTTCTCTTCTGTATTAGTAGGAAAGAAAAAAACTAAGCAGAGCAATATAGAATTCTGACTTACAGAATGTTAAGGGATTTTTTTTTTTGTCCCACAGACTTTACTATCTCCCTACATCATTGCCATTGATTTATCTGTTTCACTGTGTGAAAAGCTCATCCTCTACTATACTGAATAGATGAGTTATCATGTACTGCACGATTCATACCAAGGAGCTTGTTTGCAGTGTTTTCATAAGGAAAGAAAATAACCTGACTGACATAGCTGTAAATGGATTGATTTTTAAAAATATATGAGTTTTCTAAAAAAATTTCCTGAAACTAATCACAGTGAGTTTCAACTTTTCTACAAGAAAAGAGACACAAAGGGGACTACACAACCAAATTCAGTTGCACTGCAAATTGTCTACCTACTTGGGTACAGATTCCTTCTTTGTCTGATTGAGAATATAGATATAGGCATGGGACTGCCACATGACTACTTTACTGAAGAGTTCGTCTGCCTCTTTCCATCCCCCTTCCCCCATTTTCTGCCAATCTCTACTTCCTCCTTACTGTCAAATGCTCTCCTGGTCTACCTCTAAAAATGTAGCCCTTAAAATATCCTGACAAGCTCTATGGACCTGTACAGCAACAAGGAAAATTTGGCTATCAGAGGACTATTTGTCACACACTGAACTTAGCTCTGAGCCTCGTTAGATCCACATATGGAGCTTCAAGGGTATTTGTTTGGGATGGGCTGTGAACTTAACCAAAGGTAACTCCCATTCACTGGCAGATGGAGGAGGTGGTGCCAGTAACATTACTGGGTTCAGAAATACAACACAGCTTGTCATAACATGTTGCTCTGGCAACATCTGTTAACAGCCCACAGAGCTATGTAGCACTTAAGCCAGATATAGCCATAATGTAGTTTTTTGCACTGAGCTGCAGCTATTTGTACCTTTCCCAGACAGCAACATGTATTATTTGCTCCTGGCCTCAGAAAACCCCACCATCACTTTCAGGGTTTGTTTCCATTTTTCTGGCATTAGGCTACAATGCCATGCCAGGTATGTCTCAGTAACAGCCTTTTTGGGGATGTCAAACTCAGAATTACACCAATTTCCTTCAGGCACTCCTGACAACACCCAGCCAGAGGCAGAGTTTGGTCCAGACATCATTGCTTCTCAGTCAATGAAGCTAATTTCTTACAGGAATTCCTCCCAGCTTCACCAGCATCATTCCAGACCCTTAACAACATAACATCCAGTTTCATATACTCTATTCAGCAAAGGGAAGCTAGCCTGGCACCACTAGGAAAGACTATAGAAAAAAGCATTTTTGTTTTGAGTTCATATATATGACCATTTTGATGTGTTACAGCTGCAAATGGATTTTCAAGGGCCAGCGTACTCTCCTACTAGCCATGAGGTCATACCTACATGAATCCTCTGTGGCAAATGTAGCCTATAAAGAGGGGTAGGTGATAAGGAAGAAGACAAGGACTTCTGCTTTCTCCTGTACCATCAGGATTTTATCACAAATCACAACTGTTTTATACTTTTAGAATTTTGCATGTTCAATGCATGAAAGGGATGACAATTTCCAGAGTGATAATTACTTGAGAATATTTATGTTGTGATAAGGGAGCCCTTCAGGGTGTCTACAGAGACAAAAGTCAAAAGAGGTTAATGCATGCCACAGCTGTGCCATACCCTTCCTCTGGGTCTAGTAAGCCTGGTGGGTTTTTCCACTGAAACAGCAAGGGATTTTCCTATCAGAAGGCAGTTGGTATCAGCAGATCTCTCGTCTTATCTAGATGTTGCATCTCTTCCAATTTAAATGCTACATCAATGGTTATTAAGTCTGCATTGCAAAGAAATAAAACTAAGGAGAACATTCTGGAGGGTGCTCTGGATTCCATTAAAGGATTGAATTTCTCACTATATTACACTTTTTCCATATGGCTGAAACATGGAGCTGAATACACTTGTATACTGCTAGTGGTATAATCCCAGATGGTGACAAATGACCTCATTTCAACAGCAACGTATAGATCTTTATGACACCAATGCTCAGCCATGCTCTTGGGATACTCTCTCCAAACAATGAATGACTGGCAGATAACATAATGTTTAACTTTTGCCTTCACTTTTGTACATACTTTATGGCTAACACTGCAGAGCTACTCATTCGTTAAGTACTCAGCCTTATAACAGCGTTCAGATGACACAAGATATTCCCTGAGCATACAGCCAAGGATCTCCTTTGGCCTGTGAAGGTCAACTGTGGTGCAGGCAGTGTGTCACTATGTGTGTGAAAAGATATGCTCTGGCAGGGTAGAAGTGAGCTGATAACGTCTTACCCCTGCTTGGGCCCTTCAGCTGCCTCTTGGGGAAGTGTGAAAGGCTGCCAAGCTCAAGATGTGCTGCATCCTGCAATTTGGCTTTCCAGAGAAGAACAACCCCTCCCCCCAAACTCACCCACGCAGTTCTTTACCCCAAGAAGAGGTCATCACACAAAAAGTAGATAGGAGAGAAAAAGACTGCACACTTGACTGTAACTGCAAAAGAGAGAAGTCTGGAGTCCTCTTGAGATGTTGTGTAAATGGAAAGCAATCTGGGCTGTCTCCATTTTTTACAGAAAGACCTCTGTGCTTTTGTGGACATCATGGCCTGCCAGATGGAGACAGCTCCAAGTAACACTGAGCTCTTATTGCTGCAGAAAACCAAGGAGAACTATAACCCCAAGTACTGCAGGTGTAGGAGGGAGTACTTGTTCAGATGATGATTCATGTCAGCATCTGAATAAATAAGGTCAGACAGCCAGATATTATTCCAGTGAAGGGGAGTTGATTTGTTTGGGGGGCAGAAAGGAGGGGCTGTTTGTTTGTTTCGTATCATTATAATGTAAACTTGGCCCACTCTGACTTGGTTTTGGTTCTTTTTCCCAAGATTTAGTACTCATTTATTTTAATTAAGACCTCAGTTCAGAAGAACATATAACTGGGTGTAGCCTACCTGAACTGGAATAGCTGTATCAAAAGCATAAATCCTAATGTTAGCATCCACTGTGTAATCAGCATAATGTAGCCTTTATAAACATATCTGCAATCTGTTTTAAGGAAGACGTCTCCACTACAGACCATTAAAAATAAAAAATCACTTGCCTCAAAGGGGTGAAAAAGGATTAATTAGTTAGTGCTCGTGTAGCACTGTGAAGATACAAATCGTGGGACTGTGTTTTTAGCAAGCAAAAGATGCCAACAGGAAGCAGCATTGTTAAAGGCACGAGGACTAACAATGGTTTTGTTCTCGCATTTGTAAATGATTCTGCTACTGAAAGGTGTTGGCCTTTCAGCCTAGGAGACTGAAATCCTCTTTCTTCACCCAAAAGGGCCTTCATGGGCTGTGCATACTTTCTCACACTCCCTCACTAGTGTTCCTAACTCTTAGCTTATAGATGTTAGACAGTAGCCTATTCTCCATAGTCCTTTTATTGCTTGGTCCCTGCCTCAGCTGCCAAGAGGGGTGCCATTTAGACTCATTGTTATGGTAGCTTTTATGATCTAGACATAGTGTCTAGGATCAGAGACTTCCTAGCAATTTTGCATATGCTGCTGCACTGTCATCAGAAGAGAAGAACTCCTAGTAGCCAAAAATGTGGGCAGAATTCAAAACAATGACCTACAGATGAAAGGCACCCCATCTGGGCCAGTTAAGCCATCCAGCCCCTGAATGCCAGCTCTTCACTGAATGAAACCGTATTGTCATGTGATGCTCAGAAGGGGAAAAAAAAGAAAAAAGAAGCAGTTCTAACATATCTGTGGAAAACTGCTGTCTAGAGCTAGGGCTACAGACATTCAAACCTTGCTTACATAATATTTCTATCACGCACAATCCTCCCACCCAACTCTCCACATCATGCCAAGGTGCTGGAGGGAGGTCTTGTTCATATTTATGCAGCATGAATACAAAATCAGAGAGGGTGGCAGAAACTTTCCACAGAAAGGTATGGTCCCTTGGCATGCTGAGGAAAATAGTAGAGCAGGAACAGCTTGTAAATGAGGGGGGAAGAGAAGGATTAAAGAAATTGAAATAACGGTATTCAAGTATTTCCTCAAAAAACAGGATGACTGCAGTCCTTTAAACCCAAAAACTCAGGGGAAAAATACAGAGCAAAGCATCTTTACTCCCTATGTTTGTTATATTGCTCACTTACACAAGCAAAATCCTTTTTTACCCTGTTGTCCTCAGCTCCTTTTTCACCCCTTTGTCCTCAGCTCCTGACATACATATGACCTCTGTCCTCCTTCCTTGCAAGCAGAGGCCAGATGAGGAAGGTGGTTTTGTCACCTGGAGTTAATTTATTCCAGTCTCCGCTGTGCTGTGCTGCTGTGCTGGGGTGGAACCTTTTCAGATGTCGGGATGACAGGAGAAAGAAAAACGAAGCAGCAGAGTATGTGTGGCGGGTGGCCGAGTCATCCTATCACCACGTATTTGTGTAGTTTCTTTTAGTGCCATCCAATCTTTCCTTCTGTCCCGAAATGGCCTGTGTTGAAAATGTCCCTGCTTACAGTTGCTCAACTGGAATGAGGACAAATTGTTTGCAGTGGCCCCCTTCCAAATGCTTGTGCTGTAACTTTTGTCTTGACTAGTCTCTGGAGATATCTCTAGAGTGAGTTTCCTATGACTCGTTTGTGCTACCCCTAAGTCATGTCAGATTTTCTTCCTCTAATCTTTCAACTTTGCAGCAGAAATCTTGTTTAAAACACCCCCTTCACAGAAAAAGCCAGAGCAGGCAGAGGCTTAGTGCTGTTATGTCACAAGGTCCCCAGAGAATTAAAAGCAAGGAGGCTGGGTCTCAAGGGTGCCCGAGGTTAGAAAGGGGTTCTAGCGGGCAAGAGACCCACAAGCACAAAAGGGAATGGCCACATCAAGCAGCTCTGAGTAATTAATCCCAGTGATGTTAGGACAGCACTGCCTTCCACGCTAAGATATCAGCCACTTTAGTAGGTAGAAATGCCTCATCCCTTGGCCCTCCAGGCCGCTTCAGTTCAGCACTGAAGGGGTGATGAAGGTACTCTTCCCCCTCACACTCACTTGTGAATTAGTCCAGGATGACACAGCATCAAAAAAAAAGTGGGTTAGCAAAGCCTGAAGAACTAAGCCAAGAAAGGAAGGGTTTATAGTTCCAAAAACCATTTGATGAAGTTTTGCACGTAGACTCATTAATAGGCGTTACAGAAGAAAAGGTTCTTTCCTCCCCTGTTAGATGTATGACCTGTTAGACACGTATATATATATATATATATATATATATATATAATTTTCCAAGGATAACTGGATAATAATTCAAAGGCCACTGTCTGCTTAAATATTAGTTTTTCATCAAGTGTACAATCTGCTTTTAGAAAAGAAATGCAGACAAATACATTTAGTGCTATGAAATGGTCTCCTTCAACACTACTAGGGTAGAAAACCGGGCCTTATGTAAAGCAACTTCCTGTCCCTTTACACACTCTGCAGAAGATAATCTGAGCATCCTCAGACTGAGGGAGAGTGAAGCCAGGAGCTGGGACTTCCATGATTCCTCACAGAGCCCCTGGGAGTACAAGGGCCGTGATGGGGAGCAAATTGCAGGACCATCAGCCCTTCCTGCCTCTCGGGGGAAGTAACTAGCCATCACAAACACCTGTTGCTGGTTCCCCAGGGGGGCTTAGATTTCCCAGGGTTCCCAAGTCACCATGGAGCCCTCCTATGCAGCCCCCCTCAAAGCACCTCAGCACCTTTTGCTTTGTGTCACAGGAAATGGGAATGTGAAATAAAATAAGGTCAATAGAGCTTAGTGAAGACATCCCATGCTTCCAGTCACAGGGTTGTTCACTCTACACATTGGTTGGTGCATCACACTGCAATGGCATCTCCTGCTCTGTGACCATTTTCTGGTCTCCTGACTCAGCAGAGAGGTTATCTCCACTGCAGACATATCCCTGTATCTCTGAGATAACGTTACCAGCTCAAAGCGGACAGAGCACAGCCAGCCAAGGCATTCCAGACACTAGGGGTTGCTCAGTGTTATGAGGCTTAGCAAGTACAAGGATTTTGTATGACTTTTCCATTATTCGGGGGATTTAAAATCTTTGTCACTGGCTCTCTTTTATTCATTATTTTTTCTTTCTTCTTTCTTTTTTTTTTTTTTTTTAATGCAACCAGTGTCATACCATGTCTCTGCCTCCCAGTTAGCCAGCCAAATGATTGCTTGCATTGCACCAGGATCTCACAAAACACTAAGACTATTTTGTTTTTCATTTGCACTAGAGGGGAAAAATAAACAAGCTGGGCTCATGGTTTATGATTGCATATGTAATTACCATTTTAAGACCACTCTTTGCAATACAAATTAGCTCACTGCCCTTTGTATCACTTCTGCAGTGCCTCTCAGAGCAAACATAAGCCATCTCTTTTTTTTGTCCATCATGCAGCCAGATTCCAATCTCGGATGTGCTGAAAACAGTGTGATGTACCTCTAAAAATGATCTGCTCTGCTAGCAAACACAGTGACCACTATTTGGAGCCATGCCTTGACATTCATTCGCTATGTAGTTGGAAGAAGAACCTGTCCAGGCCAATCTTTGGGTCCAATCCAGCTGGCAAACGTTTTATAGCACAGCAAATTTTTGTAGAGTTACTCCTGGTTTGCTTTGTTTTCAGCATCTCAACAGATCCATGGGAAGAGATCTGCTGATACCACAGAGTCTGCACTTGGCATGATTGGTTTCTTCCATATAAGTCGTAGGGAAGATGAGGAGCATATTGTCAATAAAACACAGACATTATTTACAATTCAACTTCTGAAAGCTGCCATAAAGTAGTGAATAGCAATGAATAAGCCCAAAGCCATTTTACTCTGTTTTGGTTACTACTTTATGCTCCCAGAGCTCAAATGTTCAAAGGGACAAAGCAGAGACGCCCAGAGGAGAGGAAGTCTCATTCTAAGAAGCCATAAAAAGAAATGCATGGCCACAGATCAGGGGATAATTTTATGTCTCACATGTTTTCTGACCCTATGAAGAGCAGCTTTAAATTGTTGCTCTCCTTCTTGATTTTAGTGGAGGCTGAAGCAGACACCATGGTTTACAAAATAGTGGGTGGGCATGAATCCTGAAAAAGTGGATCCATAACAAAATCTTGGTCACTGAGGCCAGAAGGACCCCTTGCCTACCCTTCTGTCTGTGGCAGGATTGATCTAATTATTCTATAACAGTTCCTGCAGATGGGTGTCTGGCCTTGAATAACTCCAACGACAGTGATTGTCCAACGGCTCTTGGCAGCTTGTCCAACTGCCGAACAGTTCTTCTACAGTTTTGTCTAATATTTAACCTAAAACTTCCCTTCTGCTTCAGCCAATTATTATTTGTCCCATCTCTGTTGACTAATGAGAATAATTGATCCTTGTCCTCTTTATAACTTTCCTTTATGTCTCCCCTTATTATGTTCCCCACACTCTACTTTTGCCTTTAGGCTAAAGGTGCCAAGTTATCTTAACCTCTCCTCTTAGATCTGAATGCCAGACTTCGTACCATCTTTCTTCCACTCTAAATTCTTCAATTTGTCCAGATTTTTTCATACAGAATTGAATGCAGTTACTCCAGTTATGCTTTAACCAGTGCCAAGCAGAGCGCAATAATTACTTCAGTAACCTTACTGACCCCATCTAATAACAAAGGCAAAACACAGCATGTAATTAAAAGCTAAAAAAATAACTATTTTTAAAAGCTAATTGCCTTAACAATCAGAACATTCTACAGCTCAGAGAACACACACTAAAGAATTTAAAGGTTATTGTTCATTCAAAAAACATCTTCTTCAATTATATTCCGTATACTGTATTTTGAGCTATGTTCAGTTTTACTCCTATTAGGAATGGTCTGCACTGCATCTCTCACACTCTCTCACCGTCTTTTTATTTCCTGGAGATTTAACTCCTAGAAGCTCCATGGGGTCCTTTCTATAGTAGGGATGATCACTAAGGATTTTCCACTGTTTTGAGACCTTCTCCAGCTCCACCAGTATGGCCCAGCAGAGAATTCCCACTCATGCTTTTGATCTTTTAGACTATTACTATGTCTTCCAGCTTCACTAATGTCAATGGAGCAGAGCCAACAGTGAGGCATTTTTAGAAAGCTCCCTTTACAAGGACAAAATATTCATTTCCTTTGCCAAGTCCATGGTGCCCTACCTTGAATCCCCTTCTCTCTGTGGTCTGGCTGGTTTTCTTTTAAAGGGCCTTCTGTCCTCTTCACATCATCAATATCGTACATGCCCATCACAGTCTGTAACTGCACATACTCCTGCCTTTCAATGGATACCTCTTCAGGAATAGAAATCATTGTTACAACCAGCACAAATGATTCAACACTACTATCAGTCTGCTGACAACAGCCATTCTTGGAAAATGGTTACATGAATTTCTGGAATCCCTAAAAATAAACAGATTTGGCTCCATTAACAGGAATGGCAAATTCAGACTGCAAACTCTCTGAGTTGAGAGAAACTGACTGAGCCAATGCATTTAATTAAATTGGTTTGCTATTACGCTGATAAGCAAAGATATGACTGTTGTTAGTAGATGTAATAGTTTCTATTCTTGTTGCCTCATAGCACCTTAATTAAATTACAATTGTTCTGTTGGAAAACATGTCTGTGAACACCTCTAGATAGACAACACAGGAAAATATTCCTAGCAAAATAAAAATCAGGAGTGTGATACTGCATGGTAGATAGGAAAAAAGGAATAGGGCTAAGATTGCAGTAGGGAAGATTCAGATTTGACTTAAGAAAAACCCACCTGTGAATCATTGGAATATATCATCTGGGCATTGGAATAGATCACCTTGATTTTCCTGTACTGTGTATTCTTCGAGTACAAGTTAAATAAACAGCTGACAGGAATGACTCAGGTGTAATTGGTCCTACCTTGTTACACACAGATGATTGAGGTACTTTTGAGCACCCTTTCACCTCTGTTTTTCTATGGTTGTATTTCACTTTAAATTTCTGTAAAATGAAGTAAACCCCTGATCTCATTTACACATATTCAAGCCTCTCATATTCTATAAAATCTGTACATTTACAAATGAGGTCAGAATTTGGCTTCCAATAATAACACATTGTAACATGCCAGCAATTCCTCCATAATATGGAAAAGAGCAAAGTCCCTTGTTGTATAGGTCTTTTCCCTTAAGGAGTACATACAAGGCAAAATAATCACTGCTTTTTATAGCTAGACCTCATCCAAGCACTTGTGTAAGACCCTCTCATATAGCTAAGTAAAGTAACACCTCCACACATTTCCACCTGGAGAAAAGACAGCTTTGGAGGTCTGAATGATATCAAACAGAAATACCACCTGCAAATGTATAGTGTACAACCAGGCAGTGCTTGGAGTCCAGGCAAACAAGAACTTAAAAGACCTTGTATATTTGCATGGTTCTTTGGTATTTAGGTATTTTCTTCTTTCTTTGTTTACTACAGTGTTCTGGATAGAGATTAAATTTGATATCTCAGTATCTGCTTTTTTTCCACTTACCTTGAAATAAGATTTGCACACATTTTTGTAGCTAGATTAAAAATGGCTAAGTGCTCTTTTAAACAATCCTCAGTGCTTTCAAAGGAGTTGTTCATGGCTTTTTACACATCCCTAGACCCACATCAGGAACTGATCCCATCCCATCCCATCCCATACAAATACTTTATCCTCTTTGTCCAGAAGCAGTAAAGCATTCCTGCTTAAAACATGCCAGGACACAAAATCCCCATTGTATTCCACTAGCAAATTCCACAGTAAGGCTCAGTTTAAAGACTATTTGGGTTGGTTAAAGGCTTGCCATGGACTCAGTGAGGTTTGGGACAGACCCTTAACATACTGGTCTTAAGGACAGGAGAGCCTCCCTGTACACGATAGCTCTTAGGGAAATCACTGAGGTCAGCAGAGGCTGATTGACTTCAGCAGATCACTGAGGTCAGCAGATGCTCAGTGGGAAAAGAATTTTGTGCTGATCCAAAGCTATCAGAGAAATAAGAAGGTGGGAAGACTGAAGAGAGTGAATCCTCCCCACATGTCATTTACCTGCAGGCTGCTAGGTCTGCAGCGGCTGGAAAAGCCAACCAGAAATGTTCTTTGGAAGTGACTAAAGAGGTCAGCACTCCTACATTGTGTAGAAATGATTGCATGATGTGGTTTTTATTTTTAAAATAAATTTAAGATTCCATCCCCTAATTCACACAAAAGCTAACAAAATAGGTGGTTTTTAATGATGTACAAATCAATATTATAAAAATAAGTAAATATTTTCCTTGGGAAGAAAATAACAAATACCTCATCCTTGTAACATGCTAGTTTTGTATTTACACAGTGTAAAATGTCCCACATCCCCATCATAAGTTAGTAGCATGAAAATTTTTTATCTGCCATGTCTTAAACAAAGCTTGAGTTGCTGTCTGCAGTGCCCTTAAGCTAAATGTCATAGTCTTCACAAGACTGCAACAAAACATGGTAAGCAGTGAGCAGTAACCACATTAAGGTTTAATACTGATAAACACAGAAGGTTTAACACTTGGCAAGCCAAAATTCCCCTATGACCTGAAGACATGCAGATCATGACCTGAGAATTAAGTGCTGCGTTAAGCAGTCAAGCTGTCTCCCTAAAGAAAAGACAAAAATAGCCAAAGACTAGCTGAGCCATTGGGTTGGCATATGTCAGGTGAGACCAGGCCCAAATCAGAGTTGACCTGTAGCCATGTGGAGCCAAGCCTGACCTAGCCCAGCCTTTCTAGGCAGGGCTTCCTAAGAAGAAGGATTTTCAGAGGTACTCAACACCCATTGTCCCCACTGACCCCCAGGGAAGAGGAGCCCTTAAGCTATCATGCAACCAGTCTCAACAAAAAGCTCCCGGTATTAGTTGGAGGGAGAGAGACAAAGTGAAATTACTTTCCCCTCTGTTTTCCTAACCATGAAGGTGCCCCCTTGCTTTTCCTGTCTCCCTTCAAGAACTTCTCCTAAAAGCAAGTGCCACAGTCCTGAAAAACCTGGGGATAGAGGTGGAAAGAGAAGGAAGTAGGGAAAGTAAAATGTGAAACAAATGTTTTGAACTAAATACTTAAAGATACGTAGGTCAACCTTTGTTTAAAAAAAAGGGAAAAAAGGTCTGCAAGGCAGAGAAGTTGATTTGGAAAGATGAAGGTCAGCAGAGCAACAGCTCCAAACACCAGAGATAAAGAGGAAGAATGCAGCAACAAGAGGGGAGTGTTAAACAGCTGCCTGGGGGAGCTTAAAAGGGATGTTCAGCATGCTCAAAACACTGTGATTTTGCTATAGTAGATCTGCTTGTGCCAAATTCCCACACAGAAAAATGTCAGTGACATGAGACTGACCTTGGTATCATGGTTTTACTTCTCTTGCTTTCTTCACTGCAAGCTGTGTTTAGTTTGTGAATATACAAGTGTTCTATTCTCAAGTATTTATTGCATTCCTTACAGGATACTTTTGAGTTGATCAATATGAAGCTTATCCATGAAGTTACTATACAATTCCTACAGGATTAAAATTGGACATTTCTCTGTTTGTTGGTAAATTGCCAAATGCTGTTACAAGTAACACTCAATTGTAATAAACTTTTATTTAAGGTCCTAAGGTTCTCATTAAAGAGAGATGTATATATACATATATGTGTGTGTGTGTGTGTGTGTGTGTGTGTGTGGATGTGTGTTAAATTAGGCAATAAAAGAATCCCATGCTGCATAAGACCTAATCAAAAGGCAGAATTTCCAATCTGGAGGGAATCTTATTATTTCAGCTTTCATTTCCATCTAAAAACAGGCCAAGAAATCAAAGTATCAATGAAATTAATTGGTGGAGCACAAATAGCAGATTAATTTAGGTTTGAAAATGTCTATAGACAAAATGCTGCTTCTTCCAATTGAAAATATAATTGTCCCAGGTTGAAAAGTCCTGGAATATGATCCTCTTCTTACATGGCTAGAAATCAAGACTGTTCTGCTAGAAATCCATGAAGTTACATTGGTGGAAACCTTCACATGGGTAATAAAAATACACAGAATTACAAGCATTTGATAAAGCCAAGTGCTTTGGAAAGCTTTACACTTTCAAGCTTCAGGTCATAAAGTAACCTAGGAATCAGGAGGAAATTTCATGGCTTATCCCCATGGCTGTGATAGTGAAGGCCAGGCAGTCTCTGCCTCATCAGGACTGTGGGGAGCACGTCTGCCCAGCAGAAATACAGGAACATCCATATTCTATTCTGTTTAGCAAATGCTGGGATTATGGCACACACAAGACACAAGCTAGTGAAGGTGACCTGTGAATGGCAGGGTCCAAACTGGCTGCTGGACTTCACAGGCAGCTGAGAGACAACAGGAGGAGGCAGCAGCCGGCCCTGCACTGGGAAATACTGGCTGTCAGAAGCAGCCAGGCAAGATCTGGCAATGCACTCCCAAAGAAAGCGGAGACAAGCTGTCTGCCCGGCTCTCTGAATGCAGAAGTTTTGGACCCATGAGCAAAGAAACTCTTCAGACATTTGACTCCTCTCCAGAGTTCAGGAAATTAGAATTCAGATATATTCATTGTGAGGGATACAAGGTGTCACGCCATTCTGCTACCAAGTACTCCTTTTACTGAAGACAGCTCAAAACTACTATTCCTGTTTGGGCTTTTCCTGTTTGTTTTTTTAAACAAGAATCTTTCAAGAGGCCATAGCCCTTAGGCCAAAAGGTAATCTTTAGCCATCCGCTTCGTTTTTCTGAGAAACCTGGTACCAACACTGGTTGAAAAGTGTCACTTTGAGGGAAAAAAATACACGGATGTTTATTCCCACACAAAGCTTGCTCTGCAGGGAACCTGGGGACAGTTCAAGCTCTGGACAAGGCAGATGTCTTATCTGTATCACTGGAGAGTCAATACTAGCAAAATTGCCAGCTGACTTCTGATGTAAAAAGCAGAAATTGAAGACAAGTGCTACTACCATGTCTTCTAAGAGCGAGGACAAGTGTGTAACATTTGTACCACCAGCTCTGAAGGTGGTCCCCATGTCAGGAGCAGCAAAACTACAGTGTTGGGAAACTGTAGTTTTAAGTCTCGCATGCAATAAATATTTTAAACACCATAAAGTTCAAAGCTGAGCATCAAAATTCAGGATGTTCATTTGTCCCAAATCTAGTCACTTGAACCTCTGAACATGACTACAGCTGCTGCTTGTAGAGGATTGTTAGGAAAAGAGAGAAGAGCCTTTGGAGTACCTCATCTGCAGGCACTCACTGGTTGTTCATCATTTTTTAAAAGTCGAAATCACCATCTGGTTTTGTGTAAGGTGGTAGGGCTCTAAGGATTATACAACTAGGTAAAATTAGACTTGAGGAAATTAATGTCCCAACTTCAAATATGAGACTTTTAGAGGTATTCAAAGGAGTTAAAACCCAATTGCAAAACAAGAAAAGATTGGCTTTTCCAGAGAAACTATTATCATAGTCCAAAAAAGAATGCTGAATACACTGAACCAAGAGTTTTATAGATAACTTCAGAACTAAGCTGAAAAAACAGGTTGATTTGTCCCCAGCCATTTATACTTAGCTGAGGGTAAATCACTTCAAAGATAAACTCAGTCATCATCTGAGTGAGAGAATGCTAAGGAAGGATCAGTCAAAAATCTTCCTATAGAGAGACCTGCATTGTTCATTCCTGACTCCAACCTCTCAAACCAACTCCATTCTACTACAGTCTTCTCCAGCCTCCACAGTGATTTTGTAAAGTCAAGCCCAAAGGAAGTGCAACACAACCTAACTTCAAGTCATTGAACCCTCACACAAAAGATGGACAGACTTTGCCACATAATTTTATCCAAATTTTTCAGGTCCCAGGCTATGACATTGGCCATCTAATCATTCCTCATTTTCAGAATAGGAAACAGCATCCATTTCATAATTATTGAGATTGCTGGAAAATCTGAAATCAATGAAATAACTTGTGATCAGGGCAAAAAGAAAAAAAAAATGTCTAGCTTAAGAAATTAGCTGGATGGGTCCAAAATTCAAGGCAAAATTCAAGACAACTGTATTTACTGGAGAAGAAACGAAAGCCTGATCTAATCTCTCACCCAAAATCCAGCCACGGTGTCTGGACTTAACAGGGTCAGGTTATTTTCCCATAGTATCAAAACCACAACTAGAAATAGTCAAAAGAAGTAACCACCGAAAGAAGCCACTCATTTCATTAAGTTTCCAGTACAGCTCTGATCAAAGTGACAGTTACATTTCAACAAAGTCTTTTGATCTTGTTGATGCTCAGCTGAATGGAATCATCACATCTTCAGAGCTGTGCCCAATGAGAACATAAATTCTGACTGCTCATTGCTGAAAAGATTGCTTGCTATTTTTATTCTTGTTGTTTTTTACTTTAAGGAAAAAGTTGAATTCTCTCTGTCAAAATCAACAGAAGAGTTGTTTAAAGGTATGGCAAGATACACATTCACTTAATGGAATATATACAAGAGTCTTTACAATAACTTGATGAATTCCAGAAGTGGACTCAATACTACACAGCAAAGTCAATCATGGTGGTAGATATATTAAGCTAAAAATGCAGAACTGATTCAGAGGAAGATTTCAAAAAATAAAAAATCACACCAAAAACACAAGAGAAGAGAAAATACGAGGTGTGCATGGAGCAAATGGAGATAACATTAGAGAAAGAATGCAACTAATGGGTTAGGAAAAATCACAATTAGTCCTGCAGCTTTGCATGCTGAAGTGTCTCTGAGCCACGGTGTACAAAGCACCAGTAACCAACACATCTTTGGTAGCAGCCCACTGTCAGCTGGCTGAACATTATCTTTTTTGTCCCAGATGTTACATCACACTGAAGATGCTGTTAATGGATGTCAGACTAAACCAAGCCAGTGCTATCATTGCTACAGCGGCATTTACAGAACTGCACATGAGAAGTTAATCAGATCAAAGGGCAGAGAGTAAAAATTTATCTCATCCCTCTGTCCATATGGACATGCAGAGTATTCCATGTTAAAAAATAAAAAGATTCTTCTGTCTGTTAAAAAGTTTGCACCAGAAAGTTTGAGATCAACAGTAGACCAAATCATGGCTGGTACATCAGTCAATATAGCATTTAAATAGAGTTCACAGAGGAAAAAAGTAATTTTGATTCCTGACTTAGAGAAATTCCTGGCAAAGGAAGTAACTATGCTCAGCCCCCAAATAACCAAACACCCATCCACTGCATGTGGAAATTATTCTGCCATCATTTTACTACTCCAGCAGAGGTGGTGCATGGCCTTTCGAAGCTTTGGCTCTTTTCGAAGGCTGTTATTTTAAACATTTTAGTACTGGGAACTGCATGGAGATGGCAATTATGAAATTAGAGTGCAGTGTGGAGAATGTCACTTTGAAATCATTTAGCTCAGTTCATTTCCTTTTCAAGCACAATAGAAAGCAGATGGAGCAGGGAGGGCCAACATGCCACAGAACTCCCCAGGCCTTGGCCAGCACTCTCTTCCGCAGGTCTTACAGAGGGGTCACCAAATCCTCATGGAGTTATTATTCTTTAGGAGCACCACATGCTAGAACTCTGCCAGGATCCTGGTCTTTGGAGCAAGTTGCCTAAATCGTAGGTTTGTGCTCAGCATCAAATATTAGACCTAAATTGCTAACAAGGTCACAGGGACACAAGGCTCGCACCAGTAGAGCAGTGCAGGGGAGCCAGAGAGAGGCCAGTGGAGCACAGCAGGAAGATTAAGTGCTATGGAAAAGAGAGGCCTTGATAGAGGGAAAGAGGCCTCCAAAGAGTTGTCCAGTATGAAGGAAAGGCTGTTACCAAAGGAAAGCGTTGCCATATGCAGCAAGAGTTGGACAGGAAATTTTAATCTTGACTTGCAGCAAAGATACACTGAGGTCAGGAGAGCAAAAATAAATGAAGTGCAAGGTGCAAGGGGAGTGAAGCTTTGAAACCTCAGAGTGTAGTTGATGCTGCATCACCGGAGGTGGCAGGGAGGAGTTACAGGAATTTCTCTCAGGGACCATCTAGTTGAGATCTTTCCTCAGAGCAAGGGGATGACTTCCAGGGACACTGTTCTGCACAACATCTCTTGGATAACTTAATAAAGTCTGTTATGGCTTATTCTTTGTGTTCCTTATACAGAGAAAGAGGGATTCCCCAGAGGAGAATAACATACAATAAGAGAAACAGATTCAAGTGCTGGAGTTGCAGTAGAATCTAACAGAGACTTAGGAAGTCCAAATCCATTCCCTGTTAATGTAACAGGACAGATATTCCTCTCTCAGTGTCAGTAATGCAGAGAGCCCATGTCCCACTGCCCAGGGTTACTTCCACCAAGCAGCAACCAGAGTGAGCCCCAGCCTCTGAACCACCTCATGCCCAGCTCCAGTTTGACCCACGCAGCACACTCATCCCTTGGGCTCCGCAGCACAGCAAGCACATCAAAGGTGAGCTGTGCTCCAAGCTTTCTGGTACCCATTGTCCAACATGCAGGCAGCAGCCACATCACCACTGCTCCCCTTTGCTTCACCTCTACTGAACAAACTGCTTGTGCTCATCCACACAGCCCTTGGTACTATTTCCTACCTATCACAAGATCTGCCTTCTTAAAAACAGTCCATTGTGTCAGGTGGACAGACTTGTTCAGGTGGACCTCCAAGGCATAGATAAGACTGATGCCAAAGGTAAGGGCAGCTATCCCAGACTGATGGCAGGCATGGGATTCAGTGTTATCCTCTCTTCATGCTCACAGGAGGTGTCTATTCTCCCTGGAAGAATTTGTGTTGTGCGTCTAGGATTACCCTTGATGGAGGCAACACTTCTGTATTCATCTGTCCAACTTCAGGGCTTCCTGCAGTTCCCCTTCTAGAAACCTGTAGTGAAAGAGAAAACATCTGCAGCTTCCTTAGAGAGTTTTGGCATTCTGAGTTCTCACCAATATTACTGGTCATGTGTGCAATTGTGATAGAGGTCTGTGAGATCACTAGTTAGTCCGTTCATGCAATGTGTCCACTGAAAATACAGAAGGCTGGTACAGGTTGTTACCCTCTGTGCACTCTCCAGATACCCAAACAAACTAATAAAACTCCTTAGTATCCTCCAGAAATACCTCAGCAAAGAGATTTCCTCTCTTCCCCTTCTAAGTCCTAAACAGAAGGTGCAGAAATAACTACACCAGACACCTGCAAAAGAGCAGCTATTTGAAACACTGTTCTGTGCCATGGGAGCTAAGGTTTTCATCTTCCCTCAGATATTGGCAACAGAACACTTTTCAGCACCTGGGCAAACTCTACTGACAGTCTCCTACAGAGATTCAGGCACTGTATCAATACAAGTATGGGTCTGGCTGCCTGCAAGCTCCCAGCAGAGCATGTGATCAGCTACTTGACCTCAACATGACAAATCTGGGGCGACAGGCTGGACAGGTCATTGCAGCCTCTTGCATAACCCATTCCAGGCCACCAGTAAGCCACCCATAAGCCAGGTCATCAAGAAATCATCCTGGCAGTATCTGTCTTTCACTCCTCTGTCTTTCCTCCTCACATACCCTTCAGAGACAGTGTCCCTTTCCAGCTCCACTGCCAGTCACACAGCATGTACAGAGGTTTCTTTCCACTTCTCTTCCAGCCACCAGGAGCTTCAGTCTCTGTCCAGACCAGAGAGGTAGCCCTAAGGCTACCAAATATACTCGTATGTCTCCAGATTTCTAAGCCAACACCATGGCTATTGCTCCCTCATTTATTTTCTGCCTACTCATCTCCTTTGAAGTGTGTCTCCATGTTCTCCCTCTCTTTTTTTCACTGTCACTATAAAGAGACCTGATGACCCACCACCCTACAGAGAGGTCCAAATCACAACAGGATGTGGGTGTCTCTCCAGCTTGATACTGATGTTCACCAGCTACAGCACCCAAATCATACAATCATAGATACGCTTAGGTTGGAAAGGAACTTTTAGGCCATCAAATCCCACTACTAATGCAGCACTGCCAAGACCACCATTAAACCATGTCCCTAAGTGCTACAGCTACATGCCTTCTAAATACCTCAAGGTGTGGTGACTCAACCACAGCCCTGGGCACCCCCTCCCAATGTCTGACAACATTTTTGTTGAACAAATGCTTGCTAATAAACCTTCTAAACCTCCCCTGGCATAACTTAAGACCACTTCCTTTCATCCTATTGCTTTCATAAGAAGAAGAGACTAACCCCTCTCTCACCACAATCTCCTTTCAGGCAGTTAGTTGTAAAGAGCAATAAGGTCTCCCCAAGCCTCCATTTCTTCAGACTAAACACCCCCACATCCTTCAGCTGTTCTTCATCAGACTTGTGTTCCAAACCTTTAATCAGCTCCATTGCCCTTCCCTGGACATCAGTGTCCTTCCAGCCCCTCAATGTCCTTCCTGAAGTGAGGGCCCAGAACTGGACACAGAACACAAGGTGTGGCCTCACCAGTGCCAAGTACAGGGGGATGATCACTGCCCTGGTCCTGCTGGCCACACTATTCCAGGTACAAGCCAGGGTGCCCATAGCCTTCTTGGCCACCTGAGCACACGCTGGCTCATGTTCAGCTGTTGTCAACCAGGACTATCAGGTCCTTTTTCATTGGGCAGCTTGTTACACTGGTAACAACATGGCAATATCACCACAGTGTCAGAGAGAGCTGTCAGCCTTCCTTCTAGGAACACACTTCCAGGCCTGCATCTTCTTTCTCACCTAGTATTAAGAGGTCTCCACCTGAATGTCTCCTTGCATCAGGCCTGTATCTTTACTGGCCTCAGTAAAAAAAATCAGGCAAAAAGTCCTGGTGAGAAGTTTCCTTACTTTTGGGCACATACCTGTTTGCTTTAGGTCTGTCATTGGTGAAGGTTTCAGCATGGCCAGGGCAGCAACCCTTCCATAGAGGGAAGGTGCCACCTCATTGCTCTGGGACTGCAGCAGTGCTAACCACAGAGGTGCTCCATGCCATGCCAGAGCACACAGCTCTGCAGAAACCCTGACCATGGAGTAAGAAGGCTGCCAGGGTGTGACTGGATGGGAATGGCTGGCAGAGGGACAGAGGGGAAGGTGTCTCGCAGTAAGCTGGAGCTGCAAGAGTGTGAGCTGAGAGACAAGACTGCTGGACAGGGAGTAGATGCATTGGACTAAAATCATCTCAGTCAAATAAACTCCCTCTCTGCCTGTGATTGTAGCTTATTCCCACCTCTCCTGCCTGTCCAAGGGCTGGAGCACATGGGAGAGCATGTACTGTCTCGCACATCGCTTTGAGCAGCCACTGGGAATAATCTGCCCTGGGTGCAAGGAGCCAAACAAGGTATTTCCTTCCTCACTGTACTTCTGAAGAGCTTTCAGGAGACAATGCTCCTTTTACATTTTGTTTTAAGGAAATCAGTTCATTCAGCAGGGAGACCAAAAGCAACTTAACTAAAGAACATACAGCTTAAACTGTCGCTGTAGTTTCACCCTCTCTCCACTGCCCCATCAAAATTAACATAACATTCTTGATGAGGAGGAATGGCTAAATCTTTAAAAAGAGACAGGAAGGTGTTTGAACTCTAATGGAAATATTAAAACTCTTTTTTCAAACACATTTTTATGTATTAAGAGGCACAGACAATAATCACATGGTGTTTACACTGAGTTATTTAAACAGGAACATGGTGCTTGGCAAATTAACATATAGAACAATACTGCTCTGGTAGTTCAAATGATAATAAGACCTAATAGGATTTCCCTTTCCCTAATTCTGCTGAATCCAAGTAAGACTGATTTACAAGTCATAAATGTACAGGAGGTGGCTTCAGAGACAACAAAAGGCATTTCTATGCTCTGAAAAACAAGCTTTGAGGATGTGACAATACATGAAAAATTCCTTCAGCTGTTCCTCTGCTCAGCACGGTTTGGGTGAGCTGAGGCTGCCCTAGCGGCAGGTTTGTCATATCTTGCTTCATTTCCATATGCATTGTGCTCCTGTGGCTTTA
The DNA here is from genome assembly GCF_049639895.1 of Pseudopodoces humilis. Taxonomy (NCBI): domain Eukaryota; kingdom Metazoa; phylum Chordata; class Aves; order Passeriformes; family Paridae; genus Pseudopodoces; species Pseudopodoces humilis. The sequence continues at coordinate 52,162,731 of NC_142206.1, forward strand.
TTGGTGGCTTCATCTCAGCTGGTACTGCACCCCACTGCATCAGCATCAGCATCAGCATCAGCACACACAGAGCGAGTTCCCGGACTGATGGATGTGCAGAGAACAGGCAACGCTGGCAGGAGGCATCAGAAGTGTCCCTGCCTGGGGCGGGCTTGATCTCAGCAGTGTTTGAGGCAGGCATGCGGGAAGCACAGAGAGGAACAGGCAAGTGAAAAGTAAGGAAGGAGTAAGGAAATAACTCAGCCAGCAGAGACACAGCTCAGCTGAGTCTCCTGAAAATTCCTCAGAAAATTAGAAACCCAGCAAGATAAGCACATATGCTGGCAGGGACATGAATGTGTGAAGGGCATGCACACACAGATGTACCTGCGGGGAGGGCTCAAATGTGTGAGCCCTTGTCTGAATAGCAATAACCTCCTGGTTCCATTTTACTGCCACATCAAAAATAAAAGAGGTGCTGGATTATATGGTCTGGGACCAGCATAACAAAATGAATCTGCACAGGCAACAGCAAATCTTTATGTTTAAAGAAGATGGAGAGGGATGCACGTTTATAAACACAACAGACAGCAGCACTAAACAGTTTTCAGTGAAATCCACATTCATGTAAAATTCCAGCATCTTGAACTAAACACCTTCTTAGAAGTCATTGAATCCTAACAGCTGCAGCAAAATGCCTTCATTTGCAAGTGTTACTGGTGGATAAGCAAAATTATCTTGCTATTATTGCTATTTTTAGCAGCACCCATAATACTAGCTGCTTTCCAAACAGATTTCTCTCCAGTGAGCTTGCTACAACTGTTGTGTGCACGTGGATGTTAAATTATTTTCTTCTGTAGTACAAGTTGCTCACTGTAGGCTTCAAAGTTCAAAAAGCACCGTGGTGGGGAAAACTGGAGTCAAACAACCTAGAGACTATATTTTCATGAGGGCTATAGGAGCAATTATTTTCCTGCAAGCACCATTTATCCTTTGGACAATAAGATTTTTAATGTTGAAAACCATGTTTGATTTTAAATTCATAGTTAAATTCGTAAGAAAACACTGTGGTACTCTGTGTTTGAACTAACAATTTTATTTTATTTTATCACTGCTACAATTTCTGTGGACAATATAATCGTAAAATACCTCTGTGAATAAAAAGTAATAAGTGAAAGCTTAAAGATTTAGAGAATAATATTTCAGGAATTTTGCCTCAAATAACCAGGTTTTTTGTTTGTTTTGTGTGTGTGTGTGTCTGTTTGTGTGTGCAATTGTGAGCATGAGGAAAGACAGTGGTGTTCTGTCAAATAAAAAGAAAATCTTTCTCATTAGGACTGTGTTTATCACACTTTCAAATGTTCTGCAAACCAATGCCCCTATTTGTCACTGTAATTCAATATAATAAAAGCTGTCAAAACTGCTCACTTTGCTCACTGGAGACAAATTTGCTGAAGTTTTGCAGCATGAGACAAATAACACAGCACCAGATCCTCCAGCTTTTATTTCACTTTGCTGTATTCATATTGGCACTATTCATACTGGTTTCTGCAATTTTTGCTCAAGTAAGGGCTGAAAGTTTCAGATTTTGAACATGAGAATTTTTTAGAAATAAACAGCACAGAAATCCCATTTACAAAGTACATTGGGTGACTGGAATGGTGTTGCATGTGAGCTTTATCTCTGAAATGTCAAGCTTATTTCCTTCAGATTATTGCAAAATACAAACTAACTACATCCTTGATGAAATTCTCTCAAGGTCCATGAGGTCACTCTCAGGATTAAACACCGCCTGACCTTTTTTATACAGAGTCCAGAAGCACTGTATTTTGGTGCCTTTTAGAGATGTTAGTCTGTTTCACTGAAAACAAAGATTATAGATCTCTCCCCTCATGGGAAAAAGTTTGATGAAGCAACTCTCAGTTATTACCTTGTCCAGAGAATCCAGGACAACACTGTGTCCTTCTGGCAGTAGACAAAACAGACAAAGTTATCACTCAAGGACAGCCTTGAGTAATGGCTACATTTTCCATGATTTTAAAAAACACATTTTGATGCATTAAATAAAGAAAACATGTCAAGAGCTGTGTGTTGGGACTAGGTAGAGTGGCAGATCATGAGAAAAGCAGCTGGGACAGTGGTTAGGGCAGAAGATTAGAGTCAGCTGTTCTTTTTAGTCTTCACCACACTACTGACTTGTCCTGAGATTTGAAGAAGACTTTTATGGTAAAATCTATAAACTAGAGTCCTTCATCTCACTCTTTTGAACTGCCTTTCTGCATCTGTGCAGACCACAGCAGTTTAACATGTCAAAACATTTTCACAGGCTTAGATAAAAGCTGTGAAATATTAACAGCTGTAGTGGCCAGCCAATGCCTTTTTATCTCTTTTTGAACATGTGCCCAAAGACCATTTGATGAAGATGTGTACACCTCTACACCTGTAAAGAAATAGATTTCTACAAAGACATGGGGGGGCCTAGTAAGACCAGAGAACATGAAAAACAAGATGAAATCTACTGATGACTACAGCTCCTCTGACTGAATCCTTTATTGCAGCTGTATAGACAGACCCCTCCCTGAGTTTTTACTCCAGCCATTATTCCTAACTTGGCATCCAGAAGTCAGCCTTGGCTTCCAACCTGAAAAAAGAAAGGGAGATAGTTAGGCTAACATACTTTAGCCTCCATTAGCATCCAGGTATTGTGCATGTGATAAAGGATTGGATAAAACAGTGGCAAAAGTCTGCTATCTTGCAAGGTTCAGGAAAATAAACCACAAAGACAATTCAACAAAGTCCTCTTTGTTCCTGAATAGAACCAACAAAATGAAAGGAATCTGGTGGAAGAGAGAAGGTAAGAAAGAGGTCTGCTGCAGGGAGCAAGTACAGACAGAATCGCTCTTTGCCGGTTCCTCTGACAGAGCAAGTGCATGATTATCACATGAGCCTCACAAAGACTGGAATTAAAGGGGCTGACTCGGCTGTCACATCGCTTAAGCTGCACTGAGGTCAAAGGAGTTCGGACTAACCGAGGTCAGCAACACACAGCCTGGGAAATAGGGGTCTCTTTTTCAAAGCAACAATTGCTTAGGTTGATAAAAATAGATACCCAGAGCCCATGATGGTTTATAAAGCCATCCCTTTATACCAGATTCCCACAAAGTGCTCTATATAATCAATAGCGCTCTGAAAAGAACAGAACCACAATGTAGGCAGTCAGGTGGTCACTAGAAACAAGTGTAAAGGGCAAAACACACAAGAGAAGTCACCATCTGTGCTAACCCCTAAAAGACTAAGGGAAAAAATAATAAGTCTGAAATACTGGCACACAATGATAGAATCCAAATGCAAACAGGTGTCAATGGCATGACCGTAGGGGAGTCTGCTATTTGCAGGTCTCCACATGTCTTCTGTATATTATTTCATGAATCATGTCCCCAACAGAGACTTCTCTTTGCTGATTTCCAGAGATGCCACAGCTACTGATAAATGTCTCTGTGCTAAAAATAGTACCTATTCTCTCCCATGCCCTCTGTCCCCTTTCAGCCTCCACTTCATATGAATCAGCTCCAAGAGAGGGGCACTGACCTCATCTCACCAGGAATATCAAACATCTCCACAGCTTTGATGAACCTTTTGATGAGAGTGGAAAAAGGAGAAATGTACACATCAGCTGCGTAATCGTGTGCTGGATGGGTCTGGATGCATCCTAAGATTTGTGTTTAAAAGCAAAACTGATACACATCTCCTCTGGTATGCAAGCACAGAAAAGCACCCTTTGTTTTTGTGTGGTTTTGTGGGGGGTTTTTCTGGAGGCTTCAGTAGTATTTGGATGGGGTCCACAGAAAAATCTGCTAATTTTGTCATAGACATAGACCTATATCATCTCTGTCATTATCATCACTTTCCAGGTAAAACCAAGATATTAGTGGGTTTGTTGCTCCACAACATGGATTAAATAATTGTTTCTGCCCAACAAACTCATATTGACCTTTGAATCCCAATTCTTGAATCAGGATTTTCTATCTTGATGTTATTTGTGGCAACAAACCAGATTTTAATATCGTTTTTATAAATAAAGTCTGTGTCCCCCTCATTCCTCAAGCCATAGCACTGGGGCATCCTGGTAAAAAACTAGATCTGCTGTGACACTGATAGAGTGAACAGAGCCAAGTTTTCAAGAATCATTCTGCCACACCTCTTTATGGACAGGGAACTTGCAAAAAAAAAATAAAAAAATAAAAAAATCCTGAGAGAAGACAAAGCAAAGAGGCCAACCTATATGACCCCCAGGGGATCTTTACAGGTGTGGTCAAGCTGATAGTGCAGATGAACCTGAGAAAACAAGTCCTTGGGTAAGCTCAGTTATCCTTTACAACCTGGCTGTTAATGGCTATGTGTTTACCTGTCCTTGAGGAAAGGGCCTCAATTGTGCCTTATCAAACACAGAGGAATTCCCAGTGTCCTCAGGAAGGTCTGGGGCAAAAGCTAAATTGATAACTCCAAATACACTATCTGTGCCTCATCATTTGACACACTTTAAACTGGAAGTGCTGTTCTTTGTCCAGTGCTGTAACAGCGGAAAACTGCAGGTCTTTTTCATTTCTGTTCTTTTAATCCAATTCTACTGCATATTTTCTGTTCTCTTGTAAAGCTTTAGGCACTGCTGGTGCTGTGCCCCCTGGGTCAGATCACCTTGCCAAAGGAGATGCCAATGCCTATTGTTAAGGGGTTTGTGTGTGTGTCGAGGCCAGGTGAAGGACAGCTGTTTCCACTGATGCTACCTTACAGGATCCTGGAGGAAGCAACACAGAGTGATTCCACAGAGGGAAAGCCAGCACCTACAATGGCTGTGAAGGGAATGAGTAAATAAATCCTCAGACCATGGAATTTGGGCTTTCTGATACATCTGGAATCCAGATTGATGAGAAGATGAGAAGATGAGAAGATGAGAAGCAGGCACTCCAATCATGGGCAAGGTGAGCAGCTTGTTCTTACAGACCTGGAAGTGTTTATTCCTGATCTGCTGGACACTGAGAAGGCTGCAATCCACCAAACAGTAGCATTCTCTGTTGAGCATTCTCAACTGAAAATGTTTTGGTTTTCTCTGTAAGGAAACTTATTCTTGTATCTCCAAAGTGATGGGAAGTAATGCCAATTTCTCTTTCTGCGTGTTGTCACCAGCTCCTCAACTCAGCATGTCTTGCTGGTAACTTATCCTTCCATTGCAATAAAGCAGCCTTGGTCTTTCACACCATGTTAAAGAAAATAACCAGCAGAGTATTTAAACCAGGCTTGGCTTGACTGCAGATTTCAATTGAGTTCAGCAGTAAAAGGAAACCCTATTAGTACCACTTCCCCACAGCTAGCTTTGCTCAATGCCTAGTGTTAAGATAAATTATGTTCTTCAGTGTGTAGGATGAAATAAGAGTTGCTATCACAGCAGGATGAGTTTCTCAAATCTTACTTATATTAGGCAGCAATCTTTTGTTCCCACTGAAGGAAAAATTTTGAAAAGAGATAACCAAGCTTATCTTGGAGATCTATCACTTGGGGCCATAAGCCATGAGCCGTGTAGACTCACTTAGTGCAAAGTATATCATTCTGTTTAACAGCCTTTAACAGGGACTTTGACAGAACTATTATTTCCTTCTGAATGATATATAAACAAATTCAGTTCTACAACTTCATCTCCAGACATCTCTGTTCATTGTTCTTTTATTGCCAGTATTCCTTGGCATGGTTTAAAAACTACTGAAGTATTTAATAGCTGTTTAAAAGTAACAGCTATTACTAGTTAAACTAGACTATAGTTTAACTATAACCATAAATGGAGGACAATTAAATGTTGCCTTTGCAATTAAGGTGTGTATGGAGAAGGATTTAAGAGAAATTAAATTATAAATCCAGTTACTCCATTATTCTCTGTATTTTAAGTGAGAAAGTAAAATGGGTTCGCAACATTAAGTACAGGGTAAGACTCTTCTGAGTCTAATAGAAATATGAAGGTACTGTTAGAGAGAATTTGCCAGTTGCTTAGCCATGGGAGAGCCACTTCTGGGACTGCTTAGGTAGGGATTCTTGGCTCTACATCTCAAATGTGATCAACATTTTGCTTGTAATTCTTGGTCACTAAAGGCTATGCCAGTTGTGAACGAGAATGTATTTTCCATTCAGATGGAGAAAGTAGGGGGAAAGGTATAATATAGAGTGTCTCATTTCTCTTGAGATCTATCCAAGACCTTAAAAAAAATAAATGGAAATCTTTCTGTTGAGTTCACCATGCTCTGGATCATATCCTTACAAAACTTATTTTATTGTCAAGTCCATTCCTTCTTTCCCATTCTGTTGCTCAATTTGCTCCTTGCTATTGGGAACTTTTTTGCAAATATTAATAAATCTGTATAATCTTTGGCCTTTAGCTGAGTCTCAATTCCATGGCACACTGTTGCACTATATGCGTGACTGCATGGTTGAGGGTTGCTCTGGAAATTACTCATAAAAATTAATTGTCTGGTAATACCACAATTGTCAATATGTGTAGGTTGCAGCATTTCCCCTGTGGGCTGTTGTAGCAGATCATAAAACTTCATTTCCAGGAAAGTTTCAAAACTTTTATTTTCTAGGGAACATTAATTATCAGAGTCCAGATGACCTGTCCCATTTCTCCATTAACTTCATCTCTTTTTGCTCTCATCAGACGTGGTAATTTGAAGGCAACTGGCAGCAGATCACAAGTCAGGCTCCTGGTTTTATGCCCTGGTTTCATATCATTGTCAGCTGAAGTGTTTAAAGGCAGCCAGACTCAAGCCTAATCCCCAAACGAATGTTTGAATGTGACCATTTCCCCATTGTTAAACTTTTGTACCAACAGCTGATTTACAAGTCTGACACTTATGCAGACATATGCTTTGGCATTCTGCAGACTTCCTGAGACTCATGCCCTCCAGCACTGCTTGTTGACCTCCCCTTCAAACTCAGGACATTGATGGACCATCACAATGGACAGAACACCCTGGACCTACATGGTTGTAAAAGCTCTAGTCATGGCCCCGTTGGAGTTTACAGTGATGCATTCTTTCACTGAGAGATTATATTCTCCTGAGACCAAACCTTCTGCAGGTACTTACCAGTTCTTATGAAGTTCTTATCTGGGGAAGATTCTCATGCCTAGGATGAAATACATCAAAGAGCAAGAAAACGTCAGCTCCTCCTAGATAATCATCCTGTGATCAAGACACTGACTGGTGGCACAGGAGTCCAGATTTCAAGTTTCTGTTCTGCAAGACGTCAGAAACCCATATTCCAGGCCAGCTTTCTGGCCACAAAATATCAAGCTATTCTTGTATTCTGTCTCTCCTGTTGGACCTGTTTCACTTTGTATAAATAAATAACCATTAATTGAACAAGGGCTTGAACTCAGGCTGCCCATTGAACTGTTGCATTGGTCATTCCCCAGGTCAGTGAACAGGTAACTGCTTGTATGAAGTTAGCAAGTGGCAGAGCAGCAGAGGCAGCTGGAGGGTCCCAAAAATGCAAGGGAAAAAAAGAAAACCACTCAGTAAAGTCATTTAGTAGAGTATGAATCGCCTGTTTTTCAGTCCTTGACCTGAATGAGGAAGAAGGACTGCTAGCTGTTCTAGGAGAGGCTTTGTCCGGTCATCTGAAAGGTCATAATTCCATCAAATTTTGAAAAGAGCTAATATTTTAAAGTCATACTTTCTTCCTTTCTGAAATAAAAAAAAAAAAAAAAACCAAGAAAAAAAAAATACCTTTAGCTAAATGATCCTCTAACAAACCCTTTGCATTAGAATGCAGGTGCTGCATATCTTTAGCATCACAATATCTTGAGTCTTAAAGTTTCTGGAACCTCTGCCCCAGACATGAAAAAGGACCTTGCTGTTCCAATTCCAATTGATTTCTTCACCTAACACTCTTCCCAGCTTTGCTGGTATTTTTCAAATGAAGGTTTAAGTCTATTACTTGCACATTGTTTTCAAGTGATGAATATGAGTTTTAGTCATATTTAGTCAAACAGAAAGATAACTGAAAGCAATATGGAAAATTCAGTGATTAGTGTAACATTGTCATAAAAGATCATATAAAAGGTAAGACAAGGACTGGAGAGGTTGAGTCCTAATCTTCTTACCTCGCTGCTAGATAATATACTGCAATAACTTTAATATTTACATTTGATGGTCAAAAATATTTCTTTTCAAGCATCTCTTTGATAAGGAACTTGGATTAAGTTCTTTGATTATGAACTAAAATCCTTGTTTTAGTCAGATTCACCTCTCCATAAGCATATCAACAAATTGGTATTTCTGTAGACATAAGAGTCTGCTTTTTCTTTAATGTCATATAATCATTCTCATAAGCACTTGCATAAAATCAGTTAAGAGTTAACCAACTAAAATATACAAATATGCGGGAGGTTTTATGAAGAGCTACAACTTCAAAAGGAGTTGGTTTAGGGGTCATGACCCCATTTTTTGCAATAACTTATGCATCACGAACTTACGTAATTGGCAGCAGATAACATATCACACTCTCAGTTTTATGTCCTTGGTTTGACAACAGTGTCAATTGAAGTATTTGCTAACTGCAGAACAAATGGAGCCTCATAGATGAAAATGTTTTCATTCCAAAACTGGTGTTTGTAGCAAAACATTCCCCCATTATTGTTCTTTTTTAATATTGCTAAATTCAGAAATGGATAGGGGTATACACATCATTTTGGACATAAAAAAAAATATTTCTGAATATAATTTATCCTAGCAAAATGGAAATACCTGAGAAAGGAAAGTATATATTTTTCTAAACAAAATATTGTCAACACAAAAGAACACAAATGAAGTGGCCTTGGATCTCTAAATCTTTGTTATCTTTAGAGCATGAAGCAGGTTTAAGATAAATTATTGGGAAATGAGCAACCTGGATTGTAAAATGTTTTAGTAGGGTAGGTTTAAGCCTATGTCTTCCTTTTCCCAGAGATTGCATAAAACAGTAGTCGAGAGGCAAGTCTAGACTGCTTCTCCCTGTGGAAACTGGACACCTGTACCATCCACTTAAAAGGCCCATCCTCTTGGGACATTGGAATCTTCACAAGTCACAGCAGAAAATGCATAAAGCAAAAAATTATTATACAGAAGGGAGGCATTTAAAAGAAACCTTAGTGTCTTAAGGTCTTAATATCTATTTAAATTCAATGGTAGAGAAGCCAAAATTTATTGAGTTTCTCTTTGAGTGATCTGAGGCTTAGGAGTATAATTTGTTTGGGGTTTGGCTCTGAAATGTGTAGTTTGTGGGGTGCAGTTCTCTTTCAAGACACTTCTTTCTCAACAGTGAGCATATTGATACACACAATATTGAACAAAATTCCCAAAACTCTACAATAGAGAGGAAGAGAATGGTGGCAAATTTATTAAGGTGAAGTTTTCCGCTTGACTGAATTACAAAGTAACATCAGGAAACAATTATATGCCATCAGTTTAGTAAAGTATTTGTGATTATTTCTCATCTGAACCTGCATTTAAACTGACCTGAAGAAAATATGATATGTGTTTTGGAATCTGGCTCACAGTATATTATCACCTATGATGTGTATTATTTGGTAGACAAGATTTTTGAGTCAACTTTGTTAAAAACTTTTGATATCTGGGAGAGTAAATTGCCTTCAATGAGACTTCATGATGTAGCTAAAGTAGCACAAGTTATTCATAACAGACAAGGAAAAGAAAAAATTATAATGAACAGCAGGACAAAGGACATAAAATTTTAAAAAGGGAAAAAATGAAACTGATACGCATAAGAAAAAGGGGCACCCATTATAGAATCATAGAATCATATAATGGTTTATGTTGGAAATGGCCTTAAAACTCATTGGGTCCACTACTAAGCCATGTACCCAAGTGCCAGATCTACATGTCTTTTAAAGACTCCTAGGGAAGGTGATTTCACCTCTCCCCTGGACAGTCTCTTCCACTGCTTGACAACCCTTTTTCATTAAAAAAGTTTTCCTAATACCCAGTCTAAACTTTGCCTGGAACAAATTGAGGCCCTGTCCTTTTTTCCTACTGCTTGTTGCTTGGGACAAGAGCCTGAGTCCCACCTCACTACAACCTTCTTTTGAGTAGTTGGAGAGAACAATATGGTCTCCCCCCAAGCCTCATGTTCTCCAGGGGAAATCTGGTCCACAGGGATGCCATAAACTGACCAAACCTATTTCTGTTTCTCTATGTAGGAACAACTGTATCTTTCTTCTTAGCAAATTATTTTTTGCTTATCCTTTTCTTAGGATATTAAATTAATCCATTTCAGCATTGATTTTATTCAACTTCCATAGTGCTTCATTGTCCTTATCATTACAAACATTTTCCTGATGTCTGACTCAAATTTCTCTTGTTGGTATGTAATGTTGCATTCAGCTCTGAACAACACACACACAAAAATATTTGGATTGTATCTGCCACCAGCATTATAGTTCATCCTTATATATTACACTCTGATTCTCATAAAAAAAACAAACTAATACACGCAGACTTTCAGAAAAAACTAAATCAGAAAATGCATTCCAGAAGCCCATATAATGATCTCCAGCCAGTACATACATGCAGTTTGAGGGACCAGCCCAGAACTATTCCAAAACCTTAAAGCATGCATGACTGTGGATGTTAAGCCCTCAGCACCAACCATTTTACTCTACAGTTTTGCTTTCACCCCACACTCTTACAAGGCCACACTACTTACTAAAGTAGACACAGCTGCTGGCAAACGCTCACTGAGAACAGCAAAAACTGTGATGGGATGGAGAAGGTTATTAATTAGGACAGAGGAAGCCAGATATAAAAAGGCAGCAAAAGGCATTTTATAGCCATGTTTGCCCTGGCCCCCCATAACATAGAATAATTATGGTCATGCAGCTGTGCAGCCCTTTGCCTTGGGGTGATCAACACTCTGGGTTTGAGGACACAAAGGTAGATTGTAAGAGCCAAGAACGATATTGCCTTTAATAATGTCAGATTTTAATTTGGTATCTCAGAACATAACCAAGGATAAGATGTAGCTAAGATAAGAAAAAAAAAATAAATACTTAATTTCAGAATACAATGAACTGGCATGACGTCTCTTAAACAATGGAACAGTCTCCCAGACTCTTCCCAGCAATGGAGCCTGTTTGTTTGGTGCTTTTATAGCCAGATTGGCAAATGCTAGAAAACAGCCTGCAGGATATAATCTTGCTTTGGCAAGAGATTGGGCTGGATGATCATTTCCATCTAAGTTTCCTCCCAGTTCAGGCTGAAGTTTTGGAAGCGGAATCTTACTTTCTTACTTTGTACTTACCTTTTGAAACCATATTTCAGCTGGAGCTCCTAGATATGACACTTAGCCTCAATAAATTCTGGTTAGAGCTCTTGGGATATGCAAGATGGATGATACAAACCTCCTTAGAGATGACTGGACTGCTTCCACTGCTGTGGGGAATCTCAGAACAAGTCTTTGATACCCACAGAAATGGATGCATGCCTGTGAATGTGTGAGAAGTCAGTGTCACAAGTCCCTTTAGGCTGGCAAGAAGTAGCCCAGCATTAGCTGAAACATTGTGCAGCACTATGAACAGGTGAGCTTCTATTTCCTGCAAAACAGTGGAACACAGTGACACAACCTCTGGATTCAAGCTGGCTTGTACCTTGTCAGTCTGCTACATGCTCAGAGGAAGCTTTCACCTGCTTTCATAGAAATGGCTTTGATTAACTGGTAATAAGCAAAAATAAAATCTCTAAATCCCAAAAGAGCTTCTCCCTTTTGACTCATAACATGGTGCCTCATTTCTTTAATGCCTGTCATCAGAATGTAAGTATACTGAGGCATGAATCAGTATTATTTAATGTCTAATAAGGATCAAGCAATTAACTATCTTGACCCAACAAAAGCAACAGAAGCCAAGGGAACTGCACTGTGCTCACAGACAGCAGTCGATAGTGTTAGTGGTTCTTTGGAGCCAGTTTGTCCTGTCAAAATTTCTGTTGTGTTGAACCTTCTTCTCTAAAAATTTATTTCTTAAAAATATCCCAGTTTAGCTATAAATGGGTCATATAAGACTTACAAGTAATTTTGAAAAATTACAGCCACATTCTTGAGTGGAGAGGCCACATTTTTATTTCAGCAATATGTATATAAATTAGAACCTTTCCTTCTCTCTTTCTATAATATAGAACAATGCTGTTTACTGGGTTATATATTGTAGCCCTTCAACACAAATACATGCACACTAAGACCAAGACCACCAATACCAAATGCAGAATTATTTATTGCCATGTGAAAGGTACACAACACAACACAGCAAACAGAAAAAAAAAATTGAAAACAAGTTTTAAGATTAGGATTACAGAGCAGAAATAACAGGAGAATTTAAACACATTGCTGCCCCGAAAGGATGCGAATTTCAATGGAAAATAACTACCAAATGTTTCCAAAGTCAACCACAAAAAATTAAATAAGATTCAACTTAAACACAATTTATTCTGAAGATTTTGTTGTTACAGAGTCACACATGCATGTAGAATTCATGGTTATTTCTCAAAAATTAAACTCTTCTGGACTCAGATTTGTGTAAAACCAAAAAAGGGTTTTAAAAAGAGAAATCCCTCTATTCTGTGAAACAGTTTCTGGGAACTTTCCTGGAAATCCCAGCAAGACCAGCCAAAGAAAATTATCTATGGGGAATTGTGATTGTTGCAGCAAATGTGAGCTTATACTCTGATTCATTTAATTAAGTTCTTTGAGTGAATAATGGGATACAAAACAAGGGGTATACTGAAGAAGAGTAATCAAGCTATAACAAGATCTCTCCAGTTATTAACTAAATTACACAAATGTAAATCCAGATCAGCAAAAAAGCCCTACCGCACTCACATGTTATGATTTTTCAATAGAAGCTTTAAAGCAGCATTTGTCAATGGTGTTAATTTTAAATTATATGGCTAGTGACAACACTGTATACCACCCAAGACTTCAGCATGCTGGGAAAATCACATTTCTCTTTTGAAGTTATATTTCAAAAAAACAATCATTTTTGAATTATATTAATGGGTACAGAGTGACAGAAGAAAACACACACAGTGAATAAGTTAAAAGAAAAAAATAGATGTATGAGATATATTAAACCTCCATATTCCAAAGCCTGAGTGACTTTTCATTTCTATTTCAATTTAAATGAATAGTAATGTACAATAATTGTGGTAGGAAAATAGAAACTGTTCTCTCATAAGCAATTCTGCTGCTTCCAAACAACAGCACTGTTAACACATTCATTTGTATTGTACTGTATTAGTAATAGTCAAAAATTGTTATGAACTTGTGGTTATTAAGTGAAATGCATTGATAGGTCCATGAATTCCTCTTGGACAAGCACATGAGACACTCAGCAACTATGGATCTGAGGCTATTATTAGCATTGTCTTCGAGTAGGTCAGCAGCTACATTTGGGTGAAGACTGGTCTCCAGTGGTCCACAAGTAGATGCACATCTAACCATGCTTATTGTGGTACAGCTTGGAGATATGACATTAAATCCTGGGAGTGTAACAGGAAGAAATGCCATACTCAGAGATGGAGACTGAGATGCTGCTAAGTTAGAGCTGATGTTGATAAAATTTTAATGAAGAGTAGCAACAGAGATGAAAAGAGACATAATGCTTTATATTCATCTCTGCAGTTTCTGATGTACCATTCAAAACACCACCATAACTAAGGCAGGCCAGCTTCGACCAGGACTTCCAACAGGTTTTTTTTTTTCAAGGTATGCTATGTCTCAGTATGGCCTTGAAAATTTGCCTTAGTCACACCTTGTGTTTCAGATTACTCACAGGTTTCTGTGACATTTTTATGTTCAAGCTGGGGAAGATCAAACAGGCCAGCTGAAAAAACTTAATGCACTTCATTTTTCCTACTGAAAAAATAAAAAATAAAAACGAAAACAAAAGAAAAGAAAACCAAAACTTCAGCAAACAAAAGAAAAACCTACCAAATATATTTGGAAGAAGAGTTGTATTTTGGGCATTTTTAACACTATCCAGTTCCTAATACACCAGATTCTGGAGTGACTCTATACAGCTCAATTACATCAGAAAAGGAAGTGAAAATTTGCACCCCACACTTCAAATGCATATGGGGAGAGGAATTCTGCATTTGAACAGCTGTCTTATGTGGAAAGGAGTGACTTCATTCCCAACACACAAGATATCTGAACTGTCAGAAAGCTGCTAACAGCCTCTTTAGTACTGCCATCCTCATGTACCTCAGGACACAAAGACCTGGGCTGAACTCCAAAATTACATTGTTCAGCAGCTGAATGACAAAAATCCATCTAGAATTACAAAATTATACATCAAATTAACATGAAGTAAATAATGAATTTTGCAGTCCTTACTTAGTAAAACAATTTCCTCACATCACCTTTCCCAGAAAGTGAAGGCTGAGACATAATATGCAGTGATAAATTAAATCTCATAAAAACGTTACTGACATGTACAGAAGTACCCTGCTTTAAGTGCTTTCTAATTGAATGCCATTCAAATAAATGGCAAGTTATTGGGGGTCAGTGGCAAGCATTCCATGAGGATTTTTCAGCTATTCAGAGCTGTGAATCTAAGGTGATGTATTGTTAAATTAAATATCTATAAAAGAGGGCTGTGGTTACAGAGTTTGATGGCAGTGAGCACTGTACTGAATCTAAATGTCACCTTATTTATCATCCTGTATTATTTTTAGAATGTTTAGTGCTAGGAAATATACTTATGCAATTTTATACTAAAAACTCTCTATAATAGAAAAAAAAGTTGATGCCAGAACTTTTCAGAAAAAAGCATTTTCTGTTTCTACAGTTCCCATAGCTGTGAAAATAAGCACCTCTTCAACTGTAGTCTATAACTGCATTCACCATATCAGGTCATTTTAGGAAACTTCCATGCAGGTGTTTAACCAATTATGGTTTGATGTCCTAAAAGAAAAAAAAAAAGCATCAAACACCAAATAAAGTAAATATTTTTTACACACAGAATGGAGGATAAATGTTTTCTAAAATTCTTCTCTGACCGATTAGAACCTAGAAATGAGAAAAAGTTCCAAACACCTTCAAAAGTGATTCATTAAATGCTGGAGGCAGTGTCACTGCCTCTTACTGCCACATGCTCAAATTTTATCAGCTCGTGTCAGAGACCAACTGGCCAAAGTGATGGTAGCAACCACTAACTAAGCAACTTCTGTCCTGATTACCAAGATGAGCTGCTGCTCTCAAAAAACAGGGCTGCTCAGCACAGGATCCTGTTTTCTCAGTAAACACAATTTTTCAGCTTTGTTCCCCCTAAAAAGGGTTCATATTCATGGAGCCTGCTAGGACTAAATTTGGGTGGTTCTTAGCAATAGATAGCTATTAGAACCAAAATATTCTCATTAAATCAGACAGATCTAGGATCCTCCCCTTCTTGCTTCTTAATTGTCACCATGACAATGTCAACACTTCAATCATCAGTGCTGAACATATGTGAGATGTGGCCCAGCTTGTCTCTTGGAGTTGTTACCTAGACTGCTTTCAGAGGCACTGCTGCATTTGGCTTATATTTTTTCAGTTTTCTTGACAGTCAGAAAGCTGGAGAAAGGGGATGGGAATCAGACAACCATAGAGGCATAGAGAAAATAGCAACATAATGCCCAGTTCTTAGGTTAACAGAACAAAACTTCTTTAAAGGCCAACTTCAACACCACTATTGGAAGGAGCTGATGGCAGGACTGATTGCTGCAATGTCTCTTTGGCATCTGACTCAAAAAGAGGTGTGTGCTTTTTCACATTAGCTGGGGTCACTGTAAGTCATATCAGGAGCAGATGAGGGAGCTGGGTTGGTTAGCCTGGAGAAAGGGAGGCTCAGGGGAAACCTTACTGCTCTCTACAACTACATGAAAGGAGGTTGCAGCCAGCTGGGAATCAAAGCAATCAGTGACAAGAGGAAATGGCCTCAAGCTGCACCAGGTGAGGTTCAGGCTGGACATCAGGAGGAATTCCTTCTCTGAAAGGGTTGTCAAGCATTGAATAAAAGGGTTGTCAAGCATTGAAATGGACTTCCCAGAGAAGTGGTGGAGTCATCATGCATGGTGGAGATGTTCAAGAAACAACTGGTCACGGCACTTAGTGCTATGGTTTACTTGACAAGGGGGTAGTCAGTCAAAGGTTGGACTCCATGATCTTGCAGTTCTTTTCCAACCTAAATTATTCTGTTTATAGGAAAAAGTTGCAGCTGAGTTAAACGAGGAAATATTCCTCATAATGGAAATTAAACCTTTAATATTGTAGTACCTTTAATATTATGTTACATCCTTAGCGTTAATTTGGTATAAAAGTGTTTCATGAGCATGGTTTTATTTTTACCAAAGTCTTTGGAATTCTTTTAAAAGATGTTTACAGTAGTTAAAGAAAGATCACATTTTAAAGGTACATTTCTAATTACATTCTGGCAGAACCTTAGCTGGGAACACTACCAGCACTATTTTGATAGCAAAAGCTGTGACTGTTACATCAGCTAAGGTTATCTGCTGTCTGCTTACTATCACAATCAAATTAAAATACAAGAATATGGTCAGCAGACCATATATATGACATAGAACACTGGGGTGCAAAAATTTGGAACAACCTTAGGAAACCTGTGAGTATACAGAACAGGACTGGAGTATTTCACTGGAAGAGCTAAACAGCTTCAAGGACCAAAGCAATATGAACAGGATGAAATCCAGAACTGCCTAGCTCAAATTCATGAAGCTGGCAGCAAAAAATATCACAATAAAATGGGCACTTGCCAGCTGCACGTGGAGGAGAAAACTCTAGATGGTTCAGTCAAAGTCAGGGTTAGTATATAAGCCCCTAAAGAGAGGCAGCAATGGTAAACAATTCAAAAACACATGGGGTATTTCCAGCAGTGAGGGATGTGTTGGTCATACGTCACTGGAATACTGTGTAAAATTTAGGTCACTCCTTTCAAGGACAGACACAGCTGTGCTCCATATGGGGAAGTTCCACAGCCACAGCCCTGTCACACGGCCCCGAGCATGTGCCTGGGCTCCCATGTTTGTGCCTGGGAAATCCCATGCCATGCACTGCATGAGAAGGAAATGCAGCCTGTGGGAAACGTGGACAACACAGATGGCCAGCAAGCCACAATCCGCCCGAGCCTCCTCGGTCGCACCAGGCTCACCAAGATGGGTTGGCTCTACAGTGTGTTAAGAGAGGCTTCAGAACAAAATGTATCCAAACTTTTCATTTGTCCTTTGGGTTTCCAGTAGGTCCAAGCCATATTGCACAGCGGTGCCCAAATAACACAGCACATGTAGGGTACACCCAGCACGTCCCTGACATGCCATGCTCCTTGCCCAGGTGTTCAGCTGTCAAGCTGCATCTGCATTTGTCTGTGACTTCCAGATGTCAACCTGACCGATGAGAATGATTGTGCTGAACCAGTGGCCATATGCTCTGCCAAGCAGTGTTAATGCAAGGAAAAGGAGGAGAGAGCAGAGCCATCTTTTGTTCTCCAATTAATTCCTTCCTATATGATGCAGGAAAATGGACTTGTCATGAAACCAATGCAGAAAATTGCTTCTAGAAGGATCAGAGAAATGGAAAATCCATCTCATGAGAGGAGACTGTGCACACATCTGAACAAACAGGTGCAGACCAATGTGAGCCTCAGCTGGCCTCATACTGTCCCAAAATCCACATGGCCTGAATTAAATCAGTGCTAATGAGGTCTCCAGCAGAACTCACCAGCTCAGGCTTAGCATTACACTGCCATAGCCCTACAGGCAGCAGGAGAGGCTCAATTCGTATCCCAGCTCACTGATATCGTGAGCCGAGAGGCTGGGTCTGCCTGTCCCCATCAGTGCCAACTCACCCCACAAGAGTTTGGCTGGTTAGTCCCAGTGGAGCAGTGCCCGAGGGGGTAGGACTGCCCTTAATTATTTTAAAGGTCTTTTCTAATCTAATGATTCTACAATTCTTTAATTCACAGAGAAAGGGGAGACAGGATAACTGCCTCAGCAAAGAGACAATGTTGGCACACCAACAAGCAGTGTAAATATGTTATAGATACAGTTAAGCTGAAAATATGAATAATTCTATCCATTATAGCAGCAAGATCCTGGAAGAGCTCTCACAAGTAATGGAGGAAAACTGCAACAAATTTAAAGGTGATGCTTGATTTTTCTGAGCACATCTGTGCCAGAGAGGTGTCTGAAACACCCACAATTGCCCCATAAGACCCCATCCTGAAAATCTCTGTTCACTGTGAACTGCAAACCAAAATCCAATTGAAATCAGAAATTTAATTAAAAGCAGCGCTTCTGAGCCAGCTGCTGCCAGGCATTACGCTGGTAAAAAGTGACAGCTGCTTCATTGGCAGTGCAATGTCAACAACTGTAGAAGAGGCCAAGGAATAGACATGGACCAAAACTGCTCAAGGATCACCCCATTTTGAAGAAGGTATTTGTGAAAAGGCTTCAGAGGCTTTTGTCTATGATTTCATCAGCTAAGGTACTTTACTCGTAGTTTATATTTATATTTTGCTGCTGTCTTCCTTGTTTGGGGTTTTTTTGGCTCAGTGGGATCATAATGCCAATTAAAATTAGTTAAGAGAGAAAATGTCAGGTTTTCCAAATACAGCATAATTGTTCTTAAAAAACTGTTCTCTCATTACCTATCAAAGCCAGGGTTTTTTTGCAATAAACGTGCATTTCAGAGATCTTTCCCATTTATACAGGTGGATTTAGATCCCTTTGATCCATTTAATTTGTATATGCAAGTATATGATTCCCATTTTTAAAAAGGAGTCATTAATATTTTTCTAAAAAGGCAGTATTTCCTTGTTTTAAGAAATTCAAATTTGGTTTCAAGTAAGACAGAGTAGCAAGGAATTAGTATTGTGGCCATTAAATTAAGTTCCACAGGGAAGGGTGGACCATTACACAGAATAATTCACACATTGAAGACAGTGAACTGGAACCCAAGTGTTTCATATCTAAGTTTAAAAGTAACTATTTAGTCTTTGGGTTTTTTTCCTGCTTGAGCTTCAGGTAGATGTGATGTGCCCTCAGAAATGATGAGCTGCATCACATAGATATGCTTGTCACAGTTTTTCCCTGTGAAGAGACTATATTGCTTAGCCTAAGAATAACTTTAAAATTCACAGAAAGTGAGAACTGTTGAGCAGTTAAAAATAAAAAGTCATAGGAGGACGCACTGTTAGGCATAAACATTGAGACCCTTCAAATCAACTTGAGCTGTTGAGCTAACCTAAATATTTCAGGTCAGATCCTGATCCCAGTGAATTCAAAATGATTGGCAGGGATAACTAATGTTTCTCCTTTTATTTCTGTTTTCCTGCTAATGAGTATCAGATATAACATTGCAAGACTACACTGTAAACAAAGTGCAAAGTTAATCATTTTCAAAGGAACATTTTATTCACAGTAGGCTGTGTGGCGAAGGAATTAATCCTGAGTAAATAAACCATTAATGTTGATGAGAATATACAGAAAAATAAAAAATAAGAAGATGCAAGTTAAAAAATTAGTGGGTATATGATGAAAGCAAAATATACTGCTTATGAGGAAAATTCAACAACTGAGTAAGATGCTGAGTAATTTCATTTGTGTGTTAAATTATTTGCAATTTCCTCCATAAAAGTAAAAAATAGAAATTCAGGATTTTTATGCCAAAGATCTTTTCTTCATCCAAAAGCAGAGGAGCTAGAAGGTTTACACAATTTTATGTCAATTAAAATAGTCCATATAAACAACACATACCTGTCCAAATTAACTGACTTCCACTTCCAATTCTTTCTGGGAAAAGTCTGAGCAAGAAATACTGTATTGCAATATAAAATAAGCAAATTTCATCTATTTTGGAACAAGTGAAGAATTACATGTAGTTCAGATACTTCAAAATCTTTCTATCTGGCTGCAGAGGCCTATTATTAGGATGTGTTAAACCTCCCCAGAAACTTCTTTCTACTATTGATAAACAATCCACACATTACATTGGAAGATTAAGACATGTATTCTTTCCAGTCCTTATGTATGTTTGTCATTACTCCAAAACAACATTGCCAAACCTCCACCACAGAAATAGTAAAAATAAATACCAAAGGTCTGGGAAGAGAAATCCTGAGGTCACAAAGAGAAGGTAACTTCAAGGGAGTATCCTGGAAATTAAGTCTTATAAATCATCATGGGCTGAAAGAAACAAATTCAGCAATTGCATAATGCCAATTTACATGGCTAAAAATAATAAGAGTCGTGGGGTGAATGCCAGGAAAAAAAAATCACTGGAAAACTTCACAAACGTTTGTGTTCAAATAAAAGGCTTGAAGCAAGAAAGCTGTTTGATGAGAGCCTCAGTGCACAGCACTGGTGCCTTCCAGCCTCCTGCTTGGAATGCTGCTTGCTTCGAACAAGTCAGTCATGCTTACAGCAATCATTTACACAAAACCAGATCCCATTGTGTTCATAATATACATTTTAGTGATGGTGGGCATAAAAGGTCAGCAGAATAATCATCTCCATTCTATATTCAAAGTAAGCTGATACTTCTGCCTTCCTGGGTTAAACTCCTCCATTCTTGCTAAAATGTTTGCTCCTCTGCTCTACAGCTTATTCAAAACCATTGAACTACTGCTGGGTAAAACCATTTATATTGTAGAAAATGAGGGTCACCCTGAAGATTATCCTATACATGATCCCTAAAGATTTTCCTTGAATAAATGTTTTTGTAAATACTATTTTTTCCTGCCTTCCCCTCTGAGTCTGTTAGAGACTGAAAATGCAAACATGTGTATCATTTCAGGCAGGGCACATGCAATTGCCTTAAAACCTGAGAATTATTAAGCTATATTATATTCAATTTCTTTATATTCTACTGCACTTGCTGAGGAAAGTGAGATGATGAATATTTGACCCTGAGTTTTCAGAGCCCCTTTAGTCTGTTATCATACTACATTGGGCTTGGGCAAAATCAAAATCACAAGGAAAGCACCAGGAGTTTTGCTGCTGATCACTCACAGCTTTCACCATACAAACCTTGGGGCTCAGAGGACCAGCCTGTGGCAAAGACTTCCAGACAGCAATGAGAGCCCCCCTTGACAAAGGATCCCAAAGGAATGGTGTTCCCTTTACCCTGACAGAGGCTGGACCAAGTCTTTCAACTCCAAACTATCCCAGTAACACTTTGAGGACATACTCTTGCTATGCTGCCTTTTGAAAGATGAAAAACTAATCTGAGTTAACAGCCTGCTGTGCCCCTCTCTCTAAACAGTGTTAGTGTATTGAATTTTTCTGTCATGCACTGAAGCATATTCTGTCGTAAAACACTGCACACAGTGAATTTTGTTACAATCTTCTTAGGGGAGATTCAGATTCAAGCAAATTGCATCTCCTTATCCTCATCTACAGCACACCTGAAACAAAGACAATGGTAGAAGCATTTTCTTTTTTCTGCCAAGGACTTCATCTGTATTCACTGTGTATAAAGTCACTGCTTAAGTAGAACTCTATGGGGTTCCACTTCTGGACTAGACTGTTGTCTTTGCTGCAGAGCAAACCATTCAGATGACTGTGATTATACTGTACTACCAGGGGGCCTGGCCCAAGCTCTTGAGCCACAGCAGCTTTTGAGCAGTTTTCTTGATGGGTAGCAAGGATGTGCTTTGCATGGGGGTTTCTGGATAATCTGATTTCCCACTGATGGAGGTGTGTTAGCAGCTGCTGTTGAAGTTAATATTGCTGGCTCCCCCAGAAGCCAGCTGTGCACCCTATCCAGCTACATTGCCCAGCAGGACCTTGCAACAGCCACTGTGACCTCCTGTACATCTCCTATGCTCTTCCACTACACAAAAGGGTAAGACTATACACATTTGCAGTGAAACTTGTTTCTGCTCTTAACACATACTAACTATGCAATTTCACCCAGGGGCAGATGGATAATATTGCTAAGTCAGTCTGATGGGATGGTCCTGTTAGCCCTGCCTTGGCCACGAGCTGTGGCCATTTCCCTTGTGCCTCCCCTGCACCACAGATATCAATTAATTTCATCATTAGCAAGTTTAGGGAACTAACCTGTCAGGAAATAGCTCTTTTTTTCTAAAGCCAAGCTCTTCTGCCCTCTAAGTCCCCAAAGCACGTCACTGCAGATCACTTCAAGATCACACAAGACCCAGTGCAAGCAGAAGTGAGAAAGGATTAATGGGATGGAAAGTTGCACCTTTTGTCATTCAAGTTGCATTGAAAGTTATGCTATTAGACAATATTTTAGGGATTCTAAAGTAAACCCGCTCACCAAAACCATCTGGGTTTAAAACCAGAATTCTTTAATCCAGAATCTTTTGTTTATCTAGTTTCTAGTCCAGCCTGACAGGCTGATGGCCCAACAGGGGCACTAGAGAGCATCCATGGAGAGGCAGGTGCAGAAACCCACTAACACATCGTGGGGACTGTACACTTGGTCACACAGCAAAGCCTTGGTAGATGGTTCACAGGCTCAAGAAAATATTGGTTTCCACTTACTCAAGATGAGCACTGCACTAACAGACCTGTGGCTGTGGAATCAGCTCTCTCCAAATTAAACTCTTTCCCTGTTCAACCCAGAGTCAGCAAAAAGTGAGGGGGAAAAATTTTGAAAGCTTCAGTGCAGGGAACCTCTTTGTTATATATGACACACTTGTCATGTATTTGAAGGTAAGAGTAGCAGGGTGGGTAGGAGATTCAAAGGCCATGGCTCTGCTAGTGATTTTATAGACAAATCTGCAGCACAGCACTTTTTTCTTTCCATACTCCAGGCATTGCCTAGGTGCTTGGATTCGTATGTTTTTTCTGAGTCATATATATTTTATTTAAAAAAAAAAAAAACAGGCGGAAGGTAGGAAAATAAAAGCAGGTGTCATCTAAAAGTGGTGAAAGATTAAGAGAGAGGCAGCTCCAGAGACAGCCAGACCCATGTACAGTCTCCAGCATATGGTAACTTTTTTTTCCAGAGATGTCACTACAAGCAAACAACTGCAAATGGAGTTTATCCACCACCAATTTCAGCAATATAACATTTACCCACTTCTTACAGATACCAGACAGGTGAGTAATTTACCGCTGCACCTCTCTTCAGTCACCGGGTAGCCACTTAGATGAGTAGAAATTGTCCAACTCTTATTTCAGGAAAGTCTTTTTCATTTCCTTCACATAGAGTTCTACCACATTAACAACATGGAGCTTAGATGACATGAGAGGTGGAACTCTTCCAAAATACATTTCAGTTCCTGTCAGAAAGTATTGCGTGCCTTTGTGCAGGAAATTATAAAATAGAAAATAAACATGTAAATATACCATTTCAACACAACCTCTACATCAAAGCAGACCTGATGGTTTTAATTTCAGCTTTTTGAGGTTTTGCTTTTATAAGTTACTGAATTTATTTTGTAGCTCCTGTTTATGAAAAGAACTTTAAAAGACTTATAAATTACATTTATCAAATGAAGAAAAACTACAGCTATAAAGTTCTCAGAAAAAAGGAAATAATGTGAACCGTGTATGTGCACTTGTGTGAGGACACACACACACAAACTTATGTATTTTTAAGTTAGTGACTGCTGAACCACAGACCACATGCAGAAGAGTAAAAACCACCCATAACCAGATGTGCCACTGTAAAACCCATATTTTAGGATATATTCTATGAAATCCTCAGTATACAGGAAAACATAAGTTCCCACACTATTAATATCAGTGATATGGATTCCTAGAAAGACTAACTACCTTCACACACCTAAAAATAATCCAAGTTCCAACTGGGACGTACAGCCTTTGGGAAGTAGAGAGGGGTTTTACTAGAGTTAAAACACAGGATTTTGAAAAACATCCAGCTTAACACAGACATGAGAAGAGCAGCAAGACGTCACTTCAAACCTTCTGAGAACCAAAGGGCTGCAGAAGGAATTCCACCCTTTCCCACAGAGTTAATACATGAGCGCTCCACCTTGGCTGAGAATGTCAGAGCATGGCTTGTAGGACCATGCAGAGCCACCATTTGTTTCACCGTGAAACAGTGGCCTCAGGACATGGTTGAATTTTCCTGGGGCAGGAAAGTGTAGCAGTGGGCTAGTGAAGCAAAATGCTTCAGTTCTCTGCTCTATCCACAGTTGAAAAGAAACCCCAATTCAAAGGTTTCCTTCTAGCTATAAAAACAAAGCAAAGCTGTTTACAGGGAATGGAGAAAAAGTAATTTCCAAAGTCCCTATCCAGCTGTAAATAGAGTATATAAGACCAGATAGCATTTTTACCTCAGACTGATCTAGTAGAGCAAAGTTTGTTGATATTCAGGGTTGCAAACCCATCTGTTTACTCAGGCTTTGTCTGTCAGCATAGTTTGAAGAGGTCACTTTGAGAGATCAATTTTTTTTCCTGGGGGTTTCTTCAGAGCTACCACAATTTGTTATTGCGTCTCTTTAGAGGCTTTAATTTGTGGTTTTCAAGATTGCATAACTGCACAGAGAGGTGGTGAGAGGCCCACATGAACAGTTCAAAATAAGTTTGACAATATAGTAAATATCTACTCAGTAATTTTCCCTGGACTGAGCACCGTGGAATGCCAAAGAAGCTATTAATCAGGCTAGTGGATGAACATGGCTTTGTGAGGGCTGGAGCATACGTTTCTCTTCAGATGCTGAAATACTGAATTACCTTTATGTTGACTCCAACTAAAGATGATGCACCAGGGCGCTACAAACCAGGCACCAGATTAGATTGCTCTAAACCAGCCTATTCAGAACCAGATAAAGAAAAAAATAAAATGGGGTTTTAATTTTGCCTTTTATTTAGGGTTCTTGTAGTAAGTTACATAAAAATGAAGCAAGCTCCCTTGCCTCCCATGAGGAGGTTCAGCATTCATTTTTCCATTTTGTAGATGATAAGCAGGAGGATCCACAGACACGCACAGTAATTTTTGGAGCATGAACTGAGCCTGGGAAAATTGTGGGTCTTTGAGAATTTGCAGCCAGAGACCTGGTATTGGCCATAGGCAGAAGCAGGGCACTCAGGACCCACAGGCACACCGGGTTGCGTCTCCCGAAGTCAGTGTGACAGGCACCTGGGTGAGTGGCAGCTGCAGCAGCAGCTCAGAGTTGCATGAGCCACATTTGCATAGCAGAGGGCAGTGTTCAGCATTTTGGACAAGTAATGTCCTTTTCTGAGGAAGCTGGTGGAGAAATGATGCGCATGCTGCAAGCTGGGAACCCTGCAAAAATGGAGTGGCAAAGTTCTGAGCAGAAACACCAAACTACGTTTAAGCTCTGTACTTCTGGGACAGGTCTCCATCTAGTTCAGCAGGAAGGAATTTACAGGCCATAAATTCCTTCTGATGGGTGAAGACTGAAGGTGGCCAGTCAGTGTTTAGCCCTGTATACCGTGAACACTTTGTTACCGATACACAACCCGCCCAACCCAAAACCACTCGCGTGTGCACTCTGTGGACGGCACACAGGTCATGCTCGTGAGGTGACACCTCAGCCCTCAGTTTAAGAGTTTTGCCAGACCTAGTCTCGTGAGAAGCTTGTTTGTATGTCACTTGACAGGTGCAGAAAAGTACTGCTGTCTCCTCCTGGGACGGCGTAAAGGAGTGACTCGCTGCTCAGAGGGATGGAGCAGGACCCCAGTGAGCAGCGGGACATCGCAGACGCAGCGCTGTCCTGTCGCCTCCACCGTCCCCCCTGCCCACCCATTGTGCCGCTTCCCGCAGCCCCGGCCCCGCAGCGGCCGCGATGCAGCCCGGTACTGCCGAGTGCCGCAGGGGGCAGGTGCGGGGCCCGGGCAGGTGGCGGGGCCGGGGCAGGTGCGGGGCCGGGGCAGGTGGCGGGGCCGGGGCCAGGCGCGGACACCCCGGCCGGGGCTGAGGGCCCCGCGCTCCCGCCGGCGCCGCGGCTTCTCGGCCAACAGCTCCCTCTGGCGGCCGCCCGCGCCCTCCTCCGCCCGGGGCAGCGCCCACCGGCCCGCGCCCACCTGGTGCCCCCGCGCCGGGGCCGCCGCCGCCGCCGGGGCCCGACCCACCTGGCGCGGACCCGGGGGAAAAGCGGGGCCGGGGCAGTGCCCGCCGCCCGTCCCGCCGCCGCCGCCGCCGGAGGATGTGGCCGCGGGTTCGAGACCCGGGTGCTCCCGCGGCGCCGGAGCGTGCGGTGGGGTGGAGGCTGTGCTCGGGGGGCGACCGGGCTGCCGGGGCGGGGAGGGGAGGAAGGCGCGGGAAGGGACGCGGCGAGGGCGGCCCGTCCCTGTCACCTGCAGGCGCTGCCGGGACGGCCCCGGCCCCGGCCCCCGCTCCCGCCCCGGCCCCGTGCCCGCACAGCCCGTGGGGAGCCGGGCCGGGGGCGGGCTGTGCCTGTTGCATTGTCCTTGGCGGGGCTGTCTGGGAGCGCCCGCCGCTATCTGGGGCCGGGGACCCCGGCGATGCCCTGTGTCGGACTCTCTGCCCCGCCTGATAGCGGCTGCACCCTGCTCCGTTGCACGTCCCTCGCGGCTCTCGCCGGGGCTCTCTCCCCTTTTGTCTGTGTATTTTTAGGTCATTAGAGTGGAGGGGTAGGTAATCCCCAGGCTCAAGTTCCAGAGGGGCGGGTTCTGGACGGAGGTGGAGTCACTTTTCATTTAAATCCCTGACTATAAAATGGGCTTAAAGAGAAGCGGGATCTCAGCTGTGCTGCACAGACCCCGGCACGCAGGGTGCGTGGGGGCCCCCCGGCAGCCAGCGCCCTGCAGCACAAGCCGCTACGATGCTCCACTCCGTCGGCGTTCACACCTTGCAGCTGCTCACCCAGGCGGCCGCCTGCATCCTCCTATTTCCCCGCTTCCTGCTCACCGCCGTGATGCTCTGGCTCCTGGATTTTCTGTGCATTAGGAAGAAGATGCTGACGATGCCCACGGCGGAGGAGGCGGCCAGCGCCAGCGAGGAGCCGCCCCCCGACGACCCCCCGGTCTGCGTGTCCGACTCCAACCGCATGTTCACGCTGGAGTCGCTGAAAGCCGTGTGGCACGGGCAGAAGCTGGACTTCTTCAAGTCGGCGCACGTGGGTTCCTTGGCCCCTAACCCCGAGGTGATCCAGCTGGACGGGCAGAAGAGGCTCCGCATCCTGGACTTCGCCCGCGGCAAGAGACCCCTCATCCTCAACTTCGGCAGCTGCACCTGACCCCCGTTCATGGCCCGCCTGAGGTCCTTCCAGCGCCTGGCCGCGCACTTCGTGGACATTGCCGACTTCCTGCTGGTGTACATCGAAGAAGCACACCCCTCCGACGGCTGGGTCAGCTCGGATGCAGCCTACAACATCCCCAAGCACCAGTGCCTCCAGGACAGGCTGCGGGCAGCTCAGCTGATGAGGGAAGGGGCGCCCGATTGCCCCCTGGCCGTGGACACCATGGACAATGCTTCCAGCGCCGCCTACGGTGCCTACTTCGAGAGGCTCTACATCATTCAGGAGGAGAAGGTGATGTACCAGGGAGGCAGAGGACCAGAGGGCTACAAGATCTCGGAGCTGAGGAGCTGGCTAGACCAGTACAAAACCCGGCTCCAGAGCCCCAGCACGGTGGTCATCCAAGTGTAAAAAGGACCTGGCAAGAAGCGCAGGGGTGGAGAGGCGAGGGAGGGCGGGAGGAGAGGTGGGGAGGGAGAAGGCACTGCGTCGCGGATGGCAGGAGCTGTCTTCCCGCGGGGACACTCGAAGGAGGCTGCTGTGCGAGCTTTCGAGCAAGACGTGCCATAGTCCTTTCTCTATTCAAATCATGTTGATTTGCCAGCCACGCTCTGTCAATACTGAATTTCCATGTGCGTTTTGTAAATAACTCACTTTCTTTCCTTTTTTTTTCTTTTTTTTTTCTTTTTTTTTTTTTTTTTAAGAAGCGTTTACTATTTTTTAAGGAGGCTATCTTCCTACGGGTTCTGCTCCCAGCTGCGTGTGTGCGCGGGTGTGTGTCTGAAAAGTTGTGTACAAGTGCTCCGTGCTGCCTAGCAAGTGCTAACTGGGATTTCTAGTATTTCTTTGTGATGACCGATTTTGAAATGGGTTTCTCTAATGCCAGGAAATCGCGTCTGATGTTGTCAAATACTAGAACTGCCAATAGCCAGAGCTGGACGGAATGTCCTATTTATGTGGGGGGGTTTTGTAAGACGTTCGTTCACCTTCCTTTTTTTATGAATTTTTTTAAATAATAAAGGTTGAGTAACTACACGTCTAAGGTTGACTGCCTTTCTCTGTCTTCAGACCGCTACGTTCACTTTCCCTTTTGCCTACCTCGCAACACCCCCCGCAGCCGAGGAGGGGCAGGCGGAGCGGCAGGCGGGAGAGGATGCGCTGCCGGGGGCTCGGGGGCGGCGAGCTCTGGCTCGGCGGCTGCAGGAGCGCGCACCGCCCGCGACCCGGAGGAAGGGGAGAGTACTGGGTGTCCCCATGGGGAAATGCAAACTTCCGGGGCTCCTGGGGGAGCATACCGGTCAGGAGGACCGTGTACTCCCTCCGTGACCCCGGCGAGCCGGCCCCGGATTGAGCCCTGAGCCCTGGAGGGCGAAGGTGCGGGGCAGACCGGCGCCGTGCAGGCAAGTGAGTCCCGACCAAATCACAGTCTGGGGAAAGCCGTCCTGGGCGGGAGAGCCTCCCCGCAGGGAACACCTCGTCTCGGGCACGCAGGCGGTGCAGGAGCGGAGCCCGGACGGGGGCAGCGCGACCCGCACCTGCGGAGAAGCGCGGCTGAGGGGCTCGGGCAGGAGGGCAGCGCCCAGCCCGGCCGTGCCAGGCCCAGCCCCGCCCCCGGGGCCCGGCAGCTGCGCTTGAAAGGGTACGGGGTGCCGAACCTTGCTCTCCTGGATCCCGACAGGTGAGACAGGGTGTGGAGAGCATCCCGCAACCTCCGCGGGAGCCGTACAAAGCTGCCCAGAAACAGTGGGTCTTTAAAGACCACCCGTGGCGCCTGTGAACGCCTCCACGTCCTTGACAGCAGCGGGACGAGGCGCCTGAGCTGTTAAGCCCCTAAGTTTTGGAGAGGGGTGCACGGCCCGAAGGTAGGGCAAGCGGCGGACGCCGCTCTCCGCAGCTGGGCACCGAGTGGCGCCCGCAGTGCTAAACTAAACCTGCGGGAAGCTGTTTGTAAGTGCGTTACAGCCCCTGCCTTGACAATGCTCCTCTGGACCCGCAATGTTCCTTCCAGTCTTTCAACATTCACGGTTTAGACCAGCACGCGTAGTCGCTCCCGCCTCTCCCCGCAACAAAAGCAGCACCGAGTGGTCCCTCACAGAGAAATCAGATGCTTTGACTCCGCTCGTCCAGCCCCTTCGCCCCCGCAGCCCCCCTGAAAATCGGGCCGCTCTGTTGAGCTGTCAAAGGATCCGGTTCAGGTGCCCGCTTCGGGCTTCCCGACCCTCCCGGCCATTGCGCCTGCTCTGACGTGCTCGAAACCCGTTCAGCCCTTCGTCCCCTTTCCGCTGCCCCCGAGAGCGGGCCCCCCGGCACGGGACTCAAGGCACCGCTTCTGCCCGGCTCAGGTGCCTCCGGCTGATGCTGGGGCGGCGGGGCGAGAGCCCACCCTGAGGTGGTCTTGCTTCCCCTGCCCGGGCGCTGGGCGCCAAGTACAGAGCCCTCTGCGAGGTCCCGGAGCGGAGGGAAGCCTCGGCGGCAGAGCCAGCAGGACAGGCTGCGGCAGGGCATCACCCCGCTCTCCTCGGCATCACCCCGCTCCCCCCGGCACGGGCAGCGCCCGCCCAGGCACTGCAAAGGTGTGGATGCCTGAGCCTCGGCCAGCCCCCGTCAGTGCCTCCCGCCTGGTGCACGGGCACATCAGCCTCGGCTCCCTCCCGCCACCCCACGAGGGGCGAATGAGCGCTCCTCGCTGATACGAGACTGCAGAGCGCCAGGAAACCTCGCCCTGCCCCGCTGCGGGACAGCAGAGCCCCCCGCTCCGCCCGGCTGCCTGCGGCTCCCGGCGCGGCCCCGGCCCTGCAGCGCCTTTCCCAGCCCTACGCACGTCCTGCCGTAAAAACCAAAGGGAAGGAGCAGCGGGTCTCTCGGCTACAAGGGCAGCCTCTGTGTATGCGATTACTCTTTCTCTCTCTTTTTTTTTTTTTTATTTTTTTTTTTTTTAGCTTAGTTTTCCTGACTTTACAATAAAGCCATTCTTTGCTTTCTCACCTCGTTATCTCTTTCCTTTATCCGCTTTTGGCAAGCTTTAGTTGTAATCCGAAGTTACGGGCAAGACCCGGGCACATCCCCACCCCAGCCTGGCCCCCAGGATATTTTCCGGTCATACAGACAGAAATGGTCACTGTGGGCTTTAATAATAACAGAAACAGCCTCATCTTTACTCTACTACTAGCAGATCTTGGTCAAAGGCTATATGAGGTCAGGATTTTTTTTTCCCTTAAATAAGTCAGCTTTCTAAAGCTACATTCCTCCTTTAAACCAAACACAGAGCTCTTATTTATCACTTTCTCTTTAATCAGCAACAGAAGAAAAATTTGCTATGAATTCCTGGAATCCCTGAAAGAGATCACACTTTTCCTTTGCACAAATCAAAGTTATCTGCTCCTATTATATCCTCCACTTAAAATGAATCATAAGCTTCCATCCCACTGAGCTTTCTCGGGGATACTTGTTTAGCACAGACGAGAACAATACGCTGTACATCTAAAGAGCCCAGGGCGGCAGAAGCCTCTCCGACTGATACAAAGGATTGAGAAACGTCCTATCTTTAAAACGCATTTTTAGTGCCTTTCCACCTCCCTAGTGCATGACAAACAGAAGTCAGAGAGTGCGGAGTGATTTATCAGAGAGAGATCTGAGTGGCAATTACATGTTCTGTCAATAATTAATTGAATTATGTCCTCATCATAATTACATACAGTCCTTTAGCCAGGAGGAGAAAGGAAAGAAGTTGTGGTGTGGTCAGAGGGGGATCTCAGGACATGGTTCCAGTCATTAAAAATGTGATGTAACGTTGCAATCTGGTGTATTCTGAGACACAAATGGGGAAACACAAATGAAACCAACTACTAAAATATTATTTGCTTTACAGCAGGGAGACAGAAAAAGCACTTGTCTTCATTAGTTGTTTTCATTACTGCTTTCTGCTGGGGTTTTAAAGGTACTTTGCTATGCAAAGACCAAAGGTCTGGCTCATTTGAACTATGACCTGTATGTTGTAGTCTTTCTATTGTTCACTACATACTACCTGACTACATCAGATGTTTCTGATGTTTGAAATAAAAATTTAAGTTTGTCCAGAAATTAAAATTAGTCCAGCAAAGCATCCTATACTCAATACAAATGTAGAAATGACACATTCAAATAATCTTGCAAGCATATTCTTACTCTGACACTTATTTTTCTGTACTTCTTCCAGTCATAAGGGAGATAATCATATCATTATTAATTTATTATTTACTAAGAGCTGTTAGAGTACTCTTTTGGTACACAAATGCAAGAAAACAAAGAGCTCAATTCAGTTCTCACACAAGTTTTGCACTGGTGTAACTTCAATGACACGGGTGTAGTCACTTCAGAACCACCTGGGTGTAATTATGATCAAAATCTGGGCTATAGCACTTCCTTTGCTTTTCTAATGGTTCAAAACCTCTATTTTTCTACAGCATGCTGTGGAAGACAGACAGCTGTTTGCATACAGAGCTCAAAAATCATCCTCAAGTTCCTCCTCTCTGCCAGTGCCAGGCTCCTATATCCTGCCACAATTTAGGCATGTCAGCACATTTCCTTACTGTTCTGCATCCTCCCTACAGCATGAGAGTTGTAAACCCCATGGATATGTGTTTCCTTCCACTTGTTAAGGCACATCCTCCTGGTGTCTTGAGCTTTAGATCAGGTAGCTGTTCATTCTAATTGCTTTTAAGATCCAGCTGCCAAAAGGGAATTTGACACCTGCTTCCCTCTTTGCAAATTTATCTTTTCAGACAAATGTTTGATGATGCCTCTTGAAAAGCAGGGTTCATTTATGACCTCCACTTAATCGACTAACTCATGCATTTCTCATCTTCTTAGCCTTCCACCTGTTTCTTCAGAGGTTTTGGAAGTGGTTTCCAGTGGTAGATGCACTAACACTCAATGGCCAAAAACATCTTAACTAGAATTGCAAACAGTATTCAGTACTTCCTAGGTGAAAATCAATACAGAACAAGGTTAAAATCCTTCAGCCAGCATGTTTTGTATGAGAATCCTTCTCAGGACTTGTGCCCTCAAAACTAAGGCTCCTTCTGCCTGGTCCATGGAGTTACTGTGCTGATCAAACTCAGAAGACCAGATCTGTTGGTTGTTTCATCTCTCTTTGGCAAATTAATAGCTCCATCCTGACTTTGCTCATGGAAGCATCTGCTTCCATTTCCTTTCAAGTAATAAATATCCTCCACCTTAAAATGACCTTTAGGACATGGCCATATGGGGTAAGGTAGCTCAACCCCCTACAGAACCCTCCAGTGCACAGAATTGCCCCAACACGGAGGTGATCCCTGGAAGTCTGATAAAGCCATCCAAGAATTGCATTTCTTACTGGAGTCCTCAAGAATGAACCGGCACATAGTCCCCAGCAGAAGGGCATTCATTATCCATTATAAAGCAATGGGCATTATAGAAAATTATAAACAGATTTGGATTTTATTGAAACCCCTAGCAATGAGGGTAAGAACCATGACAAAGCTTTCATTCTTTCATGTCCATCTTCTCATCATATTAGGTTTATAAAGCAACTAGTGCTTCAGTAATCTGCATTTGACCATATTTTTACATTCCATTCCAAGTCACCCCAGGTTGTATTTTTAGGGTCATATTTCTATTTTTCTTGCGTCTTGCTTTTCTTGCCTGAAGAGTCAGTCAGGATATACATTCAGAATCACAGCATATTCTGAGCGGGAAGGGACCCACAAGGATTATCAAGTTCAACTCTGATATGAATGGCCCATATGGGGATGAAACCCACAACCCTGGCATTAAGACTACCGTGCTCTAACCAACTGAGCTAATCCCTTGCAGTAGACAAAAATTCAGTATAGTTATTTAATCACTACTGGTTGTCACATATAAATTCTCAAATTATATACCATCTTACAGAAATTAAATGAGAAGTCACTGCATAGAACCTCACTTCAAGTATTGGAAATTTTAAAAATTTTGTTGAAACATCTTCCACAGGTTTCTCTGAGTTCATATAACTCTGCAAGAATAATTATGTCAAAGATATCTTCAGTGCCAAAGACTTGATAGTGAGAATAATTCCTAAGAATAAAAAAATAATTTCATAACATGTGGATAAATTTTGAAATGTATGTTTATTAAAAAATACATTTTATTACATCATAAATAAAATTTTAATGTATATCTTATGAATTTTAAGAATTGTTCCAATGGAAGTGACCCTTAAAAAAACTATGGCACTGAGCTGAAGAAATTCTGGAAGTTGCACAATTCCAAGCAAGAAAAAAAAACATTGTTTATTTGATCACTTTCCATTTGTGATGAAGGACAATCAAGAAAGAATAGGGCACAAGGCTGCTGGACATAGAGAACATACTGTGCCACTAACACACAGATTTGCACACAATTGCAGAGATCAAAATTAGCCCAAAGTGTATTTGGAAAGTGTATTGCAAAGGGAGAGGCAGGGAGTTGTGCATTTTATAGAATAAAATTATTTCAAGAAGTGATAAATATACTTTTTTTTATTACAAAGTTAATTTCTATGTCTTCTCACTCAGAAGTGGAACACATCCATTGCATGTGTGTTGGTGAATAATAAACAGTTTTGGGGAAATGGAAGAGATTAGATGAAACTCAGTTGTCTAGCTCCCTCTATTTCATTTAATCATTTAATTGTATATTGCCTTCTCTAGAAAACATACCACTGGAATGATTATGCTGGGCTTTAGTTTCTTTGATGTACATGCAGATCTGTGTGCATTTCTGACAGTGTTTAGTCGACTGAAGTAACGTTGATACTAAATAATCTACCATGACATCAAACTGAGTTAATTTTTCTACCTACCTGATTAGAGCAAAAGTATGGTAAGGAAAAGCAACAAAAGAATTTGGAGCTGTTCCCCGGTACTGACCGTCCAGACCTCTCCTATTCCCATGAGTTGTCTTCAGTTGATTCATTCAGCCATAATAAATTCCAGAAGTTATCTATTGGGAGGAACAGACTGGAAGAAAAAAGAGCAGATTGAGGAAGAAATGTCATGGTTCTTGCATTTTGGTTTTTTTTACTGAGTAAAAATCTTCTGGTGCCTTTTCATGAACACAAAGACAGGTTTGGAGGAACTCCATAGTGATTTACCAGTCGAACAGAAACAAATTGGTACGTACCATAGAAGTACATCTGTTTTTTAAAGCTGGATAGGAAGCTACCCAGAGAGATGTATATTAGCACTTCCTGCAGACACTGCTGGAAGCTGCAAAGACCTTTTTTCTTTTACCACATATTCTGTGTCACTATGAAATCACTTTCACTATGAAATCACTTTGGAATCTTCTGGTTTGTTAATAAATCTAAACCCAAGAAAAGAGACTGGACAAAAAGGAAAATCGGGATTTTGTCTTTCCAGTTATTGAACATGCCGCTGACTCACCCCCCATTCCTAGACCTGTCAAGCCCCTCTTGCTCAATGCAGTAAGGCAGTGGTTCACAAGCCAGAAGATGGGGAAGAAACCACTGAGGTCTCTAAGAGGGACCACAGAACTGTACTACAAATGCATGAGATAAGGGCCAAACTGTGGACAATGAGAAGAGGGAGAAGATTATCTATTCCCATGCATAACCCTGACAGCTGAAAGACATTCAAAGACAAAAATTGCCTCTGAAACCTGGTGCTATTTTTGCTACCAGGTGAGCAATCAGGGCATTTATTGCAATTCCCATGTCGTTTGTTTTTAGACAATGGATGTGTCATCATTGCAAAATGGAATTTGGGGTTTTTTGGAAAAGAAATCAACACTTAAGTCATACTTTTGAGCAAGTCAAAAGATACCCAAGGGTATGATTGCCTTGTATGCTGTTCTTTTTAATAAGGCCAAGGAAAAGCATCACTGGATGGGATCATAATCATCTGCTGCTTTAATGCAGACAATCGAAGAAGTGTCCTTACTGATGGCTGTAAATTCATCATTATGGATACCACTCAGAGTCATTTGGCATGACATTTTTTATGCATAGAACAAAAAGTGCAGTATTAGCTCCCGAGTGATTGGATGAGTTGTACATCCATTAATGCACATAACAGAAAATGTTTCCCAGCTCTGACTTATCTCTCCTACACAAACTGAGAAGATGCAGATTGACTTGCTGCTGTTTACTCAAATTTTTTGTGCATTTTTTCATTCTGTCCTAAGTCCTGTTTATTTGGGAACCTACTATCATCATGCATTGTAGATTTTACTGCTGAGATTCTAGTAGTCTGGCTGTGTTCACATATTATGAAATTTACTGGGTGACAGACAATATGAGAGAAAATTGGTTGCACTGTCCCCATAATGAATAGACATTTCTCAGTTCACTGCTTTGGGAAATAAGGAATTGGTAGACCATAAGCCCAGGAAATCTGGAAAAAATTTTAATCAAAATTTTTAACCACCCGATTGCCAGTTCAACCTGGTTAAAATCCATGTGTCGTTCTTCTGAAAACTGCAAAATTATTCTACCAAGAATTCATTATAACATAAAAACATTAGAAGTAAAACACAAAAAACACAAAACCCGATCCTCATTTTCATAATAGACCACCTTTTTCATTTAAGATGTTTAATTTCTAAATGTAACTAAATTAAATTTTCCAGGGAAAAAAATATTGAAAATTCAATTTTGGAATTGTCCATTTTGGCCAATGCAAAAATACACATTTTCCAGTTATTCAAGCAAAATAAAATATACATTATTCAAATTCCCTGGTCTGTACTATGTCTTCCTTTTCATGAATTGTTCAGGAATTGGTTATAATCAGTTAATTTATACAAACACTTCATCAATCAAATTAAATGAAGAAATTTCAGCCAAGAATGCATCAAATAATTGTTCACTTAAAATATTTATTTTGACTTGATATAGAACCATCACTTACATGGATGTTGTCATATTTGCTCCCTTGATGATTATATGGCTTTTTTTTTTTCAGAGAGGAAATACCAAATATCAGGTAATGACAGTTTTCAGAAGTGAATTATCAGACAAATAATCATTAAATGTTTACAAGAGATATAAATTTTCTATCCAGACTGCAGCATTATCTACGTTTAAGCCATTGGTACATTTTCAGAACCAACGTATTTTACTTAATAATATGCACAAACTAGAGTTTATAGGAGAGACCTAGCTTATAGGAATGCTCTTAAAAATAATAAATAAAAAGCCTACATTTTAGCATTTAGGCTTCCAATATGAGCAATAGGGAGAACTCAATCCTACCTCAGCTGCCAGATATTGAGGACACTCACTTAAAGGAAGATATTCTGGTACAAGCCCAGCCCATGTCCATGGATCTGAACCCAGAAATTTCATAACCTGGACAATGTCATAGTCAGGGAAGGGAAAGAAAGGGAAGGTGCGGGAAGGGAAGGGAAGGGAAGGGAAGAGGAGGGGAGGGAAGGGTGGGGAGGGGGAGGGAGGGGAAGGGAAGGGAAGGGGGGGGAGGGGAGGGGAGGGGAAGGGAAGGGAAGGGAAGGGAAGGGAAGGGAAGGGAAGGGAAGGGAAGGGAAGGGAAGGGAAGGGAAGGGAAGGGAAGGGAAGGGAAGGGAAGGGAAAGGAAGGGAAGGGAAGGGAAGGGGGAAGGGAAGGGAAGGGAAGGGAAGGGAAGGGAAGGGAAGGGGAGGGAAGGGGAGGGAAGGGGAGGGAAGGGGAGGGAAGGGGAGGGAAGGGGAGGGAAGGGGAGGGAAGGGAAGGGAAGGGGAGGGAAGGGAAGGGAAGGGAAGGGAAGGGAAGGGAAGGGTGCGGGAAGGGAAGGGAAGGAAGGGGAAGGGAAGGGAAGGGAAGGAAGGGAAGGGAAGGGAAGGGAAGGGAAGGGAAGGGAAGGGAAGGGAAGGGAAGGAAGGGAAGGGAAGGGAAGAGAAGAGAAAGAAAAGAGAAGAAAAGAGAAGAAAAGAGAAGAAAAGAGAAGAAAAGAAAAAGAAAGAAGAAAAGAAAAGAAAAGAAAAGAAAAGAAAAGAAAAGAAAAGAAAAGAAAAGAAAAGAAAAGAAAAGAAAAGAAAAGAAAAGAAAAGAAAAGAAAAGAAAAGAAAAGAAAAGAAAAGAAAAGAAAAGAAAAGAAAAGAAAAGAAAAGAAAAGAAAAGAAAAGAAAAGGAAAGAAAAGGAAAGGAAAGAAAAGAGAAAAGAAAAGAAAAGAAAAGGAAAGGAAAGGAAAGGAAAGGAAAGGAAAGGAAAGGAAAGGAAAGGAAAGGAAAGGAAAGGAAAGGAAAGGAAAGGAAAGGAAAGGAAAGGAAAGGAAAGAAAAGAAAAGAAAAGAAAAGAAAAGAAAAGAAAAGAAAAGAGAAAAGTTTTATCTAAAGCTTCTAGGTCAGCTCTAGGATAGACTTTTGGACTTGCTTGTAATTGTTTTCATTGTCTGACTGGTCAGCATGGTTACTTATCTTCCCCTGCTGTGCATATGATCAAGTGTTGTGTAGGCAGGTGTGCTGGCCAATAAAACTTCAAAAAGCAGTGAAACGTTCCCATCAGTGCAAGCAACAGTTCCCAGTATAAGTAATTGTCTTGTCATATCTCCCCAGGCCCATTCTTTTCCTTTCTTTCTCTCTCAACTGAATTTCATCAGAAATGTTCTTTATCCTTCAACATAGCCTCATGTTACTTCTCTGCAGCTCTGCTGCCCTCCATTCTAAAATCTGGCATTACAGTGAAACTTCCAAGAATTCCATTCTCTGAAGCATTATGAGTCACACTGTAGTCCTCAGCAATATTTTTAAAACACCAATGTTTTTTTAATCACTCTTGAGACCCACAGAAGAAAGTAAGGATATTATCTTGCTAACTTACAGTCGTGGTTGTTTTTTCTATTGCCACCCACACTCTCTCATCTTTCTCCAGATACTCTGCTCCAGTCTCTCAATAGTGCAGGCATATGGTATTCAAGCATGCCAGAGTCTGACTTCAAGTTTTAGTCATTTTTCTCCCTCTAGAAAGAATGGAGGGACATTAAGCCTATGACCATTTGAGAGCTTTCTTTATAGGACAGTTTTACTTGGGTTTATACTTTCAAAAAATTATATGCTATACTGTAAAACTAACAAAGAAACATCAGGTCTACGGCATAATTTATCCTATCTGAATACCAGCAATGCCATATGCCTGGTATGTCAGAGTCAGCACAGAAATCACTGGTCCAACAGTGAACATAGGAAGGGGTGAATTTATGCCTGCTTCTGGCAGTGATTTTTAAAAAAGGAGAGGGTTATCTTTAGGAGCTGTTGTAAATACTATCCCTGATAAGGAAAACAAAAATCTTTATCCTACTGTTTGAAGAATTTCCCATGTTATTAGAAAAAAAATCCAAGTTACTAAGCTATAGTAAACTTATCAGCTCATTTTCCTTGTTTCAATGCTTGTTCCTTTATTTTTTGAGCATGAGGAATGAAGCGGCTTCTATTACAAAAGAGTTATTTTCAGCTTAGGACTGAAGTTCCACAAATTGCTGTTATCTGCTGTGAGATTCTCATGTGACACACTGAATAAATATACTTTAAGGTAAGCACATACACTGGGTGTTCAATAAAGATCCCTAAAGACAATCGCTGAGTTCTGTAGACATCAGCTTTTGCATGAAGTACTTGAGGATGGCTGGCTGCCCCATGATAGTTTTAGACAAAGCTGCCAGGAAATAAGAGCATGAAGAGACCTAGATTCTAAATTACCAGCTGATCATGTGAAGAAAGTACATACTTAGGTCTCAAAAGTTACTGAAAAATGGTCAGTAAGCTTGTCTGTGCAAGAGATGGTTGAGAGAACTGTGAAAATAAACACATCATTGAGAAATGGAGGTAGGATGAGTGAGATTTACTTAAGAAAAGGTGAGAACAGTGTTAAACGAAATAGAAAAGAATCCATATTAAATAGTAGCATTAATGCAGTAAGTCAGGAAGCTATGAGTGATCAAGACAACTCAAGAATCACAGTTAGATGAAGGATTTTATACACATTTACACATGTATTTATTTGTCTACCTAAAATAAAACAATCATACTGAAACTGCTCATTTTACATCCAGCTCATACAAGGCTTTTCTGTCTCACTGCCTCATACCAAAAGTTGTGGAATAGCAATAAACTTGCTTTTCATTTTGGTAGGATTTTGCTTCTACTCCATGTGTCTTTAAGAAATCTTGACTAATTTTTTTAATTTGATTGTACCAATACTAAAATTAATACTAAAACTGGAGTATGTTTTAACTCTTGGGCTGCACCCAAAGCAGTGTGGCCAGTGAGTCAAGGGAGGTGGTCCTGTTCCTCTACTCTGCTCTCATGAGACCCCACCTGGAGTTCTGCATCCAGCTCTGGGGCCCTCAACACAAGAAAGACATGGACCTGTTGGAGCGAGTCCAGAGGAGGGCCACGAAAGGGATCAGAGTGTTGGAGCATCTCTTCTGCAAAGAAAGGCTGAGAGTTAGAGAAGTTGGTGAAGTGAGTCTGGAGAAGATAAGGCTCCAGTTCATTGTGGACTTCCAGTACCTAAAGGGAGCTCATCAAAAAGAGGGAGTGCAACTTTTTACACAGACAGGACAAAGGGGGAATGGTTTTAAAGTAAAAGAGGAGTCATTAGATATAAGGAAGATATTCTTTACCCAGAGGGTAGTGAGACACAGGAACATGCTGCCCAGAGAAGTTGTGGATGCCTCATTCCTGGAAGTGTTCAAGAACAGGTTGGATGGCACCTGGAGCAATGTGGTTTAATGGAAAGTGGCAGGGGGACTAGAACTTGATGATCTTTAAGGTCCCTTCCAACCCAAACAATTCTATGATTCTAAGATGCTGTAACTACCAGGCCAAGACATTTAAAAATTGCTTTACTCACTGTGGGTGTTTTTAAGACAAAAAAAGAAAAATCTCTACGAAATAGGTAAAAATATTAACACATTTGTTAATCTAATGTTAGACTTTTAAATCTGTATTTCGTCTTCCTTGTGTCAGTAAAGTTGTTAATTCTCAGTGACAGATATCCTCAAACCTTAGTGAATGAGTATGAGGTACAACTCAGCTAAACATCACACTATCTAAAAAATTCATTATCATTATAGATTTGGGAGCCTATTTAAATACAGGCATCCAGTTTTGAATGTTTGTCATAAGAGTGTAGCAGTGATGAGCTCAAATATTTGGTAACTGCTGATGTCATTGATGAGCTGCAGAGATTTCAATTTTCCACAGAAGTTGCTGTTAGTAATAGAACACCCCCTTAAGCCACTTCTGTTTCTTTATTTTTATTATTTCTAAGAAAAATAATGTCCTCATTATCTCTGAACCCATCGGTGTGATTTTGTGCCTTGACTACGAACAACTGTGGTCTGGGCAGCACACGTCAGCCTTAGCAAGGAGAATGTCATCAGTCAAAGAACAAAAGCTAAATCTTCCATGTGACTCTGAATCATCCTCCTGAATGATACTTCATACTACCCCTTACTGGCTTTTCAGGAATAATTAGAAACAGGCAGAAGTTGCACCATTTCTATAAGTTTAAAGCAAACTGAAAATCAGAATTGATGTGTTTGTTGCTACGTTTTCAATACCAGAAAATGTCAAGAGCACAGGCAATTTCCAATTGAATTTACCGATGCTTTATTCAGTGCTCCACAGCCAGAAAAGCCAAGTGACACAATAGGGATATCTAGCACAAAGTATGAAGTATGAAGGCTGAAAATGAAGACTGTTATGAAATTTAGAAACGTGATACTGATGTGAATGTGCATGTCTCTAAAACATTGTCTTCTATTACAGATCTCAGATGTGTATATGCCAGACATAGCTGAGTGAGAGCCAAATCCTAGATTAATTTGCTTTCTATAAAAGTTGCCTACATATGTATCTGAAAATGAAAACACTGAAAATAGTATCAGAAAGCTCATAAAGGCAATAATGTTTAATTAGTTACAGGCTAGAAACTAATTAGTAGAGATGCAGGACCTTACCTTAAATGATTCTTTGTTTCATTTTGTTTTCCTTGTATAAAAAAATCTCCTGGAATTTGGTTTTCATTATAAGCATTCTTTAATGAACTCTCTGGTGCTAGTTATTTAGTCAGAAAAATAAGTGGTATTTTGTTAATTTTATTTTCTTTTTTTATGAAAAAAACAAGCAAAATAGTACCTAGGGGAATCAAAGGGTAAGTATCCAAATAATTTAGAAGACAAAGACTGCATATTTTAACAAGTCTACTCTAGTATGGCAATATGATGGGAGTTACAGCTGTGACAGAGATTTTAACTGGAGAAAAAGAAATGCAGATCTGGAAATGGAAGTCATGTCTCAAAAATGTATTAGGCTTGTCCAAAGAAGCATGTGGATAAGATGATCTGATAACTGCAGTGTTGCAATTCTATACTTGGATACTCAGATGCATATGTCATGGATGGATGCATGGATTTCCATGGTGCTTTGGGAAATTCACAGGCTTTTAAGAGAATGAAGCTACCATGGCACAAGAGGAATGGTCCTCTTGAGTATTATTAGCTTTTTTCAAGGAGGGAAAAGAAGGAATGAGCAGCCAATTGTCAGAAGGGAATAAGCTGCTTGCAGGATGTTACAAGGTCTCTGCTGGAATCTCTGCTGTCCAGCCTGCTCCTGAGTAACCTCAAATAAAGAGTAAATAGAAACCTTATATGTTCTGCTGATGAACCAAAATTACTCAGGACAGTCAAAAGTGAATTTGTGTGAGGCAGAGTATAGAAGCACCTTGCAGTGCCAAATGACTCGACGGTAAAGTGACAGATGCCATTAAATGCCATTTCTAAGTAAGAAAGAAAAAGCTGTGTACGCATTTTTGCACATAATGCCTGACTGATATAACTCTGAACAACAAAGTCTACAGAGATTTTAATGACTTAATTAAACTATTAATTTATATCCATGATTCAGAGTATTTCTGACAGTGTCTTTTAATTTCATTGGTGTCTTTTAGACTACCACAGTATTTTTTATAATTCCATTCAGAGATTAATCTTCTCTGTCTTTAAGACCTTCATAAATATAAACTAATAATCTTTATAAATTATATAACTACCATAGAATGAAAACTGAGGTATTTCAGTTAAAGGAATTACACAAAATGCTAAAAATCTGTCACATAATTCTCTACCAGAAAACTGTCATTTCCATTGAACCCCTTCTTAAAAGAAATTAAACTAAATAAAATTTATGGGTTTCTTGGGAAAGTGGAAAAACCTTTTAAAATGTAGATATATTTCAATCAGACATTTCTGGAAAATAAAGGTTCAAATTTTCACATTATAAAAAATAGCAACTGTTTCAATTGAATGTCTTTATTTTAACCAAACAGCAGAACTCAAACAACCCAAAGTAGTTTTAAATTGTATCCCTTTTTTGAATTATATCTTCTCTTTTTCTTTTTTTTTTCCCCAGGAGATGTTCAAGAATTCCTCTTTCTTGTTCCCACTTGGAATGACTTTATTTTACAAAGTATAAAATTTATAGTATAAAATAACAAACATATAAACAAACCTATAACAAACATCTAAAGTGTAAAAAAACAAACAAGTTCATTCACTGACCAAATCAGGATCTGTTTATCCAATGCATGTCTTGAGTGGACAATGTCAGAAAATCTACCTTTGAGAAAATCTTAATATCTTCTGTGTAGAAACAATATCTGTCTAGAAGTACCTCTTCATAGATTAACTTTCCTGGATAGAGTTTGTCCAGTATTGTTCCCTGAAATATTTTTCAAGAGGTTTGTGGTATAGTGGGTACTGAAGCAAAAAAAAAGAAGTGTCCTGCCTCAAACAAAGCTAGTCTGAAACT
Organism: Pseudopodoces humilis; assembly: GCF_049639895.1. NCBI lineage: Eukaryota > Metazoa > Chordata > Aves > Passeriformes > Paridae > Pseudopodoces > Pseudopodoces humilis. The sequence goes on from NC_142206.1 coordinate 52,205,765, forward strand.
AGAACTTTTACTGAAAGATGAGGAAAAATACTGAAGCACACCCCACCTAATTTTAATAGAGGACTTTATATTAATCTCAAAGTTTTTGAACCATGGTCTGAAAAATTTGCTTCACCTGCTCAGTAAATCTGTAATTCTACATTCAGCCTGACTAAAGCTCTGGGCATATGAATAGTTTGTATTAACTACCTCATTTTAGATTTCTTTAGCTGCTGCTCTTTACCCTTGCAGACCCTCTGTTATGTATGAAATTAAAATGCCTTAAAATAACTCAATACACTAAAAAATGCCTGTAGAGGACTGTACTACCTGGAGAAAAGGTTCCCAGTGTAAATAAATACCTGAATGTGTGCAGGTTTTCAGTGGTGCCCATTGAACAGGACAAGAGGCAATGGGCATCAACTGAAACCTGGGAGTTCCCATCTGAACATCAGGAAACCCTGTTCCTGTGAGGGTGACTGAGTGGTAGCACAGGTTTCCCAAGGAAGTTGTGGAGTCTCTATCCATGAATATATTCAAAAGTCATTTGGACATGGACCTGGGAAAGTTTCTCATTTGACTCTGCTGGAGAAAGGGGGTGGTACCAGATGACCTCCAGAGGTTCCTTCCAAACCTAACCATTACACAATCCGTGATTCTGTGAAGTATCACTCCAGCTGACGAAATATTAAAGAGGAAAAATGAAAGAATAAAGGAATAATTAAAACAATCATCTTAAACAAGAAAACTAAGGAAAAGATGCCTGAGCAACTAGAGTAGCAGAATCTTACTGGTACATTTATTTATAACAAGTACTTAATAAGAGCTAGGAAAAATATAAACCGGAAGGAGGATATATGCATCCACAGGTCATAGAAGAATTGCCTAGCTACTTTATGAACCACTGACAATTAAACTGGTATGCCAAGAGAAGCAGGTACTGAGAAATGAAAAAAAAATCCAAAGAGAAAAGTATGGTTAATACTTTTCACAAGGAATTCCAGTACTTGCTTTCCAGTATCTCTTCTCCTTTCAGAAAAACAATTGGATACATGCTATTAGGAAAAAAAAAATATGGACCCAATAAGAGACCAAGAGCAGACTAGGACCATAAACTACAGTAGAAAATGAATAGGATCAAAAGATCACAGGATAATTCAGGTTGGAAGGTACCTCTGAAGTTTATCCAGTCCAGCCTCCGGCTGAAAGCAGAGTCAGCTGTGAGATCTGACCAACTTATTCGTATGCAGATTGGTCTTGAAAACCTTCAAGGACTGCATAATTTCTCTTTGTAATCTCTTCTGATTCCTGAGATTCTGATCTGTTCTTCACTGACCAAACTGTAAAGAAGCTTTTCTTTAAATCCAGCCTGACCTTGTCTTTTTTCAACTTTTGCCAATTATCTCTAATCATCCCATCATGCAGCACTGGCTCCATCCTCTAAGACCCCCTGAAAGCCATATCTTCTCCATGTTGAACAAGCCTCAGCTTCTCCTCCTGAGGCAAACCTTCCAGTCCCTGACTATCTTGGTGGCCATCCACTAAACTTGCTCCCGTTTTAAATTGAAATGACAGATCCTGGGCAAGATGTATAGCACACTCACTTCAGAGATAACCATAATGCAGTGATGAATAGTCTTTTTAGAACATTTTGGAATTTTTCATCTAAGAGAACTGATAATATACAAAAGATGCTGTTTGAAACGATCTCCCTATTCAGGAATGAAGATGAAGTATTTCTTAACTTTTATTGAGATCAAAGTCCCACTTATACAATTACATTTAAGAATCTAGTTGCATTTCTTAGCAGGGATAGACTTGTGCACATGTTAAAGCACTTTCCTGAATCTGGGCAAGAGTTGTTATATGCAAAATATAACCTGTAGCTGGTCTTAATATCTGATTACAGTGCCTTTCAAAACTTTACCCACAAATGATTCATGTTTTCCCAAACCCTTACAAAGCCTTATGAACTGCAAAGCAATTAAAAGACCAAAGCAAAAGGTAATGGAAGAACATATATCAAGTTTGGAAAGAGGTAGTACGAAATGCAACAGAGTTCACTCACTTAAGTATTACTTAAGATTTCCATTAGCTATCCATGGTGACAGATAAACAGCACTTACATTTGTAAATTATATTGAGCCATTATAAAGGTTAGTGAAAAGACCGAAATACATTGCAAAGGAGTCTGAAAATATCAGATTATGAAAGCCAAGGCTGCTTGCCTTGCTGATACAAAATTCCTATTAAAACAATAAGGTGTGCAGAATTTGGCTTCTGGAAATAGGAAATAAAGAAACAAATCCAAAGCTCACTGAAGTCAAGAGGAGACATTCTTCTGACCTCAATGGGCTTTGGATATCACCCAAAATTAGCTTCATTCTGGAAAAATGCAAGCTGAAGGAAATAATCTTTCAGAAAGTATAAAAAGGGAGAGAGATGCTTGGAAAACCTGGAAATCAAAGAATACCTAGGAGACTTTGTGTAATATATGATACGTGAAAAGAGCTTATGAACACTGTTACAAGACTGTACCTTTCCTAAGACCTTATTCGTCTAGAAATGAAGAAAGAATAGAAGATAGAAGAAAACCCATTCCATCCAATTAGGGAGCAGAAGTTGCAGGGATATCACATCACAGTGCAGGCAGGTTGTTTTGTATGGAATTTAAAATGTGCCAAGCATCAAATAAAAACGTCACCAAAGGCAGTTGTCCCATTTAAGAAACCACTAATTTCTCAGCTGTTTCCCCAGATATGAGTCTGCTAGTATCTACAAAGATGAAATGCATACACCATTTGCATATAGGAATCCATGGTCAGCCTTCAATATGAAGTGTCACATCTGTAATGTGGTCCTCTTCTCATTTTAGTGATGAAGGTCAACAGAGACTTTTAAGATTCCATTCCATTATACACAAACATCCTGTGCTAACACAAGGATGTCCTCCTTTGGTGGAAGGATACCCAGTTTCAATCTCCTGTATACCTTGCTGCTGTCAGATGGAGAAAATGTTTCAAGGATATACATACACCTCAGTGAAATGAATGTCTGACCTTATTGTCAAGATCAAATAGATTCAACATGCATGCTCTAAGTTCTCAGGATTCTTATCTCAACAATTATTTCCTACAATTTCATTGATGAGAAGTGGATGAGGGCATCTATAAGCACATGCTATATAGCAGAAAATGATAAAGGTAGTTTTCCCCCAGCTTGTCTGCTGAAAGCAGCACCTATTCTGTCTCCACTTTTGCAGTGAAAGAACCTAAGAATGGTTTGCATAAAGAGTAAACTGGTCATATTGAAAGACTGGCAGGCTGACTAATGCACCTACCAAAATTCAGAATGGCTTGCTTCTTCTCTGTCACTATTGTTGCTGTTGAGGAGAGGAAAACTTTATTTCTCACCAAAATAACCAAACAAATCACTCAAAAACAAACTGCAACACAAACATGTGGCTCAACAGATAATATTGACGTGGCACTGCAATTCACTACTTCGTTGGTCCTCTTGGTTCTATATAATTTTTCTTGTAAGACATAGATAAGAAAAGGGTGGAGACAATCAAAAAATTCTGAATAAATATATTGGAATAAATAATTATAAGATGATTGTTATAATGATGACAAAGCTCCAGATCTATTCTAGAATGTCTTTAAGTTCATACACTGTAAATATGCTATTTAGTACCATCATTTCTGGTTTAAAATCCTTCTATTCTTAGATTTTAAAACAAGAATTGATATTTTTTTTGGAATTGTATAGCTAACCCTTCAGAGAAAATGTTGGAAAACATTTTATTTTGAAATATTCATCCTTATGCTTCATATATTCTTGGACCACTTCACATTTAAAGTTCATTGGGTTTTGCTAGAAATTATGCCTCAACATGACTGCAATTCTTTCAGTGGGCTCAATCCTGTGAAATCCTGAGCACTAAATTCAAACAGTTCTCAGGTTTTCTCTGAATCTAATTTTTTGTGACATCATAAAAAAAGTTTGATGGAATGAAATCACAAAGAAAGAATTCATTCTCATGGGCAGGAAGATAAAGGGGCACATGGATTTTAAAACACAAAGATTGTAAAAAAAGTTGTACAATAAAAATGGGAAAAGAGAAATTGCAGATAACATGGTATACAAGAGAACCCTTCTGAGTAAACTGCTTTGGAAAATCTTTTTATAAAGCTTCAATCATTTTTTTAGAAAGAACAGTCCTATTACTCTAAATCTCTAAATCCTGCCTTATTTTTTAACATTGATACTGGAAAAATCAAATCTCTTGCCTGAAAGCTATAGTTTCAATTAACAAGGATGTTAAGCATTTTTTTTCAGATATATGAAAAGAGTGACAGGATTATAGACCACTAAATTGGTGGTATTTTAAGAATCTGACAGGCTCAGCACCATGTGCCATTCTAGCCTCTCTGTGTATCCTTTGTGGTTAAAACTCTTAAGCACTTTAAATTCTTTTGGTCAGTATTTTTTTGCCTTTAGGGCAGACAACTAGAAGCACATTCCAAGTAACTATTTATGGTGTACAGAAAATTATAATATACTAAAATCACCTCTTTGAAGGTGTTTCCAGGCGTTGCATAGTAAAACAAATATTTTATTTGTAGAAAAAAAAATTGTTGTTTTAAATCTAGAATGTAATTATCTATGTTCCAAATCGAATGAAAGACAGTAACAGCACAAAGACACAGCAAAATAATACATGTCAAATCCTAAAGCCTTTATTTGGACAAATTTCCCATCAAGCTTCGGTGGCAGCTTTGCCTGATGAAATATGGCTGAGCCAGACCTGAAATAAGCAAAAATTTAAGAAGCCACATGAGTGGAATAAGTTAAGGAACAACAAATTAAATACTTGTTTTTGTTGTCTGGAAAATAATGACCATTTAGTGCATTATTAGTATGAAAGTAGAAGTCCACTAAACCAGCAGTCCTCAGATACATTTATCCAGCTACAACAGAGGACCAAAAAGATGTTTGAAGAAGCAGATTACTTTCCAGAATATTTGATACAGGCTGGAAGAAATATGTGAACAAATTTTTCAAATCATCAAGCTCCTGGAAAAAAAAAACTGACTGTAGCTTTGCATAACTTCATTTAAAAATGGCTCCATCCTCTCATGTTTCTTCTTTTCCAATAAATAAGACAACTGCGGACTGCTCCTGTGCAAATGACATATCTGCCTGTTGGGGTTCTTGGTGGGGAAGAGGCCAAAGTTCCTGTGCTGCAGCCAGGAAACACACCTGGAAGCAGGTTCCTTGGATCCCGACTCCTGGGCAAGAGCCGGGACATGTAGCCCAGCAGACTGTCCCACTGGGCAGAGCAGAACACTGGGAGAGAATGAGAGGAGCTGCCAACCACCTGCAGCTGGTATATCAGGTCATGCAACAGGAGACAGATTCTGGCACTGTGTTAGGAAAGTCTGTAAGACATACCCCTATCTGTGGGGGTGAGTGGATGCTGGAGCCAAATCTATGAGTCTCACACTCGGTGCACAAAAACTTAACAGCTCAGATGGATGGGTAAAATCTGTATCAGTGTAGAAACTGCATGCCATGAAAGCTTTACAGTTCTGCAGAGGAATCTGGTTCTGCTCTGTACCATCTGTGCACCAATTGTGTGGATTGTTTGTTGAGCTTTGTTTGGTTGGGTTTTTTCGTTTGAGAAAGATACATAAGTCAGTAAAAGAATGCACTTCAGGTCAGTTTGACTCCTGAGCTGTTCTTTTCGGACCTCACCACTGCTGACTATAGGTTCAAATTTTGTACAAGAGTTAAAAAGATGATTAGTGCCTAATTACTGTTTTCTGCAATTTATTTAATTTCAAAGACAAAAATTTAATTTCAAATTTTGGTCAAATTAGAGGGGAAAGCGGATAAAATCTGGAAATACAGAAAAGGTATGATTAGAGATCTGATTTTCAGCATTAGATCCTTACAGCTGCCTGTATATTTCTATGTGCATGTAATACACTCACAGTCTGTTTGAAACATAATGACCATGTGATAGTAAATATCTGGCACAGCCAGACCATGAAGTGGATGCTTTCATTAGGTTTGTGCTTATACCAATTACTAATATGATGCATTTGTTTGCATGTATTCTTACAATATACACACAAATTAGACTGAACGATTCTTAGCAACAAGGAAAAGCAACAAGAAAAAAAACTATAGGCTTATACATACATTAAACATTTATATAACACTGCATCTTCTATGTGAATAACAATAAACATATTTCAGTCTAAAAGCATGAGTAAACACATTTCGGATGACAACTTAAAATTAATGTCCACAGGTACTCCAAACATACTGTGGCATTCTTGGAGTGACATCTGAGGCTAGTAAAACAAATAGGAGCCTTGCTTAATCAGGATTTTGCAGACTGCAGAAGTCCAGAGGTGGATCCAAGAGAATCCTTGAGGAAATTTAAGATCATATGATATCAAGGTGAAAAAAGGCATCACTCCTATATGCTTCTCCTTACAGGAAACACAACACCTTATGCTCTCAATCAACTGAAAGCAGCAATGAAAGAGATGGACTAAGACTTGCATAAACATTAGTAAATGTCCTACAGGAATGTTTTTTAAAATCACAATGTTCTTTTCTGGCTTCTGGGGTTTTGGCAGGAGCTCCAGTCTCTAGACCCATTTCTGCATACACAATTTAATGATGGGCTTGATTAAGAGACAGTAATTCCCGAGAGGTTTAGCTGTCTTACTTATTGACATGAACACAAGTACAATGCCAAAATCAAATGGTTACATCCCAAAACAATGAAAATTTACAGATGCAAAAGCACAATGGATTCCTAATTTTTCAGGTTTCATGTATTACTATTGTTTTCCACTGTATATAATCTATAATGCTTCATAATTGAAGCAACAACCAATCTCGCCTTGCAAGACCTTTTGACAAACAACAAGTAGCAAAAAACATCAGCCTACATCTGCCCATGAGGGAATTACATTGAGGTCCAGTTATATTTGTCCCAGTAACTCTGTCTGCCAAGTGAGCCAGTTTCCCTCAAATGAGAATTTAAAGGAAGAACACAGATGTTGGCTCTGGGGTAAGCTAAGACAAGACTGCAAAGGCAAATTCTAGACAGTGAACTCTGTTACCGGGTAGTTCAGAAACAAGGCGATGAGTTCATAAAAATGAACTTGTTGACCTCCTACACAGGATTACAAATTTCCAGCGAGGTCAGTAGGATTTTCAGGCGTATAATATATCTCAGGACAGGACATAATATGCTCTCAAAACTGGCTTTTCATAACTGAAAGGCAATATAAAGAAAACATCCTTGACATCCCCTGTATTTGACAAATGGTACTGAACTTCACACTAATTGACCATTTTCTTTTTCCTCTCCCTGGCAGACTCAAGGAGAAGAACCCTCTCCTATGGCTCTACATTCCATAAAACTCAGTTTCCTGAAGTCTTTTCTCTTGCAGGAGAAAATGGAGATGATCCACAGCCTGCAACTCTACCATATATTCTTTTGCTGGAATAAGAAATGTTTTTAGATCAACAACTTAAGAAGCCAATGGAGCATCTGTGTGCCAACATTAAAGTCTCTTTTCAGCTGTGAGAATTCCATGCTTTCTAAAAGCCTTGCCTTCTCATAGGAAGGTGGCCAAAATCTCCCAGATAGCAGTTTGTGGCAGAAATCTACAAGTTTGGATCACTAATTACTGCTTTTGAATATATATCAGTGTACATGAATACATTATTCTGTATGTCTCAATTTCTCTTTTATTATTTCCTTCAGTCTGACTTCCATCTGAATTCCAGTTTATTATGAAATTTTGAATGTCTTATTTTTCATCCTTTTTCAGTCTTGTGGTTGTTCTCATCCTGGCATTCAGTGACTTTTCCCTTCACTTGTTCCTTTGTATTTCTTTAAGGCAGTGAGCCATTCCTGCGGTGTTGGATGGGGATGGGGAAAGTTGCCAGCAAAATTTTTGGTGCACGTGCAGTAAAAGTCCTCTCCCCACAAATTCAGGTTAGTAAAAGGTAACCCTTGATGGAGTTTCTACAAACAGTGGCACGTTCTTTCCAGAGGTAATTGCAAGGTCTTAATTCGTCTCAATTACTCACACATACTATATGCTCATATATTTGTCACCTAATATGATAATGTAACAAGCACTTATGCATATTAGACATATGAATATGAGTGCAAGTATAACATTTTTCAATATTCCAAGTAGCACAATGAATTTTCAAATAGCCTAGTGCTTTCAAATACCATTTCATGAACAGAACAAAAAGTATCTGTCAAACAACTGAAAACATTCATGTACAATGAAACACAAATATGTTCTTTGTATCTTACAACATTTTTAGAAAATTTTTAGACAATTATATTTCTCACATAAAAATACTTTCATCTAATCCATATGAAATTTTACTTTCCATTTTCTGTACTAGAAACACAACAGTGTGATAATCTTCAAGAAAAAGATAGTGAAATGAACTAGATAGAGAGAAAATCCTTGCTTTCCATTTCATTATTATGACAAACTGCAAAACTCAAATATTGAATCCGAGATATATAAATTATATTGTAGTTAACATAAGTCTGATGCAAAACCCACTGATATATTTGGAAAACAAATGAGTTTTACAACTCACACAGAAAGTCATCAAGCTGAGAATCAAACACAAGGAAAAAAAGCTGGAAAGCAATATAAACTGTGTAAAGGTTAGTGATGGTACAATGAAACTTTGACTATTGTGTTCCATGCCACTTCAAGAGATGTTTAGCTGAAAGAGAAAGGTGTCAAAGACAAGTAATGAAAATGTGGTTACAGGCACAATATGACCCTATTATAAGAAGAGACTGAAATGAATAAGTGATAATATGACACAGACATCAGATAATTAAATTTTGGCAGTAAATGCCAAGAGCAGCTATGTCCACGATGTTATTTCACAGGAATTCTCAGCAAAGAAATACATAAAGGAAACTCCATGGTTTTGATCACTACTGTAAATGAAACAAAGAAAGAAAATGGAGGGGCTCAGTCATAACCTTCAACTGCCTGCCAAAGTAAACAAGAAGGCGTTTGATTTTCAGCCAATAAAGATGAAGTGAAAAATGAAAGTGGGAAAGCTCTGCATAGAGCTTTTTCTGGTAGAGAAAGACAGGCAGATGTGCATGATGCTTTATTTATGGCTTTGGTAGAATACAAATGATTGAAAAAATATTGAAGCCCTTTTTAAAAAAAAATATTAAATTTAGAAAGTATTAGTCTTTCAGATGTCTGCTGAAGATGTCAAACAAGGTACAGAAACTTTGCAAAAGTGGAAAAACAGTTGGGGAAAGTGCACTTTTCTTTATTAATGTTGTTTCCCATAGAAACTAAACTCAACTATGGGTTTAAGCTTCCAACTACATTATCAGATTATCTAACATACATTTTTCGAGACAAGACTACCAGAGAACACTGATAGATGATAGATGAGAAAGAGTCAGCAAGAAAGAGACACAAACTATTTCTGGAGTTAACACCCTGTACAACAGAATATAAATCAGCAAAGTAATAAATTCTGAAAAACACTTTTTAACACATTTCATGAGATGAGAATTCATATTTCCACAGATGTTTGACAAAAGTAATTGCATTTTCCATTTTGGCCATTACACAACTTCCTCAAATCAGTTTTAAAGTTAGCCCTCACACTGCTTCTGCATATGGATAAATGATCAGTGTTTCCTCCAAGTCAGGAAGTGTTGGCACACCACACCACTGCATGCAAATTAAACTTGTTTTGAAATCGAAACAAGCAGTAGTTTGATATTGGAAAGATACTTTTTCTAAAATAATTCACAATTTAAGGGTCATTCAGAGGCAGAGGTCAACAATCCCCAGCCCAAGAAGACTGTACTAGATTGTATACCAGGAGTGAGACACTGACCTTTTAGATTCAGCCTGCTGCTATCCATTTGTTTGGACACCTCTTTCTCTATTTCCTTTGTGTTTTTTCCCCCTTATATAGATATTTATTGGTTTCTTTGATACTTCTTCCTGGTAGAAAGGTAAGAGATGATTGCTCATTTTCAAAAGTGATGAAGTGCTCATTTTCCATTTTTACAGAAAAAAAAAAAAATATGGTTCATTGGTAATTGTCTTATTAAATATTTGATGGACTCTTTGACACTATGACAGATCATTGACTGCAAATACTCCCAGAAATTTTGTCTTCCAGCCAAGGATGAAACTTAAAACATGACTTTAAGTCAAAATTGAAAGGGAGGAAACTGAAAGATGCAGAGTGGAGAACTATTGCAATACTGTCTTATATTTTCCACTGTGTTCAGTATCCTGCCAATTAAAACATGCTTATCAAGATATTTTCTATATCTTTCCATCGAGTATACCATTATGTCCTATGACATAACCTAAGAAAGCATGAGATCCTAAATTGTAAGGCAAGCCAAGCTGAAGGAATTATGGAAAGAAAATATTTCAATAAGCAATATTCACCTCTAGAGAAAGAACCAGAAATTATGACTATCAGAAGCCCTACCTATTCAGGAGGAAACATTTAAAAATAATTTTAAAACATTTTACAGTGACATGTATTTATCTTCCACATACTGAACACAGTGACAAACAAGTGTAATACAAGAAACAAAGCCAATTTTAAGGAAAAAAAAATGTTTGCTATTGAAGCCATAGATCTAGTAACAGATGGAAATTGAACCTTTTAGACTGTTCGTACCATAATGACTACTTGGAGAACTTACTAAGTCCAATTATAGCCACAATTAGCACTTTTTAAGGACATAGATGTATAAAGAACTGAGACAGATCTAACACCAATAAAAAAGTACCCTGCTTTCTCTTATGTTGGCTGATCAGACTCCGCAACTGGAAAAGGATTAATCTTTTTCACCACTTCCCCAGATTTTCCCTGTTCTGGCTTCCAGGGAATGGATTTGTCTTCATGATTTTTAGTGACACCTTCAGTTCTCTAAGAGAAGTGCACTACATTTTTTTCCCCATGGTGCAACCCCAGCACATTGCCCTCTATCCCATTTCTCCAATAACGAGGCACTGGGCAGAGCCAGAGGGCACAAAATGAAGTTTTCCAGTGGTTGTTGGATCATCCCAGTGGGGACATTGGCAGTCAGCTTACCTGGGATAGACGAACTCGGAGCACTGCTCTACTATCAGAGAACTTATATAGAGCTTTCTTCCCTTTCCCCTAGGCAACTCCATGGTATATCCCACTTGCAGCTCAAGGTCCAGCAATGTCTCTTAAGCTAACCTAGAATCCTGGCACTGTTTAACTATCACTTTCCAATACACTGTATCTTCCTAGAGCTCCTTCTCATAGAATTTAATCTTCTTTCATTCATAGTCATATTTTAGTTAAACATTACCTGGACAAGAATTATTAACCCACAATGCAGACTGAATTCCTCTTAAAAAGAACTTCTGACATCAGGAGGTTGTTGATACACAATTATTGTTTATTTAAAGAGCTTCTGAGAAACTGTGAGAAGGCTCATTGCTATTTATCCAAAAGCATGGATGTTAGCCTGCAGTTGGAATGGAAACAGACTAATGTTTCCAATGAAAAAAACCCCTTCTAGCCAAATTTTAATTGAAGCTAGATTGCAATTGAAACATTTTTTTCGCCTGGGGAATAGAAGACTCTGAAAACAAAATTGTATCAATGAATTTGGGATTATTTTAATACCAAAATTATAAACAATATAAATTATATACAGAAAACTATTTAGAAATTCTTTTGTGAATAAAGAAAAGCCAAAACTTTTTTCCAGAAAATACTGAGGTGGATACTGACGTGTTTTTCCAATGTGAAAATACTTATCTGTTGGAAATCTGATATCCCCAGCTCTGTCTGCTCATGATCATAGACTAATTCTCAAAATTAATTCTTAGGATTTTCATTCCACAGTTTTAAAATGAGTATCAATGTGTTCTGAAGGCTTTGTTGTCTCTTAGAATTTCACATTAGGCATTAAACAATCATCTTTCTTTGTATACACTGTTTACATCTTGCAGCAAGGTTTACCTTTAATAAATGGTGGTCCAACAAATATTCTGGAACAGACTAATTATTTATCACTACAACGCACAGATTTGTCTAAAAAAGAAGAGATGCTGTTATTCTGTAAATCACAGAAATAAAAATATAAGGTACCCAAATATGCAATTGCTGTATTTTTTGTTTACAAGACACATATACTAAAATCCATTCAGCGAAGCAGTTTGTAGTTCTTTATTCTTCTAGGAAAGCTTTATACAGAAGCTTCCTCTGTAATTCAAACTTAACTTCACACATACACCTTACTAGATCCTAGCTAAATACTCTGGATCAAGACCACAGCTGTAGTGTTCTATAAGCAAGGAGTGTCTGGAAAAATTACTCATAAAATGTTTGGTTCTCTGGGAATATCAAAACTAGTTACTTTAAAGTTTGCATAAAACCTGAGATCATGGTGAAATTAAAATGCCATCGCTGGCTATGCAGAAAAGTTGTGGAGGCTTGGATGGGGAACTTACAGGTGTATCTTAGTGCTGCCTAGGCAAGAGCTATTATACAGATATTTCATTGTATTTAAAAGATAAGAATATTATGAGCCCTAAAGAACTGTTTTCTAAGGGCTAGCGCTAATGCTATCATATAGAATATTACTCATATGCACTGCTATCTAGTCCCTTCAGTAATTAATTACCTCTGATAAAAGACAGTTTATTCACTTTGAAATAGTGGTTGACTTCCTCTCTCAAGTCCTTTGATTGCTAGACATGCTGAAGCCAGGATTCCTAGCTTGCCAGTTATTTCAATAATTTCTTTCAGTAGCCAGAGTCTCCATCCAAAATCTGAGTACAGAATGTAGAAAATAGGGGCATCCTGTGTCTATTGCAAGCTCCCTGGGAGGAAACATAAATCAAAAACTTAAAATGAATAATGCATGGCCAAGGCTTACAATCTTCAAAGCCTGTGAAGGCACAGATCATCTAATATCAGTAATTAGTAAAACATTGTTCCCTTTGCAAGAGAAGACTCCTGGCCAACAGAACTGGTCTAAGAATTCTAAAAACTGTGGAGTGGAGCTTAATTCTGGAAATGAAAATGAAGGAATAATTAGACAGCAAATTCTCTATGAGTTCTGAATGTCCTAGGTTGGCCAGTGTTCTATAGCTATGTAAATCACCCCTTATGAACAGGTAAGACAATAGAATGGGAACCTACATCTGCCATATCAAGAACTGTCAGGAGTGATGTCGTGGCTGAGAGACCGTCTGGCCTTCATTAAAAAGAGAGAAGGAAGTATTAGGACAAAAGAACACAGAGAAGAAGCCATTTGAATCTGTGTCTATAAAACAAAGCCAAATAGTTCAGCAGCCAACACTGCAATGGTGTTGAGAAATAAGCAAGCCCACTTAGACTGAGGAGAGAGGAAGTTGATCCACTTAAGCCAATTCAAGAAACAGACAGCCTTGGGGTAAAACACATACATACCACTGGGTAGTGATATGGAGAATTTAGACTCCCTGGCATGAGCTCTTCTTTTAGTGATTAGAGAGAAGATGAAAATACAAAAGCTTTCTTAACTCCTGAGAAAACCTCAAAGTCTAGCTGCCTTTTGCACAGTATTTGCATCTTGAACAATCAGCAAAGAGCCACATGTAGGCTTGGTCGTGACTTAACCTTTGCATGTTCTGCACAGCCAAAATGAGACTTTGGACTAAATCCTCAATTAAGGAGAAGCAAATATATTAATTGCAAAAGATACACAAATCATTCGCTTTCAACAAAAGAAGTTCCTTGTATTAAGACCAACAGCACATCTCTAGTTATATCACAAGGACAAAATTTTGGATCTTGAGTGCCTGTGATGTAGCAAACCCATTGTAATAGCTAACATGGACCCATTTCAAGAACTTGTGGTTTGAGAACAGACTGTTTAAGACCAGAGGGCATATCTAGGACTTGATTTTTTTTTTCCCCCGGCAACAATAACCTTTGAAGAAAGAGTATATTCTCTAGAAAGGTTGATCAGGCAGTAAATGGAAACAGCAGTGCTAAATATGCAAGGCATTTTGGGGGCCTGTTTCTTCAAATAAATACAGATTTGGGGCAGGTGCCAGACTTAAGAGGGAGAACAGAAATTTGGGGACTGTTCCTCATCAAAGAGATTATCCAATAATAGGGAAATACCAGAAGAATCCCCTTCCCACAAGGTGAACTGCACGTCTGTTCTTTCCTTAAGCCACAACTAACATACCATGCCTAAAATATGAAGTTGTTCAAAGGAGTAATGACACACATTCTTGGTGCACACAATATCACCCTTAAAACTACAATAGCAATAGCCCTGAAAATGTAAACATTGTTACAGTGTTTATCTCTGTACTGGATCACATAAAAAAAACACCCCAGGAAACCTTTTATCCTTCAACGTGTCCAACTGCAAACTGGTGTCCAAGGTCCTGCTCCTAAAAACAGGGTTAAAGCAGAAAGCTATCAATTTCAACAATGGAGGATCTAATTCTATCTGTAACACTAGACAAGAGACTCATATTTTCAGGTAGATCATTAGTCAAAGACCAATTTCTTAAGTACAGTATTTATCACAAAAATACTATGTGAACATAATAAAGGGTTAAGCAGAAACATTTAAAATCAAAACACTTATCATTCCTTTCCACTTTTATCCCTATTCATATCATAACTCCTCAAAAAATAGTGAATTATTTAAACAGTTGCAGATGGCATAAAATGCATTTGGAATAACCATTAATTTCTACAGCTTAAGCAGTAGCACGCTTTATCTTAAACAGTAAAAGGATGCCTCAGATTTGATTAATCTCTTCCTCAAATAAGTGTTTTCTACCTTGTGTAAAAAAAAATAGTAAAATTTTATTTTATAGTAAATACAAACTAGCCAAAGTAGGAAATTAAACAATTTTAGAGTTCAGAAAGGGATGGGAAAACATAAACTACATTAGATATAACAAAAAATGAGTGGAATGACCAATTAACTGAGGTTCTAAACAAACTTAGAAGTCTGATGAACTCTAAATGATTTATTACTTCAATTAAGTCTAATAGTACAGGAACAGAATAGGAGGAAGCATTATTGGCGACAAAAATTAGTCAGGACAGTCAAATCTAAAACTTACAGCTAGCATTTGCAGAATTATGCTGCACTGAGCACAGGAAGTAAAATTCATTAACTACAAAGACAGTATCTCTGACTTTGGAATTTCCTGAACTGCAAACTGCTGGAGCTGGGAAATTCTGAAAAAGTAACAGTACATGATTGCCCTGTTTGAACATTTTTTTTTCCAAGAGTATTTTATTTTAGCCAGTGGCAAAGGTAGGAAACTGGCCTAGGGTAACCTCTAGTTCAACCTAGGACTCATGTTCTTAACATGGATTGTGGATGCATAAAATCAATAAAGGCAGCATAATACATAAGATGAAATAATATAAAAACATAATCTCTTTTTATTATCATAATGAGAGGTGGTCTAAAGAAGACTAATTCTGGATAATTCTTTGAAAATCACACTTAAATATATACCAGGATTCAAAAAGGCACACAATACAAACTACTAGAAAAAACAAACAGAAATAATTCTAAAACAACATAAAACTACCATGTTCCCAACATCTACAAGTTTTGACATTCTATCTCAGAAAAAAAAGAACTTATAAAACAATAGTTTTAACTTCTACCATAATGTCTATAAAACTACAGAAACAGTATCAAAGACAAATAAAAGTGTGGAACAGTTTCACATGGCTGCTCAGGGCATGGATGGGAGCTCTGTTCACTGGGTAATAAACTGGCTGGACCCAGTGAATGGTGGTGACTAGATTTACATCCAGCTGGTGACCAGCCACCAGTGGTGTTCCCCAGGGATCAGTCTTGGGGCCAGTCCTGTTTAATATCTCTATCAATGATCTGATGAGGGGATCAAGGCACCCCCAGTCAGTCTGTTGACATACCAAGCATGATCTGCTGGAGGGCAGGAGGGCTCTGCAGAGGGATCTGGACAGGCTGGATTGATGGGCCAAAGCCAATGGTGTGAGGCTCAGCAAGGCCAAGTGCCAGGTCCTGCCCTTTGGTCACAATAACTCCTGCAGTGCTACAGGCTGGGGACAGAGTGACTGGAGAGCTGCCCTAGGGAAAAAGGCCTGGGGTGCTGGTCAATAGCAGCTGGACTTGAGCCATTGCGAGCCCAGGTGGCCAAGAAGGCCAATGGCATCTTGGCCTGTGTCAGCAATAGTGTGGCCAGCAGGAGCAGGGCAGGATCATCTCCCTGTACTCAGCACTGGTGAGGCCATACCTCAGGTGCTGTGTCCAGTTTGAGGCCCCTCAATTCAGGAAGACCATTGAGGGACTGGAGCATGTCCAGAGAAGGGCAATGAAGCTGGGGAAGGGTCTGGAGCACAAGTTCTATGAGGAGCAGCTGAGGGATGTGGGGGTGTTTAGCCTTTAGAGGAAGAGGCTCAGGGGAGACCTTATTGTTCTCTACAGCTACCCAAAATGAGGTTGTAGTGAGGTGCAGGTCACTCTCTTCTCCCAGACAACACATAATAGGACAAGAGGGAATGGCTTCAAGCTGTGTCAGGGGATGTTTACATTGGATATTAGGAAAAGTTTCTTCATGGAAAGGATGGTGAAGCATGGGAACAGACTGTTCAAGGAAGTGGTGAAATCATCATCCCTGAAAGTGTACAAAAGCCATGTAGATGTGGTGCTTAGGGACATGGCTTAGTGGTGGACCTGGCACTGTGATGTTAATGTTTGGACCTGATGACCTCAAGAGTGTTTTCCAATCCTAATGATTCTCTGTTTCTACGAAAAGAAAAACAAAACACAGTAAGATGCTTCACTTAAAATAATCCAGGAGACTGAGAGCAAAAGATTACTAATATTAATGTTGGGATAACTAAAGTCATTAATGCAACTAAAGAAGCTAACAGAGAAGAATAATCTGGTTTTTGTTGCTCCGCAAATAATAAGGCTGACCAACAGAATTATCACATAGCAAGTGAGAAGCTATATTAAGCTATACTGACCTTTAGTCTCATTTCATGTGACTGATCTGATATTATAAATTACATTAAGTAAACGGGGTCAATAACTTATACATAAATATTCATATAAAAATAATATAAATAGAACAAATGCTTACAATTATTATTATTTTATATATATTTATTTTTATGGGAAGAGCTACTTAAAGTTGAATCAGATTAGCAATTAGAGTTCAGGAAAATGCCAGCCACAGTAGTTTCCTGTACATTTTTACACCTTCTTTTGAAAGCACAAATGTATCAGCAATTTTCAGAGACAGGATACAGGACCAGATGGAATTCTTATATTCAGATGAACATAAAGTACAAGCCTTTAAGGTTCTGATTTTTCACAATTCCTGAATAATTTTCATCTTACAGAGCCACATATTATTCCAGGCAATATACTTATGAGGTCTTATTTATGGTTCTGTATTGTTGATGTTTCTCAAATCTTTACCCCAGGACTACTTCTTCTAAAATATACTTCTTGTCATCTCCCACAGCCCAAGCCTACTGATGTTTTATTTTTTCTTTTAAATTCCAATATGACTTAGGCACACTGAGTAAACAGATTTAATAAGCTGAACTCAATCGTGACTTCTCCACTTACATTTTTTGGCAGAAAATGCCTTTCTGAGTTTCTATTTCAGTAAGATTCACTTAATACATCCAAAGCTGAGTAGGCTTTGATCCACAATTACAAAGTTAATATATATGGAGAAAGAATAATGCTGGGAAAATGGTCTCTTGGCAAATAGAAGCTGGAGCAAATTAATCCCACAAATTTCCCACCTTTAATGAGTTCAAACCACCATTAATAATACTGAAATAGTTATTAACATTTATATAAATATAATGAGAAAAGGTCTTTGGACCTGCCAGCAGGATCGAAAGCTATTGGAACTTCTATCACATGAGCAAGATCAAAACTAAAGCAACTATACTCCTTTTTTTTTTCTTTTGCTTTAAGTAACTCCATAGCCCAGGCATCTGACTATCGTCTTGACTTAAAGTCCTTGGCTATAACCCAAAGACAGGTTCAAATAAGGTTCCTTGATTCCACACACATGCACATACACACGTTCTTTCAATCCACTCTCCTTGCATGCAGGAGTCAACAAGAGTTAAGGGCAGCACTTCAAAGTACACTCAGCACTTTGCAGGATGTGGCCCTTTATCCTTATTTGACCCCTTGTTCTTGCTTAGTTCTGTTTTTACCAGTTCTACTAATAATGTTCCTCTGCAACAACAAATATTGTCCAAACCCCACTGATGCCTACTGCCATCTTTCCTTGAGATCCTATATACCATCTAGCCCCAAGTTAGTAAATGTAGTTTATATATTCTATGTCATTAATTTTAGAAATTAAGATAATTCTAAAAACCAAGACAATAAAATTCTCACTTATATTTGCAAGGTTGGAAATTCTTTAGTAAATACATTTTTTTTTCCCTGAAATATTGTTCTATTGAAGTCTGTAATAAGATGTCTATTTATTTTTTAAAATATCAGGACTGAATTCTCGTTGCTTTAATCCTAAAATGTGGATTAGGGTTTACCCTGTCATCCACTTACTCTAATTTTATTCAGACTGGTAATCTGTCTAAACTGAAAACTTTCTGCCTGTATCCTTAGGTTCTCATTCAACACAAATGACAGCATTATATTAGTGGGAAAGAGGAATGATATGCATATAGAGCTTGTTCTGACAGTCACTTAAGATGCATGTCTGTATCCAGGACCTCACAGACACCATAGCAGAATTCAGTAGTGTATGCACAGCAGTTTTACAAAATTAGCAGTGATGAGTGCATTAAAAAGTCATGAGTCTTTTGGACTTTGTTTATGGATCACCAAATGAACTATTAAAATCTCCTACAAATCAGCCCCCAAAGGTTGCATTTTTTAATACATGTTTAGATACCAAAAAAAAAAAGTGACTTGAACTTTTTGGAAGACAGTCATCAGTTTAACTGTTTATGCCCCTACATAGCTGTTAAGGAATCACATTTTAGCACCAAAGCTTGCAAATATGAGTTCAAATGTTTTTGACTTTATTCTTAGAGCTCATTCTGCATTTAACAATGTAGACATTTAGCTTATCAATTCCTTAAAATTTCTATTGTTAAAGTAATCAATACATTTCCCACAAAGTTTTAGAAGAGCCAGGATGGAAGTTTATCTGATTGGAACCTGAATTGTGGAAACAGCACTGCAGAAGGATTTTTCATTATTGGCTTTTTAACAAGAATGTTCCTAATTTCAAGAAGCTAGGTAGAAGGAAGAAAAAGTTGTCCTCCATTTGAAACACATTAATTGTTTAAAATTTTTGAATTTTTTGATGTTTACAGAAGTATAATAACTTTGTATTCTGTTTCCAAGTAAATTAAATATTAATTGAGTTTTCATCTTTCCTCTGGTCCATTAATACCTTTGGAAAGAAGCAGCTAGCAAGACAGGGAAGAGTACCCCTACTGTAGTATCTGACACTCAGGTTAACACATCCCAACTTCTTTGAGATCTCCTTTTTAGTGTTTAACCATCACACCTCCTTTCCAGGCCTCTTTCTGTTCATCCACAATATAAAATTCTTATCAGAGTAATCAGATCTTTACCATGTTAATATTTTTAAGTACTTACACATTCTTAGATTATTGGCACTAAATAAATTAAAATTGCTGCATACAACTTGCAGACTCCTTACTTAACAAGTCTCATGAGATAGTTTATTAGCAAATAAATTCTCTGTGAGAAAATGAGAACATTGCCCACATATTAGTGTATAAATTCAATATTTTAAGAACTCCATTCATAGAATCATCTCTTTCTTGGAAAAATTGGCACTAGAAATTGCTTAGCCGTAGTCTCTATTATTGTTATTTGCACTAGAACCCGTATCTACTGCATTATTAGTACTAATGCATTAATAAATCAGGATGTATTTTTATATTAGTAAGATACAGTAGATGACTACTGTATGATTGTCAGAAAAAGTTATAATGTGTACACCAAGTCATACATTACAGATGTTGGATGATGTTACAATATAACATCATATCACATTAAATACAGTCCAGAAAATGAATTAAAATAAAAAGATGGGTCACAATACCCTGTAGAAACACCACTTTCCCCAAGTCTGTCTTATACACTACAACGATTTTTTATTTTCAAGTACAATTTACAAGACAGAATTCTACAATCTGTTTTAAAATACTTAAAAGACAGATATGAACGATGCTCACAAAAAAGCTTTGGAACCACCAATGCCTTTCAAGGCAAACAGTAAAGCTGAATGGTCTATTGGTTGTTTTCAATCAAAATGTATTTTTCTTATCCCATATAGGAACTTCAATTTAATATATGTCACAGCTCACTCTTTCCAATGAATCGGTGGTAGGAATCCTAAAAAATGCCGGCCACTGTCTTCTCAAATTTGATATTACTGCACTATTGCTAATCTCAAAACAGGCAACTGATTCATCTTGAAACATGCATTTTAATCTACACTATGTAAAATACTGATATCTGTCCTTAGTTTTGCAGCATTTTAATGTAATCAGTTTCCAAACTAAAGACTATTTTCACACTTAAACACACAAAAAAATAATTAGACCAAAAAAATTACAAGTCTGTAACACAATACATAATATTACATAAGCCACACATATGCAGAATGCATAAGGTCTCAGATTTTAATAGTAAATATTCTGTCATTTATCATTTGCCTCATTCTTCATACCACTCAGTTTTCAGAATCCTTCTTGTGATATGAAACCAATTTTTGTTTTTCACTGGAATCAGTAAGGAAGTAAAGGAAGAAAGAGGCAATTCAGAAAAAAAAACCCCACCCTGTGCATTTACCATTATATTAAATGGACTAAAGCAAATTAAGAAAAATTCTAAGCAGTCAAATAAATACTAAGGGAAGTTCAAATATAAACATTCAAGAAAAATTGAAGTTGTTACATACTCTATAAAGCACCTGGTTCTTCAATTGCAGACTGCTTGTATGTAGTCAAAATTCACAATAACAAAAAAAAGGAATGAAAGGGTAAAGAGAGAACAGTAAGGACAACATCTTGGGCTCCTCATCCAAGTGTTTTTCTTCTGCTGATAAAACTGAAAGGAACACACATTTCATTAAGCATTTCAATGTATAAGTCAGTTACTCTAAGACCTTTGGGGTCACATTTTGTGATCCATTCAGTATAATCAACTGCTACAGTCTAAGATTGTGATTAGATGACATTTAAGGTCCCTTCCATACCAAACCACTCTATGATTCTATGAACTGAGAAGAAAGCACAGAACAAGAGCAGAACAATTCAGCTGGAGCACTGCCTCATGTGGATCATAACTAAGGTGAAGAATTTTACTGGTTTTCTTTCTGTAATGCTGCAAGGGCTGATGTAAAACTGAATTTAGAATCTGAAAGTTCTAAGGTTCTCACTGCTGGCCCTTTGCCAAAAAACTCAGTCCATCATCATTAACATATTTTGAATCACCCTTCACCAGTTTCATCATATAATTCTCACAGAGGCAGTGCTCACATACAAATCTCGTTATTTACTGTAGTGAAGCTCAGAAACATAAAATCCTACCCTTGGTCCCCACCCAGGCAACCTCTACTATAAAATACTGTCTATGCAAAACTCTGAAGCTTTTTGTGCTTGTATGCACTAGCAAATAACAATAAAATATGCAGTTCCTTTTAGCAACAGGAGTACTCTTCTACAAATCTCAATTCTTTTTTAGAATGATTTGATAAATCTGTTAATACCAGTGAAAATTCTGGTTGTGAAAGAACAGCAACATCAGGGACTAGTCAGGAATATGGAAAAAGCAGAGTACTGTGACTAATATTGTTAATGCCTCTTTACACAAGATTACAGAGTCACATTCTCAAATCCTGAGGGGAATTTGGCTTAGTAGTTCACCCTCTCTGATACTTTTAAAGAACAGAATGTAAAGTGCTAAAAATATTTTTTTGGCAAGAAAATTATCTGAGACACTCTTAGGGGTAAAATAATTTCACAGTAGGTGGGTCCAGGCACAGGAAACAGTTTGGAAGGTAATGAAGAAACTGGAGTTGTGACTAACAGACAAAATAATATTATGGAGTCACGTTCTCCATTCCTCAAAATAAACGTGATCAATAACAAACTTTTTTCATGAAGTGTCTCAAAGTATCTACTTAATATTTTTTCCTTTGACTAGTAAATTACTTTGTAAAGTGGTATTATAAACAACAGACATGTAATGAAAGAATGGTTAGAATGTAGAGTCTCATGGGATTTTTTTTTAACTATCATACAATATATCAGAAGCCATGCGTTTGTTTTAGGTGTTGTTTAGGTAAACATACATGTTTGTTTAGGTAAACATGCAAAAAACCCAGCACGTAAGATTAGTATTTAGTTAAATATCTTTAGAAGTACAATTTGACTTACATTGCTAATTCCTCTATTCATAAGTTCGTGTTCTCAAACAAAGGAGAACATGGAATTTAATGATTGTTTTTTAAAGATAATATCAATGAAAAATGGGTATCCTGTCCTGAAGAAAACAGAAAGTAACATAATTATTCAGAAAAAATTAAGAATTAATGTTAATTTAGATTATTATACCAACACTACAGCACTGTTTGGTTTAGGCAAAATGTTTCTTATTCTTAAAGCACTTAGTCCTCTCTCACACTCCATTACCAGCAATTTTTGTAGCACTGTTTCCCAGGAGAGACCTGTCGAAATACAGAAATAGGCACTCCCTGGAAAAGCTGTGTGACTCCTCTGTCTGGTAGCATTTTTGTTACACAATATGTTGACCAAAACATTTAGAACTCTTGCTTAATTTAGAAATTTGTTTTTATCTCATATCAGTTTCTTTTGTTAACTTATTCAAATATAGAAATATGATCTCCCATCACAAACCAATATGTTGATGACTTTAGTACCATATTCTTCATTCACTCTTGCACTCAGCAACTTCTTCAGAGAAAGGCAGTAAAAAGTATGCACCTAGAAATGGTGCCATTTTCAAGCTGAAGAAACAACTCCCCTCTTACATTAAAAGGTTCTCAGTTTAAAACATAAGGCATTAAATTTAATAGCAAATGGCTCCCAGAACCAGATAATGAATGATTTTCACAGTGGTGAGTACTTATTCTCTTATGGTCCCAGCTCAACAAATAGGACAACTAATTTTTTAAGAGGCCATATTCTGGCCTTCTGTTCTACTTGGTAACAAATGAGTAGTTTTGTTGTTTCACACTACTGAGAGTATGTAATATTATTAAAAAATGAGAAGGACATAGCTTATTTTTCAACATACCCAGTCAACTTCTCCTTTCCTCATGTAAGATTTAAGATTCCTATCAGTATGAACCTGCCTGTAGCCTAGGTCTCCACTGAATCCCAGGAGGAGCTACGCCTTTCACAAGCCAGATTCTGATTTATACCATACCTAGAGACAGTTGTTTGAAAGTCTGCAAAGTAAAAAATAATGCAGTATTTTTTCCTCACAAATCCCACAAAGCTGTACATTGAAAACAATTTAATTTTCAAAAACTATAGCTCACAAATTGATACAAAAATTTTACCATCATGTAAAGTACTTAGTACTAAAATAGCTTTTTTTAGTAAACACATTTTTTTTTGGCTTCACATTATGGAAAATCACAAAGCTCTTTTATTCTAGAAAGATTAAGCAGTTGGTGTGGAACCTGACTGGAAAAAAGATTCTACTCTCTGTAGTTCTATAGTATAAAAAGTACTTTACATCTACCCTTCATTGTACTTTAGGTTCTTATACAGCCTATTCAAATCAAATAAATTCTCAGCACATGCTTATATGTTCTGTGTATTCAATTTATATTAAAAAGTAATTCTTAATATTTTCCAGATATTTTGCTTGGGCAGCAATACACATTGGAGTGAGCTGATACTTAATAAGTTTCTTTGCATCAAATCTAAATTACAGCAACTGAAATCAATGAAGACAGATTTTCAGATTTGCTGTCATAGCTCTGCCACATGCAGTTGGTCTGCTTTCTCTAACTTGATATCTCAGGGCCCTTTGTCTAAGACTGATTGCTTCCAGATGTATGGGATAGTATCAGTGGAGAGAAAGAGAAGGTATACTTCAACACTGGTGTAATTGAAATTGAAATGAAAAATACACTCTGCAAATCGAAGTCAACCCCTTCAATGTATTTATTTATCCCCTCCTCTGTTACATGCTAAATTATTATTTCTTATATTTTTAGTCAAACTCCAGAAAAACAGAGACATCTTGCCTGCACAATTTCTTAGACATAAGACTCTGTGCTGCACTATTCAGGGCAAGATGAAAAAAAACCTTATTCACTGAAGAACACCTGAATTGAATTCAGTGAAGCCATCTGTAAAGTGACACATTCGCCATATTAAAGATCTAATATTCTAAGCACTGCATGCAGTACATCATTACACCATGACAGGGGCTGCTTCCCATGGTTATTAGTGGAAACAGAGTATAACTGTGCCAGACTGCTAGTTCACATTCTCCAGGTCATTCCTGTGCAAATATTACCTGCACACGACATTGTAGCTCTTCATTGACCTGTGAGAAATACATCTGATGATTTTATTTCCTGTATTTCTTCACAGGTTTCTAACAGAAGTGAACACTCTGCCATTATTGGACTTTTTGTGCAAATCAGCAAGCAGCACAAATTTTGAAGAAGCAGATAAAATGAACCATGTTATAGGTCAACAGAGAAGGATACATCCAAGGAGATTTCACTATTCTTCCTGTGTTGTCTGCCCTGCTAATTCATTTCTGCAGAGCTAGCAGTCAAGCCCCATTTGAAAACAGGATATTGGATAAGAAAGTCTGTGTTTATCACAGAGCTCTTCAACTGTTCATTCTATACTTCAATGAAACACTGAGAAAGCTCTGCACTGGAATCGAAAACAATAAACCATGGGACTCCATAGCCAAACATATGTTTCCAAATGTTTCAGAATAATCCTTAAACTCCTACATTTGTATTTAAGGTGACATTCTTACAATTATGAATATATAACACTGCAAATTATAATTAATATTTGGTTTTATCGTACTTCTTATTACATAAACAGTACTTTTTCCAGAAGAAAAACTTTAAAAGGGAAAAAACACATAGAAGAAAATAACATTTCAAAAAGCACATCAAGTGTATAGAATTTTCAGTAACATAATATCAAATTAATTTGGTTGTAGCCAATGGGAACACTAAAACACATAATAACCAATATAATACTAAAACTCCATTTTCTTATGTCCTTAAATTATTAGTTCTGG
Organism: Pseudopodoces humilis; assembly: GCF_049639895.1. NCBI lineage: Eukaryota > Metazoa > Chordata > Aves > Passeriformes > Paridae > Pseudopodoces > Pseudopodoces humilis. The sequence goes on from NC_142206.1 coordinate 52,231,179, forward strand.
ATACATAGAATCAAGAAATACAGACTTCAAGAGAGGAAAGCAGAAACAGGTACAGGAGACAGATTCACCTCGTGGTACTGACCTATTGAAGAGAATGTGGAACTTAAGTAATTTTTCTTTATTCCCTCAGCATTACAGGTTTATTTTTACACAGCTCAAGAGATAAAGAGCACATTATTTTGGTCACCTATGATGTAGGACCTGTCTTCATATAAACAGATCACAGCCTGTCACAAACACACAGTTCTCTTTTACAGATACTCTAAAGCATTTCCCCCAGGATATCTGGGTATTATTTCTTCCTGACATAACTTTTCATTTCTTTATTTATCTGCAGAATACACATAGCAGAGGCAGAAATTCTGTGACTTCTCTTTATTTTACATGGACAATGCTCAACTTTCAGAGAAGAACTAGAGGAAAACAACAAGTCAATCTTCATTGGCAATTCAAACACTGCCAACAAAATCACAGGTTGGTGCTTTCTGTCATTGGCCAGTCTGCAATATAAACCTTTAACTGAATATTTTGGGACTGGACGCATCCAGTTAATTCATGAAACATAGTGTTATGCTGTGACATACAATATTTTGTCACTAGCATTGTGAACTGGAATTAAGTCAGAAGCAAGAGGATCCATAAGTCAATGTAAGACCTTTCAAGCATTGTAACATCTGAATTCTTTGCATGGTGTTTTATAATAACAGCATTCATTGCATAGTTACATCTGACCCTCAGTGGTGCACTACTTAGAGTACTAATAGTTCTTCTTGACACGTTAAAAATAGTTGTCGCCTCATTCAAGAGAATTGTTTCTTGACTAGTTATTGTTCTATGGTTCTAGAATTATGTTGTAACAAATTTGAAGTTTTCATATTGCAGTTTACCACTGCTGTTTATATGATTATAGCAAACACTGCTCAAGAGCATTGTGGAACAAAGGCAACAAGACAATGACTTCTCTCTGTGCACATGAGTTGTCCAAATCAAGTATTTCCTTTGGTCCAAGTACAGACCTCAGAGGGAAAAAAAAAAGGCACTGCAAAACTTTTGTAATATAAATTGAAGGCTGGAGAAAAGAATACTTATTTTTATGTTCTTATTTTTGCTTTTGTTTTTTAAGGACAATTCACATGGAAATTAAGAAATCATTTACCTTGAATTCTTTGTACAGAAAAGCAACTTGGCGCAGTAGGAACAAATACACTTTTGAATTAAAAAATTAGTTTATAAAAAACAAGTAAGTTATATGAATGATATCATATCAATACCAGCAGAAGTCCTTTAGTAGCCAATGTTTATATTTTATGGAGCATTAAATGGTAACATTTAAAAGGTATAATGCCACCTCCTACAACATGTCTAAGTCTGGCTATGGAGAAGAAAAATGGAAGCAATGTTAAGCCAGGTACGTGGTCCTCTAACTGGACCTGATACACAAGTGAGCTGGCTGTGTGTCAAAGGGTCTTCAAAAGTAAAATCAGAACAGTGGGAACATCAACATGTTCATTCCCATCCACTCTGCTTCCCACTTGTAGTAATTGCTCCATACCAAAAGCTAAAGTTGTGTCTTTAACTGGGTTTTCTCTGTTTCCTACTTTCACTTAGCATTGGATCTATGTGGTGCATGCATGAATGGGAAGCATCAAAACCTCCTTATTCCCAAAATACACGATGAAACATTTAGATAAGATTTCTGCAAAATGTGTCACACAAACCCACAAACCCTAACAACACAAACACACAAAGAAAAAAAAACCCACACCAACCAAAAACCCACAAAAAATATGACATAGGATTTTTAACATAGATAAATTTCTAAACTTCCAGAGCAGGAACATTTTTAGAGGATGAGTGAGAAATAATTCCATTTTTTGTACTATAGATACTCACAGTAAACAAATACACTTTCAGTCTAGACTTCAGCCATTTTAGTAGGTTTTAAAAAATGATGCATTGAAATTGCAGAGTTTGTTCTCTTACACCAAATTTTTCTTTTCCTTATTTTTCCTTAAGTCATATGCTGAATTTTTGAAATTTCAAACCAAAAAAAAAGAAATTAAGAATATTTTATGTGCTTGTGCATAACAATATCTAGAGACACTCTTACCATGAGAGTTAAATTTTAATAGCAGTGTTGAAGAGGAGACTAAAAAGTAGCTGGTGGTCAACCATGTTAAACACCACACCTATAAAAAAGTGACAATAGCAGAATACAGAAGTTCAATAGTCTAGAAAGTCACAAGAAATCAATATATATATATTAATCTTTTTTTTCTGATAGTGACAAAATATATGTAGTGATGCTGGTGGCTGGAGCACATGTTGTCATCCCATTGTATGCAGCATTCAGTTATTTGCTCCTTGTTGTGTTATGTAAATCAAAACTCTGAATTTATGTATAATAACAACCACACCCCATCTCTTCAACACACATAAACCAGCCCCCCACTCCTGTAGCTGGAGCCTTGTGTTAACACATTCTGCCACTAGAGGATAGTGTTGCCATATGACTGCACACGCCTTAAGTACAATGAGTACATAAAATTACTGAAAAGTTCAAGTTGTTTGTTTTGTAAAGCTAGGGAAAAAAAATATGTTTCAATAAATGTTTTTTTTTCCCCTGACAATCCTGAAGTCTCTTTTTTAATAAAAATAAGAAAGAACAAAATCATGTTGCATAATTTTTGATTAGCTTATTTTTAGTGGACTTAATATGTAATGTTAGTAATCTTTAACATGTTATATGTTTTAATAAATGAGAATAATGCACCTCAGGCTGAGTGTGCTACCTGGGAATCTCTTGGAAGGACACAGCCCTGATGCAGGGGTCTGACATAAAGCAGGTAACTGAATTTTTTTGTAGTGGTACTTGTGAGAACTAGAGGTATCAGACTGGAAAACTGACTGAGGACTGTTCTGAGGACTAGGAGCCAGATCAGGCCAAGCTTGGGAATACTCACTTATGCTAGTAGTAGGGAATCAGAAACTCACTCCTCTAATACATTACTTACACCTTCACTTCAGCAAAGCGGAGATAAATCAGCTGCAGTTTTCCATCAAAATGTGCAGATCACACTTAGGAGAAAAACCTGTGCAAGTCTCAGGAATATGCTGTATTAAATAAAAAGCCATAATGAATTGCTGCAATCAGGAATAAGAAAGGAAAGGAAATGATACTGTCTCAGTCATCCCCCACAGTTCTACCTGACACACTACATCTACGAATTTCTCCATGTTCAAGGTAAGAATTCTAATTTCTCTGAAAAAAAAAAATCAAAATCTAACTTCAATCCGGTGATTATATGGAGAGTATTCTTCCATGAAGAGGGCCAGGATACATTTTACATACATGTTTCAGCAGTGGGAATCTACAGTGGAACACAATGAACTCATTTATGGTGACCTTATGATGTTATTTCCCACACTGAGCACCACACTCTTCAGAACCAGAGAGCATTTTTTCTTAATGTTTATTAAATGTTCACAATTTACATTACTAACATGACAATACCCAAGGTAAGGTGTCTATTTAATGAGTTATTTTGTATTGCTTTCATTTTTAGCAATTGGTAATATTTAGAGAAGAAAAACAACAGTACATGTGGCTTAGAAAACACAACCTATGGGAGAGATGAAGAATTTGAGAGCACAGAACTTTAATTCTCCTTATACATTAAAAAGGTAGTTATAAAAAGATGATCATTTATTGCTCAATGCATTCACTAAAAGGAGGACTGGAAGAAGAAGAGAAAATATTAACTGAATACTACATTGAAAACAATTTAAATATATATAGTGATAATTCTGCCAAGCAGTAGACTCACTAAGAAGGCTGTAAAATCTTCTTTACCAAATGTTTTCAGTAAATGTGAGAGTGTTGTCATATATTATTCAGGAGAAAAAAGCTGACAAGAGTAATAGGTTATCATGGATTATCTCTTCAGGAATATTCCACCTTTCCTACATATTTGCAATTCTTGTATGATCCTAAGCTGCTGTGAGACAAAAATCTCTAGTCACTTGCAACCTTAGCAAAATCAATACAAACTGGGAAAATGGTATTGCGTCTGACAGGTCAACTCATGTTATTAGCAATAGTAATATGATATTTTTAGGAAAAGGGATCTGAACAAGGTATATACAAAAGCTATTAAAATTAAGAAAAATCCAACCCCATTCTTGATGGGATTCTTTCAGTTGTAAACACATTCTTAGCACACTTTTTTCTATGCCCTTGTACAAAAACGGCGATGTAAATAATTCCTCTTTTTTTAGCTATCAGTTCATCAACAATATTGAGCAATATCCAATCTTGGAGACTCTACTAACAATTTCTAAAAGTTTTTTCACAGTACTGAAACCAGTGAATAGAAAAAGAAAATAGTAGTTACTAAAAACAAAAGAACCCAAATGCTTCAGCTTTGTCATGCCACAACTGAAGCATTCTTCTTTCAAATAGAGTTATTTAAATTCAGTTAGGAATATAATTTTATTAGGTAGTCTTAATTTTAAATGAAGGAAATTTGAGTAATTTTGAACCCAGCAAACTCCAAAAACATTTAACTGGGATTTTTCCTGTGAACTGCTTCATTATGCATTATATTTCTACAGATAGAAGAACCTAACTATGATTGTTTTCATAAACTTATTTTACTCCCATTTTAGCAAACTTTTGTATTAACATCACAATCAAGCTTTACACTTTACTGTTTGAGATAAATAAAATTCTGTGTGTGATCTCTGCATTCTAAAGAAACCCACTAAATCTATCAGATCTTCTATACTGTGAACTGCTTTATTCAGATTAGAGTTTGGGTTTTTTGGCTATGACTGCTGAAACTGGTTTTAAGTTGCAGTTCTGATTTTCTTAACAATTAATTTCATTTTCCTTGAAACATTTGCAACAGCTATTTAATTTCATACAATGTCAGAACATGGGTCCTGTGTTGCTCAATTAAATCATTATTATTACATAATGCTATTATATCTGCATTAACAGGGTATTTGGCTGTAGGTATAAGTGTTTGGGCTCATTCAGCTTTGCTTTTAAACGTACATGATTAAGCAACTGTGAGTAGATAACTGCTGGCAAATGATCTTTACCAAAATGGCCAAGAGCTTTCATAAAAAAGACATCCAAATACATTGTCAACAGAGATACTAAACTCTGATGTACAAAGCATTTTAATCAGCATTAAGTCAGTTTTTTGGGCAAGGAGACCTGAAACTGAATTTCAGGTTCTGGACCGTGACCATTCACACATTACCCAGGGACATCAGTATAATTATTCTTGAAATTTAATCAGCAAGTCACAGAGATATTAAGAAATTATTTTCTCTCATATTTCCCCTTTCAGTCTCTTGGCTTTTGGGATATGGCTATGAAACATTTTCCAATTGCCAGTGACTCTGGAGGACCTGGATTTTTAATGTCAGAGTTGTAGCTGGCTTTTGTAATTTACACAATTCAGACACTTTTTGCATAATCTAAATAATAAAAACAAGAATGTTTCATATCCCACCTTAATACCCATCTCATCTTTAATGTAAGAGCTATATCTGAAGCTGAGTTTGACTTCAGGAACTTACTCATACCACTGAGTCAAACAAGGCCGTGAACCATACCCTGCTGAATGAGCTACTTATAGTGGTCAAAGTTGTGCAGCAGATGTTGCAATACTAGCAAACATGAAACAACATTTGTCCCACTTGAACAATAACAATAAATATGACTACAAAAAAAATCCCCATCTAAACCAGTTTAAGGCCCCTCTGTACCTATTTATCTACATAACCTCTTATACTTTCTTACAGGAGGATGAATACCAGGAACAAAAAATGCCTTCATGCTGGTCCTTTTCCTGAAGGTCAAAACCAAAATGAGCCATCAGACCAGCAAGGAGACCAGTCTGCAGCAAATCCTTAGAGATGCTGTAATTCATGCTGTCAGTTACCTACCAGGTACTGGTTGTCATAGCTATATCTCCTCTGTATACTGTGTACAGTGTACTGCAGTAATACAATCTTGAAGCCACAAAGGCATAAAACCTACAGAGATCTGTAGCAGAGGTAAACAGCCAAGCCTTTGGTGGTTTTGGCCAGTCATAATACCTGATATTAAAATTAATTTTAAAAAAACAATAGGCTAATTATCTTGTAGATGTCTTGGATCAAGGATGAAACCTGCATGCCGTTTTCTCCCAGACACATAATTATTTTCCAAGTCTGTACAAACCACTCTTTGTAAGGAAAAAAAAGATCAATACTTAGAAAAAAACAACACTTCCAGAGACATAAAAACTTAACAGCTAGTACAATCTTCTTTTGGCTGCAGGCTTTTCATCTGACAGAAGTTCAGATCATATTGTTCAGCATTTTAAAAATTAAACTCCTCCAAATGATAAAACTGTAAATTATGGGTTTGAATGGCTTAAGTTCTAATGCAATTATTGCATTGCCTGGTGAAACTGTTAATTAAAAATGTTAAAACACTGATCAAAACAAACAAAATTCTCTAGATATTTCTGGTTATTTTTCTAGCACTGACTTGAAGAGAGCTGCACCAATCCATGTCAGCACTCAACTTAAGTCCAAAGCATTGCATTACTTGTTTCATAGCATTAAGTGATTTATATTATTACGTACCAGTTGTTTTAGTTATAACAAACTGTTATACAAGTTACTCTTCTTTGTTCACACTCCCTCTTTTGGAAAACTATTTTGAAACAGCGATAAAACTTATTAATGTAGTAGAGATTCTTATGCAAACAGTAAGCAAACTCATAGATCAATTCTAATTTCATTCTTATGCTTTAATTCCTTTTATCCCCTAAAACAGAAAATACAAAATAACTTGCCAGGGCTACTAAGAAGATGCTGGAACTCAGAACCTAAATAATGATTATATATAGCTCATGCTGGAAGAATTAATAGCAACATCAAAGCTAGAGCACAATCCACAAATACATTATTAATGATGTTTTCTTCTCCAATCAGCAGATGGCCACTGAACAGCTCAAGTGACTGGTAATAGGATACACAGCTTTTCATCTCCAAGTATCTGCATCAGGTCTGTCTCAAGTGGGTTGTAACTGAAAGGTATTATTTGACAGGCATTCAATAGCAAAAATGTAACAGCCAGTCTCAGTCTAGAGACTGTGCTTTTCCTGTGCAATCTGGTTAACAAAGCTGCCATGTTATTTTCAAACTCAGGGTTGAGTAGGCCAGGAGACTTGATTATCCTTTTAGGTTAAAAGGGTCAGCCCATGAAAACAATTTTGAAACCCAGGTGCAAGTGGGACAATGGACACAGTGGTCAGTTTCCATTAGTGTCCACCAGGTGCTTTTTTCAATTACTAGATTAGCTTTTAAACACACAAACATAAAAAAGACAACAAGAAAAAAAAACTTAAATGAATGGGGAAAAAATAGTGTAATGAGATAGACTATTGCTTTCACAAAAGTTTGCATGAAGGACGTGATGTGTTCTTCTTCTGCACACTCAAGGCACAAAATTTTTTTGTATGGATACAAACATACAGTATGAATATAAAACATCTGTACTGTCAAAAAAAGAATTAATAAATTGATAAAATCAATTGTAATTGTGATTGTAACTCCCTTCTGCAGGAAGCCCAGCATCTGCTGTTCTCAACAAAACTTACCATGTTCAGTGGTCTCCATGAGCTTTGAATATTAGAGGTTTTATATGTTTACTGAACAGAACCACACTTACATTTGCAGGGAATGCAATTGAAATTCAGGGGACTTCAATACAGACTCAAAGGCTACCTTTACCACCTCAAATCTGATACAAAAAATAGTCATAATGCAGAAACCTCCTTTTTGTGATAAGTAAATTACCATCAGGGTATATTTGGAGTAAGCCTAGCAATAGACGTCTCAAACATAATTAATCAGCCAATCTCAAACACAAGGTCAGTACCATATGATAGGTTTTTTTGAGAATATTTCTGAAAACGTATCAGGAATGAAAGAGAATTTTACATGTAAAAGTGCTGCAGACATCTAGCAATAGGTGATAGAGTTGTTGAGTCAGAATTCTAAAAAATACAACTTTGTTACCTCCTTGACATCCATGGACATTATCTTCATGGTTTATCTTCTTCAATATCAGTACAGAATATGAAGACAGATGCTAAAGACTGCTCTCCAACAGGATTAAATCCCTTACGTTAAAGGTGGCTGAACATACAATTTAAATCTGTATCTCTGTATACCTATAAAAACCTATTATAGTCATATCTCAATAAAACAATTGAAATTCAGTTTGTATTTAAAGTTACTTGTTATCACTGTTATTAGAATCACAGTCCAGATTGTCTCCTTCCTTATTCTAGGCACTGTAGAGACAAATTGCCATAAAGATAGACAAGAGAGATATGAGAAAGAAAAAGAAACACTGAGGTTAACTTGCCAAAATCGCACTGCAAATTAATGGTCAAATTAAGAATAGAATCCAGATCATTAAAACCCCAGTCTGTTGCTGAGCTCACAGAGTATTCCCTCAGGCTTTTTCCAAGACATTTTTATTAGCCATCAGTGTTTACTGGCACTAATTAATCTTAGACCACAAAAAGACCTTTTAAACAAAGCATCTGAATTTACCATCTATCAAAATTCCACTTCCTCTGTAATATTTACAAAATAATCAAACAATTGACTAGGAGGCTCCTGAATGTTCATGTTGCACCAAATGTATTCAAAGTTCACTCAAGCCTACACGAGCCTCTCAGGCCAGCTGATGTCTTACCATCACCTGCAGCCAACAGCATGCAGAGGAATGCAAGGAGCAGCATCAGGTGATGAACTTTATCCTTAAGGCCAAGCAATGCTGACCTAGACACAGCTGAGAAGCCTGGAAAAGTATCATCAGAGCTTGAACACTCATGGCAGTGACTAGTGAGTCTTTGCACCCCTTAACATATGTCTACTTAATAAATTATACTATTTAGTTGCTCAGCTTATGATCACTTTCCCCTCATTCTGGTTTCCAGGCCACAACTTATGCATATAGCTAATTTAGCATTTAATTGAATAATACTATATATGATGCATACTGCTTGGGAAGTATATAGCAAAACCAGATTTTTCTGTGAAAAGGACATTTCCCTTACATTTCAATTACAGTGCTATAATGCTTCAGCCTTGAATTTAAATCCCTGGTTGGTTCCATAACACAAGTAAATTTTAAAAAAAATCTTTAAAGATTAGACATTAGTTCATCTAGTTTCTGACACTCTAGATAAATATTAAAGTGCCTTGACATATTTAGCAGAAATAAAATTCAAATCCAAGTTGGTGCAGTCAGAAAAACATCTAATTAACTTGGCATGATGAGTAGGATTTTTATATAAATGTATGTAAAGAAACCTTTATTTATGTATCTTACATACCTTATCTTGTTTCTGTACACAATTTATTTACCTTATTACCATTATCCTCTTTACATATATGAAAGAAGTTTTAAATGTAAAGTGCCCTGGGAATTATGAACACGCACTTACCAATCTTCTTCTTTTCTCTGCTAACAACAGGGATTTTTAATTTCAATTTATATTAAAAAGCAGATAACTTTAATTCAAATGCCTGCTAATTCTTTCTTTGAAAAAAATAAAAATGGAGTACATAAAGAAATCTGGGCATTCAGCCTATAAATTAGATAACACAAGACAGGCAAAGGGCTGTCCATAAAACTACCTTGGTAGCCCCAGGGAAAGGAAGAGAAGAACAGCTTTCACAATTGGTTCTTTAATCATCTTGTTACATGATTATGGAATACTTCTCTGAACAGCCAAGAAATGTATGAACCAAGAGTCTTCAGATAAAGTCGAAAATAAATATGTGAGAATAGCAAAAAAAGCAAAAGCAGAGAACATACAGCATGCTGGAGATGGGAGCTGGTCTGGGAAATTAAACTCTCAGAGAAGAGTTGTGATCAGCTGTGCTGACATCAATACATGCCATTTTCGCAGCAATAAACTGTGGACAGAAAAAAAAGGAGCATTAAGTTAAAAAAACCATGAACCTCTGTGAAGGTAATGCATAAAATATAAAGATTACGTGTCATGGTTCTGTGGAATGCATGCAGACAATAAATCTGTGTCAAAGGCCTTGTTTTATGACTTCTTAGTAATTGTCTACCCAATACTTCTAATCAACTTCCTGATGTTCAAAAGAAGTTCTAACATAGCTAAGAACTGGTGATAAAATGTAAATACAACTCATATCTATGCAAAATTTCTGAAATAAATACTGAACATAAGATGCAAACAAATTTAATGTTGGGGCAAAGTCTGTACAGGAATACCAGATAGTCAGTACACAGCATGATATAAATACAGATGGAAGAGAAATCTGCACTTAAGTTGGTCTAACATTTCCTATTGTAAGTTTCTGGTTTGAAATGCTTATAAGCTTTGCCAATGTTTAATTGCTTTGTCTAAATTCTTTCAGAGTATCTGATTTGCTTAAACCTTCAGTAAAAATGTGACTAAGCAAAAACATCCTGGTTTGATGAAGCTGATTAATTCTTAATAACTCTTATATTGAAAAACTGAATTTAGAATTATGAATTCCTCAGTACAAACAGACTGGACTAGAGCTCCTGGACTGATCTAGCTGGAGGGCTACAAAGGTGAGTAAGGGACTGGAGTGTCTCTCTTATGAGGAAAGGGCTGAGGTAGCTGGGCCTGTTCAACCTCAGGAAAAGCCAACTGAGAGGGGACCCCATAAATGCCTACAAGTATCTGAAGGGAGGGTGGCAAGAGAATGGATCCAGGCTCTTCTTGGTGGTGCCGAGCAACAGGACAAGAAGCAACAAGCAGAAACTGATGACCAGCAAGTTCCACCTGAACATGAGGAAGAAATTCTTTACTGTGCACTGACCATGCATTGGAACAGATTGTCCAGAGAAGCTGTGTAGTTTCTCTCTCTCAAAAACAATCTGGATGCAGCTCTGTGCAATGTGCTCCATGACAACCCTGCTTGAGCAGGGAGGTTGGACAAGATGACCTGCTGTGATCCCTTACAACCCAACTCATTCTATGAGAATGAGTCTCATTCTGAGATTCAGGACTTTTACCAGCCAGTAGAATCTACAGCTGAATCAGAAGCCAAGGCTTCCATCACAACACAGAAGGAGATTATGAATGCACCTGCGCTATCAGTTTGAATTACTGTCTGTTTTGTTCCAAGGTCCTCTTCATTAGCATTCACTCTAAATGTGCACGTTTGATTATTCCTGGAATACTCTCTGAATCAAAATAACAAGGCTTGCTCTTAGAAAAATTCTATAAGCCATACAGTGACGAGATAGCTCTAGGAAACGGTTTGAGAAAAAAATATCTCTATTCTTGGTCCAATCCTCCAACATCATCCTTGCAAGCCTTTGCCTGGCATGACCCTGTAACATGTCTCTCTGACAACATGGCATAGGAGGAGATAAGTGGTGTGCTGCAAGCATTTCTCCTTTTATCTTGGGCAAACAAAAAAAGTCTTGCTATTAAAGAACCTTTCAAAATTGTTCAGATGTCTCATATGCAAAGGTAGACTTCAAAGTGCATCGAGGGACTCGGTCTGGCAGAGGCTTCTAGACTATCACAGTTTTTGAAGACAGGGAACCCTGCAGGATTTACCCTGACTACCAAACCAGACCTGGTTGAGGCTGCTTCATGCCAAGGAGTTTCAGTGTAGATCCAGGCAATGATACTTAAACCCAAATTTCATCCTTCTTAGAGTACACAGTAAGAACTGGCCTGATCCCAGTATGTGAGCACAGCAGAGGAGTGATGCCTGTGCAATGCATGCAGAGAGGCTCTGGAAGGCCTGCAGAGCTCTGTAAGATCCCTGCAGAGCCTGCTCGGTGAAGCAGCAGGCAGCCTGCCCTAGGAGGAGCAAGACAAAAGCTCTGCTGGTGGAAGCTACTCCCCACAATCAGACAAGGAAGTACGGATTGCTCCCGAAAATCAAAAATCCAGCATACGCATCATCTCAGATGAACACTTCTGAGCATATGCAGACAGAGACCCTCATGAGTCCACAAATTCATGGTACTTGCAGGGTTAAGTCCTGAGAATGCCTTTTCCGTGTGTCTTTCAACTCTTCCCACACTGAGATAAAAATATACAGCTATATTAGCTATGACAAACCCTAAAAACAGCAGAAAAAAAGGTATGAAGTGTTGAAGGAGAAAATCTTGTATGACATCAACAGGAGGTACAATTAATTGGTTCTCTTCGTTCATTCTATAAATACCAACTTAAATATGATAAAAATGAAAATGTAGGAGTTTTAGCTGCAGTCACCTTTATGTTACTAGTCTCACTCATCTGATACAAAATTAATCTTTCCTTTGATATAGTGTAGGAAGAAGGAATGCTAGTACATGTATGGGAACATTGTACTTAATGCAGCAAAAAACCTGGAATGAACAAAGACTGCTAAAAATTGCACCAAAACACAACATAAAAATACAATCTGGACATGAAAAAGAGATGAACTATCAAAAATAAATATGTCTCTTCTACCTCCTAAATGCTAGGCACAAACAATAAATTTTAAACAGATTATTATATTATATTTTCAAGTAACTCTTAACTCATTATAAAGACAAAAAACAAACTCACAGAAATAGTGGAAATGTGAAAGCAGACATCCTAATTTATAAATGTCACAGAGTTGCATCTCTTTGAGGTTTTTTTCCTGAAAAGATTCAACTCCATGACATACAGCAAAGTCTTCCTTTTAACATCTTTTTATTTGCTTCACTGAGGCAGAACATCAAGCAATTTGTACAAAGTGTTTTAATGTTACTATTTCTGTAATTCTCATCTCTCTGGAATTTGGGTATCGGCACACAAATTCAGGCACTTCTCATAGGAATTAGCATTCTGGATAAGACAAATGGTTCATCCGGCTTAATAGCCTGTGTTTTACTTTGATCATCATCCGAATTCCCCCATGTAGGTCATCTTAATACTTAATAACCACTGTGGTACACACAAGCAGATAACATTTTTTTTAACTATCATTAGATATTTTTGTGATATATTTGTCCAGAATATTTCTGAATCTCTGTATAGATGCCTGTCATGGTTTAACCCCAGTAGGCAGCTCAGTATCACACAGCTGCTTGCCCACTTACCCCCAATGGAATATAGGTGAGAATGAAAAGGGGAAAAATAGGAAACTTCATAGGTTGAGAAAAAGACAATTTAATAATAATGAAAAGAAAATACACAAAGAAGAAAATATGAAAAAAAAAACAAAACAAAAAAAATTGCTCACCAGCAGCCAACAGATGCTCAGCTAGTCCCCAGGTAGTGCCAGCCCCAGGCAACCTCCACACACCCCCGTCCAGTTTTACTGCTGAGCAAGATATCACACAGTATGGAATATCCCTTGTGTCAGTTGGGGTCACTGTCATCGTTATGTCCCCCCCAGCCTCCGGTGTACTCCCAGTCTCCTCATTGGTGGGGCAGGGTGAGAAGGAGAAAAGGTCTTGAGGTTGTATAATCACTGCTCAGCAATAACAAAAACATCCTTATGTTCTTAGTACTGTTTTCATCACAAATCCAAAGCACATCTAGCCCCACAGAATCTACTAAGAAGAAATGTAGCTCTATCCCAGTTAAAAGCAGTACAACGCCTTAGTAACCTTCTGCATGAGTTGTCCATTCTCATTATTTATGTTTTTCAAGCTCATTTTAAAATTAAGTTGGCCCAAACAGAAATCCAGAATCCTCCATGTGTTAATTAATATGGACAATGGCTACTGACAAGATCTAATACCAGGCCTGTTTCCAGCCATATGTGATATTTCCAAGTGGTCCAGAAGCTCTATTAAAATTTTGGCCTGGGCACCCAAACCTGGCCCACTTTGTCAGAGCTGTATTTGCTTCCAGCCATGTCTCCTTCCCACATGATTTATTAATTGAACTTCCAAGGTGGACCTCAGGCTTACATTGCAGGTGCACCATTTTTGCTGGCCCTGGTCTCCTGGATGAGCCCTATAAACAATCTTCTGTCCAGCCTTGCCTCCAATCTAGATCTCCAATCTCTTCCACAGGAAGTCTTATCTTCATTCTGGCCTTTGGCTCTTTCTCCTGTCACTTTTGAGTGGATTTTTAGGGTGGATGCCCGAATTCTTGCCTTGCCTTGTCTCAGACTGGTACTGTCACCATCCTGACCCCACTGGGTCAATGCCCTGGTCAATGCCTTTGCTTTAGCCATGCTTTGCTCCCAGCTCTTTCTCATGGAGCATCTTCTGCTGCTCCCCAATACAAGACAAGCAAGCTGACTACTGATTTTGCCAATAGGCCTCTGGGAGCTTACTGAAAAGAATGTTAACATGAGTTTCACAACTTATCTGAAGGAAAGAGAGCTCTGATTTTTTTTTTAAAGGGAAAAATCTCCTAGCAAACGTTTTCTATAATGTTATAATTGCCTGAATAACTAATAATATTCATTACATTCAAATGAAGCCCTATTTATTTTTTTTTAAACTTAGAGGCAAGGAAGAGAGTAAAAAGGATCTAGAACAGACAAAACTTAGAGAAATCTGTATTTCAATGTAATAGTTCCACAGTGAGTGAAAATTCTTTAAGATTCAGATAGCATAATTAATCATACATGAACATTTTTTTTCATTTTTTACTAGTCCAAACTTTACAAAAATACAGAGTATTATTACAGCTAGAAGGCATCCAATATGATACTACTACACATATATATGTTTAACTATGGCTCTGAACACACATCTCTGGTTCTGTGTTAAGTGATGCCAATAATTGCCATTTGTAATTATGTGGTCACATGTAGGGCTAAAATATCATGTCGTTTACTTTCATGAAGTTCCAAATTTGACCTGTTACTAATTACCTCAAAAGAGTCTGACTTTTATATGGCTGTGAATAAATTGTTTTGTAGCCTTTACAATACTGCAGATTATGACAGCAGGCCATCCGACACTAACGGATTTTAAAATAATTGAGGAGAATTAAAGCCTTACAATTTATATTGAGAACAGCATAAGAATTATTTAATGTGATTCAGCATAAGCAGAATGAATCCATGCTTGTAAAGAAAGTCCCTGAAAGATTTCTAAGCTTTTTTGTGAAGTTGAGTATACTGGTTTTGCAGCTTTTGACGTTAGATTGCATAGAAGCAGAATCTATTGCAGGTGCTGATTAAGTAGTTTGCTCCCTCAGTTAGTTCCTTGAGACATAATCTGCCAGTTCCACTCTTCTTGCCAGGAAAGTTACCTTAAGTAGTATTTTGGCTCATGAAAGCACAAGAAAAAAATCTGTTTCTATTTCAACCCATCTATTCCAGCCTCTTTACAGCAATTGGTCCTTCAGGTTTCAGTTCTCTGTATCTGACACAGTGTGCCAGACAACAAAAGTCTGTCAATGAAGAGATGTTTTGAGAAACAGCCTGACAATGTTTGACAATTATGTATAATGATGGCAGTTCACTGGCTGCTAAAACCTTGTCCACAAGTGCTATTGCATAGTTTCAGCTGAACCAAATTAACAGCTTCCTAGCAAAAGGTCTCATTGTCTCCTGTCACCAGTGCTCAGTTTTCTGCCATTTTAACAAGCTGAACTGGCACACCACCCAATTAAACCAGAGACAGTGCATGGGAAGCAATAAAGTCATACAAGTGGGGATGGAAGATGTTACCCCTGTCACAGTGACAGTGATCCATTCAGTAAACTCAGGCCAGAGCATGACTGCTCAACCACTGTAAAGGGATTAAAAAACAAGCAACAAAAACATGAAAAGCAATCAACCAGACGAGAATATTCAATACAGCTGGAAAGGACTAACTGTGTAAATATTCCCCTTTCATTGGCACACAGGACACTTGGCCCAGTTTCAAGCTATTAAATATTATCCAGGTGTTTTACACAATACTTGACATTGTTTGGTGACTTAACTTTTGCAAATTTAGAGAATTTGATCAGTACTGTAAAAAATGCATATTAGAAACTATGCTACATGCACTAGGTTTTGATGTTTTAATTAGTGATAACCTAATCAGTGTGACTATGTTCTGGTTTTTGAAAACACCTAGTTTGCATAAAATGTTCAGAAGTTAATGCAAATATTAATATAGTCATATTCACACACAAATTACATCACCTTATTTACATAGTTATTCCTATTTCATAGCAGAATAATTAGGCCCACAGAGCCATACTGTTGTAGTAAAAGTAAGATTTCATCACTTAAGTCACTTATCTTAGTCTCATGTTTTATGAAGACACTAGAGCATACAGATGGAACTATTTTTCTCGTAAACCTTCTCCACCCACTGATTATTTCATATAATAGAGCAGGCCTTGAAAAACACAATTGCTTTCTGATACTGGTGAATTAGACTCTGCAGCAAAGTGAGGTGAGGGGGAGTCAAGTTTTCACAAGAGTTTCTACATCTGTGGTCACAAAGAAAACCTCATAAATGTTAACTGAGTCAGTACCAACTTTTGAACCTGCATTCAGTTCAATGTACTGATTCAAGGTTTCCCAACTAACTGCAAAATAAGGACAGACAATTTTTGCTACTCCTATTCAGAAGTACTTGGGTAAGAACGATACTGACAGAGTTTTTCCATTATTTAGAAAAACTATGAGCACTAGCAGCACAAAAGAGGCCAAGAGCCAATGAGAAACTCATTAAGCTGCTTAAACTGATCTAAATCTAGGCTGTTGAGGTCACATCCCGCCCCCACCACATATTTCCACCCCCTTCCTTCAGCCAATGCTGGTGTTTACAGAAGCAGGTGGTAGTGTGCCAGTTCAAGGCAAAAAAAAAACAAAACCAAACAACAAACTCCAAGCCAAAACTAAACCAACACACCAACACATAATTTTGTGAGGACAGTTTTCAACCTGATCAATCCTACAAAGAGGTTTAAGCTTCACAGTACCAGCATCAGTGCAGGGGAGGGAGAGAGCAGCTGGGAATTAAGAGTAGTTTAAGCTTCTACAAAATTGTAACCTAACTAAGAAATGGAAGCTCTTGCGTTTATCCTTAGCTATACAAACCCTTTCACACACTGATCAAACTCCAGACTACAAACGGAGGTAGATTTTTTTCCTTTGCTGTCTCTTAGTACTTCAAAAATCCATATTATTCTGTTGGTCAGAAATGTCATTTACCAGTAGCAATTCATTCATGACTCACTCTTAGCAGAGGCACAACGGTGATAACTGCACCTCATTTCTTAACTCTCAAACCAGAGAGGATGAGAGAGAGGATAAGAGGCAGGATAATATGTTTCCTAGCACTTAGGAAACAGGAACGAGGACTGAAGTAAGAGGAAGCAGCTCTCCACAGTCAGTAAATTTCTTTGCAGTGCCTGGAGAAGGGAAAGTTTCTTTGTCTTTTTCTCCAGAGCAAAAGCAGTGTTGGAATATAATGAATACAAGCTGATACAAGTATCTAACATTAGATACTATACCATCAGACACAACTGTTTACTAGAATTCCATATCCCAAAAATGACAGCATATGTGCTTGCTCATGCTGGATTTGATACTCACAGGCTGGGTAAGGAATGAGACCAATTTCACTTTTACACTGTAAGTAGTAATTAATTAAGTTGCAATTTTCCCATCCTTTAGCAGTACAACACAGTTAGAACTTAACAAGTATGTCCAATCTAAACGTAAAACATTTTACGTCTTGATGCTATTATGAGTGCTCATGACCTCTGCACTTTTCTCCTCAGTTAACAGTAATTTGTGGCTTAATCTGACCATGGGAGAAATGCAGTTTGCAAATTTTCCAGACTGAGTACTTGCACATTTCTTCTTTTGTCTAAGATTGTCCTAAATTTTGTATTCCGGTTTTGGAAGATTAAAAAGTGATTTGTTTGCTAAAAAATTACCTCTGGTACAGGTGGGCATCATGAACACTTGCACAACTGAACTTCAGGCTTTTAAAAGCAATCAAGATATCGTTTCAAAACCAGGCTGCAACTTCGCAACGCTCACCTTCCTCATCCACATACTGCAAGCGCACATTGAAGTCCTCAAAATGACGATGGACACACTGGATTTGTACAAGAGGGCCAGCGAACTTCAGGTATGCCCTATATTATCTTTTTTTTTTTTCCCCTTAACGTTTCCGCTCCCCGGTGACGAGCGCCCGGACGCCCACGGCGGAGCCCGTGCCCCTCGCCCAAGAGCGGCTGAGGGAGCGGCTGCAGGGACCCCTCGCTTCCCACGGGCTGCCACCGCCTGAGAAAGAGCCTGCCGGAGGCTTAGGGCCCTGAGGACACCTCAGTGCGTCTCGCTGCCCCGCTCAGCCTGCGGGAACACCCCGAGGCGTGGCCGGAGCCCAGGCGGAGCGCAGGAGCCGTCTTGGGAGCCCCGGACCCTTCAGGAGAGCGCAGGAGCCGCCGGGGGGCGGGGTCGCCGCCAGCCCCGCCCCCTGGTGACGCGCCGCGAGCTGCGGCCCACGTGACGCGCGCAGCCAATGGGCGGGCAGGGTCTGCTCCCCGCGGGCGGGGGAGGAAGGGGGACGCCGAGGCCGCCGCGGGGCGGGGGAGCGGCAGCGCGGGGCGGGCGCGGCGCGGAGCTAAGCGGGGCCGGCGGGGGCTGCGCCTCCGCGGCCATGCCGAATAAAAACAAGAAGGAGAAAGTGAGTTGTGGGGATCGGGAGAGGCCGAGCTGCGCGGAGAGGCTATGGGGTGCAGGCCCCGCGGGGAGGAGGGGCCTGGGGTGGGGGGCGGCAGCGGCGAGCGGCGCCCGTTCCCCAATGCTGAGAGAGCCGCGCGAGGGGCAGCCCCGGGTGAGGGGTAGCTCCCTCTTCCGCTGCTGTGTGCCGGCCTCCGCCTCCCCCCGGGTGCAGGGGAGGGGGCAGCTCCCGGCGGGGCCTAGTCTGGGGGTGCCGAGGCGGGGTCCTGGTACCGTCTCGCCGGCGGCCGGCGGAGGGAGGGAGTCGATGGAGGGCGGCCGTGGGTTTGGCGTGCGGGGGAGTGCTGCAGGGAGGGGATGAGAAACGTGTCCTCAGCCGGGGCTGGCTGAGGCGGAGCGGGGAGCGGAGGGTGTCTCGTTCGGGGCTGGCCCGGGGGCGTTGGGGAGGGGGGAGGGATTATTTCCACGGCAAGATGAGGGGTCTGTCCCCACGGCTGCTTGCCCGGGCCCCGTCCTGGAAAGTTTCGCTGCTGCGTAGCTCTGGCTGTAGTGGGAGTTGCGCTTGGGGGATCTCCATAAGTATTCAAGGAGCACTAATCGCCCCTCGGAGTCTTTCAGCTCCTTCCCCTGACAGTAGAATGAACCTGGCTTTGGCCCCGCTTTGCCTCAGGCTCCAGGGAGTGATTTGTCTGGCGGCTACGAAAGGGGCTTGCACAAGTTACGATCGCAGAAAACTTGTAAATCCGGCAGGAAGTTAGCTGGATTGCGCTTTATTTTGTGTGATAGGCAATTAGCCATGAGTGGAAGTCAGAAACAGTGAAGTGTGCTGTCTGCCTCAGGCTGCTGCCCCTCTCGACCACTTTTGTTTGGCTTTTAGTTTGTCAACGTCATTTTAAAATTAGATGTAGGGAGGTTGAGTGTTGTGGTTTGTGGGGGTTGTTTGCTTTAACATTTTCCCAATATCCTTGGCACTTTCCATGTTGAAAACATTGAAACTTTTCACTTTTCTCAGAGTACCAAATCTCAAAAAGGGGTAAAGGATTCAAGGTAAGTACAATGCTGTGAGGCAGAAAATTGAGTTGTGGGCCCACTTCTAACACTAGACTTTCTAGCCCTTAGAACAGACAAAATAATAAAGTATAAAAGGTGTACTATACTGATGCTGGTTTCAAAGCTAAAGGAAATATAAATGTTTCTGAACCAAAAAATCAAACACAGCAAGGTAGTAGAACTAAGTAATTTCTTAGAATCACTTAGGTTCGAATCACTTGCATTTTTTATCCCTGCCTGTTTACCTGTGTGAAAGCATATCTTTATAGGTGAATTTTGAGGCATAAATAAAATTACAGAGTCTTTCTTCAGATACCAAATATTTAAAGTGCCTTTGTAGAGACTTATAGTTCAATATTATCATCTTCCACTTAAAGAGTATCATTTTTATTCTGCCAATTTTATTGCTTTCAGCGAGTGTCTAAAAAAGCCTGATTCCTTGACTTGCAAATCTATCTAGATCTCCTTTTTTTAAAAAAAAACCCTGAAACTGCAAACTTTTTTTTAAGGAACCTGCAAAATCAGTCAAGAGTGGAAAAAGTGGCAAAGATGGACAAGATAACCAAGAACATGAGGTAAATATTACTAAAAGACATAGTATTTTTCACACTTACTTGTAGTTACTTCTAAAATGTGTTTTAAGTTTTTCTGCATTGTAATTTTAACATGACAGGTAGTTTTGAGGGAAAATCATTGTGGAACTACTGCCCTGGTATTTGCAAGATAAGAGACAAAGCTTTTAAGGAAGTCAGTTTTATTTAGAGTAAATAAATATTTGCTTGCTGCAGTCTTAAATACTCGTCTGTTTTCTTTTTTGGTTATGAGAAGTACATCTGTCTTATTTTCTGGTCTTACTGTGAGTTTTTGAGCTTCTCTTCTGTCGTTTTTAGAATCCTCTGTAATTCCCAAAGGTCTCTTCTCTCAAACTGTCGATGCTGGCATGTCAGTTAAGTGTCAGTAGCCCGGTTTATTGTCAGGAGACCTTAGGCTTAATCAAAGGCTGCCAGCTGTTCTGTTGTGTGGTTCCTTTTTATAATTATACAACGAACTATACCATTTTTTACTAATTATTCTGTTGATTTATTTAATTTTGCATTTCTCTCTGTTTTGCCCACCAGCAAGGCACAGCAACTTGAAAAGGGACGATTAAATCATTATTCACTTGTGCACAGTCATCCAGAAACTTAGAGTTAGTACTTTTGTTTGATTTGGAAATCCACTGTCTACATGAATTTCCTGAAATTTCCTTTAAAATATTCATAGTAGTTTGAATATAAAATGATTGACTGAAAAGTTATGTATTTCAGCCTCTAAACATGTCTTGATGATTTTGAGAACAAAAATACTCAGCAGCTTTACTGTTTCCCCTGCTCTGAAACGACTCTTGGGGTAGGTGGGTTGGACTATTTATTGTATGCAGTTCAGTGAGTTCTCATTTATCTGCTGTGCAGAGCGATTCATGCTATTGCCATAAATTAAGATCATTAAACTTGTAAATTACCTGTAAAAGTATTTTGGTAAATTCCCATAAGAATAACTGAGTTTGGATGGAGCTACTAGAAAGGATCTTAGCTACTAGGGTAGCTTGTAGAATGAAGTGGAAAATGTATCAGTGTAGATGTTTATAGTGGTATAAATAGATGTACTTCATTGTGATGTGTTCTGTCTTTATAGTATATTGCTATAGTATTAAAAAGAGTCTCACTTGGCCATAATTTTAATTCCTGTGCAGTTGTAAGGCTCGTAATTTTCAGTATATTTGCAGTATATTTGTTGACTACTTATTTTCTCAAGCTTCTGGATGACAACCTTGCTGAAACCAAGACTTATTTTTTTATTTCCTCTTGGTACTTAAGGATTGAGTGTAAAGATCCCCAAGATAATAAGTGAAGAGCTTTGTATGCTAGCCAAAAATGTATATGTGGGTTTCTTTGTCATTTGTTTCTGTCTTTGTAGACCTAGATTTTTGGGTTTTAAACTTGAAATGTGAGAGAGATTAATCTCAATTGAAGAATATGTTTTACTGTTCATACACTGTTTCTTTTGTCCACCCAGGTAGAATTCTCAATGAAAAATACAGTTCACTTGTCTATACTTGATCATATGTGAGCAGAGGCTGAATCGGAAAGGAACTGGGAATGTGACTGGCACAGTACGGTTCTCATTCCCAGTGGCCATTATTTAGTCTCGGTATAGTTTTGAACACCTCAGTGCTTGTCTCATTATCTTAATTAATAGATTAATTGCACACAAATAGTAACATTGACTTTGCATTCTAACGTGGCTGGCTGTAATCCTGCTGTATGTTAGCTGGTGCTTATATGAGCAGAAAGGAGGCTACTTATTAACATAGTGAAGATTGGTAAATATGGAGATATTCAGGAGCATGCTGTTAATACATTTCTAGGTTTCCTTTCTCTTCAGAAAAGGGTGTCATGTGTCTTTCTACTTATATTTTAATATGGCTTTTAAAAGAAATCCTTTTCTAGACTGTGAGTAGGTTTGGAAATATAACAGTTCATTTCAGCTTTTTGTTTCTCAAAATGCAGTTAATGCATATGCATTTAATGCAAATGAAGTTAATGCAAATGGTAGATTGTAAAGACTAGAAACCGCCTGCTATTCAAAGAACAGGGACAACACAAGCATCAGCAGCCCACAAATACTTTATTTATAGACAATTTTATAGCACTTAACTAAATTCATGATGCCGTGAACTTCTATAGATAAAAAAGTACAACAGTTCTTAGTATTTACAAAAATGAGTATGTGTTTTTCCTGTCTTGCAGTCAAGGAAATGAGGTTTCAGTTGGTGGAAGCTGTACAGCAAGTTTGAAAAGGGATTGAAATGATTCCTGGTATACCAGGTCCAGAATGCCCATTCTGAAAGAGGGTGAAAATCACTTAAGCTGATGGTTCTTGCATTAGCTGTGCATAGTAACTCAATGTAATACTAAAAAAGCCTTGCTACATGTGAAGTAACATGGATCTTCCTTCTGAATTACTATGTGGTCAGCTGCTGATGCTCGAGGAGAGAGAATTAGAAACAGAGTAGATGCATATGTATGATCTTCCATCCTGGTATACTTTTCTTTAAGCCAGTATATGGATTACAAGGTTGTTTAAATGGAAGTTGTGTAAAACTGGTTTTAAATTACTAATTATGTAATTGACATTTATTTATATTTTTAATATATATTTTAGATTTAGGTTTTTTTTTTCCCCAAAATCCTGCTTAATGTCCCCTAGATAGGAGGTTTCCTATTATTTTGATTGTCCTTCTCTTGTTTCCATCTACTGTTCTGAATTTTGTGACACAGATAGCAGAAAAGCGCAGTCTGTATGAGGTAAAGGCACCTTGTCCTTCTGTACCCAATGCCATTACTTCAGTTGCATGTTGCATGTTGCTCGTTACTGAACACTTAAGAAAAAAGCTGTCTCGGTTTGAAAAGACAGGTGTCTGCTAAGGAAGGCAGGAGTCTCTTTTGAAATGGAAAATGTGAACCCCCTCATTCTGAATTATTATAATTTTGAAATTAAAGGGTTCTCAGGCAAACATATGAGAGTAGGAATAACATTTTTTTTATTAGTATGTATAAATAAAAGAAAATCAACTATCACTTAATAGGAAAATTAAAATAAATGTAGTAGTATGTAGTAGTACAAAAAACACTGACAGTCAGAATATAACTTGACACCCTGTTGGCTAGGGTGTTGGTAGCAGTCTGATTAAGTGGTGGCTGTAGTCCTCCTGGAGTGACAGACATGCTTTTGTTGAAGCAGTGATCTTGCAGAAGGGTGTAGTTTTCTTCTGAAGGTCTAGCGGTGATACAGAACGGTCTGGTTTTCTTCTGGGAATCTAGTGGAAAAAGGCTGATGTGGAGTTCTAAGCGGCAGATTATATCCAGGTAGGAATGCTTGGCTCCTCCCCCTGGGAGGAGCATCTCACAATGGGATGATATAATTTTATCAGTCATGCAGTGAGACTCAATGTCCCATTAACAGAAGATACTCCCCTGGAGGGATAATGGGTCATGGAAGAGATAAAGAACATTGCTACACTTGGTTTGAACAGCTGGTAATAGAATACATACTTTTAGTTACATCTTTCATTGCAACTTAAGACAAAAACTAATATGGTTAAGCTCCTGTCTAAGCTTATTTTGTAACCTGTTAGTAAACGTTAATAAATTAGACTAAATAGTTGCCAGAACAATTAGGTAGAACCTCCTATTTCATCAGTTAGTCCAGCATATTAGTGTCTTCAGTTTGTGAACAAAGGCTTAATCTGTTTATTTCCTCACTATGGGAGTAGTGACTCTACTCTGGTCAGTTCTTGGGGCCTTTGTTTAACAGTGCCCAAAAACTATACTTGCACCAAAAACTAATACTGAAAATTAAATCCCCTGGGTGTGGTGATTGTCGATACACTTAGTACCTTGTGGACATATGCCCTGTGATCTAACTGTCTTTTGAAGAATTATTTGTCAGCTGGATAAGCCTTGTTGTAGAGTTCTGTTTTGTCACAGGGGTGTGGAGGTCTCCTTTTGAGTTGAGGCAGTAGTAATTTATGGACAGTCTAATTTTTTTAGAAAAGGTGACTTGGTAATATTTAATGACTGTTGAAAAGCATGACCTTTTTTTATCTCTAGAAAAACATAACCTAACACCTAAAATAATTCAAGTGCAGTACTTTAGCAGGGGTTTTCAAATACTACCACTGGGTAAGGAAGTTAAAATTTTAACCCTATATACTCTTTATTTCTGACTATTTTTTGTCTCTGGGAGAGCAGGTGCTAAAACTTGTTCTTTTCACCAGTCACTGGAACAATCCAAGACAATTAATTCACTACTGTGGTTCACCTGGAGGGATGGAAGAAGTAGCTGGTAGCCATTCATACAAGACAATAGTCTTGTATAAAACTAGGTGACTGGGAGTGATAGCTTCTTCTGTGTCTAGCTGGACTGGCCTAAACTGGCATGAAACTTTTAAATTTAATTTGTATTAATTTTCAATCCAGATGCTGAGTAGTCTGTAGAATACAAAGACTATTTTTGTTGTTTGAGAAAGTATTGGCTTGGTGACTATCAGCAAATGAAAGCAGAAATTATAACTCATTCTTCTACCATGCAGAAAAGTAAACGGAAGACTAATGTGGTTTTGAGAAGCATGTGTGTGTGTATTATCTTGTTTCCACGTGCTGTCCTTGTTGATTCTTTCTACTTTAAAGGTATTTTGTTGGTTTTTTTGGTTTTTTTTCTTTTTAATGCAGGCAAATCGAAATGTAATAAAATGCAAATTGTATTAGCCATTTTTCTTGCTGTGCAAGAAATGGATTTATTGACAGCATGTGTTGCTGATGTTGGACTATAATCACTGCCGAAACCAATTTTAAAAATAATTTAAAATCTTTTGAATGCTGATCCATGCTTCTATCCTGCCACTGTCTCACAACCATCGCTTTTCATTAAGTTTATTACTGTAATGGCTTCCAGTGCAGAAATTTTGTAAGGCTTTGTTTTCAGAAGTTTTTCTTCTGCGCTTTTTGAGGCCTTTTTAATTTAAAAGATAATTTCTTAAGCTACTTAGCATAGTGGTAATACTTTTCAGTAAATGAAATTGCCAAAAAATTACAGAAATCTGTGTTTAATGAGCCATCTTCAAAACACTACAGCACAAGTAAGGATTTTCATTTCATCCTTCTGAAAGAACCTCCAGAGGTGGCTATCCAGTTTTCCATGATCACCTTTCCTATATTAGCCAGCACATAGTGGGGAAAGACTGTCAGTATTTTCACTACTACTTTTAATGATTCCTGATTATATGAGCACATAGAATTGTCACTTTCATTAAAATTAAGAAATTACAAAAGGAATGAATAGTAGAAGCAATGTTGATGTCTTTTCATGCCTTTTTTAGCTGAGATCATATGTGGAAGTAACCTAACATTTAATGGAAGGCAAGGAGCAGACAAAAGCAATAAATCCAGCATTATTTTGTGACAACAAGTTTCTGTGATCAGCAGCAGAAGTTATTTAGAAAGTTGAGTGGATATTCTCTATATATGCTGCTTATTTTTCTTATGTTTACTGTTTGAGATTTTCAATGTGGTGCTGTTTACCCTGAGAAACAAATATACTTCACCTTGAAGATGGTGCATGGGGACTATTACACAATGTCCAGTTTGAGGCTAGAATTTTCTACTTCAGAATTTTTTTAAGTTATATTTGAAAGTCTTGGCACAAGTACTAATTTGGCAGTTCGTTTAGGCACCACAGCATAGGAGGTTGAGGTTTGGGGATTGGGATGGGGAGAAAGTTCTGGGATTGTTTTCTCTTCCTTGTTAACATGTAGTAGGACTACTCCTAAATAATTTCTGGTAATACTTTCTTGTCACAGATAAATATTTATTCAGTTATGTAAAGCATCCATCATTTAGGTCTTTTCCATTATTGTTCTTCAGTTGTAGAATCATGGAATGGTTTGGGTTGGAAGGGACCTTAAAGACCATCTAGTCCCAATCCCTCTGCCATGGGCAGGAACACCTTCCACTAGACCAGGTTGCTCACAACTCCATCCAGCCTGGCCTTGAACACTTCCAGGAGTGGAGCATTCACAGTTTCTAAGGGGAAACTGTTCCAGTGCCTTGCTACTCTCACAGTAAAGAACTTCTTCCTGATATTTAATCTAAACCTACTCTCAGTTTAAAGCCATTCCCCCTTCTCCTGTCCCTACATACCCTTGTATAAAGTTTCTGCATCTTTCTTGTAGGTGCCCTTCAGGTACTGGAAGGCTGCAGTTAGGTCTCTCCAAAGCCTGCTTTCTCTAGGTTGAACAAACCCAATCCTCTCAGCCTTTTTTCATAGCGGAGGTGCTCCCTCTCTCTAATCATCTTTGTGACCCTCCTCTGGACTTGCTCCAACAACAGCTCCATGTCCTTCCTGTGCTGAGGACCACACAGCTGGATACAGTGTTCCAGGTGGGGTCTCAACTGAGCAGAGCAGAGGGGCAGAATCCCCTCCCTCCCCTGCTGCCCATGGTGCTTTGGTGCAGCCCCGCACACGGGTGGTTTCTGGCAGCCAGTGCACATTGCTGGGTCATGTCCAGCCTCTCACCCAGCAGCACCCCCAAAGCCTTCTCAGCAGGGCTGCTCTCCATCTGTTCATCCTCAGCCTGGATTGATACCGGGATTGTCCTGAGCCTGGTGTAGTGCCAGCACTTGGTCTTGTTAAACCACATGAGATGGGCTCATTTCTCAAGCTTCTTCAGGCCCCTCTGGATGGCATCCCACCCTTCAGGTGTGTCAGCCCACACACCAGTTGGGCTGTCTCTGTAACTCAGTAGCGCTGCATTTTGGATACATTGCATTCATCATCTTTGAAGTGTAGGATTGTTATTCATAGAAGCTGGTGTCCTTAACAAAGAGGTACGTTTAGCACTGACAGGCATCTTCATCACATAACACTAGCTCGGCCCTGGTTCTTCTCTTCACTATGTGCTCAGTGTTGTGCCCCAGCTGGACAGCAGAGTAGCCAGTGCTTTCATGAGCCAGTCCCATGCAGTAGTATATAAAGGTGATCTCAAAACTGGTGGTCTTGCATTTGGAAGAAGACATATATTATGAAATAAAATTGAAATTTCAAACAACTTGTCATCTTAACTTTGAATCATGGAAGGACTATAAATAGACAGTGTTAGACACCTTATGTAGCTTTCTAGGGCTATTAATTTGGGATTTTACTTGTAACATTAGCAAAACATGATTTTAAACCAAAGCTGTGTATGAAGTTGAGATGTATTTTCTCTCAGTTATAACTGATACAAAATAAAGTCTGTGGGCTTTGGAGTCGGTTTGTTTGGTTTTAAATTGGTGTGCCAGCTTTTTTAAGAAGTTAATTTGAAAACTAATTTTTTATCATGTCTTGCAGTTCTGATTTTCTTTCCTAGAGAGATTATTTTAATGGGTTTATATAACCATTAAAAAATACTTGAGTGTATACACCTTTAGGACTAAACGGGAAGCTATTTACTGAGTAGAGAGGATGGCATATGTGTTATTCTTAGAGCATCTACGTAACTTTTTGTCTTTAACTTCTGTAATTTTCCTATTTCCAATTTTTATTGACATCTTTGCTTTTTGGTTTTGGGAACTGGAATTTCCTTCTGTGTTCCTGTCGTGGTTTTAAACCAATAACTAAGAAAATTACTTATTTCTTGCTGTGAGATATGGATTAGAACAAGAGCAAAACAGGCATAAAACTTAAAAGGGAAAAAAAAGAAAGTTAATTGACAAACTACAGTAAGAACACCAGAATAAACTTCCAGAAAAACCTTTTCATCCCCTGTCTACCCACTATTCCCTTGTTCACATGACAAAAGAGACAAAACCTTTGGAACTTTGATGGTTAAAACAGTCCCAATTCTTGCTACAGTCTTTTCACCAGTCTTTATAGAGAAACAGAAGTTTCTTCCTGTTAATTTATGGAGTTTCTCACAAGAAAAACTATTTTTGTTATAGTTTTCCATTGCTCTAATGTTAGCTGCCCAGAGCTGCTGTTATTAGAGCCCACTCCTCCCATTTTCACATCACTCTCAAGTGTGTATGGGCCATGAGTCTAGGGATGGGATTTTTAAGGATAAGTTATTCAAAGGCAAAAAGTCTTCTTCATCTGTTTCTGTGAGCATCACTAGAAAACAGTTTTCTCATTGCCTCTCAAGGCTTCAAATCTTCCAGCACTTCACTGTACCATAATTACTCTACTTTTTTACTCAAAATTTACACTTTGAACACTCTATTCCTCCCTATATACTGTCATGAATTAAAGGAGTGTTTTCAAGACCTTATTGTCCATTTCCATAGTTTTAACAGAAAGATATTTCAGCTTAATTAAAGCATCTTCTTAATTCTCTACCTTTTCTGAAGCTCCTTTTCTTTCCTGTCACTGGTAGTTTATAAAGTCTCTTTTCATGTTGATCACTCTCTTTTCTCTGTCTGGATAAAAAGATTAATCCGCAAGTCTCATCTGGGTAATGGAAGAGTTAAAATCTTGCCCAGGCTGTTGTAGGTAGTTCTGTGGCCTCGGCCGGTGCAGGAGCTGGAGCCGTCTGCGATGGAAAGCTCCTCATGGCTGCTCTGGAGAGTGCAGTCGCCGCGCCCAGCCCGCTGCAGGTCCAGAGCCTCTCTCTTTCTTCACTCAGCAGTCTCCAGTGAATCCAGCCACAGCAAAAAACCTGCAGCCGAGCCAGAGATCGGCTCGGCCCGGCCCGGCCAGAGCCCGGAGAAAACCCCCTCCACAGGGCCCGCATCCCCCGGCCGGGAGACGCTGGGCCCAGCCCAGTCCCCGCCCGGCCGCATGGCCTGGGCAGGGAACGGGAGGCCTGGAGCTCTGCCGTCCTTCCCAGCCAGGAAACAAAGAGAACCAAGAGAGCTCTGGTTTTACACTTTAAGGTAGGGTTCACAAGTTGATCCCACTTTTCAATGGCCTAAACTGCTGTCAATTCTCAGCAATGACCGATAATTGGTCAGGAGAAAAGACGCCAGGCAGATCCCAGCAACTTAAACTTTCTTAAAGGTAAAGTAACTCCATGACAGTTCCAAGCAAGGGCACGTTAATACTGAATAGTGGAGGAGTTACCTTAATGGCATTTGTTACGGAACTTTAACATTATGCTTTTAAAATTAATGGCATTATTAAAGTGTACCAAACACTGCTGTACACAAGTATTTTATTACCTAAAATGGACTGCTTCTGAAAAAGAGGATCTTATGCCCTTCTACTTCTTACACAAGGCTGACAACTACTTGTGTAACATAGGAGGTGTGAGAACTGTGTGCGGTTTAGTATTTGCTATCCTCTGCTTCCTAATGCTGTTTTTAAGCTCTCTGAATCCTTACTGAATGGAAGCAGCACAGCAATGAAGGTAAAGGCTGTTCTAATCAAAAGGAGCAAAGTGACTTTCAAAATTGGATGCCAGCATTTTAACTGAAAACATCCTTTTTATCCTTAGTTTCAAATTGCTTCTCTTAAATTTTTTTCGTAAGAGTTAAAGCCACTACCACAGAGAGTACTCAGATGTACATTAACACATGTAATACAGAATTATTAATGTAGTTACATCTTAAAGAATACAAACAGTGAGAAAAAACAGGTAGCTATGAATTTACCCATATGTTCACAGACTAAAAACGTACCTTGTGTACATTTTCACCCCCTCCATTTCATTTGAGGCCAGAATAAATATGTAATTCTAGAAATGGGATGGTAGGCTTTGGGGTTTTTTGTTTGTGTGTCATTCCCTGCAACAGGCTTAGAGGGGTATTCATAGAAACCAACCAACCAAAAGCTAGGAAAAAAAAATCCTGGCCTATTCCTGAATATGCTCCTTAAAAGATGACTGCCAAATATTATCATATGCTACACATTTATGGTGACTTTTATATACTTCCTAACCACTTCTCATTTTATCAGTCTGAAATACTGACACGTAAGCTTCTCCAGCGACATGTAAAATAAAAGCATGATGAGAGCCAAAGATGAAATTATTTGGTGTAACAGTTCTGTAGAAGCAGTTAAGGTTATTATTCATAGAATCATAGAATGGTGTGGTTGGAAGAAACTCATGCCCACCTGCCATGGGGAGGTACACCTTCCCCTAGACCAGATTACTTGTCATGGACTATAACTCTCTCAAATAGTATCTAATACAAATAACCAAATTGGTGGGCAGGAGACGAAGTAAAAAAAGATTTAAATATGAGTGTGTGAAGTGAGAAGCTTCTATGAATAGATCAGGGAGCACAAAAATATGGACCTCAGTGGTAAAGCCAAGTGCAGTTGCCTTACATCATACATATATATACATATATATACATCAGTAGCTGTATATATTTAAATTTACAGTAGAGTATAGGAGTGGGTGCCTAAAGCAAATGAGTTAGTGTGTGATTTCCTTCAAATAATGGGAACTTCACATGTGTATGTGTGTACATGGGTATGTACATATATATATATATATATATATATAAAAAGAACAAAGGTAGTTTTTGTTACTTTGTTGTTTTTTTTTTAAAGGCTCATCAGAGTGAAATTATAAATCAAAATCAAGAACTGAAGTAATTTAAGCCAGACCATCTTTTATCCAGATTCTTAATCCTTGTATTAATATAAATATTTTAAAATAATACTTAGGACATTATTTGGTTTAAAGCTTATTTAATCAGCTAACTGGTGGTTGCAGGTTACAATTTATTTTTTTTCTACGGCCATTTCTTGCTTTGAAGTTTTGTGATAGAAGATACATTAGGAAACAGGGATTGGCTTTGCTGCTTTTGTGAAGTACCAGGTGCTCACTGATGGTGGTGTTTTAGCAAATGCAAAGCAGTTTGAATCCACTGAAGTCTGAGCCTGGGCACCCTCTCATCTTTGCCAGTAGTCTGTGACCTTGGACTGAAGCTCTGAGTGAACGGAATCAAATATCATCTTGTTGCTGGAGTAAACTAGTTAAAACAAAATTAGGTTTACAAGAAGCAAATGGAAAACAAGCCTTATGCTACTAATATTTAATTGTGAATGTAAAATTATAGTGTATTAATGTCAAGGATGCAGCACACTAAGCTGAAACATGGGATTGGTTTGGTGTGTTGCAAGTCCAGTCTATTACACAAATCTGTGATGATACAATTCTTTAGAAGATAAAATTTGAGGTCTGTGTAGAAGCTACTAACAGGAAATACAAGCAATGCTTTGTGTTGTGAAAAATAAACAGCAGCAAGAAAGGCGGAAGAGCTTCAGCAAGTTGTGGATCAGTCTTCTAAACTGGTTTGTTGTGGGTACCCATCCACAGCGAAGAGGCCCAGATGGCCTTCACTGCTTGTAGGACACATCCCAGTCACTGACGCAATTCAACAGACTCCATGCTGTCTCTGGCAAAACACTAATGGAACTCCGTAGTTAGACATTGAGAATAGCCAGCAGTAGCACTGCTGTATGTAAATGCAAAGTCATGGTTGTTAAACGAGTACTACAGCATAAATCTGTGAGTGCCAAAATATACAAACTTTGCCATTACTATCCTGTTGAAAAGTTAATCTTTTTGTTTATCATTATTATAACAGCATTATAACAGCACAGATCCTCAAAGCTTTAGGATGCAGCTCTTGCTGTAATAAAAACATAGTAAGTTATGCTGAGATGTTACACTGGATAGTAATCTCAGAGTGCTTAACAATAATAAGTGTATTTGCTGGAAAGGGAGCTGCAAAGATCATTCAATCCAGGTATCATTCTGGCAAATGATATTGTTGAGGAAAAACAATAGACATCTAAATTGCCATCTGTGTGAAACCACCCAAAGCCTTCAGCACCATAAGCTGCCTCTCCAGAGACTCCTCCCTAAGTTGTCTGTCCAAACTGGCTTGTGGTGGTAAAACTAGTGAACAATAATGGCATAGTAGCAAGAATCCTTAACAAAGAACTTCAGACACATCTGGTGTCCAAAATGGTACCCTGCAAACTTGTTTCCCTGTTTCTCTGCTGTTTTCATCTATGTTGTTTATGGATCAGTGTTTCCTTTTTTATATCCAGTATACTCCATATCAAGCTTTGTATAGTTTGTACTGATTCTCTGTATATTGAAAATCCTGATGTTAAAAATCATACCTACTTGCTCCATAATAAACTCTGCCAGTACTTGTATGTTCTAGAATTGCGGCAGACTGAAAGCTCTGTCAGGCCTTATCTTTAATACCATTAGTAAAAAGAGTTTATTCTGATGTTATCCTCTTGGAAGTCATGTTGAATTGCTGCTGTTAATAACACAGAACTGCAATCAGCTGACAAATACTGCTCTCCTGGTTGTGTTGTCTTGAACAACTTTGCCTTTTTCCCAGCTGTTGATGTCCCATCACCAACCCACTTCTGTAGGCATGGTGTGGATATATTTACCAGGTTGATGGTAGCTGGGCCATATGCCAGATACAATCTGTCCTTGTTCCTACCCCCAAACTGGTAAATGAAGATTTGCAAAGGAGAGAGTTCTGTGGTAGTGTTCAAGATTCTTGGAGTGTGCAGAGATTTTCACGCTACTTTGAAGTTACTGCAGAGGGGAAAGAACTACACGGAAGGCTCTTTAACTGCTCTCCACCCATTTTGACTCCTTGATCTTTGATTTCAGTTCTCAAGAGATTAAATTAAATTCAGCTTCTCAGCCTAATTACATTGATTATGTGTTAAGCCTCAACCTGTTAGCCAAATTATTTTGGTTTGGTACATACTGGGCCGTCATAGAGTTTTTAAAATCAGATTGTTAATGTCCCTTTCATGTTTTGTGATGATCTATGTTTAGTTTCAATAACCTGTATTTCAATTTAATTGTAAGTATGTTTTTGATATAATCCAAAATGCTTTCATAGCATTCCGAGGGTGCCTTGGCAAGAAACAAACTCTTCTGGGTGCTGTAGATCAGACCTTTATTTATCTTAATGAAAAATAAGTCCGTGGAGGTTACTTACTATACTAAAAGGAGAGGGAAGGGATTAATTCTGCATTAAAATAAGCATTTTCCCTCTGTTTCAGATTCAGACTGATGATTCTTTTAGTGTTCTGTGCTTTTTGCTCTTGTATTTCACAGGGAACCTTAATCATGTATGAATTGCTACAGGGTACAGATATCGTAGTCCAGAGTTTTTTCTCAAGGTTTTGCTGCTGCCATTGTGGAATGGTGTGCACACTGATACAAACTTGAAATCAGTGGTGATGCTTCTTAGAAAGCAGAAACTTGCATATTAGCCTTAGACTGATCTATGTAAAGAAACACCATATAGGGTGCTGCCACCACCATGTTTCTTCAGGCAGAGGATCTCCATTGCCTTGTGCTTAGGAGATCAGATTTTTGTCACTAGTAAGCCATTCGGTTATCTTAATCTTTTATGACAGATGCACCAAGGTGATTTTACTGTCATTTTCAAAACCTCACCCTGCTCTTACTGGTTTATCTTAGAAGGCACTATGCAAACTTGCTGTATCATTATAGAGTTGATCCCACTCTAGGCTTGGCTTGATTTTTGATTTTGTGGATCAGAAGACTTTGTGTCCTTTGGTCTAATTCAGTTATTAGTGAGTGTGCTTTGAAAGGTAAGGTCAGAGAGTTCTTCTGGTTGCCCTTGTTTGTCAAGGTAGCTTGAATAGCACTTTGGGTAGACTATCAGAAAGGGAAAAACAGGTTCTTCTGAAAGACTTATTGATGTACATGGCATGCAGGGTGGATCCTCCTTCGAGGTCCCACCATACTCTCTCTTGTGCCTTAGATAGTTGTCCAAAAGTAAAAGTTGCATTGTGGGATGCTTGATGATTGTCAGTTTAATTTAAAAAGAAAAATCAACTGTAACTATAGATGTGGTTGCTCTACTCATATCTTTCTTTCCCTGGTTGCAAACTCAGCATTGTATTCTTATCTTTACCTGCCTGTGTAATGTCAGAAGGGTGAAAGATCCAATTTTGCTCAAAAGAGTGATGTCAAGAAACGGAATGTACCACATTCTGCTTGATGCAGGATTCAAGGGATGAAGAGATGCAAGGGTTATCTACCTTGAACTGTTGTGACTGGCAGGAAACCTTCTCCCCACCTTTTACTCTCTTGAATTAATTTTAAGCTTAGTCCTGGCACTGAGAAAAGTAAGCTGTATACTTTCAATTCTTAAAATGAGAATTTAAAAGTTGAATTCACACTTCGGCTGATTGTCTTAATGTTCATTGAAGTACGTAAAGGTCTAGCTTTTCAGAAATAAATTGATCAGAAAACCTGAGGGTTGTGTTTTAATAATGATTTGAAGAAATATTTTCAATGTGACATTTTTTTCTTAGCAGTTTGTGCACATTTTTAGATGTTTATCAGCACTTTTGGAATTGAATGTGTCTGCCTATATAAACATTTGAGTAGGAGGGAGCTGTTTGCCAGAACAAGGGCAAGAATAGGTATTGCTTATTCTAGTCTTAAGAAGAGAACTGATAAAAGGGTGTCTGCAGCTTGACTGTTCTGGTGTCAAATACATTGAACTGTTCACTGATGTAGCAGAATGTCCATCATTTACTCTTGGAAGTTGTGGTGTCTGTGGTGGTTTGGTTTATTACTGGGGGGAGGAAGCTGAGCTTGGCTCTTCCATCTGAACTCAAAGGCACTGCACTCCCATAGAAAGTGTGTTACCTTGAAATCTTTAGCAGATGAATACACAATTGTTAATCTGAATTAGTTTACCTTTTTTTAAGAGATGTGATTAAAATTGCTGAGCTTTGTGGCTTAAATTGACTTAGCTCACTTTCCAGGTGCTCTTCTATCCAATGTTGTCTGCAAGCCCTGGAGGCCAGCTCTTTCATGGTAGCATCATAATGCCAATTGCAGAGGTCATTGAGTACAGCTGTATGGCACTGAAATAATGGTTTAGAAATTATTCTAGCAGCTTTCTGGTATGTGCTGGCTGACAGGAGCATGATGGAAAAGCAAGGGTGATCATGGTAGGAAGGAGTTGGATAAATGGTCCAGTGATTCAGGGCTAGAATTACTCTGGAGTCATCACTTCTAGATGGGAAGTTGCCATAGCAACAAAAAATGCTTTCTTTCAACATTCTAATCAGAAATGTTACCCATCCTCTTAAATAACCACTTTTGGCTAATTTTAGAATTTTTCTGCCATTTAGAATACTTGCTTCCCTGAGATGGGTGCTACCTTAGGGTACTGTAGTGTGTGCATGTGTGCAGACACATGACAGCACCTGCTAATTTGAAATGGAGAATTTGTTTGGGAATAGAGGAAACAGGAAAATAGCTTTTCCTGTTCCAAGTAATGAAAAAATACAGGTGGCAGTGGAAAGTAGCCAGTTCAGAAAAACACCATTAGGCTCAATAGCAATATTGAAAGTACAGAATCCTGTGCAGTAGTAATGTTTATGAGGCATCTTAATTAGCATTTATTGCTTAATACTCAGTAAGTCATTGCTTCCTAATTCTTAGTTGCTGTTTTTCTTTTAGCTTAGTCTATTAATATTTTTTGTTTGTAATGCTTTTTAAAATTTCAATTAATGGATAGAAATTCTCTTGAATTTCACTTGTATTTCAGCATAAACATTTTAAGCATTTAGTGTCTGAGATTAAAAAGTGAAATAGTCTGAAGAATGCAATGTAACAAGTATTAGTTGTACATAAATGCTTTCATTTTGCTGATGTATTCTGTTTTTACTGGAACAAGCTCTAGAGTGTTTTTGGTAACTGGGACTTAAATATTCACTGTATTGTCTCCCCTTATTTGTTCTATAAGGCTGTATAAGGGGTTTTGCTTTTATAATATTAAATTTGCAAAATGGTCATCTTAAACATGTTTGATGAAACTTAAATTTTGCTTTCAGTCATCTTTGATATATTAAGTGCTGTATATATAATATAATACAATTGTTAATCTAATCTTGAAGCATGTATTCTTTCCCAGTCATGCTGCTAGAATAAAATCTGAATGAAATTACGTGGAGACTCAAAAGGTAGATATTTATGTATGGTAACGTTTCCATGCACACTGAATGTATACACTACAAGACTATGCAAATTGCTGATGAATAAGCTTTTCTAAGAATACTTTTCAGAACATGAAGAAAGTTGGTTTATCTTATTTTAGCAATATCTCTATGAAAATGCCAGTGATGTTATTTCATGCAGGAATGAACCTGCTTTCATACCTATAACACTTAACAAAATTCTAATTAAATCAAGTCAAACTGCCAAAGTACCAGTGTTACAACTTGATTTCCATCATGAATCCCATTCCCATCTGATTTTTTTTCCCTATTACTTATATTGCCTATTACTTGTGGGCACTTTCTGAGAAAAATATAGTCTTTCCTGTAAGGAAGAAGTGCCAAGGTATATTTTAAGACATGTGTGCTTCTAGTTTGCAAATTTCAGAGACTTCTACAGCAAATTAAGGGCCTACAAAATGAATTACAATGATATTGCAGCAAGAGAACATTGTCAGCTGTTTCTATATTTTTAGTGTAGGTCACTAAAAGATGTTTTATCATTTTTGTAATGAATGTCATGAAATCATTCATATTTTAAAAGTTAACTATTGCCTCCTTTCAATCTGCTTTTCCTCCTTAAAAAAAAAAAAAAAAGGGAATGAGAAAGGCAGTACCACAAGTTCTGACAGGCTTTTGTTAATGATGCATTTTATTCAGCTTGAGAGAGAGCACTGTCAAGTGCAGTCAAGGAAATAACAGCAAACAGGAAACCTGTAGTGGGAACCATTTTTCTGGATTTATGTTATAAACTTCATACAGAGGTACAGTGACAATCTAATAAGGATTATTACAGTAAAAGCAACTTGCTTCGAGTAGGCAGTAAACCACTACAAATCTTAATGTATGCTTTAGAAGCTGTTAAAGCTACTACAATAGTAAGACTCACTCCTTTAACTTCATATCAAACCTGACTGCCCTAGCCAAGCTTAGGACTCTAGCAGCAAGGCACAGGATGAATAGGTAGTGGAAGGTTCACCTTCTGTGCATAGACAAGTTTCTCTGGTCTCTTCGAAGATGAACTTAACTACCTAAGAGACCTCTCAGGAGCGGAGAAATGAGTAGTTGCGGAAATACATTATTTGAAAATTTCTTTTCAGTTGTCTGGTAACTTCAAATAAATGGGCTACTGCATGTACCAAGGTGAATTATTCCCATCTGTGTGAGGGGCTGTGGTACAGAAATGAGTGCTGAAAAGATGAGCAGAACAATAGGTGGCAGTACATTCAGAGGATAATGGATACAATAATTTAATTAAGAACATATTAATTTTCAGTTATTTCTGTGACTAAAATGGCTTTTAAGAAGATTTTTATTTCTAAGTTCAGCTGTAATTAACTGCTTTAATTTCTTTTTAAACAGGTGTCAAACAAAAAATCAAATAGCACTCCTCCCCCAGCACAACTATCTAAAATCAAAGTACCAGCACCACAGACTGTAGTGAAGAAGGAAAAGCGTCAGAGTTCTTCAAGGTTTAATGTTAGTAATAACAGGGAGCTTCAAAAACTGCCAGCTTTAAAAGGTATGTCTTTCCAAAGCAGAATTACTGTTGTGGGGAAATTTGGGCGTGAGACCGAGAAGCATCTCAGCTACCATACTGCTAATATGTGGACAGCATACATAATGCATCAAGTAAGCACATATGCAGACTGCACATACTTGCACTGGGTGGTTTTTTCTTTTGTTCTATCTGCATTTGAGGACTTCCAGTATGTTGCCTTCTTGGCAATCAGTATGGCATTGTCTGTGTGACACCATATTCACTCATCTCGCATAAAAGCAGAATACTTGGCCTCTCTTTGCAAAATATTAGGCATCTGTACTCAGTGCAGTGTGCTCAAATCTTGTTTTGTTTGTGATAAAGTTTCTCTTGACATTGTTAGAAGACCTGGTCTATCAGTATGTATGGGTCTGTTTTTCCTGAGCATGGGTCAGGTATGTGCTTTTTAGTACATATGAATTTTTCCTTTGTTGATTTTAAGGCTTTGTTATCTCTTAGATTTATATTTACTTCCATCTGTGACAAAAAGATGATGATAATTGATGCCTTTTCTCTTATTAACCCAGCTTTTATCATCTTTATTTGCTCTGAAGGCTTATTTAGAGGAAACAAGAAAAAAAAGACAGTTTTGAAGTGCAGTGTGTAGTGCTTTACAGTGTTCAAGACTGGCAGTGAAAGCCTAATAGATCAGTGGAATACGCAAGTAGTACTGGTGTAGGTAATGTGAAATTACTAGGGAAATTACTGGATTCTTTCCTCCACTCATCATTTTCTTAATATAATATATTAGTGTTTCTTGAAAATAAACTCTGCGTCTCAGCCTATCAATTATACTGCATTTCGTTCAGATCAAATTAGATTGCAAGTATTTCTCTTCACACAGATACTGTTTTTACAAAAAGAATCTGTCCATCATGTTAGTATAGCAGCCTATACACAAGATGCTGTTTAATATATTTCAAGACTAAACTACTGTTTATTTAGTTAATTTCAATCTATTTATTAAATTTTTAATATGAATATTTAGCACCACAGATTATGAATAATATGTTCTGTCTTTTAAAGTGACATAGAAGGTTCATGCACACAAGCTGTGACAACCAGGACATGAGTGACATAAGCAAAAGACACTGAATTAAAGTAGTCATTCTTATAAGAAGTTGTGCCTACAGCCACATTGACTGGCATAACCTTTTGTTCAGACTCAGCCACAAAGAAAATAATTTGTTTCTTGGTCCTATTTTAAATACAGTGGTTCTGGTAGTGGCTGGGACTGCAGCTCAGGGATACCAGAACTGAGCATGCAATTAGAAGCAGTGTGGACAGAGAGCTGGAAATGGAGAAAATGAATGCAGACAGGACAGGGGAGAGCTAATTCATTCTGCAGTGGTAAAGGTGAAGTTTAAGATGTGTTTCTTACTTGGCTGTGTTGCAGTTTAAACCAGTAGCATGTGTACCAGTGAAGTACAGAAGAATGCATGATTGTAGCTGGAGGAGAGAGGAGTAAAAAAAAAATAAGAAAATTCTTAAAAATTGTCTGAGGTATTTTCTCAGAGCATTCTAACACTTTTTCACACAGTGTACCTATTTGTGAAGAGATGGTAGGAGTATTGTGCATTCTAATTGCCTGGAGTCTGCAATCACTCCCCACACGCTCAGGTGAAAGAAATGAAAAGGTCTTGAGCTTCTCCCTGGTGGATGCCTGATGCTGTGTGTATGTCCCCAGGCTGTCAAGGACCAAAGTTGGTTATGGAGCACTGGTGCAATTGTTGATCTAGTGAGGAGTAGTAATTGCCACCTTTTACTGGTAAAGGTAGTAATAGCTTTGTTATCAAGCTGTACCCAATCTCATGGATCATACCAGATGTCTGCATAATGGTCGTGCTCACTGCATGTGCTTACTCCTGAAGTAATTCCAACCTACTAAGGCTGCTGAGAATATTGTTGGGGCATGCTGTTCCTCTAAAAGATTCTTGATACTTGTCCCTCTGAGAGATACTTGACTTGATGTGCATTTAGTGGATCAAGCAAGTTAGGGAAACTTTCAACATCTTTAAGTGTGTTGTTTAATGTCTGTGTCTGGACAGGAGTTAAATTGGATTGGCAGGCTGTAATTTAAAGGACTGAAATGATGAAAACAGGTTTGACTTCTGTGAAATGCTGGGAAGAACATAGTGTTCCTTCAGGTTAGCTGCGCTTAACCAGCTTTCAAACTTCTGTTACTCATAACAGGTGGCTGTAGTACCTGGGGAATCTTTCTTTTGTCTGTAGTAAAACAAGAGATGTGTCTTTTCTTACAAATGTTGCATTGACTACTGTGTGGTGTGAAGTACTTTACATGAGACTGTATTTTAAGCACAAAATATAGAATGGAGTTCTCTTTGCATACTTTAAAGTCCCTGTTAGATATGTGAAAGCTTGTAACTGGTAAGATATCTAAAGTCACCTTTCTTCTGCACCCCAGGTCTGGAGATGAGGTCAGCAGATCACTTGAAATAGTGGGAGGGAAAGGAGGAGCTGCCAAAGTGGCTTTTCATCAGGATTTCTTATTTTTTGATCTTCAGGCATGTTGCAAACTTTCTTTTGGGTGTTACACAAAAGTGCTGCTGATAAGCTTCTGGAGATACCAGCATATTTGCCCTGGTGACTGGTATTAGTGGGGTATGATTTGTGAACATTGGAGCAATTTATTATTAATGTTATGCACCCTCAGATTATCCAGGAAATGGAGGAGCAGATAGCTCAGATAGTGCACAAAGAAATGGAAATAGATTATGAATTAAGGAGCTCTGAGAAGAGAGCTGAACGTAGAAAAGAGAAGTCTCTGATGTAGTAGGTTTGTAGAGCATCAAGATCCATATATTAGCAAAGCTCTCTGCAGCACAGTGCAGTGCAACCAGATTTAGTTGGGTAGAACATGTAGTTTGCCTGCCCACAGATAACTTAGAAGTATCTCTGGAGAAGTGACTTCAGAACAGTGTCAAACATCTTGAAAAGATCTTACCTATTTTCATCAAAAAAAATAAAAATTCTGTGGTAACAAACTTCTGCTTTGTTGATTTCTGCTTATCCAGTTCGCTTTGTTAGCTAACATTGGTAATACAGGTAATTAAGTTACAGAAAATTGACTTTTGCTTTACATTGTTTATGAGGAAAAAAATTACTTACTGGACTTAAAGATGCGTTTTGTTTTATTTTCTTGCGGTTTGAAAGCTTGCAGATTAATGCTTTGTTTATATCAAGTATAAATGGCGAAGGGATGCTTCAGCCTTTAGAAACTTAGCAGTTTCTTCATTTTTGATTTCCTGAGAAAGCAGTTTGTAATTTAGGATATGTTAAAATTAGTATATTAAATATAAAATATTAAAATTACATGAAATTTTTTAATTGTTTACCATTTTAAAGATATGTTCTTTATGAAATAAACAACTTAAGTTCAGTATTATTATGTAAATAAATTTTAGAAGTAGCGTATCCAAGCTTATGCATACCTGAGTACTGACATGGTAAAGGAGTTTGTGTTCTTTGCAGATGCTCAATTCAACTTTATGCAAGAAGCTTGAATTCATTGTTACATTATTGGTAATTTTTTCATTGTAAATGAGATTTTTAACTGCAAACAGGTGAATGTACTTGTATTTGTACATTGTTTTGCATGAATGTGCTGATTTTAGTAAACAGTAAGTGCAGTAAACTGTAAAATAGAAATGACTGTGCAAAGTGGTGAAATTTTTAAGGATGTGGTCTGAATCTTTACAATATGTAAGAAAATTTCACAATGAGAATTTTTTAATATAATATTAAACACCCTAACTAGGATAAAATGTTTTATGCACTGTCAAATACAGTTGTCACAAATCTAACTTTAACCTTCAAGTAATACTCATTAAAAGGAATGTTCTCTGTCAGTTCTAGAATAATAAATTTGAAAAAATAAGTTAGTACTACTTAATATTCTGAAATGTTGCAGACTTTCCCAGTGAACATATGTTAGTCATGCATATGTAAATTTGGTCACGATTCAAAAATACGCTTTTTTGTAGCATTTTCGTATATACTTTTCTAAAGCTGGGTAAAATCCTTTTACATCCAGGTAAAGGCCTCTTGTGATGTGGTGTTGTGATTTAGTTTGTGCATTTAAGATTGGGTTTTTTTGTTGGTTTTATTTGGGGTTTGGGGGTTTCTTTCAGATAAAAGTGAACATTGTTAGATAAGATAGAGATTGGACATCAGCTTGTATTTACAAATACAATTCTGAATTTATTTTTAGTTACTATTTGCCTCTTGGAGTTGTACTTTTTGATCACAAAGATATGGATGCAGTATTCTTATGAAGTTTTCTATGAAGGTAGGGGCTTCATACCTTCATGAATTGAAGCTACATTGACAGCTGAGTACATATGTTGTATATGTATTTATATGACTTTATTGCTGAGAAGTATAGAATTGGTTTTTTAATGTAGAATATCTGCATGTGATAGGATTAAACAGATTCTGGTATTTTGTTGTTGAAGATCTTGCCACACATTTTGATCAGGCCTGGTTTTGATCTTCTGGTGATGTCAGTTTCTGCTTTAGCATGGTTTTAATATTAGAAATACTGTTAGTCATATCAATTTGAAAAACTCAAAAACAAAAAATACCCTACCCAATAAAAGTGGGAGGTGGAAAAGAAATGAACATGACAGGTCATTTTTCTGAGCACATTTCATGCAGAGAGCATGGTTCGTGGTTTTTTTCAAGCAAAGACTTCAGAGCTCTGCCAAATTCTGACTCTGTTCTGTGTAAAAGAACATCAGGGTAGTGTCTCAACTTGTCTGCCTGTGATACAGGACTCTGATAGGGAGGCAGGCATTATTAAAGCTTTCCTAATGTTTTTAAGTTGTAAATGGCTGTCTAGGAGATAGCTGTGTTTTCATTGTCTCTAGAATATTAAAGTCTTATGAATCAAAATTGCAGAAGAGGTGATTCTAGTTTGAGTCTGATACCTAGAAAACAATTGTACCAAATTTTAAATGATAAAACTATTGAAACTGTGAGAAAGGAAAAAGTGAGAATTGCTCAGGAGGTCAGAAATGTAAAATTATTTTGTGTTTTCTCAACTGTAAGATAAGTAAGCAAAACTGATACCAAGTAAATGGGAAAGCAAGTCAAGTTTTGTTCTCAGTACTGTAGAGAAATTCAACCATGAATGCTGAGAATTTCTACAAACTCATATTGGAATGTTTAAACTTAAGCAGAATGTGT
This sequence comes from Pseudopodoces humilis, assembly GCF_049639895.1. Lineage (NCBI taxonomy): Eukaryota > Metazoa > Chordata > Aves > Passeriformes > Paridae > Pseudopodoces > Pseudopodoces humilis. Next base: position 52,274,209 of record NC_142206.1, read on the forward strand.
TACCTGTTCATTTAAAAAGAGCATCTATTTTAATGATACAAAAGAGACTGGATGTGTGCAATATAATTGAATTTATGGGAATCATGGCACTAATGGACTGCTTAGGGGTTTTGAGGCACATTTTTCATATAAGCTGTTGAAATTGGAGATCTCAATGTTTAAGGTTACTTTCATTGCAGAATCTTACTCCTGTCACTTGTAATTTATGTAGAGAACAAATATGCACTACTTTGGCCTTTCCAGTTTAACTGTACTTCTTATGCCCATGCATGGCAATTAAGGAATTGTGTCCGGCTGCAAGGTGGTAGCATTCCTGTTTAGCTAAAAGTATTTTATGCAAAGTAAGATGGTAGATTAAACAAGATAATGCTGCTATAAAATATAATTTGCCCTAATACATAATTAATTTAAAAGGCAAGACACTGAGGCAAAACAAATTAATTCTCATGTGAAATATCAATGAACGCAGTTTCATGAAACAGATCATTCTCCTTTCCCTTTTATGTGATCTATAGTGGAGTAACTCAGTATGCTAAATACTGTCCTTCTGATCCTGACTGTGTTTGTGCTTTTATATGTTTCTTTGGCAGCCCAAAGTTGTATTTAAGTTATTAAAACAAAAAGTCCATAATGGGAAATACTGCAGAAGCTTGTTCTTTCCTATATCAGTATGGTTGTGTCAGTGAATGTATGTATTATATTATGTGAAGGAACTGTGGAGGCTCTTTCTCCTGTTACTTTAGCAACTTTATCCTTGAACTTTGATCTTAAAAGCATTATCAGTAATGCCTAAACAGACTTTCCTGTACTGATTTTTCTTTTAAATGTTTAAAATATTAAAATTTGTGTAGTAAGCATATACGTTTTTTAAACAAAAACCAGTTGTTTGGTGTTCATACAGAAGCATATGATCTATCAGTAGTTATAAAGTAATTAATATTAAAATATTAAGAAATTATCCAGTCTGAATTCCTATGTAGCATTTTAAAGATTAAGAAACATGATCGCTAGTGAATGAAGAACTACCAGAAAAAACGGTTGTAGAGGAAAAATACTTCGCTTGAGTGTGTGAATTCTTTTCCTTCAGCTAGTTTTACAGGAAATCATAGGCTTGGATTAATGAGCCGTTTTTCATTTCAACTGCCCTATCAAACACCTACTCATTAGTCAGCAGCTGAAAGTGTTAGAAGAATGCACTACATCTGTCACTGGCAGCATTTCCTGCCAAACTTGTTTCCACTGAAGTTTGGATAGAATCCATAAAAATAGGATTTAAAATGTGGTATTATTTTCTAGATTCTGACCTGTCTCTGAATTCAATTTAGATCTCTCTTAAAATGCCTTTTATTATGCCCTCATTCACAAAAGGAACATTTTGTTCCATTACATAGATCCTCATTACAATCAGACCTACACGTTTTTGCTGCTGCACTGAACTTTGTTCTTCTTAAGACCTCTACAGATCAAACATTGAATTTATACACGTAAATATCAATCAGTGGTTGTTGGATAACTAGCCTGGTTTCAAAGTTTTACTCCTAAATGTCAATTTTGCACTTTGTTTCTTAAAAGTGCTATGCGTGACCTATGTAATAAGGCCACAGACATCAGTGAGTTTGGTGTTATTTTGGTGGATTTTGCACAGGACTTGATCAAAATAGTGTGCCAGTATTTGAAATGAGCTTCTGCAATCTGCCCTAGGAATTACATTTTTGTAGCAATGGTATTTTTAAAAGAGATTTCTTTTAAGGTAATGATTTTGTGTTGTACAGCTTACTGAACTCAGCCAATATCTAATGTTTTTTCTCCCTACCTCTGCTCACAAAACTTCTTGAGTATACATGATTGATTGAAGGAAAATGTGGCAGTGTTGAACCTGTGTGCTACACTGACCATGCAAATATTAGGAAATCCAGATAGAGACAGGAAGTCCAGTCACAGACATTTACTAATTCCTCTTTTAACCAATTTTCGCTGTATTAGAAGGAGTGAATATTAAAAATTTTTCAGTGAGGAATTGTCTTTTGCCATTCTTCGGTCTTGGGAATTTTTTAAGGAAGCTGCATAATAGTTCATATCCTTTAATTTATCCAGGTAAGTATATGTTTCTTATCTCTGTATTTCTTTTGATAGCTAGATATTAACATGGTGTTTACTGCTTCTGTTTCCTTGAAGAATTTCTTGGCTATCCTTTGGAACTGAGTCAGAACCTACCTAATAGGAGAAGCCTATATCATTCTTATTGCTACAGGTTCTCCTCCAGAATATGTAGCATCCAGTACCTTTCCTTCTCTAAAACCAAGTTACCATCTTTGAGTAACTCATTGTTTAGGGTTGTGATGAGACCCATGTTTTCTTTTAGCCTGACATCATTTATGAGAATAGTGAGTTTCATGTAGGCTGTAATTGGAGGGGGGGAAAGTAAACTACATTGCTCCTACCAGAAAAAGCAAGTCATGTTTATTCCTGTCCCCTTTTTTGGCTGTCTGTCTGGTGGGCCAGATAATGGAATCAACATGGCTCAAACTCACCATTTTCTCATTTTAACTGTGCTCAATTTCCTAATCTGGTTCAGCCATACAACTACACAAACCCTTGTACAGCAATTTCAGACAGTTGGGCACCTGTGCCTCAGAAGAGAGGGGATTGCAGCAGTAGCTCCTATAGGTTCAGCTTAGACTGACATGGAATGCTGTCTAAGTTAGCAGAAAACTAACCTGACAATAAAGTGGCTTTCTGTTGGTTTAGGGGATTACACCAACTCAGCTGGTGACCACCAGATGAGAGCAAAATGTTTTCAAATGTAAAGAAGAGAGGAGTGCAGGAAGCGGTCTGAAGCAGCCTGCAACAAGGCTGGCTTAGGTTGATGAGGAATAGCAGTTTCAGCAATTGTGGTAATAAATATGCCTTTAGTAACCTTAGAGCTCAGACTAAATGTCCTCCTTTCCTCTCTCAATCAAAACACAAAAACTCATATACTCTGAGAGGTAACCAACCCAAGTGTCTTCATGTAAACAGAAGTTCGTGTAATTTAAATTATCTTACATTGTTGATTCTGCCACTATCAGTTGGAATAGTAGGTGATGTAGAATGGAAATAAAGGCAACCTTTGGGCCAGTAAATTTGCTGTGTGTGTTGTGGGGGAGTGAGAAGCAGGGTGAGTAGTTGTTTTTTAAATCAATAACCCAAATGGAGTGTTTGTTTTTGAAAATGTGGTACATAGCCTCCAAGTGTAAAGAGTATTCATCAGCTGTAATGCTGGATCCTAACTAAATTACCTTTAAGGTCCCTTCCTACAAAAACCATTCTATAATTCTAAAAAATCACACAGCTATATCCTGAGAACTTTATAGGATTTTTCCTTCATTCCCATCATTGGAAAGTTAGAAATGATGAGCAGGGTTCAGGGGAAACCTGTAATAGCTACAGTTTCAATGTATTCAGTATGGGTTTTTTTTGTTCATTTAATGCTAAAAAGGGATAGCTGAAGTTAATACTGTTAATACTGCAACAGAAATGTCTTCATAAATTTGTTAAATTAAGCTCTTCTTCCTCACATTGATATTCATTAGCTCTGCTTCACTTGAACTAATATTCTTTCCCTTCCATTAGGAAGGCAATTCCTAACTCAATTTTCTTTGCAATTTTTTTCCCAAATGAAGTTGCTCGAAATAATTCAACTTAAGTAAATATTTTCCTTTGATGGCAAATCAGATATTTTAAGACTGAAACAAAGGGAGGGTATACAAACCTCCTGAGCAGAATGTACTCTCAATCTGTACAATGGTGAGAAGACTGCAGATGTTAACCTGCAAAAGGTCCTATGAAGACCAAAGTACTTCAGCTCCACTAGTGCCATCTCAGAATGATACCATGAATACACTGATTTGTGGGTGTTTTAACCAGTTTCTCAGTGTTTTTTTAAGTACTGGACTCAAGCCTAACAGAGTCCAGCAAAAAAAAAGAAATCAGAACATTTCTGCAGGAGAAAACTTAATTAATGTGACTACTGAGTGTTCTGCCAATAGGACTGCTAGCTCTTTGAATGTCACATTTACACTCTCTAAAGAAGAGAGAATTTTCTAGGGGGCTTGACCATTAAACCATTACCTAAAATTTGCTAATGAACCTCCAACTATGAAAGTCATGCTTATGTATAAATTAGGAAACAGCACTGTAATTAATGTTCCCTTTTTGCTCTGTTGTTAAATTATGTCCGTGGCCACAGGGACAGCCTTCCTGATCATTTAATCTTTGCAAAGAGTTTGAGAGAGACAGAAGCAGCAGCTGACTATGAAGCAAAGACATGAGTAGAAAGGAGTGATAGAGCAGCTGTTCTTAAATAGATGGTTATCAGAAAAACTGGAATTTTAAACCTAATTTTTGCTACTTCATATTGTGGTCTATTACTATAAAATAATCTAATTCTGCTTTAAGTTCAGGAAAAGAAACAGAATTTGCTGCAAGATCCTGTATGTAAAAATACTTTAGAAAATTACCCAAGTTGTTTCGTTTTTTTCCTTCATCCATCAAAATCTTGTAGAAAACCTTGTTAGAAGTCAGTCTTGGTTTTATTTTTCGATCTAGTTTTTTTAAAGGCACATCTCTATGGTAGCTTTTTGTTTTACAAGGCTAAAACTCACACTGAACTTGGTGATTTTAAAGGTCTGTTCCAACCTTGATGATTCTAAGGTATACTCAAGGGATATATAGATACATAACGTGAATTTTTTGAGAATACACTTTCCCTGGTTTTACCTACATTGTAAGGACAAAGGATTTGAATCTCTGTAAGAGAAAAGGTCTAAAAAGTTCATGTGGTTCGTTTTGATGTTGTCAAAAGCAGGATCAACTACATTTATGTCACACATTATATTTGGTCATTTTAAAAATTACTAGAAACTGTGCAGTAGTTTTTTTCAGTGTGCTTATTGTGATAGGATTTAATTTAATTTCTTACCTAATCTTCTTTGAGGTAGGATGCGTTTACTGTTTGTAGTGAATGTAGAAAAATTAATTCCTTCCACCTCTGTAATTATTCTTCAAAGTATTTGTATATTCTCAGTAAAGTCCCTTCTATTTAAAAACAAACCAACCAACAAACAGCCCACACACCACATCAAATAGAGGAGCTTTATTTTTTTTAACTAAGTAATATTTTAAAGATTTGTTGTCTTTGGGCCTTCTCATCAGGTTTACATCCAGGATGTACTACTTCAAATTTGGCCTTGTCAGCAATCATTAAATCCAGTTGATTTCTTTGTGTGTCTTATAGATGGTATTCTTCTTTTTTATATCGTGGTTAGTCTTTTCCCTTCACCAATTGAATAATATTCAGTACAGCTCTAACTCGCCTTTGGCAGTGTATTACTGTAGTGTGATGTAATTTTCCTAACCAGGTACACATATGCCCTATAATTTGTTTTTATTTCAAATTTTCATCAGCAAATTACCTAATGGAAAAGGTCTTCTGATGTGCACCCTTTTTTTGTTTGGTTGGTTTGGGTTTTTTTTTGGAGCAGGTAAAAATTAGGACAGTGTCATAAATTAAGTAATCTGCATACCCATTTGCACTAGTATGTGACATATACAGTATTTGGGGAGAAGGGCAGATTTGGAGACAGCAGAAGTAACAATGCCAATTTCTCTGACCATCACTCCCAGCAGACAAAATGGTCCTTAAAATAGCTCATTGTAAAAATAAATGTGCAAGTCTCATATGATGAAAAAAAGACTGCTCACAGTTTTGTTGTAAGTACCTTAAAAAATTGAATTAACAAGTTCAGAAATTGTTATGCTGTGGGGTTTTTTTCTATTGTACTTCTAAGATTATGCAGCAAAACTGCTTCTGTATGCCTATATATAGCTTCTTAGTCCTTTACTTTTCAGTAATAGTTTAAAAAGTTATTTATAATTACTGATCTTTTTAGAAAGGAAAACCAGTATTTTGCAATATCCAGATTTAGGAACATTAACATAAACTGAAGGCAAGATCCATTTCTAGATTGATAGAAGTATCCAGGTCCATTTCTAGATTAAAATAAATATTTAGCATGAAACATGAATTTTTAATCTGGTGCTTGTCATATACATGTTATTTTTATTCATAATGTACATACTAGTAACCAGTGGTAAAACAGTTAATGGAATGCTTATGAGGTTTTATATTTCTAAATCACCAATAATAATCCAAGAACCTGTATGTTATCGTGAACTAACTACCTTTTGTTATGGCCCTTGAAAGGTAAAGTTGTAGAGGTTGCGCTCAATGCTGTTTTTTTCCACGGTTAAATTGAACATTGGTTTGATTATCCTGGGAAACCGTACTGAAGGAAAGGCTAAGGAAAGAGAAAAGCTAAAAATGCATGCGCTTTTTCTAGCAGGTGCTACTGAATATTATGGAGGGGGCGGGGGTACAACAGCAGCAATGAGATCATCCTGGTAATAATAAAAAACCCAAACCCAACGCAGCAGACCCGTCATCTCCGCAGCCGCTCCGCCCCTGCCGCGGGCGGCGCGGGGCCGGGGCCGGCGCGGGCGCGGGGGGAGCCCCGCACCGGCCGCGCTCATTCGCGGCCTCCTCGGTGTCATTTGAAGTTGCTGCCGTCGGCCAATGGGGCTGCTCCCGCCCGCTGACATCACTCCCCAGCCAGTTCCCTCCAGCTGCAGAGCGCTTCAGTTTCTGTCTTTTTTTAAACTAAAATGGAGGCTGGTTTCTTGCCTTAAGGAATACAGTGCCGTGCCTGCTGGAGCCTAGATGTTGACATGTAACAGAGCTGGCAGCAGGATGGTGGTTGACGCAGCCAATTCCAATGGGCCGTTCCAGCCCGTGGCCCTTTTGCATATTAGAGGTGAGTTATTGTGCGTGTGAGAGTGAATCGCGACCCTCTGACGAGCGAATAAATGGCTATTGTGGAGCTCGGAGAAGAGGAGCAGGAAGTCCTTTGTAGCTCAGTCCCTCTCGGTTTGTTACAGCCGCAGTAAAACCGGCAGAGAGCAAAACCCATTTTCTGTTAAATGTGTTTGGGAAAGATTTAAGAATTCGTGGAGGCATTGCATAGTTAAAAGCAGGTTTTACAGCTTTCTGCCGTAACTCTCCCATCCCCCTTCCAAGCTGTGCTGATGTCAAAGGATGTGAAGTCACTACCCCAGAAAGGTACTGAGGGGGGGAGGGAAGAGCCAAGTTATCCCTATACCATTTCTAAAGAATCAGGGCAAACCTTCGGTGTGCTTCAAAGCCTTTTTTACTGTTTGAATTGTTCAGATAAAGCTCCCTTAAAGTGCGCTGCAGCTTGTAAAAGAATTGGAAGTGTGGGAGAGGAAGAGGGGGGGAAGAGATGTGACACTTACTATGAAAATATCCTTTATGTATTTAGAAGGCATTTCCTAGAAGAGATGTAGTTTGGTTTTAACAGGCAAGCTCTTATGTGCCTACCGTGTCGTATGGTTCTGAATGTTCAGTTCTTCACTGAATATGTTCTTTTGGGTTTATAGAATTAGTGCATTGCAAATTACATTTTCTATAATTTGAAAATTATTTGAAAGCATCATGTTAGTATGATGCTTCTGTACAATACTGAGTGTGTACCTCTTGTTCTTTTTTTTTTTTTTTACTTAGTAAAATTTTGCATTGTGTTGGGGATTTTTGGTGTATTTTTGGCTGGCTCTTAAGCAACCACTGCTTTTTTTTTTAATATCTGCCTTAGGGTGGTTGTGGTTCAGAACTTTATGAAGGCAGAACATATATTAGCTAGGATGAGCACACCTTGAACAATGATTTTTATATGCAAGAAACATAGCTGATACCATTCTTAATTACCTTTGCTTCTCAGCTTGCACTGGCACAGGCTAGATGATAGTAGTGGAAAGAATATTTTTTCTCATTAATACTCCATACATTAAAAAAATTTTGCTTTGGAAGCTTATAAAACGCAACTGTTGAGAAGTCTGTTGTTTTAAGTAGGAGTATGGATGTACAGGTATTTAAAAATCATGATTTTGCTTTACCTTTTAAAGAAAGCATAACCTTCTCTGACTGAAGTGGTAGTGGATGAATTCTAGAAAATTAATTTTGATATGTGACTGGGGAGGAAATCCAGTAAAATTCCCTTGATTTCAAATAGGGACTGTGCTTGTTGTCAAGGAAATAAAAATGGAACTGCCTGACCTGTGGACAAGCCTTTGCTTTTCACTCTGTACAAATCATGTTAATTTTCAGTTAGATGCTGCCTTTTGGAACGGTAAAAGCACCATCTTTTGAAGGTGGAAGTTAGGAAAACAAACCAAGGTTGGAATCGGAATAATGAAATATTGTGATGATTGTCCTTAATCCTTTGTCTCAATATGATAACAAGGTTCTTGTCATTTAACTTACTATCCTGCCTTTGCTCCAATGTAATACATAATTGTGGAAACGATGGATTTTGAGAAACTGTTCTGAAATTTACTTTCCCAAGACCTATTTTTTTGCTGCACTGAATAATACAGTAGTGAAGAAGAGGTTAAAGGGTTTTGTGGTTTAGGGCTTTTTTGGGTGTTGTTTTTGGTTTTTTTTCTTTTTGGTTGGTTACAGTTTTTCAGGGGATTATGAGTGTAGGATTGTAAGCAGTTAAAGAATAACTGGGAGATTGTTTTTCATTTTTCAGGTGGCAGGAAATAAAATGGGTCTCTGGTATTATAGCCGAGAGGAGTTTCTTGACACTGGGAACATCTCTTCCATACATCCATGTGTGCAGAAGTTCCTTTGGGTTTTTTATGCGTAGCTCATGTCACCAGTTGCATTGATGCTGCTAGTACTGATGCTTCCAAAATGAAGCCTGTCAGAGCAATACAAATGCCAAAATTAATGGCAGTAAAAATTCGCTGGTAATTCTGAAGGCTAATGGCATGTTATTACTCTTTGTCCCAATGCATGCTGCTTTTACAGCTGTCCTTCTGCATCATCTCTTGTAATATAGGATTAAATTCCTAATAGAAGTGTTCCTCTTGGCAGCTGTAAGAGCTAAAACTTGAAGGTCAAGGGCAGGGGGTAGAGGCATAAGCCCCTTGGGTGTTTCTCATAGATATAGTTTATTGAAATAGAAAAAAAATATTTCTTAAGCACCAGTTCCATAAAATCTTTAAAATTTTGAGATGGTGTAGCTACCATATTTGAACTCAATCTTGCTTCTAAAAATATACATGAAACCTTGTAGACTACACTGTTAGTACATCTTTGAAAATGAAAATTTTAATCTTACTTTTAAAGTTCATTCCAAAGCACTTTCTGTACCTGGATCATATGAAATATGTAATGTTTGCATAATCAAAGGGAAATTTTTAGCAAGCAATGATGTCATGCCAGATCAGAACCTTTCTCCTGTGTGTCCTGAACTGTAGGGAGCTTTGTTGTCTGGGTTGCTTACAGCTTTACTTAAACTACACAACTGGAAAAACAGATGCGAGTGATTTTTTAAGAATTATGTTAAAGCCTTGTGAATAGGAAATAAGAATGTCAGAATTTTATTGACTGCCATTGCTGACACTGGTATCTCCGACATCACCAAAGGAAGGAACAGTAGGTACTTGTAGGATAGGAGGCATCACGGCCACAAATACCCCGTCCTCTGGCAGTTCATTTGGCTGCCAGTACTCAAGTTCATCTTTGGTACGGTGCAGCCATGTAATCCTGACTCAGACTGCTGTGGAAAGAGCTGTGAGTCTTGTTGGGGTTCCCCTTTGATTCAGGAGATGTCTTTAGGCTCAGGCCTGTGGCCTTGCTTGTTGCCTCAGCTGTGTTGCAGCTGTGTGGTTGTCCTGTCATGTGCCTCGCTGATCTGGATCCTGGTGTGTTGACTACCCAGCTTGGTGTCCCTCTTCACTGAGCACTTTTTTGGCAACCATGGGACTGTCAGCTGACCCTGCTCAGTGTCAGTATAGCTGCTCTGCTTTCTTCATTCAGGTGCTGTGAGACTGTGACCTTTGTCACAACTGTAGACTGTTGGCAGTTGTTCAAGAGCAGCACGTAGAAATCAGAAATGCAGGTGACTTTTGACCCATTGTTGGAAAATAACAAGCACCAAAAAAGCCTAATCCACACCAAATGCAAGTGGTATGGCACCATTGCTGTACATTATCTGCTTGTGCTGAAAACATTGGTTCAGTGAGAGTGATTGGCCTGCTGGGGTAGTGAGCTTTTGGTCAGCAACAAGCTCTCCTGGTGATCTGAGTTACGCTACTGCTACATTAGTCTTTCTACAGTACAAAGGTAGCTAAACGTTATGCCTTTGAGTTGATTGTCACTGATTGTCATCATGAACTGAAAACTTAGTTGTATTGGAATGATATAAAGCTTCCAGGAAAATTACAATTTCACTCTAAGCAGCTGTTACAGCCATGGAATAGCTATTGTGGTTTGTGATCTTGAATAGAGACTTGACATTGTGAAACAGCTGTAGCTGAAGGAACTCATCATGAGTTATCTGCATGGAGAGCTCCTTTAGGATCTTTGTGCATTGACAGCCACTTGCAATCAAGATGATATTAAGACAGCACAGAGGGTTATTAGGTATTATGAATTGAGTATTTTTACAGCAAGGAGGGAAGCAGATCTAGATGGTATTTTCAGTATTCATCCCTCCTTATAGAGCCCTTCCGGCAGCTAAATGCCCAGGGTGATGGAAGTTCATTCAAGGCCCTGACTGGTCGAGCCGCATAAACAAGGTGAGGCTTGAGGAAAGGAAACATTTTGATTTCCATCTCAGCACTTCGGGCAGAGAAAGTAGCTGTAAGAACTGCACTGATTAGGACAAACAATAAGCGTTTGTCACTAGACTTCGGAGTTACCATTTTATATTTACTGTTGATTGCTCAAAATCATAACTATAGTACAGAGTGTAGTAACAGGTGGAAAATAACAGTTATTCATTCTGTAGGCAAAATATGAATACTCAGGGGGGACCAGACATTTTTCATTAGGAATACAGTTCAGTGTTGATAAGAAAAATCCCTTAATATTGTTTTGTCAGAGCACAGAAGTAGCCCAGATGCCAATGTTTTCATGAACTCAAGATATATTTTGAACAAATTACATATAAAACTCTGTTCTGATCTGCAGTGACAGAATTAGCATAATGTAAAGGTTACTTTAATGACTTGGTTGCTGACTGCTGGAACTGGTAATGTCTGTTAATGCTTTTCAAAAATTATTTTTAAGATGTTTTGCAAGACATTCTGAAAGTTGTGTGGGACGAAGGGTGAGAACACCCTGATACTATGTTAACTCAAACTGATGCTTCCTGTAGCCCATAGCATGCTTCAAATATCTCATTGTCCATCCTTCTCCTTTGCCTTCGAGAGTAGCAAATGTTTTTTGACAGATTTGACTTGTCATCATTTCAGTTACTTTAGATTTTGTGGAAGATGCACTGACTTTTTTCCAAAGATGATGTTAACTTCATCCATTTTTTCTATGTGTTGCTCGTTCATCTTGAGTGAGGGACCATGGAAGGTAGTTCAGATTCCACCTTTACATAGTGTTCTTCAGGGTAGAAAGTGTCAGTGGTAGTGTTGCTGTGATGTAAATATCTGAATATTTAGATAGAAATTTGCATGTTCCTCAAAGGTGGTGAGAGATAATTTGGGCAATTTGTATCTTAAAGGAGAAAAGCTTGGCACTTTCATTTTAGAAAAAATTCATCATGTGTTTGTCTTGAAAAATAATTGACCTGAAAATACTTCTGTCTAACCACAGTTGCTAAAAACTGTTGTTAGACTGTTGCTTTGCAGGAATTGTTTCTGAGCTGAAAGAAGAATAAAAAATGATCCATTTTGTAATTAAATGGGAAGCAGAGCCCAAAGCTCTTACTTCAGAAGTAATACAGACCAAACTCAGCAGGCAGAGCAGTAACCATTTACCTCATGATGTACAAAGGGAAGCTGAAAGAATTGGATTTGTTTGGTCTAAAGGAAGGAAGGTGGAGATTTGATCCTCAACTAACTGATGGGAGGGTGTAGAGCACAGAGCCATGCTCTTCTCAGAGATCCACAGTGAGTGAATGAGAAGTAGCCAATATGACTTTGCAAACACTGGAGATTGCAATTGTATGCAAGGCAAAAATATTTTCACCATAAAAGTGGTTAAAAGCTGGAACAAGATTCCAAAAGGGGCTGTGAAATCTCTGTAATTTGAGGTACTTTGACTGGAGAGCAGCTGGGTTTATGTACTGGGGGATTAGACTAGCAGGAATGACTGTCCCTTCTGGTGAAAATTATTTTATGATTCTGTCGTTCCTTGGTGTTTGTGGGACCAAAAATGACTGACCTTGCTGTAATGTAAAAATATTACAATATGAATTTAAACATAGGGGTTTTTTTTCAAGGTCAAAGAGCAATATTCTCACTATAAACTCTCTTTATTTCTTTTTAGTTACTAAGACAGACTTTTTAATACTTGGTGCTAGCATGCCTATTAGTAGTACTTTTACTTCTGTTAACTCAGAATTTTTGGTGTTAATGGTTTTTAAAATTATTCTTACCATGTTTTAGCAAACTGTTAAAGATAGGTCACTGGAACTGCATGCAGTATTAAAAACGTTGGCATGCTAAAATGATGTTTTATTAATTTCTAAATCTTCAGTTAGGAGCTCAGCAGCACTCCATACATTCTGAATAATATAGAACTAATAAATGAAAATAGCCAGTTATTTCACCCACATTTCTTTACATTTATTAGCTTTTGGAAAGATCTAATAGATCAAATTAATTTGCTCAGTACTGTGAGATTTTTCTCTAGCCTTTTTTGACAAGTTTGAATTGACAATGAGTACAGCTTTTAACAAACTGTGTGACCTTGCTGTTCATCTTCTGTGGTGTTTATGAAAATGTTGAACAGTGTCATTTCTAACACATCCTTACGACATGTTTGTAGTAATCTTCCTGCATTATAACAACATTATGTTAAAAATATAAAAATCCCAGGGTAATTGTCACTTACCGACTTAAAATACTTTCCAAGAACTTGATACATTTCAGTCATCATTTCCTTTATGCATGTAGACTTTGCCTTTTGGGGGGTGTTAATATTTTATTATACTCTGAAACTAGCCTATTCTGATTATAAAAGCATACCTAAAAATCTCAAAGTCACCTTTCATGATACTGTTTTTTTTTCTCTTAGTATATTCTGCAGCAGAAGATTATTCTGGTTTATACCATCTGTATTTTCTGTGTAACTACAATCTTCACCTTTGCATGTGTCTTGCATTTTCCACATAAGTATGTATTTTAAGGATGGTGAACTTATTTGGTCTGAGCACATATGTTTATTTAAATCTTAATTTTCTTTAATTGTTTATCACATTTAAATTCAGTAAACATTTAAGGTACAGTCACTCCTTGTTGTGAGACATGAGCAAGTCTTCCTGAGAGGGAAGGTACATAGAGGAGACATCTTAATTTTCTTCTGAGATGCTTCCATAGTAGTGATGAACTGTGTTAATTCTGATTGAATTTAAATTTTAAAATGGAAGGCTTGTTTGTACCTTTGTGGAAATATTTCCATGCAACAGACCTGAACTTTTTTTAGCCCTGCCAATCCAATAAATGGGATTTCGCATGGTCAGCACGCACCTTCTGTCCTGCTTGTGGGTCATAGTTGTTGGGTTTTGACCTAATGGATAAACCTCAGTTGTGATTTAAAGAAGATGAAAATGATTGTTCTTCCCTTTTCTCTCACATTAGCAAATTATCATTTGGTAACCTGAAGGGATGAGAATAGGTATCAACCTTGTGTTCAGGTTGTTATGTTCCTGCCAAGCCACCTGGACTCTGTTGGTACATGGCCTGACTCTTGGAGCTCACAGTCATCCATTTTGCCAAAAGTTTCCAATTACTCCTAGACAATTTTGAGCCACTGCTGCTCTTCAGCATTGCTTGATGACTGGTACACTTAAGTCTTAGCTTTGAAACCCATCCACTGTTCCTTTCGAAAAGTGTTGCCTCAAAAAGGAGAAGCAAGGCCATCTTCCTCAAGGACAAGCAGCAGTTTTATTCTTAATGAACTTAGGCCTCTCGTATATATGAAATTATGAAAATTTTCATCTGTTAGTATTAAGTACTCACCTGAATTACCAAAGGATTGATATTAGCCAACAAATGCCTCAGTTGTATTACTTCTTTGTTCGGTTTTGCTAGATTTTTTGGAAGGACATTTAGACATTGCCAGACATAGACTGATGTTTTTTTAATGTATCTACCAAAGAAACTCATGGGGAGTGTTTTTAATACTTGACCAAAAGCAGATTTAAAGGGGGTTGCTTAGTTATTATTTGTGCTGCCTTTAATTTTAGCATGGTGACATGCTTATTGGCCCTCCACTTACCATGGATCACATTCTATCAAAGAGTGTATTTTATCTTGCTCTGCTGCTTTTACTGTTTGTTCTCTGTCACACCTCCTTTCTTGACTTTGTTGAGTTGCTTTTACCTTCGTATAGACCCCTTGCCAATATGAAGAGTGTATGTACGGGTTCTTTTGCTTGAAACAATGAGGGTGTTAAGTGTTCACACTGCATGTAAAATATCTGAGGGCATGACTGTAAAATGTCTCTAGAGGGGACTTTTTGTTGAGCTAAAAATACCATGAAATTATAGGAAGGTAGTCAGCTGGAATTTTTGTATTTCTTTTACTGACTCATGGAGTAACATGCATGCCCTTTCAAGGAAGCAAAAATGTATGCCCTAAAATTTTTATTCCTACTGTTTTGTGATAGTTGCTATGAAATACGTTTTAAGGTAAAAATTAAGTATCTGTGTGGAATTTTTTTTTCCATTTCTGTTTGAAGAAATAATAATAATTAAATCTGGTCTAATAATTAAGACTTCTGTAAAATCAGCTAATTAATTCCATGTGCTATCAAATAGTTAGCTACTGAACCTGCACTGTAAACCACACAGATTAAGTGAACACCAGCAATATTTAGTAGATACAGGGTTATTAGCATCATGTGCAGATAAGATGTTCATCTGGGGGAGATGTTTTTTATGCTCTAACCTTTCTGCCAGAGGTGGACACCTCGTACTGGTGGAAGCAGAGTCTCAGCAGCCTCGTAGAGCCGGTGTCTGCCCTCTGTGTGCACCATCGTGACTGATAAAACTGAGGGAAATGGCACCTGGAGTGCATGATGTTTTAAAACCACATCCACACATCCTTTAATCAATTCCAGTTTAATGCACATATAAATCATGTGGTACCATTTCAACCATAACTTATCAATGAAGTTTTCTTTTATAAAAGTGTAGTTAAACTTAGGGGTGGGATCTGACTCTGTACTTTTATCAGTAATGGAAGTGACAGTTTTGTATCAGTTTTCATAATTGCTCTTGTTACTGATAGTGATCTGAATTTTATGAAGAAAATATTTTCTTTTTAAGTTACACAAAGAAAAAATACACATGAAATGTAAAATTTAAAAACTAATTTAAAAATTTTTCATTTGGGACCTTTCTAATTGTTTGTAGAAGCCTACCAATTTGAAACACTTTTTCATTTTAAAGATTTTTATGGAAGGCTTTTAATTTGCATTTTGGACTAAATCTACCAGCTGTGTGGCTTCACACAGCCTCTGGAACCAAATTCTGTTATTACTTTTAAGAAGTGAATGCATAATAGTGTCAGTGTTTCAAAGGTGTCCTGTGGTCATTCAAGTCATGTTGGAAAGAAAACTTGAACAAAATTATCAAAGCCTACAAAAAACAAATGTGGTGTCTGTTCTTTGGGTGTAATAAGTTTTTCTTCAAAATAATTTTCTGAAGAGACTAGTCACAGCACTAGAATCTTTCTTCTAACCTATTCCCAGAATATTTTTATACTTTTTGCTCCTGTTACATCTAATTTTCTGTGTAAAGTGTCTTAAAATCCAAAAATGGATGCACAAGGTTTTATTGAGGATTGTCTTAAAGTTGTTCGCATGCTAGAAAAACTGCATTGTTCTTGTCCCAGTACAAAATTAAGATTTTTATGGCTTTTGAATTGGAATATTACATACCCTCTCAAAACCAAAATTTTGAGCATATATTTCACTGCCTAACTTTTCTCACTTTATAATGTTGGAAACTCAGTAATCATTAGTGTATCTTAAGGAAGAAAGTATTCTAAAGCTTGTAGTTAAATAGAAGAAATTACAACAAGTTTCTTTCATTGCACATTAAATTTTCTGTTAAAAAGGGAAAATGTAAATAGAATAAGTAGTATTTTGGAAAATGTGCTGGGAGTGAGATGTCTTAACATATCCAGGACTTGTGGACATGTAGTAGAGAGTCAGTCTTGGATTCATAGCTAATACAGCTAATCAATTTGTTTATACCCTGTAAATTCACTGATTTCTTAGAGGTTCCAATTTAAATGTATTCCCTAATGTAGTTCACTCTTTCTCAGTTTCTCTCAGTGTGGGAGGGGTGGAAATTATCAGCAGAATATCAGCTTTTCTGGCAGCTAAGCAGTAGGGACACTATTGCTAATAGGTACATTTTCAGGTCTTACTAGAATTCCTTTGTGAGGATATTAATTTAACCAGAAACCAAAGACATCTGTTGAAGTGTATATTTTCAGACAAATCTGATGGGAGGAAGATAATGTTGGATTGTAGAGGAATAATTCCTATGTTAAATGGATAATCGTTATGCTCTTAATTCCTGACAAATATGCAGGTATATTGTATCTTTAGTTTTCTTGGATGTTGAAAGTATTTATTCTTAAATGGGCATAGTTGGCTTTCTAGTTTATTTGAGTCAAAATTTTCATTGCTGGAAAGTAATTTTTATTTCCTAACAGAGATTTGCTCATAATTGCTCTTAGCATTTGACATGGCCAGCCTTGACTTCTAAGCAATTTACTGACCTAGTTCTAAACTTTTCTTTATTTTCTTAACCAAATCAGTGTTTCTTTGTTGTTCGATCATTTCTTTTACCTGTATCACCTCATACAAGGCAGCTAAGTTTCATAGGATGTGGGACTAAGAAGGGGTTGTTCATGCCAAAAAATGAGAACTATGCACTGAATTGGAGTTTTTTTCCAGTGGATACAAAAAAACCAAACCCAAAAAAAAACCAAAAAAACCAATCAAACAAGAAAAAACCTAAACCAACCAAACAAAAACCCACCCACCCCCAAATACATACCAAAAAAACCAGTACTAGAGATAGGCCTGCAGTCTACTGAAGTCTACTGAGAAATTGTTCTCAAGAAAACCACAAAAGCCCTGTTGATTTCTGGTGAAAACACGTTTGCATGTTTTCTGGTGAAAACACGTCTCATAATGATGTGTGACAATTTGAGATGTTGGTCGGCCATTCAGGACCTTAGTTTGCATCTTAAGCTCAGTGTTACCTGTTGTGTTTAAGCTCTTCCTATGAAAAAAGACTTACCCTTCCTATTTCTAATTTTAAATAGAGTCATGAATTTAGAAAACTAAATCAGGGTTGTCCTCAGGGAATATTTATGGAAGTTTTTGTGAATTTCAAAATAAATGTTTGCTTCAGACGAGCAAGGATGCTCTTATAACTTAACTAGAGTTCCTGTGTCGGGACTGGGCCATTTGCTTTAGGTTGCATTGGAGTGTGAAACAACAAATCAGTTTGATTATAGAAAAGCCAGGGGGGCTTTTCTTCCTGCTTTGTAATTTATTGTGTGATCTATTTCTAAGCCTACACAAGATCTAGCTTGTGACATCTGTTAATGATTATTCTAAGTGTCATCATTAAATTCACCAATTTTGGCATTCAGAAGCATCCAACAGAAAGCGAGCAGCAGCCCCCAGGTTTAGCAAATGTACAGGCAGTGAGGAGAGGGGGAGGCAGTCTGACAGGCTCTGGAGAAGGAACCAAGTTATTTTACATTTTAGCAGTTGGGTGTTCTTTGAATTGTATTTATCACGGATGTGTGACAGGTACTGTTGACTGACAAGTTACTCAGAGCAGTATCTGACTAGAATTAGGGATTGGTGTGTGGAGTTGGGTGTGTTTAAGGAAACAGTGCATTTGCTTATAGCAGATGGTTAGGCTTGATTACCTGGTAGTTATTTCATCCAAGTGTCCAAAGTGACAGAGTTTGTTCAGGTTTGTGTGTTTCTTCAGTTTACTTAATGCAAATCTCAGTTACACCGTACACTTTATGTTACAGAACATAATTAAGGTCTGGCCTCAGAACAGTAGTGCTTCATTTTCTCAGAGAGACTTTTGGATATATTTAAAAACTTTAAAAGTTTTCAAAGGCATTTTAAGATGTTGGATAACTTGAGAGTGGATTCAAGCATACGCTAGTGGCTATGAAATTGAGGGGTTTTCTCTTAGTGTTTTGTGTTTAAAAGTGAGATTTGCTGTCTTATTAACTGTATGTGTGCTGGAAAGCTTTGCTGAGAGTACTTTGTCTGTTTGGTTTCTCTCTTTCCCTATTAAGACACTTTTTTTATTCCATTGTCTATTTGATAATCCTCCTTGACATTTTTCTCCCTAATTTTCAGGTAGAATTTCCATTTCATTAGCTCAAGCCCATTTTGGTTTGTTTCACATGTCATTTCCTGTATAAGCATTCCTGTTTTCCTCTTTATGCTATGTTGATCTTAAAATATTTATGCAGTTATCAATTTTACTTTTCACTTTTGTTTTTGAGTGTTTTAATATAGCAGAAAAATCCTTATTTCTCTTAATTATGATTACAAATACCCTCTTAAGTTATTTTTAAAATTTCACATGGTTTCTAATAAAACAGTTGACTTTTGATAAAACTCTTTGTAAAGCAAGAGCTTGGTTCAGAGTGGCATTAGTCCGCTTTTAAAAAGTCATTAGACAGTTTGGTGTGCGTGTTATTCACTGTTGATCTACTCTTACCGTCATTAGACTTATGATTTATACCTGGAATAAAGATACTGGCATTAATTTCAGTGCCTGAGGTCGTTTAGTATGTAAAAATTATGCCAAATATTTTAGACTGACAGCAGACCTTTTTTTCTGTTTTGTTATTAATCAGTCCTTAAAATCTCCCATCTTTAATCCTTGACAGTTAAATGTCATTACTTAGTTCCTCTATCCTCAAAACCATGGTGTAATCTCTGTTAGGAGATAGCTGCCACCAGTGCTGGATTCCCCAATGACTAGAGATTTCAGAGGGGATTAGTGTTGTAAAGCACTTGCCTTGAGCTTCACTCTGGGACTGACAAAATATGTGCTTCCCATTCCTTTCAAGCTCTTTTAAGCTGTAGGATTCTTGAGGTGTTGTCATTTTATTTTTTTTCTCTTTTTTTTTTTTTAAGTTGCTGTTTAATTAGTCTGGTAATAGCTCATTTGATTCTAACAGCCTTTTCTTATTTGCATTGCATGGGAAAATGTATTACTTTAAAAGCCTCATAATCAAATGAAAAGCCACTCTTCTGAATGAAAATTTAGCCAAAAGATTTCTTTACGTAGAAATCAAAAATCTGAAATGCTGTGTACCTTAATGAATTCCAACATGTTGCTGTTGCCTTCCTCTCCCCATTTCTGTATCATAGAATCATGTCATAAAATGGTTTAGATTGGTAGGGACCTTAAGGAACGTCCATTTCCAACCCCTCTGCCATGAGGTGGGACACCTTCCACCACACAGGGTTGCTCAGAACCCCATCTAACCTGGCCTTGAACACTTTCAGGGAAGAACCTGTTCCAGTGCAACCTGTTCCAGTATCTCACCACCCTCACAGTAAAGAATTTCTTCCTAATGTCTACATTAAACCAGCCCTCTATCAGTATAAAGTCATTACCCCTTGTCCTATCACTCCATTCCCTCATAAAAAACCCCTCTCCAGCTCCCTTGTAGCCACCCTAAATACTGGAAGGTGCTATAAGGTCTCTCCAGACTGCTCTTAATATGCAGAAGAACCCCATCTCCCACAGCCTGTCTTCACAGATGATGTTCTTCAGGCCTCTGAGCATCTTCATCACCCTTCTCTGCGCTCACTCCGGCAGGTCCCTTCACACAGGTCCCTGACACTTCCTGTGTCAGAGACCCTGGAGCTGGGCACATGATTAAGACTATTTCCGTGCACAAGCTGTCATAGATGAAATAACTTCCTTATTGTAAGTGGAGTAACATGGTGGTTGGAGAAGGACCTTAAACTTATACCTCTGTTCTTTTAGAGTAAGCCTCTGTTCCTTATGACACTTTACAGCACTGACATGTACATCCCTTTATCTTTAGTAGAGAGATAGAGAGCAGAAGTTTGTTCCTCTTTTGTGCCACTTAAAATGTTTATATGTGGTGCTTTCTTGAGCTTCTTGAGAACTTGCGCTCTGTTTTTCCATGAGTGTTCCTGTGGCTTTTTGGTCACTGTGGTAATTTTTCTTGTTTTAAGCATTTCTTTTGGCAAAGAAAGATTTCTGCAGGGTCAATAAATGAAACAATATAAACAGCAGTATTTTCTATGCATTTGTTAGTCCAGTGTATCCATACAACATCTTGCCTGCTTTATCTGCAGCCAAACTCCCAGTACTTGAGGTGATAATTATACTATAAAATGTATTGTGTATAATTTTAGTACTTTCCTGTATTCCTTGAGTTTATTTTTATATGCTGCTAGAATAGCTTTAATTAAATTTGTTCATGCATGAATTGGAAGTTTTCTTCCGTGTGCCACCCACTTATTTCCAGTATCATGTGTTAGGATAGAATTCTGTTAATGGGAGACTGTCATCTTTAATTAGTGTTAATTATTGTCATCATGATTTCAGTAAAATCACTGAAAACTATAAAGAGTTGGTCACATAATAGAAATGCAATAAAAATCATTGCAGAATAGTGTTTGTTGCTTTGAATTGGGTTGATAATTAAACAATTTCAAAATAAGTTAAATATTTTAAATGGAATTTTATCAAATGTTAGTTCAGCTTTTGTAATATTCTTTCTATTTTTTTTCTACTTCTTCTCACTTTTAAGGACTTGATCACTAGTTTTGGAAAAACTATTAGTTCTTGTAAACCCATGTTTTGACAGATTATGTTCTCCTTTCCATACTACGTAGTTCCTCTGCCTTTGTGTCTGGCAATTTCCATTTCTCTTATTCAAGGCACTGAATTCTATTCTTTGGAAAAAGGCTGCTGCGGTATCATCGACTGAAGTGTTCTAAGGGAACATTGCAAGATGCTAGACTCCCCTTGCTGAAGTATATAGGGCATCTTAGAAAGTTTCAATAAAGCTTTAATGCTGCTTTTTTTGCTAATGAACATCGAAATTTAAAGTGCACTAATACTTCTGACCAGCAGAAAGGACCGTGTGACCAATAAATTTAGGCATAGCCTCTGGGTAGCACTCTACTTGACAATTAAATGTTGTTTTTCTAAATCATTACCAATTCTACTCCTTCATTAGGGTTGCTGGCATGTTTAATGAGATGTTTTGTCTACTTGCAAGAAGGAGTCATCCAACATGCTTGGGCTTTTGCTCTATACCAGTGTATTAAAGCAGCAGTTACTTTCAACATATGATTTTTAGTTTGTCTTTTCTTCTGTGACCTTGCTTTTGCACATGCTCCTTCCCCTTTGTGTGATGATATTCTCTGGCTTAAACTTCTGTGTATCTTTCTGTATGAAAAAAACCTAGCTGCCCATTTAAAATGAGAGGAGCTTTATTTACTGTGTGTGTATAGTCCTGGTTGGTAGCTGTGGGTATCTGATAGTGTTAAAGAAAAAAAGAGCTACTTTTCTTTCAATGAAGCAGGGACCTGTCAGCCAGCCAAATCTGGTACCTCTGCTAAGCTTTTATATATGAGTTTAAAAGTACTCACACAACTGAGATAAATTTTGTCTTTTGAATGTATTTTTTGCAAGTTTACAACCATATCTCTTGTTTTCTGCTTTTAAAATGATGTAACAGTGAGTTCTGCTGGCCATAAATTGTGTTTTGTGGTAGGAATTGCATCAGCTCTTCTCTGTGTCAGAATATGACCTAAAACTTGAAATTCAACCTTATTTCAGTTCCAATCTGTACTAGAAATCAGCTGTTTTATGTGATGTCTCTGGGTCACCTACTTACCCTGCTTTCCCTTTTGTCCTCCATTCAGCAACTATTGCATTACACTGTTGTCACAGAACAATGGGCTTCAGTGAAAAAGGTAGGGGATGGATCTATCAGCAGTGCCCAGTGATGTCACAATTACAACACAAAACTAAAAATAGAACTTTTAGATTTGAAGGAACATAAAAAATATAATTGAGAAAACAGTAAGATGTCTACAGTCCTACATGGCAAAAATATTTGTGTGTCATAGAACACTGAATATGAGCTCAGGCACTGAAAACACAAACTTTTTTTAAACGAGAAAATGAGTGTTTTCTCGTTTATTTTTACTTCAGCTAATTTACTTAAAAACCAGGAAAAATTTGTTGTAATATGAAGACCTCTTGATTTGTTCTTATATTCATGTGTTCTTTAGCTGGTCTATACATTACAAAAGAAAAGGTGGGGGTGGTAGCTCCTGGGTGCAAACCAGTGCCACATCCTGGCTGAGAAGCACGAGAGGTTAAGGACAGCTACCAGCGTGAAGCCTGTTGGCAGTGAGCTCACACTGTAAGAATTGCTGAAGACATGCCTGCAGATTCCATAGAATGTTTCCATACAGAGTTCAGTGTTTGAATTTAAGCTTTTCCAGCAAATTTGTGTTCTGCTAAGGCACATGGTAGCTGAGTACCTCTGATCTTTACTTGGCTGTTTCAAAGGGAAATATGGACTGGAAGTGCTGCCTTTCAGAGTGAGATATTGGTCTAGTTAATCTGATAATAAAGGCCCAGCTAGTATCAGTTATAATGTGGAAAGTAACTTACTTTATATTCATCAGTATACAGAAAAGTCTGGCAAGGCCACAGGCTAAGATGATGTTGAAAATTTTATACTGAATAGCTATTTCTGTATTCATACTGTTAAAAAAGAAGGGGAAGAGCTTGCATATCTGTAGGTTGTATAATTTGATCCAACAGTAATCCTGTGATTGTAAGGAAAAAACCTCTGAATAACTCAAACAAGACAAAAAGCTGATCCCTCTGTCCCAGAGCCATACCTTGCTCTCATAATATCTACCATATTTTGATACTTTTTCTGGTGTATATTTCTGTCTTACAAAAAGGACAGTAGGATAAATGATGCAGGCTTAAAATATGCCATAACAAATTTCTGTAAAGCTGTGTCAGGAACTGATGGACATTCAATCCAAATGTAAGACTGACCTTCTTTGGGCTTATAACAACCTGTGCCCCTGTTCCAGTAGAAGAGCAAAAGCAGTACTCATTTAAAGTATGAGTACTGACAGGGATGAGTGTTTGGAGTGAATAAAAAAGGTTATTTTACTGCTACTGTTTAGAAGCAAGTCCTGTGAAAATTATGTTAATTGTCACTACCAGTTGGGGAAGAGGGGTAGAATATATGGGGTTTTGGTTTGGTTTGATTGGGAGTGATGGTGTTTGGGGCTTTTTTTAAAAAACATTGCTTAGTGAATAGCTCTAAGTGTCAGTTCTGGTGTAATTTTAAGGAGTAGCTTCTGAATAATTATTCACAGTCATTGGGGAATGGAGCACCAGAGTTGCACAAGTAGGAAATTTTTTTCCCCAGTGTGGGGGGGGAAATTAATGCCAGTTAATTAAGCAAATGGAGGTGAGGGGTTATTGCTTAATTGAATTGGAAGGTGATTTAGAAATTGGTATGCAGAAAGAACATAACCAGATAGTCCCTGGCAAATGTCTGAGGATAAAAGACTTGTTGGGTGACCCAGAGTTGCTCTGCAGGTGTGCACACATGCTCTGCAAAAAAAAATTATGGGCTACTCAAGTCATCTTAGCCATCTTCTGCTTGGTATCATGCTGAAATCATCCTTTCAAACCTTAAAAGTAGGGATGACCCTGGTTTCAAGGCAACTGCTCCAGACCAAGTACTAGAAGAGATGTGAGACACTTGAAAGCTGTGGATGAACACTCCTAAAGGAGGGGGTTATATCTCGCTCAGATAAAAAAAACACAGTTCATTAGAAATGATGTGTGGTTCTCAGTTTGTATAGAGATCTCAAATAATGAGGATGACTCAGGTACTTAAAATAGTTAGGCCACCTCAGAATAAATGGCAAGGGAGGTGGCTTGCCTAGCTGCGGGTGTTTCTTGACCTTCTTAGTTGTCAGTCTTTAACTTTCACTATAAGCTGTAATTACATCTTTAATGCTTCCTCTCCTTAAGGTTAGTGTACTGTAATCACTGTAATTGTATGTCCATTACCTGTATAATTATAGTCTGTATTTAGGCTTTGGATTTTTTGGAGTATGCATTCATAGCACAGTATCCCTAAGTGTAACTGTTGTTATGCTTCAGGTTGAACCACTTACTGTTTTACAGTTAATTGGGGAAAGGTAACCATCCAAACCACTTTGTATGTCTGAGACTTTTTTACATTCAGGTCATAAATTTGGCTGGCTTTCAGTATGCAAACTTCTCAATTAATTACTTTTTTGACATTTTCTCAGGAGAAATTATTCATTACTTTAGTTTTTAATTCAAATTTTAAAAAAAGCATGGGTATTCAGATGCAAAATTTGTGTGGCTTTGTTCGCAACACTGGACAGGAATTTTGGTTTATTTGTCAGAAAGTTGTTGCTGTGCATGGGACACCTGTTACCTAGCACCTTCTTTCTGCTTCTAGAATTCTGCACTGTCTCAGGTGTCTTGGTGACATTGAAGTCTAACTGGTTGTGGTTTCTTTCACGAAGGCAACATTTTTATTTTTTATGTTCTTCATTACTATTACTATACACTGTTTTCTTACTGGAATTATTCCTCAGAGCAATTAGGCACACATAACTTTAAAAAATATTGCCAGTTGTTTTAAACCAAGTAAGTCTTCCAGGTTATGTAAAAAATACTTTGGAAAGCAACTTCTCTTCAAGAGAGGAGCTATTCCAGCTTTGTTATCATAGGATGTTTTTCAGGCATTTATAAGGGGAGCAACTGGTATTTAAACCACTGGACTGTAGATCTGTTGCATATTCAGTTAATTAGGTTGTACATACACTGTTCTTGTATTCAGTAATACCACTTGAAATGCTTAGATGGTAGCTCTTGATGCTTGTGTAAGAAAATTCTAGAGTTTTATGGTACTCTAAGGAAAAAGGAAGAGTCATCAACTGGAAGAAGTCGGAATAAATTGCAGAACTATTTACAAAGTCAATCTAGTCCTGTTTTTTAACATGCCTTAGTAGTTCATATCTAACAATAAAAAAGTCATGCTGAAACATAAAACATGTTATGGTATTAATTTAGGCAGATTCTCTGTGGTGTGTTCACATTTCATGTCTTAAGCTTCATGTTGTAATCATGTGGCTATTTTAATCGAATACAAGTTTTTGCTGCAGTCAAGACATGGTACTGCTTTCTTTACCTCTGGCCAGTTACCTAGTATTTCTTAAATATTTAAGTCCTGATCCTGGAAGTTTTTGCTGTGTATAATTTGTCATCTCACAGATACCTGTCATTTTAACAGCTCATGGGATTACTTAAGCAAAACACAAAGCACATTCAGGCATTTTTTCAAGTATATATTTTTTCTATGCAGTGTCTTTTTCTGACACGGGTAATTTTTTAGATCATCCTGACATGGACAGGGTATTTCAATGGGGTTCATATTCTGGACGATGATATTCCTGAAAATCGTGTGAAGATTCAGAAAGTTTGCTTGTAATCTTAAACAGTTCTATACCTGTGTTTCACAAAGTAAAAATGGGGAGGGCAATGAATCCACTACAGTATAATTTAAACATTGTATAATTCTTTTCACTTTTCAGATGTTCCTCCAGCGGATCAAGAAAAGCTTTTTATCCAGAAGTTACGACAATGTTGTGTACTTTTTGACTTTGTTTCTGATCCACTAAGTGACCTAAAGTGGAAGGAAGTAAAACGAGCAGCTTTAAGTGAAATGGTAGAATATATCACACACAATCGCAATGTGATTACGGAACCTATTTACCCTGAAGTAGTACATATGGTAAGTGATTTAACAATGAGAACTTTCTGTTTTGCAATTCAGTGTTGCTTCTTCAGTTGTATCAATTTATCTTAAGAATTTTTGCTGAAATCTTCGAAGAAGATCAACTATCTGCAGAAGAATAACAGGGCTTTGAAATTTTACTGCCAGTGTTGATTTTTTCCTTTTTCATAAGACAGAAACTAGTCACATATATGAAGCAGAATTAGATGATGGTTTAAGTTGGTAAAACCAAAATCTTGTATTTATAGGGAGGGAAGTTATATATATATATATTTAAAAAACATGTAAATTGTAAAACTGAAATTTTAAAAAATTGGACTATTACAATTAAGATCACCTGTGCAAGCTTGACACTTGTAATCCTGTTCAGTGCCAGAGACTGACTTTATTCTGTGTTCAGAGGCAAGAATGAGAGTCAGACTTTATTAAGTACATAGGATGGCAGATGAGGTTTCTGCTGGAACAAGTTATGTGAACCATTCAGACCTGCATTGTCCCTCCTTTCTCACTATCCAAATCCTGCCTAGCTAGACTTAGTGTATTTTTCTGTTGTGTGCAAGTCCTCTCCAGAGGAGGAAGCCACAAAATTACAGCAGAATCTTTCAGCTCTCATCGTGGTGGTGACCAGACACCAGTGGCTTGGAGTAGTAGTTGGGTTGAGGTCAGTAGCTGTTGTCTGCAAAACCCTGAGAATAGAAAGCATCTGTTGAAATCCCTAACAAGCCTACAAGAAATTCTTGGCTATGTGTAAGAGGATGGTTTTTCCCAAGGCTTTATATCTTAGAGTGAATTTTCAGTGGGTTGAGAAAACGGTGCTGCTTTAACATAAATGGGAACTTAGTCAAGTTTAGTGGTCCTCCTGCAAATCAGAGACCTTCTTCAAAGATTCTAAGGATTTATAGTATCTTGGATGTTGGTTGTGATGAAGATTGTTATCTAAATCAGCCCTAAGTGTTTACTGAGACAAGCTATTTTCATGAGAACTTCTGAGTGTATGAGAATACTCATAACTCTGGATATCAAACATGCACCCAAAGCACTGAGGATGGTTAATGAGGAGATGTAGGATCATGGCTTTTCCCATGTTTTGATAACTTATTTATATCTCTGGGTTTTTTTCTAATTTATTGCTTGTTTTGGACTACTTGACACTGTTAAAAGGAGAGATATAAAAGATAATAAGCTTGCTGAGACTTTCTTCGGGCAAAGTGGAGTTCATGATGAATTCTTGAATTCCAAAGTCAGACAAAGTCAGAACAAGAATTCTTGTTCCGTGCAAGAATTCTTAACTACCCAACTGTTCATTGCTTCTGCTTTTTGTGCCTGCATTATCTTCCTCCATCAAGCAGTTATGGCCAGAGTACATTTGGCTAAGGAGAATGTATACTTTCTTTGCTTTCAGATGCACCCAATGGTAACCTGTCAGCACTTTGGTCAGTTGAGCAGATCTTGCAGTGGAATTTGGCTGCTGTCTTGGTTGCCAGTCTTTTGCTGATAGCGTGCAGTGTTTGAAAATTAGTGAATTTAAAATGCTTTTTGTGTGCAAAGGTCTAAAGGGTGTGGGGTTTTCTTGCACAGGTTTTCCACCGCACTGTGAGAGACACTATCAGTGAAGGCACCTGGACTGGTATTTTGAGGTTAAATTCAGATAGTTTTTTTTTCCTTTGGTCATTTGTTGAAACAACTGTATTCTTTCTCCAGTAGTGTTTTGATCTTTCCTTCAGGCATGTATGTGTAGATTGTCAGGTACACTTGCTAAATTCTAGCCATAGGTATTAATTGATTGTGAGGATTTTAAGGAAAATAAATGTTATGTCTTCATGTACTTTAAAATTCTTCCAAGAAACATTGATAAGTTATGTGCAGCTACTCCCACTGAATTATATTAGTAAGGAATAGCATTTTCAATAAAGCTTTGAGAATCAAGAAATATTCAGATTTGAGAATGATTCTCAGTTTGGAAAATTTGTGGAGTTGGCAGGGAAATTTGGATTCTGCTACTCCATTTTGCTAGACTTCACAGCTTGGAGGTTACTTGTTTGTGCATATGTACATGCTATATCTGTGTGTGCCCAAGTTCTGTTTGGTGTTATTAAATTATTATTTAGGCCAATCACTTAGGGCAATGCATTTCACAGGTTATGTGTTTACTAGAAATGAAATGCCTCCTTTTCCATGGCTTCAAACATTCTTTCTCTCTGACGAAAGAAACATTTACCTTATAATCTTATTCTTTATTCTTTGTAGTCTTAATGCTTATGTCATGTCTATCCACCCCACCCTTCTTTATTTACTTTAAGTATCCTGGGCTAAGTTATAGTATGATCTTTTCTTTAAGCTATATATTCATCTAGTGGCTTAGCTAATAACTTAACGTTAAGCTTAAGTCTTTTTTTCAAAAGGTATGAGAAATTAATTTCTAAAATGTATTTAATGTTCTTCTTTCAGAGTGGTTTCAAGAGTATTTTCCCTTTCTTCTTCAAAGAGACAGTTGATATGTCCTTCAAATTCATTTTATATTACTAAGCAAAGATGTGATGAAAAAGGAAACGTTTTATTAACTGCTTGTTATACAAGTTCCATTTCCTAGGTGCAATATAGTTAAGTACCTCTTCTCAAAACTATAAAATGTGTAGGCAAACGTCTGAGTAAATTTTGTAAATGTACATGATGTATTTAGGGGTTTGCAATGAAAAGCATCCATTGCGGATTCTTACTTAGAAAATAATATATGCTTTTTTTCTTTAGCCTGGCTTTAGAAGAAAGCAGGGCTTTATGAGAATATTCTGTTGTACATTAGCACATAGGGTAGTACTACTTTTTTTTAATTTATACTATATATAGGAGCAGATCTAATTTTGTTTGGCAACTGAGGTGGTTTCCAGTGCAACTTTTTATGCATTACTTAAACTACATACTCAGTTATATGCGTGTGAGTTTAAGGTTTTGTTGGTTTCTTGTTTGGTTGATTTTTTTTGTTTTGTTGAAGGGGCATTGCAGGTGTGGTGTTTTCTGTCTTTGCTCTAGAGCAAGAGGGATTGTTGTGAATAGGAGTATGCTGCTTGTTGCTCTATTAACTATAAGGTTGGCTTTCTTCATATGAATACACAAGGCACAGACTTTGGGTTTAATGTGCCTCTTCATTCAGAGCTGTTCACATCAAGCTTCACTCAGGCTGCTCAGCAGAAGGGAGGAGAAAATGTGTAGTATCTCTGATGCCTGCTTGCTTGAAAAAATACTCTCATATTGTATGAAATGGGCCGCAAGAAAAGCAGGATTTGTGACTGCCATTGCAGCAAAAGCCCCTGAACTGGTAAAAATGCAGGTTGTTTTCCTTTCTTTTTTTCGTTCTCCCATCCTCCTTTTATGTCCTTTGAAGTCAAGTGCTGTTAGTACTGGCAGCACTGACAGAATTTTGGCACACTAGGCCAGTATTCATAAAGATTCTAATTTCATAAGTTTGGGGGGACTTGTGGAATTTTGTTGGTGGGAGAGGAGTGTTTTTCAGATGTGCTGTTTACTTCTGTGGGAAATTTGCCTTAGAGGAGATCAGGCTTTTCAGATTGTGTCATGTCTGTTTGGTCAAGACTGAGAAGTCAGAAGATCAGCCATTTAGTGGGTAAAGGTCTCACTGATATTAATTCATTGTAAATTTTCCTAAACCTCAATGTCTTAATAGACAAGAGAGTTTCAGGTTTGTTCTTTCAATGACAGATCCTGCAGCTTGATTTGAGCTGTTTTGTATTCTATTGGTCAAGAATATAAAATGCAAAACAGATCACATCAGGCTTCACTGGTTCCATTACTCATGGAAAAAAAAGTACTCTAGGTTGTTAATCTTTCTGTTTTCTGTTTTCAAAAATGCAAAGTATAAAACTTCGTTGCTAACACCTGACATGACCCAGATGTTCTTTTTTATAGTGAGAGTCTGAGACTAAGAATTCGTTAGATAAGCTTATTCTTCCATTTGTTTAACAACCGTAGCAAGTTTTAAATTTCAAGTCTAATCTTCTGGATTTTTTTTCTTGGAAGAACACTGATTATTGCAAATTTCCACCGTATTTTTTTAAAAAGGACAGAGGTGGTTAATTACTTTATGTCCATGCTTTTAAAAAGTTGAACATAAAGACATACCAGCTTATCAGTGTTACCGCTGAAGATGAATAGATCACACACACACAGGTCAACGTGTGGTGAAAGAAAGAACAGAATTTATTTTTCCTCCCAGGATTGATAGGCTTGTGACCATGGCCAGGGATTGGATGGTCAGGATAACACTTTCTCACTGCACTGGCCATGAGAGATGCCCATCACAAGACGTGTAACAGAAAGAATGTACACATATCTATGTTTACAGTTACTCTCCTGGGAAAGTCCTTAGAAAACTATGTTAGCAAGCTCAGAAGCTGAGTTTTCAGGGCGACATATCAGCTTTACTTGTAATTACTCTGACATGTCAGTCTTCCCAGCCTAAAATCTGGGAAGAAAAACCCAATAGGGACGTGAAAACAAGAAAAGTGAATGGGATGACATGAAGTGCAGGAATAGGCACCACTTGATCCTCACTGAAATTGCAAGATTTCATTTCCCTTCAGGAAAGGGAGTGAAATCTTGAAATTGGAGGACAGAGTTGAACAAACACTCTAGAAAGGAATATGGTCAATCAAATATTAAATTGAAAAAAACCAGAAAATTTGAAATGGAGTGACTACAACCAAATGAATTGAGATGAAAGGAGGTGCAGTGAACAGGACCAAAACCCACCAAAATTATTCCCATTAAAATGCTTAAAATTTGGGAGGAAAGGGAAACAAAGAGACATAAGATAAACAGAGGAAATAAAACTTCGGAAAAGAAACCCAAAAATACCTGATAGGATGTGAAAACAAGAAAAAAGAATGGGATGACATGAAGTGCAGGAATAGGCACTGAAGCTTGCCCACTTGATCCTCATTGAAATCTCAGGATTTCATTCCATTTTCTGAAGGGAAAATCTTCTTGGAATTGGAGGACAGTGCTGAACAAACACTCTGGAAAGGAGATGGGATCAATCAAAAATGAAATTGAAAAAACCAGAACATTTGAAACGGAGTGACTACAACCAAATCAGACCTATGTCTCAGTTCCTTGAATGAAGGAATATTATGCAGAAAAACAGATCATCAGGTTGATTTTTCCCTCTTGGTAATATAATGTAAGCCTTGCAGATTTAGCTGATGCAGTTTGATACTGCCTCCCACTGTCTGCTCATCCATCTGTCAGATGTTAGATGGCAGGACAGCACATACATATGCTCATTTGCCCTTGTATTGAGACAAGCACTTGGAAACTCTAAAATACATGTGTATCAACAACTTGAAAAGTAGTTCCTGTTTGTAGACTGGTCCACTTCCAGGATGCTAAATGCTTTTTAGGGGGTTCAGAATTCAAATATTGAAAGGATTAGGGTGTGTAGTTCTCCCCCTTTAGTGCTCTTTAATGTCAGGTATATGGACATGGTTTAAGAGAAATACCACAGGGGATGGTGATGTTGTGGAATTTGGTTTTGAAGTGTTCCCATATGTGTGCAGCCACTATGTGAAATGAAACTCATATTTTACAGAGAAGAACAGATGTGAGTTATCTTTGTTTTGCATCTCTGCTTCTGACTTATACTTCCGCAGGTTGCTGCAAGGCCTTGTAAAGTGTGTATATATAAAATGTTCGTGTAAACATTTTACATACATTTGCTTACATACACGTCTGTGTGTAGAGAGAGCAGAGCAGTGTCCTCATAAACACATGGTGACAGTAGTTTTGTGGTTCAAAGAGTACTTACTGTGTGGAAAAGTGTTCCCCAAGTTAGAACTATTTAAAGAAGTACAAATGTTCCTTACTGTTTCAAATACTGCATTATATAGCTTGTATTTTTGCAAATGTTAATTAAAATAGTTAATGTAAAGAATTCTTAGTCAAAACCATCTTGAAAGTCTTTTTCTTAGTCATTCAGTTGTTTCAGAGTTTTTAAAGGCACATGTAATTTCAGTTTGCAGTTAATATGTTTCGAACATTACCACCGTCTTCCAATCCAACGGGAGCAGAATTTGATCCAGAGGAAGATGAGCCAACCTTAGAAGCTGCATGGCCTCATCTACAGGTATTACATAGAGGCTGAGGCATTGCAGTCTGTAACAGAATTTTGACATTAAATTAATTGTGTATCTATTCTAAGTTGTTTAGGTTATGTGTTTATCTCAAATCAATTACTTTTTTATTTAATTTTTAAAATGTGTTCTTTGAATTGAAACGGAAAATCTTTTTAAAAAAAAATCAGTTTTCATAGGGTAAAGGCTCATTGTTTCTTGTGGTAGAGATGTAACTGCTGAGATTTTAGTTGAGCTTCTGTTTGTCACTATGAATACTTTGATCTGGCTCTGACACAGCTTTAGCTTTCAGAGGTACCATGACAAACAGAGAACAGAGGCTTCTTAGAACATGTAATTCTGGGCTTGATAAATATTAGATTACTGTGTGTCATTTGAGTAAAGCGTAGTGATGGAGCTCAGCAGAATTTCTGCAGTTTAAAGAACCTCCAGTTGTTGTAATATGTCAGGAGAACAAGAGCGAAGTTTTTACTGTGTGTTCTATAGATCAGTATAACTAAATACATTTTGCAGTTCTGAGCAACTAATCAGTAGTTTTAGTAATGTGATGCTTATAAAATAGTTTTCGTTTAAAAGACTAATACTGGGTTTTTTGTTGTTTATTTTTTCCAGCTTGTTTATGAATTTTTCTTAAGGTTTTTAGAATCTCCAGATTTTCAACCTAATATAGCTAAGAAATATATTGATCAGAAGTTTGTATTACAGGTGAGGTAAAAAAAGATTTTTTTAACTTCAAGCTTTAAATTTTTTTTACAACGCATTAGATTGAATAAAAGTGCATCTTCTTTCCCTCTTTTCAGCTTTTAGAGCTCTTCGACAGTGAAGATCCACGTGAAAGAGATTTTCTTAAAACAACTCTTCACAGAATATATGGGAAATTCTTAGGCTTAAGAGCTTACATCCGGAAACAAATTAATAATATATTTTATAGGTATGTCAGCATCTTAGTATTGTGGTACATATGATCAGGTATGCAGTTAAAACACTCCAAGACACTGCTAGCTATTTTTAAAATTCTTAATATGTTTATACTCAATATTGCTACATCTAATAATAATTAATACCACTCCGGGAGATTTAAGTTAGGGTAATCTTGCCCATGGCATAAATCTGGCAGCTGGAATTTGAGTTAATATATGATTTAGTGGGTGGTTTGGTATCTTTGTGTGAGGCTTTTTTTTTCTTTTTTCTTTTTTTTTTTTTCTTTTTTTTTTCTTTTTTTTTTCTTTTTTTTTTTTGGGTAGTAGTGTTTGTATTACACTAATGCCTTAATAAGGTGTAGTTCTTTATAATGCAGAAAATGGGCTGAAATTGAGTGATTGAGAGATCTGTAATTTGCTTGAAGGAACATGTTTGCTGCCTCTTCTTTCCTCAGAATTGACATGTGCAGTTGAGCTATTGTGAAATATTTGTTTGTTGCCATAGAATGAACTGTAGTATTATCACTCATACAAAAAAACCCAAAAAACCAGAAAAACTAATCCCCTGTATTAACAAAGGTCTTTGGAAGTGTGTTTTTACTGCTGTCACACCCAGTGTGAATGCAAGATTGTGGTGCCTGTTTTATTTTTTTCTTTTTGATATGCTTTGCTTTTCTACAAATAATAGTGTTGTATATCAGTTTTACACTCCTTCCATCATTCTCCTTCTCTACCACTGTTTTCATCCCAAAATGAATGTGTGGTTCTCTTTAAGACAGTAGCAAAACACTTCCAGGCCTTCAATGCCATATCATGAATGGCATCTGGCAGTACCAGCTGTAGAGGGAGCTGATCTTCCCTGCTTGTGGCAACAACTGAGCCTTTGGAAGGGATACAGAGGAGCTACTTTGAAATAATTAGTGAGCCTGTACTGTCTTGCAGTCAACTGGAAGTTGATTTTACGGGAAAAGTGAAGAGCCAGTATAACCCAAGGAAAAAGTACAGGTGGAACTTAAAGATGCAGATTTTTTTTCCCCCACACGTTAATAAATTCCCCATGGATTTTATTAAGTTAAATCCAAAATGCATAATTTGGTCAAATATCTGAACCAGATGGTAAAACAGTATCATAGCGCATTATATGCACTTCTGAAAAGTGTTTTTATTTTCACTTATTGCACTTCGCTTTCAGAGATAATGGAAGTCTTCAAATACAGATAGTTCCAGTGCTAAGTTTTTGAAAGCCTAAGAAATGATCCGGTCATTAGATCAACTTTGTATAGTTTGTATGAGACAGTTTTCAATCTGATATGTATATGGGAGATTACATAATTTGCACAGCTATGAAGTTGTGGAGAAAAAGAAAAGCCAACCACAAACTTACAGAAAAGCTTACTTAGCTGTATAATATTTAGGAGCTCAAAGTTTAAAAATTTTACATCCAAATGTAAACTGGTGCACTTGGATATGATCACCAAGGAGGGAATTTGTTCCAGCTTCTGTCTGGAATTAGTGAATTGGGCTGTGTGAAATGATAAACTCTTAAAGTGTGTGTACAACTTTAAAAATACTTTATTTTCATATACTTTTACCTTAAAGTTGTCAGTTTATTACTATGCTTACCTAAGAAGTGCATGGCCTTCATTCGTCTTCTAGTCCTTGGCTAGAATTACATGAATTCTTTCCCCATAGTGCATTAATCTGTTTTTGTTCCCTGAAGTAAAACACTTTTTTTAAAAAATTATTAAACCTGTATGTACCTATTTATTCAATTCAAACCTTTTTGCATCAGTGTGTTTAACTTTGCTTGGAATTGTTGTCCTGAATTATGTGGAAAGGATCTTCAAGGATTAAAAACTGTAATTTCAAATATTCTGGATTAAGAGTAGCTGTTAATATGTCAGCCTGTGACAAATTTTGAAATGAAGAAATGCTTTCAAATTAGTGGAATTATTTTCTCCTAAGAGTAAATTTTGATAACTCTACCTGAAGCCATGCATAGAACTTTGTCAATAAATTTATACTGGGGTGAAGGAGGCTGGAAAGGTGACTGCCTGGTAATTTACAGTGCTCTGTCAAAAAAAGATTTAGGAAAATGTGGCTTCCTTTGTTCATTACAAGTCTTTTATACAAGCCCAGAGATGTGTAATGCCAGACAGCCTTTTATATCCAGAAGCAGTAACTGTTCTAATACCTTGTGCATTTCTTATAGAAGGCTGAGTAATGACATTTAATTAGGCCAGATATTCTTGAGTTATTATAATATTTAAAGTGTTATTTGCTGTGTTCTGCATTATTAAAATGTCATAAAATATGAATATTGGGAAAAGCTTGAGTTTAGGCTCTTTATTAAATGTGGGAGAAAAGAGTAAGCAGGTGTGAAGGTTGAAAGAAGCTGGGTGTGCTAGTGATTTTTGTTTCCACAAAGTTTCTTTTCTACTATGTCTCTCTGCTTTCCTTCTACTGAGTGACTAAAATATTTGGGATCAAGGCTATCTGTAATGTTAGATGGGGCTCTTGGTATATAGATTCATATCTCTCTTCAGCAGTAATCCAATAAAATGTTTCATTTATTTAGGTTTATTTATGAAACAGAACATCACAATGGCATAGCAGAATTACTGGAAATACTGGGAAGGTAAGTTGTACGTTTTGTTTAATTAAACTCACTTTGGTTTTAAGTCTTGTTTTCTGCTTAGGATCCTTGTAATTAACATTAGTTGTAAAGCAGCTGTCAGTAGAATGCAGTGAGTTGAAATTTATTAAAAATTCTTCACTGAACACTTTTTGGGTAAACAAAGGAAGCACAGATTGTGAAACTTCAGAAACCTCATTTTGCTAACTATAATTTCTCAGACTTCAGTGATGTATCTGTAAGCCTTTGACACTAAAATTTTACAATTTAAAGCTGATAGCCTCATTGAAACTAGTGAGTTTTTTTATTAACTGATTTCTGTAATCCATGTGCAAGCTGTTGGCATATTTTTATGCATTAATACTCTACAAAAGCTCAGTTAGGATTACCTTGGGGTATTTCCATATCTTTGCACATTGAAAGTAACAGATCAGCAGGAGCTGGTTGCTCAGGGTTATGTCTGGTCAGGCTTCATTTATCTCCAAGGATGAAGACTCCCCCACAACCTTTCTGGGCAACAGGTTCCCATGTTTGACCACACTCACAATAAAAAAAGTTTTTTTTTCTTGTCTTTGAATTAATACCCCATCTTTCAGTTTGTCTCTTGTCCTTTCAATGCACATTGCCAAGAAGAGTCTCACTCTTCACACCATCCCTTCATGTAGTTTGTACACATGGGTGAGATCCCCCTGAGCCTTCTCTGCTTCAAACTAAACAGTTTTTTCAGCCTGTCTGTGTATGTGAGATGCTCCAGCCTCCTCATTGCACTTTACTGGACTCCCTCCAGTATGTCTGCATCCTTCATGTCCTGGACACAAACACCAGATGTCAGGGCTGAGCAGAGGTGAAGGATTACTTACCTCAACTTACTGGCTTCTAATGCACCCCAGAAGACTGTTGAAATTGGAAATATGTTTTCAAATTTCCTAGGTCTACATGCCCGCCCAGAGTAGTTCTTTAATTTTCAATTAAATGTCCAGTGAGTAAAGAAGTTACATGTCCATCATTACTTCAACACATTATGCTCAAGTAACACTCATCAAAGCTCATCATGAAAACTATAAAGTTCAAGTGCTAGAATATGGAGCTAAATCTTCCAAATGGTTACTGAGTCACAAGCTTTTTCATTCTTGGTTTTGTTAGGTTAGCTTTAAGTACTGCATATTTAAAAGCGATGTTGTCGGTTTGGTTTGGAGATTTTTTACCCCCTCAGGCTTCCAAATCAAAATTTCTAATAGCTCAGTGAGGCTTCTGTGCTGTAACCCTTCTGTACTGGTTATTCATCCAGTCTGTTAAGAAGTTTCACTGAGCATGTTGTTGGCACAGAGCTTCTTGTTCTAGTACTGTGGTTTTAGATAAAGGTGCCGTTGACCTAGTACTGAGCTACATCTGCACTCAGCTGTAACTGGGATGTCTTGTGTTGGGATGCTGTTTGGTTGTTCTCCAGGGCCTTGCAGAAATACTGTTAAGCAAAAGTCATATTTTGACTTGTCTGCTCTCCTGGATTCCCTCTTCTACATCCAGTCTCTGTTTCACTTGTTAATGCCGTGAAGAAGCTGGGAGAGATGTGTATTCAAAGCTTTGAAACAGTGAGTAGTTCATAGTGAAGGGTGAGGTCTAAACTGTAGGTACAGTTCTGTGCAGCTTGGAGGAGGAATTTGAGACTTCAGGAAACTTGGTTAAGATACGGACAGAGGTTGATTTGACTATTCTATTTGTTTGTAAATATTAGGAAACAAGCCCAAGAATTCTTGTATGTCCTGTACATTAGTGCAGACTTCTATATAATTACTGATCCTTATTTTTAAATTTCTTTCCCTGGCAGCATAATTAATGGATTTGCCTTACCATTAAAAGAAGAGCACAAAATATTCCTATTGAAGGTTTTGTTACCATTGCACAAAGTGAAATCACTCAGTGTCTATCATCCACAGGTAAGTTTTGCTTGGTGTTTTTCATATTAGTGTTTAAGTAACCTTGCTTGAAGAGGTTGGCAGACTTGAGTAAGTCTGCTGTGAATTTTGTTCTAAGCTCCAAAACTACCCTGCTAACCAGCCTGGGGGAAATTACTTTAACACATATGCTTATAATGCTTGTCAATAGAAAAATAAAAAAAATACCTGTGTATACAGTAATACCTTTTTAAAACCACTATAGTGTTTATAGATGAAACACATGTAGTAGATGGTTAATATGAGAGTTCTTAGTATTTATCAATACAGGATTCTTTATCTTCTTGTCTGCAATGTTTAGACATTAAAAAATTGCAGAAAAGTATGGTTTTAATGAATGGCATTTATAAACACTTTATTCTAAATTACATGAAGCAATTCAGCTAAATTCAGTTTGTTGGTGTTTTGAAAGGAATTGGGAATTTAGTAGGACATCATTATTTAATTCAATAGATCCTTATAGAAATACATAGAAAAAAAGGGGGATTCTGAATTGTATCATACTTTTAAACCATCTTTTCTGTGCTAAATTTAGTTCCATTCAGAATTTCTACAGGAGTGAGAAATCATACAGTGTGAGAGAAAATACTGTATTGTTGTGATATGCTGAAATCTTCTGTGAGAGATTGTTACACAACTTCTGGGTTTTTAATTTGAAAGTTCAGTATTTACTATGTAGTTTGAGTATTCCTGAGTTCTAAGTACCATTTATTGGAATAAAATTACTAACAACTTGTATCTTTTAATACCTTTTCTATAATTAAAATTCTCTAGCAAAGAGAGATATTTGTAAGCATTTGCTTTGCATCATGTCTTCAATGGCTTCTGTCAGTTGCTGTTGAATAAAATATCTCCCATTTCAAAATTTATTTTTTATTTTCTAATGCCGTGAACAAAACCTGTTGGAGTGTGAACAGCAAGACCTTTGTATCTCAGCTAGAACAGATATCTGTGATCACCTGTTGTAGTTTAGGGTATAGCGGAGCAGAAGAATTCGGGATGTAACGGAAAGTTAGCAGACCCCCCTCTCTGTTAAGATAGTAAGGCCTTTTGCAATTAGCCAATAGCACCTAGGTGTGACATATGCAAATGGGAGTAACACAATGACCCTAGGTTATAAAATGTTAAATTCCCCTGCAATAAATCGCCATATTCGCCATCCATCACATTGATGCTGTGGGATATGGTCCGTGTGTCTGGAGATAGCCACCATGCTGGCTCTGGCCAGGGTTTCTGCCTTGCTTGAAAACCGACAATCACCAGCTTTATTAGTGACCTGAGACATGTTGTTCTTTATCTGTTCCCCTTAATTCACAAACTAATGGTCCAAAACCTTCAGCTGACTTGCATTGCTGTTCAGCATCAGTAAAAACAGGGTAGTGACATGGGGATGCCTCTTACGTGTCCTGCTGAATGAAATGGAAAAGTACTTCAAGTGGGTTTAGTGTGTGAAACACCGGAGTAGATAAAAATTCACATTGAAACAATGGCAGATAGAAAGATAGGCTGCTGAAGACATACATGGAGAAAGTTAGTTAATTTTTGTGTTAAATCAAATTTACTTTAGAATAGGGAAGAACAGCAGCTGTAGTAATCTCAGCATATTCCTCAAATTACCATGGGGCATTCCTCGTAGGAATCATCAAAAAAAGGAAAGAATGGGGTCATCAGCTGGTCAAAAAAAATGGATGATGGCCATTCTTTCCTTATCTTCAAAAAAACGGAGAGTCTTTAGGAAGATGATTAAACAGTCTGTGAGATGAACAGTGATCTCCCCACTTACTTTGGGATTGTTGGCTTCTGGAGTGAAAGGAATGTAATACTTGACTATTTAGGCACAGGTGGACAGTCTCATTTTCAGCATTGCAGTTGGTACATACTGTAATTCAGCCTCAGGTTGCATCTGCTTACATTGATAGGCATATAGTTATCATTAGTTGTGATATATAAAAAATCCCAAGATTTACAGTGTTCAGTGCACTTTTATCTAATTCAGGTTGTGAAATAGAAAACACTTAATCAATCAGCATGGGACACCAAAATGTTAGTGGAAAGCATTCTAGAGGACAAGGTCATGACTTTTAAATCCCATATTTGAAAAGATGAAGTGTGATGAAATGCAAAATACTAGGTCTAAAAAAAACCCGTCAAGTCGTGTGTCTATATTATAACACAGAAGAAGGTGAGGACAGAATTACAGAAGAAACTTGTATTTTATTTGAAGCATTCAATATTGTTCTTGACTTATGCTAGTGATTTCAAAATGTGTTCAGTTTCATAGTGAGAATTATAAAAACTCTTTTTCTTTTACTGAAGCTGGCGTACTGTGTAGTTCAGTTTTTAGAAAAGGACAGCACACTTACAGAACCGGTAAGTTTGTTTTGCTATTATTACATATTTTGAACTATTAATAGACATTACATCTGTAGACTGTTTAAGGAGGTTTGGGGAGCAATTTATTTGTAACTGTTTATATTTGAGTCAAATATTTAACTATTTTGATCTATCAAATTCAGTTTTTTCCAACAGTTGTTCGGAATATCCCGAACTAATTAAAACAACATTAATAGTATAGGTCTTACAGAGAGACCAGATTTTATTCTGCTTATTTTGTTCTGGCTGAGGATATAGGAGATGGTGGATCCAGGAGCAGTTTAGTCAGAAATTAGCTTGCCTGAAGTGTGCTCTGGTGAGAGATGGATGTTATGATGGAACACAGGTTTCTGTGTTTCTGACACACAGCTACCTATTGGTGCAAGGGTTTTGAATCAGATCCTGTTCATGTCTACGAGCTTTGGACAAAATCAGACTTTGGTCTGGCTGCACATAACTACATAGATGAATAATTTTAACTGTCCTTTATAGTATCTAGTGGTTTGCTTCGTTGCACCCATTATCAATTAGGTAAGAACTAATCTGTTTAATCAGTACATCAATAAAACAATTGCTGCTAACAAAATGCACATTATTAGATTATGACCATTTCCATTGTGAAATTAAACTGTGTTTCTTGAAACAAATGGAAGTAGGCACCTGAGCAAGAGTTATCTTCTAGCTGGAGCTTTTAATATTTAATAAGATAGCACATGTCATACATTCTATCATTTGTACTACATGAGATCTTGTTTTCTTAGCTTTCTTCCAGACATCAGATAGGATATTGCATATTTCCTAGTAGAAATCTAAACTAATATTAAACCAAGTTTGTTTCCTTTTTTGATGCCAAATTAGTATGTGATTACAAGTTTCTTTAAAAACTTAGCACACACATCAGCAAAGTACTAAGTTCCTCTTCAAAGGATGCTGGTCCTTTGAAATTTAAATGCTTTTCTCCCCCTTATAATTGCCACATGAGACTTCTTGAGAATTTTTTTTTTTTAAGTCTATGTATATTAACCAAGGCTTCATTGAGGACATAATGTCTGCTTTCATGATTAAATAATATATATGTGAAAGAAGCGCTCATTTTTCTAAGTTGTCTTGTCAGTGATGATCTTAAATGTTGCTTACAACTTTTATATTTAAAAATCATAGAATTAAAAAATGGTGTTTTTTGAGTGTTCATGGTTTGATAGGTACACAAGCTAGGTAAATAATGTATTAATCATGAAGAAAGTTAAGACGAAGATTATAGTAAGATGGCCAAATCAAAGTTTAAGAGCAGTGTATCTGGAGTAGTTGGTCACCTGTCAATTCAGACATTTATAGTAAATACTTCGTTAAAATATATTGATAGAATTTAATTGCTTGTGTTTTGGATTACATCCCTGAAAAGGTAGAGATTTAAGGTAGAGACTGCTGTCACTTAAGTGGCAAGTCATTTTCCTGATAATATAGTAGCAAATTTGCACATTGATCATATTAAGTTAGATGTTAAGTTTTTTCTCTAGTATTTTGATTATTATTTTTGAACATGTCTTTTAGATGTATAACTTAATTTTCTGAAGAAGTGAGTTTAGACCAATTAACAGTTATTTCTGTGATGCTGAACCATGTCTAATCACTACTTCTATATGGAACAAGAAATCAAGAGTTTTATGTTCTGACTAAAATACCAGGCTTATTAAGGCATTATAATTCAGTTCAAGGCAAAGTGAAATTATCACAAAATTATCTTTCTCTCTGTAGGTGGTAATGGCACTGCTGAAATACTGGCCAAAGACTCACAGTCCAAAAGAAGTCATGTTTTTAAATGAACTAGAAGAAATTTTAGATGTTATTGAACCATCTGAATTTGTTAAAGTTATGGAACCTCTCTTCAGACAGCTAGCCAAATGTGTGTCCAGCCCACACTTTCAGGTCTGTATTTACTACATGTACAATGATACCAGAATTTTTGTAAAGCAGACGTGTAATGTATTATTCACCATAGTGAATTTTACTTGTTGCAAAGAAGTCTTCAATTCTGTGTCAAGTTGCAGGGATCCAAATATTACCATTTATTTTCAATAATGCAATATGTGCATTAATCTTGGGTGATTCACTTCAGTATTATGCTTAAGATAAAAAAGCTGAAAAACTCAGTATTTTCAGAAGTACCTGAACCCTTCCAGTACAATTTGCATTTCATTACTTGTAATACAAGTTCTGCAAATGCTTGTTCTTTTGGAAAATATTTATTTTCTTGAATTTCAGAGTTCTTGGGTTATAGATTGAATCATGTCCCTTGCAAGGAAAAAAACAGTTTTTCTGTCTCTTTCCATCAGCTCCATGACTCTCATTAGCACTAAAAAATCCAAGTCTGAGTTGCAACTTTTCTTACCTTTCCCTTATATTTGCCAAATGTTATAATTTCTTACCTTTCCCTTATATTTGCCAAATGTTATAATTATTTGCTCTGTGAGAGATTGAAGAAGTGTTCCTTTTCTCATGTCTTCTTAGGTTGCAGAGCGAGCATTATACTACTGGAATAATGAATATATTATGAGTTTAATTAGTGATAATGCAGCAAAGATTTTACCCATCATGTTTCCATCCTTGTACCGGAATTCAAAGACGCATTGGAATAAGTAAGAAACACTTGTACAAATTTCTGTTACTTCACTTATGTGTAGTTCTAGGTTTAAGACTTCAGATCTGTGAGTTGCTAGTTTAACAGTGTTGAGCTGTTTATTTCTATGACATTGAAGTTGCTGGATAAAGAAACTTCTGTTGTCAATTTTTAGGAAGTATTAAGAACTGTGGAAGATAGTTTTTCCTGTTTTAATTAAACAAGAAAGAGTGTTTAATGCATCTAATGTATGATACTCTTCTATAAATATGGAGTAAATTTGGCATTCACCTGTAGTTCAGATATTTCTAAAGACTAACTTTGATTTCTGATCACTAACCTATTTGCTGATTTGCATTTCTTCTGCATTCTAGTGAAATGTCTTGTAGATCAGATCATTTTTTCCCCTTCTTTTTATTTTCTTTTTGTTTACTGCCTTTTTTTCTTCTTTCTCCATTGATTATTTTAATTTTTTTCCCCCACAATAACGTAGTACTTACGCATGAAAACAGTCCTGGTCAGTTCCCTTCTGCAGCTGTTCCATTGTAAAGTACCTCTTTATTTGAGCCATTGTGCAACTGCGGGGATGGTGACAGTATCCCAGTCTGGCTCTAGCTGTGAATTGAGGACTGCTAATGGGCTGGCCAAGAATGAGTAATCAGTCTGCAATTAAGCACTGGGAAAGAAATGGAAAATAAAATGATGTTAAAATGGTTGCTTACTGTCGCTGGGTGCAAGCAGTAACAATTAATGTACTCATTAATAAAATTCCGATTCAGTGATGCAATTGTACATAGTAAATGTGGGTTGTTGTTGGTTGGTTTTTTCTGACTTTCAAGGTCATGCATTCATTTTATTCTGAGCAAAAGTCATGCTACCCAGTACAGCTGCACTCTTACTTGTAATTCCATATAATACAAAGTAATCATTTAACTGATTGCTTTTTGAGCAGCAGTACATTATAGCCTGGAACTGTAAATTAATCTGTAAAAATGCCTCATAAAGCAGATTGGTTTTGTGTAATTTTTGTGACATTTTCAACTTTACTTTTCTAACACATTTCTAAAGAGTTCTGGCATAATTGTTTTTGCTGTGTGGCAGTTTTCAAAAGGAATGGGGCCTTTTTTACACTCCTTTTAATCACTAACTCTTTTTTTCTTGAATTTATCAGTTGCCAGTGAGTTACTTACATCAAGATCTTTAATGTCATACTGCATTTTCTCTAATAACTGTTATAGATTAGTATCAGCTACTAAATTTCACAACTAGCCCTGTATTGATACACATAGTGTTAAGAGTGAAGTTCAAACGTCAGAAGTGTAAGTGATGACTAGTACTACAAATAAAAAAACTGCATTCAAAGTTGGTAATTCTAGTACTTGTGTTAGGGCTCTTGTGGGTAAATTGAAACTTCCACTAATTAATTTTGTTTCCACTTATTCTGAAATGATGTAATTTTCCAGTTATGTAGGCTATTGGCTACTGTTGACCAGAAAAAGTAGATTTCAAAGTTTAAAGTACTCTGAGTTTCAACCAGAAGTTTTACTTATAGGACAATACATGGCTTGATATACAATGCTCTGAAACTCTTCATGGAGATGAACCAAAAACTGTTCGATGACTGCACACAGCAATTTAAAGCAGAAAAACTGAAGTAAGTTTTCACGTCAGTGTGTCTGTCTGTTCTTGAGTAATTTGTTCAGAGTGCTTTAGCTCTGAAAAAACACTGTGTCATTAGTGGGAAGCTGCCCATTTGATTCCAGTACAGCAGTCTCAAAGTTGCCATGCTGAAACTGCTTCTTATATGTGAACT
This sequence comes from Pseudopodoces humilis, assembly GCF_049639895.1. Lineage (NCBI taxonomy): Eukaryota > Metazoa > Chordata > Aves > Passeriformes > Paridae > Pseudopodoces > Pseudopodoces humilis. Next base: position 52,318,684 of record NC_142206.1, read on the forward strand.
GAAAATCTTCTTAACAATAAGGTGTCTCGTGTAGGCCTAGACCTAATACTTCTGGGGTTACCATCTTCCTAAAAACTTACGTTTTTGAGAGGGACTAATGGTGTAGCCCAGTGCAGAGGATCTGTTAAACAGTTTAGTTCACATCCTGTGTTTATTTTTGCATGCTTTATTTACCCAGTGTTACTTCCTTTCATGTTGTCACTCAGTTTGCCCCAAAATACTTTGCCAGTATTTTTCAGCACTGCATTGTGTGTTAGCGTATATTCATATTATTATAAAAGTTACCTGAAATCAAGTTGTTATTCTACTGTAGTGCAAGTCTCTAGTACAGATTTTATTTGATGGAAGAATCCTGCTAAAATGAGATAGAAAAGTCAGAAGTATTAATGGTTTGGGTCTCATTTTAGGGGCTGGAAGCAGTTAATAGGTACTGAAAATATCTGGATTTGAATTTTACTTTAAATTTCCAAGTTAACAGGGATTCTTTCAAGTAGTGCTTCAGATTAGACACCTATTTTAAACTGATACACTGGAAGTAGCACAGATTCTCAGTGTAGATTGATTTGTCCAAGTTTTGAAGTTCCTTACTAGAATTCAAGAAGAAATGAGCTTGTACTGTAACAAATTCTTAAGGTATGTGTTTATAGATGACAAAATGTGAATATTGGCTCTTCAGTAAAAGACTCTAATTCTCTTTTCCCTCATTGCAAGTAAGTGGAACACCTTTTAAATGAGAAATATTTTCTTCTCTGATTTTTGGGAATTTTTTGGGTGATGTTCTGAGTGTGAACTGAAGCAGAGTGCTGAGCGATGAGCTGGTAACACCAAAACCGAAATAAAAAATCTCCCACCACATAAGAACTGAAAAGTGGGATGGTTAAAAGGTTCCTACTTCCCATCTTGAATTAACTTAATTGAGAGCTGGAGGCAAATTGTGTATGTGCTTGGATATAACTGCTCTTCCTTTTTTTTTCTTGACATTTGGATCATCTGCTCTGTGCACTGAGAGCATTTTTAGCACTCTTAAAAGTCTTTAAAAACTTAAAAAACTCTTGAAATTCTTTTAAATTCTACCAGCCATCAAAGACAGGTGATCTTTCTAGTCTCTGCAAGAAGATGTTTATTTGTAAGAAAGAACCTAAAACAAACCCTAGACTTTACATTTTAAAATTTCATTATGCATAAGAAGACAAACTTTTTCTACTTTATTTAAAAAACAATCCAAAAAAAGAGGCACTTTTGTCATCCCTCTGGGCTTGTTACTCCCTAGAATGAGCATGGTTTTGTTGGGTACTTCTCTGTTAGAGTTCAGTTCAAAATGTCTCTGGTGCCTTTTCCTTTACCCTATTACCTGAAGCCATTGGGCTGACAAGTAAAAATCTCTGCCCTTTTCATTTTCAGTTCTGGACTTTTTATTTACCAATATAGAATTCTAATTATTATAAATAAAACACAAATATGCTTTCAGCCTAGATCAAACCTTCTTTCTGTTTTAATTTTTACTTCTAGCAATGTACACATTCTAAAAATAAACTGGTGTCAGCCAGTTTGTTGCTTTCATGAGAAAATCTTGAGGTCTTTCCCTTTTAATGTTGATTTGAAATCATGCAGTATTGATCTGATGCAAATTATCCTCAACAGTGGTGTTTTGGGCAGTAGACTCAAACAGGTATAGCTAAATAATTTATTTTGTTGAATTCTTTTACTTCTATATGATTTTTTTTCAGAGAGAAGCTAAAATTGAAGGAACGGGAAGAAGCATGGGTTAAAATAGAAAATCTAGCCAAATCAAATCCCCAGGTACTTAGAAAAGATTAACATGATCATGTTTAAATACTCTAATTTTGTTAAATATCAGTGGGGAAAGCAGGTCTGACTTATCATGGAAATAAAAGAATTTCACCAACTGTATTATGAAAGATACACAATAAAAGTACTTTTCAAATTTGTAACCTTTCTCTTGTGCAAGTAATTATTTTTTTTTAAAAAAGGCTTCTGAAAACTGATGTGAAGTACTTTTTCCTTTCCTTATAATAGGACTTATACCATATTGCGGTTTGACAAGTTATTGTGCAAAATTATGGAAAAATATAGAGAGGCCATAATTGGTTTCTCTTGAAAAGCTGTTTTGCAAATAATATATTACGAAAGAGATCTTTCTGCAAACAGTGAGTTTTGACTGGTCAGTTTTCCTTTGTGTCAAATGGATTAAAATAATGTATGTTCTTGTCCGATGCATTCGTTCTCATACTTGCACTGGGCCAGTCTGCTGGTGAACCTGCTCCTAAGGCCTTTCCTAAAGGGAAACATCCTGTCCGGCATTACTTGATATGACTTGAATTATGATAAAGAAACAAAGGTCCTTTAGACTGTTCATTGTATTTTGAAATTATGGGAGAAGGAAATGGTTTGGCTTGGGTTCTCCTCCCCCATCCCCTTCATTTGCTTGGAGATTGCTGCCAGTTTTCCTTTGTCTCAATCATGCAGTTTTCTGGTATGAACAATTTAAATTACTTTGCAGCCAGAATTCTATTATACTGTAGCAAGAAACTTAATGTATATTTCCAACTGTATATTTCCAACACCATCTAGATGAGTTTAAAGTGATGGAAGAGGGAAAAATGATACTCTGTAAACAGAAGTGGGACACATTCTGATCTCAGTGCTATTTTAAAACAGAAAGTATGAGGTAATCTCTTTCTCTAAAGAAGAGGAAATTCATAAATGGTTTTTTCCTCTTGGGTCATTCGTCAGGGAACAATTACTAAAATACTTAAGTAAAATCTATTAAAATTAATAAAATGTCAGTTGACAACAGATCAATTAAATGAATCAAAAAGGGCTATTCATATGAATGCAGTAGTTGTCTTTAAGTGACAAAATATTTCTCTAAGGACAGAAGTTATACAAAAGCCTTGCTTGAAGAGTACTTGATATACATGGTCATTTGCTATCACAAAAGATGAGCTATTACATGTTTGGCTAAAAAAGTGGATTGGGTTGTGGAAAAATTCAGAGTTCTGCAGTAGCAATTTCCTTTTCTTTCCAAGGAACTTTCTATAAATACATTTTCTGATACCAGTTAACTCCACCTGTATGTTCTGCAGTCTGCTTGAAGAAAGCTAATATTTGGAAGAAATTTAAAACAAAAATTACTGAATGCACTGAATTGACATAAGGATATAAATGCTTTTAATGCTCTAGATAATGGATTTTTAGGAGTTTCTTTTTTCCTGGAATGTCTGTTAACTTTTTAGTTTGTCTAATGACTGATGATTCTTGTTGTTCAGAGCTGTTCCTGATTCTGCATGTCACAAAAGTACAATTTAAGATTTTAAATCATTATATTTGTTAAATCCTTGCTTTGAGGGTGTTTTTTTAATGTATTCTCATCTACATTAAGTTATTGGTACACTCAAATACCAAAATATTTATGAGGAAAATCTGATGAAAACGTCTGTGTGTGCATGTAAATAAGTTCTGAACTCAAAACTATATACACTTCATCTAAATTAAAACAAGATCTGATATACTGAGATTATTGGACAACAAATACTTTAATTAATAAAATATTTTTATAATTGTTCCACTTTCCAAAGACAGAAAAGTTTAATATTTTGCTTTGAAATTATATTAACTGTATATTAGGTAAGTTTGGTCTTCTAACAGTGTATTTTCTCTTCCAATACAAAATTGCATCAGCAAATAAAATGATTGTATATGGATTACTACATTGTTCACGGAACACTTGACCCTTATATTAATAAGGTTTCAGATAACTGATTGCCAGAGTAGACATACAATACTGACAAAATCTAAGTATTTGAAAATTGAGTCTCAGATAATCAAACCTTTTTTTTTTTTTTTTTTTTTAATGCTAACTGCATTTTTCAGCAGCATATTTTTGCCAAGTGTGAAAGTCTTAGAGTTCCCTTCTAAAATCTATTACTTAGCCCCTGGAAGCATAAAATATTGAAATTAGTCTCAGATAACTAGTCATATTATTCAAATGCTCAAATACACTCCTAGTATTTAGTTATTATGACTAAGAATGATTATTTTAACGTTTTGCATTTTATTAGTACCCAACATACAGTGACACGAGTTTGCTGAACAGTCCTGTTGCAATGGAAACAGATGGGCCTTTAATTGAAGATTTGCAGACGCTGAAAAAGACAGTGAAAGAAGAGGCTTGTCAGGTAAAGCCTTGTGAAGATAGCAAAGTATTCCAATTTATGAGCTAATGTCTTTAAGTGACTCTTAATCAAAAACTTGGCTTGTATTTTCAGCCCAGTAATCATTTGTTCTGTAGTAATACACTTCATCAGGGCTGCTACTTTCAAGTGATAGCGTAGCAGCCAGAAATAGTGTTATGTTTCTAATGCCTGTGAATATGCCATGTAGACTCTTTTAAGGGTTCTTCTCAGAAACTTTGTTTTTATTTTCACTTAGGAATAGCTTTTTGTGTCATGAGAACAATGATGATGCTTTAAGGATAGTGAAAGCTATAGCTAAAATCTACAACATCACGTTCTAGTCTCTATATAAGGGTTTTGATTTTTCATAAGAAAAGCTTGTCAGTACTAGAATCTGACTGTACTTTACACATTTTTATTTGTTATTCAGAGCCTTCATAGTGATTAAAGCTCTTGTGTTTTTAAAAAAAAATATGTAAAGTGCCCACTCTTGGGTCTTCTTCCTCAGTCCACCATCTGTCAGGTTCCATTACCCACTGCAGGGTGACAGCTCTCGAGGTCATTTCCATCCTTCTGTCTTGAGCTAATGCTCAGTTATAATCATGTCTCTTTAATTTAACATCTCTTAAGTGGAATTATAATACCAATGTTCAAACTAGAGATTTCAACTTGGAGCTGGTTGAAAATGGAGAGATGCCAGGTAACACTGCAGCATCACTAAGATTTCTGGAAGGAATATGTGCTATATAGTACTATAAGTCTGTCTAAATCCAGCTAAGTCTAAGACTGGAGAAATGGACCCAGAAAAAAACAGTTGAGTTTGGAGATAAAGTCTGTTGACTTGAACCAATGTATTCAATAAGACATTTATAAAAATAAGCATGTGCTCAACCTAACCTCCTGAATTACTGTGTTAAAATTCCAGTGACATCCTGCAATATTATCTTTTCCTTATTATTTGTTATGTGGTATTTTGGGTGAAGGTTTGAAAAAAGAAATGCTGGAATACCTCTAAGACACACTCAGGGATTGCTGTTATTTAAACACTTATATATGTTGTAGATCCCTGTGTATTACATGTAAATCTTTGTGGCTGAATTACATCCCTCTCCAGGACAATGAACAAGAGTAGCATTCCCCTGAATGGGAGTGATGGATAGAGCTAGTCCATGAGGAGCACCGGGCTGAATAAACTTTCTTAACCTCTGCCTTTCTTCATACCTTGGATAGCTTAGCCAGGCCCACTTGAGGGAGAAAGGGGCCTCCTTTCACTTGGCTTCAAAGCCTAAAACCAGTTCTAATGGAGAAAGATGCATACAAAATTATTTAGAAAAATGAGTACTGCTTAATTTATAGTTGTGTTGATCATAGTGTCCATCTTTGGGCTATTTCCGAGTACTTAACTATTTTCTTAGGGTTTATGAGACCATGGTTCACTTTCTATCCTGGCCAGAGCATTAAAATTCCTACTTCCTAAGTCTTGAGTGCTCCAACATAAATTCTAGAAGAAAAGCAATCAGAGTAGAATTCTGTGCTAGTAGTTGGGACAGGAAGTTAAGAACAAAATTCCCAGTCTCAGCTGCTTGGAAGTTTGAAGATTTGGGCCAGTATTATACAATATAAAACACAGAAGCAGTAATGTCAGCCCAGACTAAAACCAGGGACTCTCATCTAGGTTTTACCTTTGTTTCTACAAAGAATTCAGCTTCATGAGCTATAAAGTTTGGGCTACATACAGATTCATTGGTGGCTTTCCAGCTGGAAAACTACTGCGTCATATCCCTATGAGTGAGCTTGATTTGCCAGCTTCCACGACTGTAAGGAAGGGTGGAGACCTAAAAAATGAAACTAATGGAAAATAAACAAGTGGTAAAGAAAATTCTGAAAGTTAAGTTGGAACCGCTCAAGTGTTCCATGGCCATCTCTCCCAAGTGTGTGCTTTCTTCCCTTTCCTTGCTCACAAAGTGTGCAAAAAGCGAGATGACTAAAAGATGGTAAGCCAAGTTTTCAAAGAGAAAGATCCTGTCCTAGCAGAGCTAATAGAATGTCTTAAATCAGGAACTATTAGTAGTATTATTAGTATTAGTATAAAAACTAAGCCTGCAAGAGAATGGGTAAGTTTGGATCACCAGGCAGGAAAAGATTTGATTAAGGATTAGGGTATTGCAGAAAGCAGGTGTAGCGGGTAGCATTCCTGCATCAGTCTTTGAGAAGACACTGGACAGACAATTAATATATCCCTTGCGAAGTATTATCAGCAGTTGATGTTAAAACAAGATCTCTATAGTTATCAATTGAGAAAAAAAAAGAGCACTCAAAAGGTCAGCTTTGTTTCTTAAATTAAACTTCGGAAATGAGAAACTACGTAAAGATCTGTATAGTTTCAGTGAAAGTAAGGTTTATTCCAGAAGCTGGCAATGTAACAGAATGTCCCTATTGAAGAGGTCAGGAAAGTAGATCAGGAATTTTTTTCTGTATGAGACTAACGTGAGCATTTTTAGTGAATGCTCTGCCACAATAAAATTGGACCACTGTGACTTAATACCTTTGAACATGCCAATAAATAAATGGCTAAGTAAACACCAGGCAGGTTTTTTTTAAGGATTTGTTTCTAGGGGGAAAAAAAAATAAACAAGTAAATTAGGGTATGAAGTTGAAAGCTACTTTGTTAGGAATATTGTCTGGTTTTGAGAGAGCATTGGTAAAACAGTAGTGATGTCATGATAGCTTAGAATTTCATAGTTGTTTCTAGTTTTCCTCTTAGCAAAAAAACTTATTTTAATACTTGGAACTGCATACCTTGTAGGGTAAGGAGGAGAAAGTATAAACTTCTTTCCAGATGTTTTTATTTCTTTTCCGCTAAATGAGCATACTGGTGTGTAAGAAGTACTCTTAGGTAATGTTTACTAATTAGTATGTTTGGCTAACTTTGTTCTATTTTTATTTCAGGCACAAAAAGATCAGAAAAAAGATCGTCCTCTTGTGCGACGCAAGTCAGAACTGCCTCAGGATATCTATACCATGAAAGCCTTGGAATCACATTGCAGAGCTGATGAATTAATATCACATGATGGGCATTAAACTATTACAGTGAAATATTATTTTGGAGGAAAAGTTTTTTTTTTTCTGGACTCAGTTCTACAGTAGAACTTAAATTTTTGTGCCATACCAATCAGTTACACACAAAGTCAAAGCTTTCTTCAACCCATTTCTGTAGGCAATAACTTAATAGAGTATGCAGCTCAAGATTAGTAGTTCAAACAATGGTAAATTACCCAGTTCCATTTGCAGAATATTGGGTTGACTATAATCAAGTGGACACAATTTCCTGGAGGTGTTGTCATAGTACCAACCAGCTGTTAACATGCAGTTTTTATAGTCGTATTTGAGAAAATCATTCTATAATCTTTCCACCTAAATAAGTGAATGACCAAAAGTTGGTACTAATGATAAACTTGTGTTTTCAAAAGTAAAATTATTTCAAATACAAGTATTAAGCTTTTTCTAGGATTTCTCAGCTTTACAGTTGTTTCAACATTATTGCTGTCTTGTTATATACCAGCAGTTTTGAAAATACAATTATTCTTTCATATTCTAAAACATGGCTTACAAACTGGTAACGTTCATGACAATCCTCAGTCATCATTCCTTTCTAAGAATTCTGTAAATTCATTTCTCTTTTACTTAGGATAAAGATATATATATCCATATATACCACATCCTAATACTTTATGTAGATTTAAAGCCATATCTTCCAGTCTTTAGTGTATAATATGGCACCAGTATTCCAGGTATGAACTGGTAGAAGAATTTTTCCTAAAATGAAAATTTGTTTACTGTGACTGGGAATAGACTGAATATAAAATTTCATTTTAAGTTTTTTCAAGTCAATAAAGTAACTCTTTCACTGTTTTCTCCCTTATCTGAGCTTTTAATACTCAGCATTTTTCCTGGGCTCTAGGAGTTCAATATTCTGTGGCAGATACTATGTGTGATTTCAGTTGCATTAGTTTTTATCTGAAAGATGAACACAACATCATAAGCTTAGTAAAATTTAAAAAAAAAAAAACAAAAAAACCTGCTTCTTTTTCAATGAGTCTAAGAGCTGAGGAGATCGTGACCATAATTTTACCGTGAAAATATTTTTGTTGTTGTTGTAAAGAGCACATGTGCTGCAAATACACCTCACAAGTGAACTGAAAATGCATCTGAGTTGCTGATGATCTTCAAATGCTGCTATATATTCCACAAGATTACTTGCATGTAATGAGCTTTTTGTTGTAGATGGAAAAGCACGGGAGGAAAAATCTCTTTAAAAATATAGTGCTTTGTCTTCAATATTTGATTTCTCTCAGGGTGGCCAGTATTTTGACTTACTTATCCTGCTTACAAGCTGTTTGAAATGTGTTCTGCTATTCTAAATGGGTGATTAGTTTCTTTTGTCTCTGGCAGTAACATGATATAACTTAATGTTTAATGTCTTGATGCATAAAGAGATAAAAAAATGTGGCTTCTTTAAAAATAGTTTTGTTTTACTTTTTAAGGAAGTATAACATCTCCTGCATCCATAAAAAAAATATTCTCAAAGCAGACATTCATAGTAACCTTGTGCAGATGTAGTGCCTGCTGTTTGTTGGTTGCATTTAACATTCAATTTCCAATATTTGTTACATTGTCTATTGGAAGAAAATTGTGAGTGGTAAATATTGGCTTACAACAACTAAATTTAAAGACCAACCCAACCTTTAAGTGGAATGTCCACTGTGTCTGAAAACATTTCCTGTAAAACTTGAAAAAGAAAATGCTTTACCATTAGGATAAACTACATAAAAACAGTTTAAAGATGCCTTCTACTTTTGAGGGGAAAAGGGTGCTTTTTTAATTGTGTAAAGCAACGTCTATGTATTTTGATATACCATTGTTTGAACTTCCATCTTTAGCTGGTAGATTATCAGTTACCTTTGATTTGGGTGTTCAGTATGTCTGTGCAAGAGATTGCTGAAAGGAATTATTCTTATGTTATCCAAGGGGGGGGGAAAAAAACCCAACTGTATATCAGTGTTTGATTGACTGTGTGATACTCAACGTATAAGAACATCTTTCACTGTCTAGATTTTATTTTTCTTCTTTACTGAAGATAAACACTCACCAAAAAGGGAAGCATTGTGGTAATTTAGACGCTTCAAGTTCTCTATAAAGGCATATTTGAAATTTTGGGCCACTGAACATTTGCTTAGGCAATATTCCAAAATCTTATCACCACTAATCGTTTAGCATGTTTGTTATCAGTATTTATATATTTCGTATAATCTTGTACTAAACAATTCTAAAACTAATACATCCAAAATAAAAAGAAAAATTAAAGTAGGATTTTGGTGACTGTTGTTCTTCATAAAGTTCTGTCTGATACCTTCCCCCATTTTCCAAAATTACACCTGTACATCAGGAATGTCAAAAGTAATATTACAAGTGTCTTTTTAGTGTGGCTTTAGTATGGCTTCATTTTAATATTGTACATACATTGTACCTTGTTTTATGGTAATAAGTAATAAAAATGTAGACTTCATATTTTGTACAGAATCGTCCTATGTACAGAATAAAAAGTTCCTAGAAACAGCAAAAATAGGTAAGTGGCACAATTATTTTTCATTAGACAGTATCTGTAACATTATATGTTAGTGGAATGTTAAGTTCAAATGTACCTACATATTTTTTAACATTTTGTAATTCAATTTTTTGTTCTGGCATTGTTTCTGAAGAACTTCATACACCTGCCATTTAATATGCTTTTATCTAATTTTAAAACTTAAAAAAAAAAAGGTGTATTATATGGACAAATAAAGAACATGTGAATTTTACTTGCTCATCATGAAACTAAGTTTAACACAAGGTGTTTGGGGATGTGTTCAGATTATCACTGCTAGCAGAATCATCTGTACAAATAAACTTCATAAATTTCACAAAAGCAAAAACTACAGAAAGGCCATTAGGTTAAAAAAAAAATAAAGCAGGAATAGTTGAAATTCAGTATAAAAAGCAGACTTTACCTGTAGAACAGCAATCAGTACTAAAATTTGGTAATACTTCAATCTAACAAATATTAAAAATGCATCTTTCATACCATAGAATTTTCTCCAGTAACATTTGTGTATTGACAGGCTTCAAGCAAAGTAGCCATAAAATCTGGGATTATATTGTGGCACTCAATACATAATCAGGTGGCAAGGATATAGGGAAAAACTGAAATATGCAGTAAAAGTTGTCTTCCCTCTGCAATCCGTAGAAATCCTCAAAAGAAGTAAGGAAATTAATCACATAAAGCTGACGTTCAGTAATTGGGGGAGTTGGAAGGGGTGTTAGGGGGGTTGAACCTGGGATCAAGAGCTGACTACTGGCTTGAGTTATAAATATAAGATCTGAGTTACAAGTTAGGTCTTTGTGTAGTGAAAGAAAGAGTGTTGTGCATGAGCTGAGTAGTAAACTCATCAAATCATGAATGAAAAACAAGATACTGAAAAAACTGAGGATCCCATTATTCACTCTTGGAAATCAGGGTTAAATATATCTCAAAATACAATGTTTTCAAATACTGACAGCAATGACATTTTTTTCCATATAAATACTTCAGTGGGTTACCAGCTTTTTCAGGAAATGACCTTTAATTCTTTCTCTCTATGGGTATTAGTCTCAGAGGCTTTGACCAGCAGCCTTTTTTGGCATTGCTTTCTTGGTTTGGCTTTGCAGAATTGGGAAGGAAGGTGCTAGTGTAGCATATATTGCTTGTGTTCAGGGATGTGTTCATTTGCTTTATGCACCTCAGAATTTTAAAGGAGATAGCTGTGATTTCAGGTTATCCCAGTGTTCTGGATCCCTTTATGGGCCACCCACCTAAAACTGGAGCGCTTCTGCCCATTGGATCTTGTCCTTACTGTGCACAGTGATTGTGGAGATTCTGACTGTGTATAGCTAATTAAAAAATGCCATTCTAATTACTATATCACTGTCTCCCTGGATTATAGTTTCTTTTCTATGAGGAGATGTGGCTTGAGCCCTTTACTTTATGAAATAAAACTTAGATGTAGTTAAACATTTTGTATGAACAAATTCCCAGGGGAGAATTTACTGTGGAGTAAGAAGGCAGTGCATTATTCCCTCCTCGCCTCACTGAAGAGCAGCACGGCTGCAGCAGGCTCTCGCTGGGGCCAGGCACGTGGGGACTGCATCGGGAAGGTTTGTAAGCAGTGACCCTGTGGTGAGGAGGGAAGAGGGCAGTCACATAATTGCCTTGAGCTATTTTAGCTGTTTTTGTGATCCAAAAAACCACACTGAGAGGATTTATGCTAGCATGAAGACCTTGCCACAGTCATTTTTCTAGTACACTTGCTGTAGAATTAAAGCTGCAAGAGGATTAGAGATGGGAAAGGAGGTGGTTTGCTCTAATGGTTATTTGTTGGGTTTTTTCCTTTGTTTTTGGTCTCAAATACTACCAAATTAGGTTTTCTTTATACATACATTGTATTGCATTTGCCAGAAGTAAGTCTTGTATCTTGACAAGTCCTGTTCTCATTATGATTCTCTAAAATACACGTCTTTAGTTAAATTATGTGGGAAATGCATCATATTGGCAATCTTGCCCTTTGGATGGCTGATTTCAGTGGCTTCTCACACCTGTAAGAAGTGCCAGGTCTTCGTGTGCCCAGGAAAAGGATGTCCATAATTAACTAGAACCTCATCAAGGCAAATTATTTTTCTCCCTGATTGGGCAAGTGAAGCCTTTTCTCTCTCCATAGGCTTTGACTGCAGAAGAGAACTTGTGTAAAAAAACTAGTTTGTCTTGTCTCTGCTTTAATTTCTTTTAACTTAATTTGCATCTTCCTCCTGCTCCCTTTAGCATAGTAGATAAGGCTGAAGTGATTAAAGGAATACAAAGTCTCTACCTACATTGGATTTAAGTTGCAAGTAGCCTAACATTTAGATACAGAATTCAAGACTTGTTGCATAGGGAACATTTCTCATTATAAAACCTACACTGATGAGCCTTGTTGACAGTTTTTTGACCCTACTTCCTCAGCAAGTCAGCAGCAATATATATAAGTATTTACTTGAATTTTTATTTCCTATCCTTCTTTCTTCTACTTCCTTCTTTTCCTTATCTGCATTTCTTCCTGGCAACAGTTTTACAGCAGTGAGATACTGTATATTGCTTTGTAAGCTACAAAAATTCTGTGACAGTTTAGCGCAGCAGATGACAACTGCGACTGCTCCAGAAGAACGAAAATGCCAGTACTTGGAACAACTTGAGCTTGCTTGAGCTCACCTCCAAAGAGATGCCAAGTTACACTTGAGATATATCTAGACTGCTTAGGAATATTATCAACACCCTTTTAATGAACATCTCCACATCTAGAATGTTAATTTAGCCTGTGGGTTTTGGGTGCTTGGCCTATACTGGTGCTAATTCTCCCCAGAATAGAAATAGCTAGTTCTCCCCACACTGGAAAGCTGTCAGCCAAGACCAGATACAGGATAGCCATGGTGGAATTCAGACAGCCATGCAAAGTTAGTACTGTTTTTCATATGAAACACAACCTTGAAACAACCTGCATGTAGGAGAATTATAAGGTGGTGTTGGGATGCATCACTGGTGGCTGGCTTCTTTTCCCCCTTGGACTGAGATTGATGAGAGAGAGGCAGTTTTCTCCTGTTCAGACTTGGTTGGTTGTTTTTCTCTTATCTATATTACGTGTATACAGGGTACAAGGAGCTACATGCACTAAGAAAGGTGCAAAATAGTTAACAGAGAACTTCAAGGTCTTTGATATGTCTGTTTATCCAATTAACAAATGCCAAGTAAATTATTTTTTTTAGTGACCCAATGACTCGACAGCTGTGTGCTGCACTGCAGCGCTTTTTATCCAATCACTTATTACTACCCAAAAATCCTTCGAAGAAGAAAGAAGAGACAACACCCTAAATCCTCCATCTTGTCTTGTTTTTTAAAAGAGCTTAAAAAGTTACACACTCACGCTCCAAGGTTTTTCTGTTTAACACTTGTCTACATGGTGTTATGTGAAATTCAGTGCTTTCTTGAATGTCAGAGCGAGGTATCAGAGATAAGGGCACACAGTCTGTGCCCCTGACTCCAACAGGTGTGAGCAAACTCAACTTTGGAAAATTGAAATGTGTGAGTGTTCTATTAAACACTGTCTCAGTAACCATTCTATGGAGAGAGTACTCAGAGAATTATCTACCATTATTTTTCTTCATCGAAACATTTACCTTTTGGGGGGGGGAGGGGTTCAAATAGGTTTGATTCATCAATAAACAATCACCTCTGTTAGTTTTGGTGGTTGCAGTTGAAAGTTGCTGAACAAATAATTTTTCTTCCAGACAAGAATGTTTGAGATTTTTATTACTTTAGAAATCGATTTTTTCAAAGTTAAACTGGCCTGATAAATGCTTTAGGAGCCTGCCTAAGCATAGCATGATTTTTCCCTTGGTAGAAATGGAGGAGCTGGGATATGTGGGTGGGCTTTCCAGATTTCTAGGGTCATAGCTGGACATACGCAATTTAATGCTCAGTTACTCTTATGTAGAGACTTAGAGATCAGGTCTTCCTTTACCAGGCAAGATATTCCACCCCAGCTTCCTTACTTCTTGGGCAGTACATCCGAACAGATCTGAGCCTGTGGGTCTCTGCATTTCCCTGTGTATCTCTTGAGGAAATGCATGGGAGGTTCAGACACAGTTTTGTATGGTTGCTTTGCTTTTCTTTTGGGGCCAACATGCCCTTTTCTACCTCCATACAAGCAAAAACTGGAGTTTCAGTCAATGGGCCACCCCTAGTGTACTTTTGGGGAACTTCACTGCCCCCTCCTCTCTCTCAGACACCTCCAAATGGCAACCAGGACCCGGGACTAGTATGGGTGAAGAGGAACAGGATTGTCCATCTCAGCAGCAGTGAGTTAAACTCATCTAATACCTTGATCAGTCAAACATACATTGGGATGTGGTGGCTGTAACACATGTTTAGGAATTTTTAAAAATTAATTTTTTTAATTCTCTCATTTTTAATTAAAGTCTCCTTTCTTGCTGATGTACTCTTTGTCTCCTTTTATGTCCTTTGGTTTTGGGAAGCAGTGTCACAAAAGACTGGGATTCATGGTTTGAGTGCTGGATTCATTAAATTGTAATTAGCACAGCTGGCTGACTGGGCTGAGTATGTAAAGCATATCCAGAACTGGAGATACTTCACTGAAGAAGCCTTGCAGTTAGCCTGCTGCTTTCTTCACGGGAATATGTCATTTTTGCCACCTGACCTTATGGCTTCTGGGTTAATTTTTCACGTGAAAGGAACTTATTTTGCTTTGGACAAATGAGCCTCGGGCCTGCTTTATCTTCCGGGTAAGGAGGCAGCAGCAGGAAAACACATCTCTCGCGGGTGCTGCTGCCAGAGCAGTGAGGGGGAGGATGTTGCCTTCCCCTTTCCGCTCACATCCCGCCCTCTTCTTCCAGAATAAACCACTCTGATAAAACGTTGTGAAAGGGTTTCCTGCAGGGAAGCCTTCAGTAATTGAAAGGAGCTTACAAGAAAGATGCAAAGGAGCTTTTTACAAGAATATATAGTGACAGAACAGTGCGGGAATGGATTCAAACGGAATGACAGTAGGTTTAGATTAGCGATTAGGATGCTCTTTATAGTGAAGATGGCGAAGCACTGGAACGGGCTGCCCAGAGAAGCTGTGGATGCCCATCCCTGGCAGTGCTCTAGGCCATTTTGGATGGGGCCCTGAGCAGCCTGGTCTAGTAGAAGGTGTTGCTGCCTCTGGCAGGCGAGCTGGAACCAGATGATTTTTAAGGTCTCCCCCAAGTTAAACCGTTCCATGATTCGAAGAATAGGTGGTGGCCGGGAGCGGCCGCTGCCCGGGCGGGGCCGTCGGGCGGAGCGGGGCGGGCCGGGCCGCCCGTCCCAGGCTCCCCCGCGGCGCGGCCGGGCGGGGCTGGCGGCGCGGCGGGCGGGCTCAGCCGGGGTGTGGTCAGGCGGGCGGAGCGCGGTGCCGGCCGGTGTCCCTCTGCCTCGGTATGTCCGACTCCGGCGGCGGCGGGGGCGGCGGCCCCGGCGGCGAGGAAGGCGGCATGGAGGTGTCGGGCTCGGCGGTGCTGAACGTGGCCGACGTGTCGGTACTGCAGAAGCACCTGCGCAAGCTGGTGCCGCTGCTGCTGGAGGATGGCGGCGAGGCGCCGGCGGCGCTGGAAGCGGCGCTGGAAGAGAAGGGCGCCCTGGAGCATATGCGCAAATTCCTCTCCGACCCGCAGGTCCACACGGTGCTGGTGGAGCGCTCTACGCTCAAAGGTGAAGCGGGAGCGGAGTCGCCGCGGTGGCAAAATGGCCGCTGCCGGCCACAGCCGCCGCCCTGCCGCGGGTGGGAGGGGCGCGCTTCCGTCGTGGCCGCGTCCCCGCTCCGCCTCAGCGCGGCCCCGGCCGGGAATCGCCGGGCCGGGCAGTGCAGGCCCGCTCCGCCTCAGCGCGGCCCCGGCCGGGGATCGCCGGGCCGGGCACTGCGGGTTTGCGGTGGGGCTTGGGCGACGGCGGCGGCACAGACCGGGTTTGGGCGGGTCTCGCCGGCCGGCCCGGCCTCCCCCGCCGCCTTTGTTCCGCGGTCCGGGGCCCAGGCGGGTGCGCGGCGGGGCTGCTGGCAGGCTGTGGGCCCAGATTTGCTGTGCTGCGGCTGCGGCCGGTCCTGCTTGGAAAGGCACCCAAAGTGCTTCATCAGTCGGCCGTGACAGCGCTCTTGCGGCAGACAGGCTGCCGGGGAAGTGACCTCTTGGCCGAGGTACATAGCCGCTCTGAAACAGAACAAGAGCGTCAAAACCCCAGATAAAGGGAAAACGAGAACCCCCCAGCCTGAATCGACCTGTAAAAAGCGTCGTTTCTTGGTTGATTAGGGAGTTCCCATAGTTGACAAATGAAGATGTGGACCTTACCGTGGCTTTGTTTAGTTAACAAAGCCTGGTGACCGTGCTGCTTGCGCTCGGAAACTCATTAAATGCTGCATGAAATACTGCAGCTAAGCTGAGACTGTCTTGAGTGTCTTTGTTGTTCATATGCTACTGTAACTCACTGTTTATTTCGAAAATTACTTGTCAACAGATCTATTGCTAAATAAGCTCCTACTGTCACAGAATGCAGCCTAATGAGCAGTGACAAAATACAGCTAGGTTTCATCAGTAGTGCAGACTTCTACTTCTAAACAAGCCTCTACAGTCTGCAAATGGCTACCTGACTGCCAGCGTGAGCTTGCAAAATTCTACTATTAAGCTTCTGGATTGCTTCTCCTAGTGTGCTGGTGGTTCTGGTCTTGTATATTTCAAATCCTAATAAAGTCGTATTTCATATTGCATTATTTAACATGTCAACAGAAATAGTTTAACATCCTGATATATGCCCTGCAGTTGCTGCACGTAGAGAGAAACATCAAGAAGGTTCTTTCATTCACTGTCTATTCACTGTAAACTTCAGATCTTGCTTAAAAATATCCCATCATTGTTTATTTTGTGCCTATTTCCAGATTATCCTCCTCTGTCCCCTTTCACAGTTTTGAGGCTTCTTTTTCAGTAGGGTTAATTTTCTTGAAGAGAACAAAAGAACAGCTGTCTTTATGCATTCATGATGCAGTGTTTAATAAGATGTAAAGAAAACTGTTTAATATTAATGCAGATGATTCCTGCATTTTTGCTATGCCTCTATCATGAGAATGGTTATCCCAACTTCAGGCTGGAAGCAATAAAGATAGTGGTGATCAGTTGTCTCCAGGCTCATGGCATAGATATTGTTTT
This sequence comes from Pseudopodoces humilis, assembly GCF_049639895.1. NCBI lineage: Eukaryota > Metazoa > Chordata > Aves > Passeriformes > Paridae > Pseudopodoces > Pseudopodoces humilis. The sequence goes on from NC_142206.1 coordinate 52,335,717, forward strand.
ATGTGTGTGCATAAAAAGAAATTAAAAGACTCTACATCTTTCAAAATCCAAATACTAATTTATGATGCACAGAAGCCATTTCTGTCCGTATCTTCTGATTTGATAGCAGTTATTTGGGCAGACGGTATTTTATGAATGACAGACAGGTGTTCTGTTAACAGATCTGAAACTTCCAGCAGCATATGGAGAGCTCTCACACTACTAAAAATGTTGTTACTATTGAAGCTTGTCCATGGACTACATAGGGTGAAGTAGATTATTGATTAGAAGTACAATAAAACAGAAGCCTTATTTCTACATTATGAAAGCTGCTCTTTGGTGTCACTAGCTCCCCAGCCTGCCAGCTGCTCTCATACGGGTTCCTGCAGTCTCAGGTGCTGTGTTGTTCTGTGACCAGGCTTCTGGTGCTTGGGGCCACAAATATGACACTCTGAGGCTGTATCTCCTAAGGGCTGAAGGAAATCAGAACAGGACAGTCTGCTGTATTGTGTCCAGTCAGAGTGTGTCCCCCAACAGGGAGGAACCTGCGCTGAAATCACTGCATTGCAGCAGGACTGCCTGCCTCCCCAGCAATTACATCATCTATGATGCACTGGCTGTGCTAATGCCTGAGTACTTCCCATGGCTTAGCTTTTTGTTCTGTCAAGAGATTTTTTTTCTCCTTCAGAGACTTGAATTTCCAAATAATTTTCAAAGTAGATGTCTGAAAATAAAAAGCCACCTTTGAAAGAAGAAAGCAGCTGTTAAATGTTCTCACTGAAGCATAGTTGTCCTGGCAACATATCTCTGCAAAGAAATGTACGTTCTGTATTGCAGATTTCTCCCTCAGAATGAGTTATAATTAATTTATTGTAATGTTTTATTATTTTTATAGCAACCTAAATCTTAATGGAGTTTTGTTTAAAGACAATGAACCCATTCTGCATCTGAGAGATATTGCAAAGCTACATTTGACCTAATTTAGTTAATTAAGTTGGTGTGGAGCTTAATGGTTAGAAAATAGTCTGGTAATAGCAGAAGGTGGTTGAGAAGGAGTGACAGATGTGTTAGAAATTAAGTATTACTTACATACTATATTTTCTTGCAGAGGATGTGGGAGATGAAGGAGAAGAGGAAAAAGAGTTCATTTCCTACAGTATCAGCACTGACATTCATTATGGAATAAAGTCGAACAGGTGAATTAATAAAATAGATCTTAACATTTCCACTCTTTATATGTAAAGCCCACACTGGCAGATTTGCCTGCTTTACCTACAAATTGACCTCTGGTGTACCTAGTGCTTTAAGGCAGTGTTTTTGTTCAAGTGGCACAATAGCTTTTCAAGGCCGTTTTTATTGGAGGCTGTGATTAAAAAAGGGTGTGTCGTGTGGTTGAAAAGAGCGGACCTAGGACTTCTAGCTCTGGGGTTAAAGAAACAAAGTTTTATTAATTTTGGCATACATGCAGCTGTAACATACACAACTTGGGTTCAATATTCTTTGGTTATGTCTGGCTCTTACACATTTGTCAATTATCTTGATGCATATTTTACTCTGAAGCTTTGCAAAATGTGTTTTTTCTTTAGTGTGCCCCTACTTCAAAGTCCTTATTGATAGCTCAGCTTGCTTGAACCGTAAAGATGTATTTATTAGGAAGACTTGTATTCTAGTCTGTTAGAAGAATAATTGTGAAGTATGGTGACACAGATTACCATTTGACTTCTAGACTTGCAGTCAGATTAAAGCTGTTGTGTCACTTACGTTTCAAATTACTGGTTAGTAATTCTTCTCTGTTCCATAGCCTGGCCTTCATCAAACGTACAGCAGTGATCGATGCCGACAAACCAGTGTCTTCTCAGCTCAGAGTGCTCACTCTCAGTGAAGATTCTCCATATGAAACTTTGCACTCTTTCATTAGCAATGCTGTTGCTCCCTTTTTCAAGTCCTATATCCGAGAATCTGGAAAAGCAGACAGGTAATTCAGTATAAATACTGCATTTCTGTGTTAATGAACTAAAGGAAGTCTTTTATTATTAAAAAAAAAAATAACAAAAAGTGAATCACGTGAATTGTTTAAGCACAGTTGTGTATGATGCTGTTGCTGACTCTGGAAGCAGTTCAGCTCTGACTGTGTTATGTATGGTTTTTGGTTTGCCTTCTTTTATGGAAACATCTGTGCTTTTTCAGGGATGGAGATAAGATGGCTCCTTCAGTTGAGAAAAAGATTGCAGAGCTTGAAATGGGCCTCTTGCATTTGCAACAGAATATTGAAATTCCAGAGATCAGTCTGCCAATTCATGCAACCATTACTAATGTTGCCAAGCAGTGTTACGAACGTGGAGAAAAACCAAAAGTTACAGATTTTGGTGAGAAGGCTGAGGATCCATTGTTCCTGAATCAATTACAGTCTGGAGTCAACCGCTGGATTAGAGAAATACAAAAGGTAACCAAACAAAGAACAGGGGAAAAAAGCAACTAAGTAATAAGAACTTCTATGTAGTACTGTGTATCTTCTTCCCAGATTAACTGGTAAAATGCTGCTTAGTGCAGGATATTCTGAAGATCTGAGACCAGGTTTTTGAGTCACCAAGAGACAGGGGTCTAAATTAGGCTAAGTCTAGTCCAAAATTAGGCTAAGCCTCGTCTAAATTTGGAATCTAGTCTAAATTGTTTTACAAATAACCAAGGGTGTGACTATGTTGTACATATTGTAATAGACTCAAGGAACTGGCAGTAACCCTGTGAAATTTGTAACTGTTCTTCAAAATCCTTACAGCAGATTGAGAGTAACATCTCAATCACATCTGATTGGCCTGTCTTGTTATTTGCCCCTGGTGCATCCACAACCACTTCACAATGGTCACTGCAGGCCTATCTTGTAATCTCATACTTCTGCCTGATACTTTTCAGAAGAACTGCTGGTCTGTTTTTGTTACTCAAAAACAGCATCTGTGATACTAGTCTGAATTTTTTGCCTCTGTGCACAGGAAACACCTATTGCTCATGGAACAGTGTTGTCTTTTCTTACTTACGAGCATAAAACATTTGTTATCTTGCCTGGCTCATCTGCTTTTAACCAGAATACAGATACTGTTCAGGAAAGCAGCCAGGTGACATTTTTAGACTGTGCTGAAGATTATTACACGAGCGTCCTAAAACCAACCCTTAAGATCTATGGAATTAAACTTGTAATTTGTTGCATGTAGTTCCTACACTTTTCAAATAATGAGTGCCAAAACTGAGGTTGGATTATTAAAACCTGGCAGTTGTTGCATGTTTAAATTATATTTAGTAACAGCAAGTTTTTACAGTTGAAAGTGCACAAATTAAATGCTTTTCTTTCTTCTCTTTCTCTCCATTACTTTGAAGGTGACCAAATTAGATCGAGATCCTGCATCAGGCACTGCATTGCAGGAGATAAGCTTCTGGTTGAATTTGGAAAGGGCTCTGTACCGCATTCAGGAAAAACGTGAAAGTCCAGAAGTTCTGCTGACTCTGGACATTCTGAAACATGGCAAACGTTTTCATGCAACTGTCAGCTTTGATACTGACACAGGTAAAATATCTGTTCAATAACATTTTTCTCAAATGTCCTACAGAACTTAAACTGTTTCAAGACTTGAACATTCTGGTACAAAGAACAATGCTGTTTAGAGGAACCTTGGACTAGTTAGAGGTAGAGATTTTCGTCAATGAAATGAAAAGTTATATTCAAAATCTTTTCCATTTAGGTCTGAAACAGGCGCTGGAAACTGTGAATGACTATAATCCACTGATGAAAGACTTTCCACTGAATGACTTGTTGTCTGCTACGGAGCTGGACAAAATCAGGCAGGCCCTTGTTGCAATATTTACACATTTGAGAAAAATCAGGAACACAAAATACCCAATCCAAAGGGCATTGCGTTTAGTGGAGGCTATTTCAAGAGATCTGAGCTCTCAGCTGCTTAAAGTGTTGGGAACCAGAAAACTGATGCATGTGGCCTATGAGGAATTTGAGAAGGTGTGTTCATGGCTTTGTGATACTGGTTGCTGTATTTTTGCATTGGACTGTGACTCTCAGGAAGCATTTAATTTGGGAGCTAAAGTTCCTGTTCTAAAACTTTTTTTAGGTAATGGTTGCATGTTTTGAAGTGTTCCAAACCTGGGATGATGAATATGAGAAGCTGCAAGTTCTGCTGAGGGATATCGTGAAGAGAAAAAGGGAAGAGAATCTGAAGATGGTGTGGCGCATCAATCCTGCTCACAGGAAACTCCAGAGTCGTCTTGATCAAATGAGGAAATTCAGGCGTCAGCATGAGCAGCTGAGAGCAGTCATTGTGAGAGTCTTGCGACCTCAGGTAATCTTGGTTGTTACCAAACAAAATTTGTGTGGCTTCTTCAAAGTTGTTACTATTACTTGAAGTTACCAGCACAAATGTTTCCATGTTTAGTTTTGAGCCCTTGCTAATAGGCTTAGCTTTAATTCTGATTTACATTTCATAATACATGCTCATGTTAATAAACTCAGCAAGTCCAGACATAACACAAGAGGAGATTAATAAGTGTTTAAATCCTTGAACTTGGCTAAACCACAGTGGAAAATAAGATTATGCCGCACAGTAGTGGAAGTTTGTAAAGCAACTGTCTTGCCCTATTCCTACTGGAAGTTAATTCTGAAGCATGACTGAAAGTTTGTTAAGAATTTATCACCGATTGTTAGGGGGTTGGTGCAGTGTTTTTTAGAACCAATTGCATCTTGCTACTTCCAGGGAAATTTTGAAGTATCCAACTCACTAAACTGTGATTCTAATGTAGGTAACAGCTGTTGCCCAGCAAAATCAAGGCGAGGTACCTGAACCACAGGATATGAAAGTAGCAGAAGTCCTGTTTGATGCTGCAGATGCTAATGCAATTGAAGAAGTCAATCTTGCATACGAGAATGTTAAGGAAGTAGATGGGTTGGATGTTTCCAAAGAAGGTACAGAAGCCTGGGAAGCAGCAATGAAGCGCTACGATGAAAGAATTGATAGAGTTGAAACAAGAATAACAGCCCGTTTGAGAGACCAGCTCGGTACAGCAAAGAATGCCAATGAAATGTTCAGAATCTTCTCTCGGTTTAACGCCTTGTTTGTCAGACCTCACATTCGCGGTGCCATTCGTGAGTACCAAACACAATTGATCCAGCGTGTGAAAGATGATATCGAGTCTCTTCATGACAAGTTTAAAGTACAATACCCACAGAGTCAAGCATGTAAAATGAGTCACGTTCGTGACTTGCCTCCTGTGTCTGGGTCTATAATTTGGGCAAAACAGATTGACAGGCAGCTCACTGCTTACATGAAGCGTGTGGAGGATGTCCTTGGCAAAGGCTGGGAGAACCATGTGGAAGGTCAGAAGCTAAAGCAGGATGGAGATAGCTTTCGCATGAAGCTCAACACTCAGGAGATCTTTGATGACTGGGCAAGAAAAGTTCAGCAGCGCAACCTTGGTGTGTCTGGTCGCATCTTCACCATTGAAAGCACTCGTGTTCGAGGTCGAACTGGAAATGTCCTGAAACTGAAAGTGAACTTTCTCCCAGAAATAATTACACTTTCAAAAGAAGTCCGAAACCTGAAGTGGCTTGGTTTCCGTGTCCCACTAGCAATTGTCAACAAAGCTCACCAAGCAAACCAGCTCTATCCATTTGCTATTTCTCTCATTGAAAGTGTCCGCACATACGAGCGAACGTGTGAGAAAGTAGAAGAGCGTAATACTATCTCACTGCTGGTCGCTGGCTTGAAGAAAGAGGTGCAAGCTTTGATTGCAGAAGGAATTGCACTTGTGTGGGAATCATACAAACTTGATCCGTATGTACAGCGGTTGGCTGAGACTGTCTTCAGTTTCCAGGAAAAGGTTTGTGTTTTCTGTGAAAATCTGCAAAACTTACATTTGTAATTCAGTAATGTGTGGTTATCTAAAAGTGTCAGTGGATAGCTGAGAACCAGTTCTGCAGCTCTTGCACTAAGTAGCTGACTGAATGGATCTTTTAGTAGTGCTAAAATTGCTATTAGCAGTACTATTTTCATTTGATATTGCTAAAATTGATGGATTGCTGCATCCAAATAAAGATACGTGATTAACTGTTACTGAATATTGTTATTGTTTCTTTGACCTAACCTGTCAAACTAAACATCCCACTTTTCCTAAACTATCTTAGGTGGATGATCTGCTCATTATTGAAGAGAAGATAGACCTGGAAGTGAGATCATTGGAAACATGCATGTATGATCACAAGACTTTCTCTGAAATATTGAACAGAGTTCAGAAAGCTGTGGATGATTTAAATCTTCATTCATACTCAAATTTGCCAATCTGGGTCAATAAATTGGATATGGAGGTAGGTTTGAGATCAAGGAGTGGTATACGTTTAGAGGTAACATTTTATTCAGATGCAAAATATATTTTGATTATTGTCTTTATAGTCACCCAGAGTGACTTTTATAGTCATACCAGAGACTAAATTCTCATTCCCTGAAAATTTCAGGGTATTTTTGGTATGCAGAAGATGCAAGACCTGTGTTGGGGTTTTTTTTGCTGTTGACCTTTGGGATTAATTAATTCAAGGGGAGTTTCATCTTTTGAAGAAAAAAGTTTGATGCAGTTTGATGGCCTAGAGGGTGCTGGGGGGAGCAAGGTAGATAAAGGGTGGTGGAAATTTGCTAAGCAAAGACTTGTTGCCCTTATATTGTTTCTTTCTGCCTGTTAAGTTTCAGATCACTGGTCACTAGGCCACCTTCAATACTGTTCAAATTGCTTAATTACATTAAAGTCCATGAGGACCAAGAGAAGCTTTGAATTTTATTCAGTGCAAATTTACCAAAACTCCTAAACCTCTTTCCAAACCTGGAATGGTTTGGGTTGGTAGAGACCTTAAAAATCATCTAGTTGCGGCCCCATTCCGTGGGCAGTGATGGCACTGATTTGGTAGCTCAAAGCCCCATCTAGCTTGGCCTGGAACACTTCGAGGGATGGGGTATCCATAACTTCTCTGGGCAACCAGTTCCAATGTCTCACCACCCTAATACCTAATTCTAAACCTCCTTTCTTTCAATTTAGAGCCATTATTCCCTGTCTTATTGCTACAAGCCCTAGTAAACAGTCCTTCCAATTCTTGTAAGCCCCTTCTGGTGCTGGAATGGCTTAGTAAAGGAGCACGTGGTTCTTTGAGGTGCTGTAATGTGCTTGTCAGAATATACTGGAAGTGGGGATCTTCATGCAGTGAATATGCAGTTTTTTCCTCCAATGTGCCTCATTTTCTTTAGATTGAAAGAATCCTGGGTGTTCGTTTGCAAGCTGGACTGAGGGCCTGGACCCAGGTTCTTCTGGGACAAGCAGATGACAAAGCAGAAGTTGACATGGATACAGATGCTCCTCAAGTGAGCCATAAGCCTGGTGGTGAACCCAAGATCAAAGTAAGTGTTACTCTTTTTTTTTTTTTTGGTTGGTTGGTGTTTTCCTTATTGTGAATTAACTAATGCAGAAATTATTTCTGAGGCTTCTATGGAAGATAAATACTTTTTCTGCATCTCTTTTTGGAGAAATATTTTCCTCTTTCCATTTAAGTGCGAGTTAATAATGGAAAAGTGCTTTTTGAAGTTCAAAATTCTTGTCTATATATAGCAGTATCTGCCAGTAAAATTGGGTGTTTTTGCTGTTTCTGCAGAACATTGTACATGAACTAAGAATAACCAACCAGGTGATATACTTGAATCCTCCAATTGAAGACTGTAGATACAAACTTTACCAAGAAATGTTTTCTTGGAAAATGGTAATCCTGTCGCTGCCAAGAATTCAAAGTCAGAGGTATCAGGTAAGTAATGAAGCTGTGTCTAAGTCTGAGCAATTGCTTTCACTTAGTAATTAACTGTCTTCAATATATTAGTGTATTGATCTAAAACCAAACCAGAGTGCCCTGGAAGTTCATGTATATCACAAGTATAACTGTGGTTCATAGGTTGGAGTGCATTATGAGCTGTCTGAGGAAGAAAAGTTCTATCGTAATGCATTGACGAGGATGCCTGATGGCCCTGCAGCTCTGGAGGAGTCATACTCAGCTGTCATGGGAATTGTGACTGAAGTGGAGCAGTATGTCAAGGTAGGAGGCTGACAGGATATAATGGAACAGCTAAAATGAACATGGAATTTCAGTTTTCCTTGGGGCTGGAGGGAAACGCATCTTTTGGAATACACTGGAGAAGTTCTGAACATTGTGAAATACCTCCATTAGGTTTGGCTGCAGTACCAGTGTCTGTGGGATATGCAGGCTGAAAATATTTACAACCGTCTTGGAGAAGACCTGAATAAGTGGCAGGCCCTTTTGGTTCAGATAAGAAAGGCAAGAGGAACATTTGACAATGCAGAAACCAGAAAGGAGTTTGGACCTGTTGTCATAGACTACGGCAAGGTAAGAAATTGTAATTATTTGTTGTGATAAATGAGTTTCAGAATAGATGTATAACGGAAAATAGCAAGGGTGACAAATTACTATGTAACATTCACTTGTAGGTACAATCAAAGGTGAACTTGAAGTATGACTCCTGGCACAAGGAAGTGCTCAGCAAATTTGGCCAAATGCTTGGTCAAAATATGACAGAGTTTCATTCACAAATTTCTAAGGTAAGAAAAGCTTTAATTCCAGCTTTTAACTTTCAGATCAGCTGTTGTAGAATGCTAAAATGCTAATTTGTGCCCTTAACAGTCCCGTCAAGAGCTGGAGCAGCATTCTGTGGACACTGCTAGCACATCAGATGCTGTGACATTCATCACATACGTGCAGTCCTTGAAACGTAAAATCAAACAGTTTGAAAAGCAAGTTGAGGTATGTTTGTTGTCTTTTGCTAATGATTCTGACTTGTAGAAATGTCAGGTTTAGCTCATAAAATGCAGCTTCATCGTAATCATAAAAGTATGTTCAAGTTCTCTTAAAAACAGAGTCAAACTTCATATTTTGAAAAATCCTGTGAGCTCTATAGTGAACTTATTAAAGTACATTTATTTAGCCTTGCAGCTTAAGTTTTGTCTTTTTAACTTAAAACCACTGTGTCTTGTAGCTTTATCGCAATGGTCAGCGCTTGCTTGAGAAACAAAGGTTCCAGTTTCCTTCCTCTTGGCTGTACATTGACAACATCGAAGGAGAATGGGGTGCCTTTAATGACATTATGCGTAGGAAGGATTCTGCCATTCAGCAACAAGTAGCAAATCTGCAGATGAAAATAGTTCAAGAGGATCGTGCAGTGGAGAGCCGAACAACTGACTTGCTGACAGACTGGGAGAAAACAAAGCCTGTAACAGTAAGTAGTGATGATTAATATTCAGTGAATGAGGTAGATTTACTGCATTCAGTAAGAAGTAGGGAGTTCGTTCTGATGCTTTTTTTGCGGTTTTTCATTTTAGGTGATAGTAAAAGTCTTTTTAAGGGTTCTGTAATAACCTGACATTGTTTTGATTTTTGGCAGTATTTGCAGAGGGAAATTTACCCTTAAAACATAGGCCTCTGTTAGGTGCAGAAAAGTAAATTACTTTCTTGACTAAGAGAGCTTTGTCTGAGACAAGTGTGTGTCAGAGGTATGCATGTAGGAGAATTCAGAAGCAAGCTGCTTTTTGCTCTTTCCCCCCCCCACCGAAGTGCTTTTTGGTAAAGCCAAAAAATGCATGTAAAAAAGAAATGAGACTTACTGTGGAATAACTAGTATGTTGTCTTATTGTCAGCAGAATGGAAATGTAAAAAAATTAGACAAACCAACATTTATATTTAGTCCTCACTTTTAACATGCCTTCAGCGTAACTCTAGGATTATTGGATTAATGTATCCCATGCAATCTTTAGGGAAATCTACGTCCAGAAGAGGCTCTTCAAGCTCTTACCATTTACGAAGGAAAATTCGGCAGGCTGAAGGATGACCGTGAGAAGTGTGCGAAGGCCAAGGAAGCTCTGGAACTTACAGATACTGGACTGCTCAGTGGCAGTGAGGAGCGTGTCCAGGTACTGCCGGCTCACACACTTGCCAGCTTTGGATAAAAATGTTTCAGTTCTGCCATTTTCTCCCTCAGGAGAGTGACTACTGTGTGTGCTGTATTAATATCAGGGCACAGTCTCCCCACTGACTCAGTTCTAGCCTTCAGAGCTTGTCTGTGATCTCTTCATTGACTGTCTTAATCTTTTGGAAGTCTGATGTGAGCCAAGATAGAAAATTTCTACTTGGTCACTTGCTGTTGCAGTTCTGTTGAACTGGCAAGCTATCCGAAGGTTTTTGATGTATAAGAAGTATTTTGTTTAACTCACTTATACTATTGACTTTGAAGAAATTAGGAATAACTGCTGATGTTTGATACACTCTTTACTACAGGTAGCCCTTGAAGAGCTGCAGGATCTCAAAGGTGTCTGGTCTGAACTCTCTAAGGTCTGGGAACAGATTGATCAAATGAAAGAACAGCCCTGGGTCTCAGTACAGCCTCGCAAGGTACTTCAGTTTTGTATACATGAACAACATAGCTGACACAAGTATATGCAAATTAGAAATTAGACCTCTTGAGACAGACATGCTCTACTGTCCATCTGGATCATTTTCAGTGTTTAGGTAAATTTTTCAGTATGTTGTGAGGATGTTTCTTCTGAAGCTAACCTAAAAAATACTCACAGGATTGTCGTAATTTAAGTAATTTTACAGGGAATTTATGCATTTTCCATAGTTTGAGATTGGACTGCATCTACAGAGAAGAAACTGATGTTTTTACATAGGCTGTTAGACCTCATTAGAGAAAGTTCATTATACAGTTGAGTAAACAGCATTGATTTTAGTTCAGTGCTCCGGAGGTAAAGAGCAGAAAGAACACTCATCTATAAACTAATTGCCTGTGACAAGATTGCATCATAAATCTCAGTCAGACCAATAAAATTACATTCTCAGCAGTAGAATAACCACATCTTAGGGAAATAAGGGTAACACTTAAAAGAGCTGTCCTGTTGCTAAAGTCTCATTAAAGAGTTTCTGTGAAAAATGTGTAGGCAACTTGTATGACTATGTGCAGGAGGATTGTAGAGGAAGATTTCATTTATTTTACGTTACTAACAGCTTCGACAAAACTTGGATGGTCTGCTGAACCAACTGAAAAACTTCCCTGCCCGTTTGCGACAGTATGCCTCCTATGAGTATGTTCAGAGACTTCTGAAGGGCTACATGAAGGTAAGTTGCACGCATTTCTAAAATGCATGTGTTTTATATTTAAGTTCAAAGATGTAACTTGCTTTCTTTTCTTCTGTAGATAAACATGTTAGTTATCGAACTGAAATCTGAGGCACTTAAAGACCGACACTGGAAACAACTGATGAAGAGGCTTCATGTTAACTGGGTTGTCTCAGAATTGACCCTGGGCCAGATCTGGGATGTTGATTTACAGAGAAATGAAGCAATCGTCAAAGATGTTCTGCTGGTGGCTCAGGGAGAGATGGCTTTGGAAGAGTTCTTGAAACAGGCTAGTAGCAGCTCTTGTATGTATGCATGTAATAGCAAACCTGAGGGTTGCTGTCAGATTGCTACTTGTCTAGTAAACTTGTCACTCTAAGCTGTTGAAACAGGTGCTAAGACTCCATGGTTTGCTCTGTTTTGGGGAATAGTTTAAAGCTATGTAAACTTCCTCTGTTGAAACTTTCATTATTTGGGAAAAGCAGTTCTTGGTAGTGACTGCAAAGATCCCACCTTGAACTGCATCATAGTCTCAATGTTTTTAACAAAAAGCTTGAGTGTAAAGCCAGATTCTTCAGGTAAAAAAGTAGTATCTGATTACTGTAATTCATTTCTGCTTTGTAACTACGTTAGAGCAGAAATGATTGATTTCGTATCTGAAACATTGTTTTCTTCAGATAAGAGAAGTGTGGAACACCTATGAACTGGACTTGGTCAATTACCAGAACAAGTGTCGTTTGATTCGTGGATGGGATGACCTTTTCAACAAAGTCAAGGAGCACATTAACAGTGTGTCTGCTATGAAGCTGTCACCATACTACAAGGTAAAATGGAGAACAAAGCTGAAGAATTTTTGTTTATTTCTGCCTTCCGCTTCTGTTTAGTTTTTATTTTTGTAAGCAGGGACTATATTCACTGTTTAAAGCTGACAGACTGTTAATTGTATATGCATAACTCTGAAAAAACTGTTTCCTCTAATAATTACTAGTAGTCAAACACTTAATAATATTAAAATGAATATTAATGCAGTGTTTAAACTTCAGGTGTTTGAGGAAGATGCCCTTAGCTGGGAAGATAAGCTGAACCGTATCATGGCACTCTTTGATGTCTGGATAGATGTCCAGAGACGGTGGGTCTACCTGGAGGGTATCTTTACTGGCAGTGCAGACATCAAGCACTTGCTGCCTGTGGAGACCCAGCGGTTCCAGAGGTAACTTTTTAATTTTGTTCTTTTCTTTCCTCCCTTGGGGCACCATGTGGACAGGCCTGAAACTTCATGACTCTCTCATAGTACTCTCTGAGTTGAAGTACTGACTGCATTTTTATCTGGTACAGCTGCTGTAGATACAAGTTCATCAAGATGTGCAACTATGACAGAAAACGTTTATAGTAAACAAGCTGATGTACAATTTTTAGAAGATGATTTGGACTCAGGTGCTTTCCTTGCTAGTTCCAGTCAGTTACTTCAAGGGTTTTTCTGGCATTGTGGCTGCAGCAAACAGGCTGATTTCTGTTGCTGCTGCCTTTAATCTTGCCCTTTAAACATTATTTACTTCCTCTCTTTTTAGCTGGTCTGATCATATGTACTTGTTCCACACACACGCTTGCCGTCAGATCAAAGAATCATATTTATGCATCTCCTCAGGAAGTAAAGATAACTAGACCTGCCCTGGACTTCGTAGATTGAACATTACAAAGAAGTTAGATTTTGTTGTTGTGGGCTTGAGGTAGATAAAGAGGAATTTGGGGAATTTAGGCTTGTGCTCCCTAGAGCTGCTGCAACCATTAGTGGTAGGTGGTCATTTAGAGACAAATAACTTTAGTGTTCTGTAGGCCTGTGGTTACTGAGTTTGCACTAATGTATTGTGTTATTTTACTTGCAGCATCAGCACTGAATTTTTGGCACTCATGAAAAAGGTGTCCAAATCTCCACTTGTGATGGATGTTCTTAACATTCAAGGTGTGCAGAGATCATTAGAAAGACTGGCAGACTTACTTGGGAAGATACAGAAAGCACTGGGAGAGTACTTGGAAAGGGAGAGGTCCTCTTTCCCTCGGTAAGCAGTTGACTCCTGAATTAATCTCAAGTTTCTGTGCAGGAATTGGTTTACTGCTCTGTAAAGCCTCTGCCAGTTCTTCTGTGGTGCATATATGAGATGTTATGACCATTTAAATATGTATTGTCTATATTCAGAATTCAGTTACAGATGCTTCTCTGGAAGTGGGGCTGAAACTTCCTTTACTTGCTCTTCTATGGCTGGTTACAGGATTTTGAATATTGCCTAAGGAACCATTGCAGCTGATTTCTGTAACTTGAAGAGCTTCTTCTGCCATTTGATTGAAGTATAGTGTCCAAATTGTCACAGTCCAGTATTCAGGTCATTGATTTTGACTTACCTGTAGTCCTCAACTAGTTTGTCACATCGCATGAGAAAGTAAGAGTGAGGGAGGTACTGAGCAGGAGCTCTTCATGGCTGATAGGCAATTCAGTGCCAAACTCTACTGTGGGTATTTCAGAGATGGATTAGTAAAGAAAATGATCCACACTGTGGAGCATGTATACACTTCTGTATGGTGCAGACCGTATGAACTTAATGTGGACACTGAGGTATAACACTGAGGTATAACTGCTAGCAAATGGTTCATGCACTCCTGCAGTGTTGAGGAAATGCTTGTAGTGGCCATGGATGAAGCACAAATTATAAATTAAATGTGATAGTTGGAGTTCTGATATAGATCTAATTTTATGTAATTAATAGGTTCTACTTTGTTGGTGATGAAGACTTGCTTGAAATCATCGGAAACAGCAAAAATGTTGCTAAGTTGCAGAAACACTTCAAGAAAATGTTTGCTGGAGTTTCTAGCATTATTCTCAATGAAGACAATTCTGTAGTTCTTGGAATATCCTCACGTGAAGGAGAGGAGGTATAGCTGCAGTATTTCTTTCAAAATAAAATTACGAAAATAGGTGAATGTGGGCTGACTTAAACTCTTAATACTTGCAGGTGCTGTTCAAAACACCCGTCTCCATCACAGAACATCCCAAGATCAATGAGTGGCTCACTCTTGTTGAAAAAGAAATGAGAGTGACCCTTGCTAAATTGCTTGCAGAGTCTGTTACTGAAGTAGAAATCTTTGGAAAAGCAACTTCAATTGATCCAGCAGTCTACATCTCTTGGATTGACAAATACCAGGTATTAATGTGGAACACTTAAGTATACTGCAGCTTGGTTACTTCAGCAAGGAAAACTATCTGATGAGGTTTTTTTACACAGGCTCAGCTTGTTGTGCTGTCAGCCCAGATTGCTTGGTCTGAGAACGTGGAGTCAGCCCTCAATGGTGGAGGTGGAGACAACAGTCCTCTCCAGTCTGTGCTAGCCAATGTTGAGGTCACACTCAATGTCCTGGCAGACTCTGTGCTGATGGAGCAGCCACCCCTTCGCAGAAGGAAACTGGAGCATTTGGTAAGTAAAAAACTCCTTTCTTTTTCAGAGTTTACAGGTGCACATTTTTAAATTTTAAGGAAAAAATTGATTAGTCTAAGACTTAATATTCCTCCAGGAAGAGATTTTGTGCAAATTAAGCAATTACTTAAAGGCTTGATCCTTAATGTAGGTGGTGGTATTTTTTCACTCTAGTCAGCTTAATGCATGATACCATGTTATAGGCTATCTCAGCGAATTGATCTTGAAACTGGATCTTCCAGGTATGGAAGTTACTGATTTTTTTCATAGAAATGTGAAATTTGTCATTAAGTTGCTTGTTATTGTAATCATAGTGTGCTTTTGTTTGTAGACAGGGATTGGAGGTGGGAGGAGAATTAAAATCATCCTGGGTTATTTCTAGAGGGAAATACCTGGTTTCTGGCAAGTAAAATACCAAGTTCAGTAGTGTAATGGATTAACAGGCTAACTGGGCCAAAGTGCTTTGCTGTAAACTAGGAAAGTCATTAAGAACAGTAGGTGATATTACTAGTTTTGGCTTTGTAGCAAGAGATTTTAAACCAGAGACAGGTTTTAGGTCATGATTTCTAAGTGATGGCAATTCACTGTGCTAATCTGAGAAGCTGTAGGATTCCTGTCTTTATTAGGATGTCTTTCTTGGCTTTTATTGTTGTGGTCTTAACAAGTTACTTCATTCTCCAGATCACTGAGTTGGTGCACCAGAGAGATGTTACAAGATCACTGATCAAAAGCAAGATCGACAACTCCAAATCCTTCGAGTGGCTTAGCCAAATGCGGTTCTACTTTGACCCAAAGCAGACAGATGTTCTGCAACAGCTCTCCATTCAGATGGCAAATGCAAAATTCAACTATGGTTTTGAGTACCTTGGGGTTCAGGATAAGCTGGTGCAGACTCCTCTCACTGACCGCTGCTACCTGACAATGACACAAGCCCTGGAGGCAAGACTTGGAGGGTCACCGTTTGGTAAGTTTGTGAGACAAGTGTATAAAATTCTTACCTTCTCTAATATATATGAGAATGAGTGGTTTAGGTCACTTAAAGAATCACCAGTGAGGTATCAGCAAAGGCAGGTTTAATATGAATTTGTAAAAGCACAAAAAATTCTATGGCAAGGTTCATTCTATTACTTACAGAATATATAGATAAAGCGCACAAGGAGAAATCTGATTTTAAAAAATCTAAAATTGTTTATGTGGAGACTGGGGACACAGAAGGATAAGCAGGGATAACAGTAAGGGATGCAAAGGGGTAAGAGAGACTACTGTTGGGTCACAAGGCTCCCTTGCCAAACTTAGCTTTAGACTGGATCAAATTTAGGTGTAAAAGATTTAGCAACACTTAATTACCTAACAATACAATAATAGCAGTACTTGAACAATTGATTAATTTAAAACAAAATTATTCAGTAGGATTTTCTATAAGCACAGCAGTAATTTGATGAAAAGTTTAGCTTAATTATAGACCTAAATTGGCAGCACTCATAAAGCACACAGACATGAAGTATGTGCAAAGATATACCTATAAAAAATTCCCCTTGAGTTCAGTGAAATACATCAGATGTCTTTGCATCTCTCCAGAAATGCAGGGTTGGGTGTCAGTGGAGGGGGGAGGTCAGTCCGGGTTCAGTTGTCAGCTTTCAGTGGCAATCCTTCATTGCGTACTGGAGGGATCACAAGCTCCAGGAGGCATCCCACTGGGAGGGAGATGCTGCATGCTGCAGTCCAGGAGATGTCAAAGGATCTCACTTAGGACCACTGTTTACAGAGCTGCAAAGTTACTGTTTCTAGTCAGCAGTAAATTTCCATCCTGGCCACAATCCAAGTTGGTAGTTACTGGAACTTTTCTTGAAAAGTCAAACAAGAGAAATACTATTCTACATGCTCTGTTGTTCAGACAGAAAAAATAAAACAGTAGCTTGTTAGACAGCAGAAGCTGTGAGTGCAGAGAGGGTTTCTGATAAGCTCAAGGGGAGCTAACTGGTGCTGTTAATGTAGGACAAAGCCTAACAAGCATTCCTGAGACTGTAGTGTGACCTGGGATGGGGTTTAGGGGGTGGACTGGGGAAAGGATGTGCAGCCCCACAATACAGTGTTAATGTGGACATGCAGAACACTTATAACTAAAGTAGTCTTTTGGGGGAAGTTGAAATAGTTTAGGTTTTGTTTGAACCCTCTTGAAAAGGCACCTTCACAATCCACATGCTGGCAGATTGCATGAGCCGGCAGTGCTACTCGGATGATAAACTCTAAAGTATGTCCATCCCATTTCAAAAACAGGTCCTGCTGGTACTGGTAAAACAGAATCTGTTAAAGCTCTTGGACATCAGCTTGGCCGCTTTGTGTTGGTTTTCAACTGCGACGAAACATTTGACTTCCAGGTAAGCTGTTTGATTAAAACAATGTAGTCTTTGGTAACAAGCAGTAGGAATCTCTTCAGAACCCTGAAACGGCCAACAGTGTTTATTTTCAAGATAATTATGTGTAAATCCTAACTGAGCTGGTATCTGTGGGTCATGTAGAACCTCTGTAACAAAAAAAAAATGCCTAAAGCAGAAGTGGGATGGAACATTGCTAGAGCCTGGGTTCTGGGTTTTTGAATGGGTAGTCCTGTAACAGCAAGTTGAGGGAAAGGAAGAGGAAGTACAGGAGCAGGGACTTAAGCCTGGCTTTAGGAAAGTATATTAGACTATGTAGTTTGAATTAATAGTACTGGTTTAATGAGGAACAGATGAGAGTGAGATTACTGAAGTAGCTGTACTGTTACCAAATTATTCTTTACAACACAGCTGTGCAGTTTACCTCAGCATGTGAAGAATTCTTCAAAACGAAGAAAATTTATCCAGATATTTGAAGATTAATGATATCTTCAAACTTAGAACCAGATGAGATGTTTCTGTAAACTGAAACACAGCAAATTTTCTTCAGATGAAAACCTTGGTCAAGTGTATAGATAAAAAACAATATAAAAAATGGACAAGGAATCACTAAAGTTTACGGACTCTGATAGGTTGCCCATGTGTGGATTTTTTTCTGTACAGCTGTATTTTGACCAGATCAGGATTCCATTTAGCCAGCATTTGGCTTGCAGGGGTAACTGTAAGAAAATGCCTAAGGGGAAGTATTAATACCACAGATAATGTGATCCTTCCTTGCCCCAGCTCCCTTCCTCCATCTGACAGTTAAGACAATCAGGATGTCCCAGAATAAGTGTGTTACTCTGTTCATGCTCCTTTTCTTCATGTATCATTTCTTCCCTTAAATCCACTTGCACACTTGGTTCTATAACATCTTTACCAAATTGTTCCACTGTGCACAATTACTACGCACTTCATGAAAGGGCAGCTTCTTTTGGTTTTTTTTTAATGATGCTTAAGTTCTTGTAGTAGAAAAGACAGTCAATAATTGATTCCTATTCATCTGAAACCAGTAGATTATAGACCTCCGTCACATTCCCTCATGTTGCCTTCTCCAGAATCTTACCTTAAGGGTTGTTCTTTATGTAGAAAGGTTATCATACTCTGGCCATCCAATTTGCTCTTCGGAAATGTTTTGTAATTCTTGTACCCTGCTTGTGATAAAGGACTAGAACTGCACCTGACATTAATGGTATCAGCAAGCAAAACATTATGCAGTGGACTTAGTTTGCCTGTTTTGGAGCAGTACACTGAGTTCGGTAGGTAGTAATAGGGAGCTATGATCATCTTCTGTAGTTCTGTGAAGCAGTGAAAGCTGAACTTCAGAACCCTTTCATAACTCTTAAAATACTACAAATACAGTAACCTACAAATAAACACAGCTTCTTCCTGCCTTGGATGCACTATATGAAGTGGACTTCTCTGTTCCTTTTGCCGAAGCAACTGAGTGAATTTTCCCCTCTCCATGCAGGCAATGGGACGCATCTTTGTGGGACTTTGCCAAGTGGGTGCGTGGGGCTGCTTTGATGAGTTCAACAGACTGGAGGAGCGAATGCTCTCTGCAGTTTCACAGCAAGTTCAGTGCATCCAGGAAGCCTTGCGAGAGCATTCCAACCCCAACTATGACAAGAGTATGTAATTCTTCTCTAACGTTCTTCATGTTGTTTTCTTGCTCAGCTACATTTCTTGCAAATAATGTAAAGATGAAGCTACTTTATTGCAAAACTTAAATATTTGATGTAACTTTCAGTTCATAGAAATTTATATTGTTTGAATTGCAGTACTGGAGAACCTGCTGTCCATTACTCTAGGAAACTAAAATAGAATAACGTATGACTTCAGTTCTCAGAGTGATGGATCACTGACTCAGGTATAACTAAATGCACTCTCTTTTCAGCTGCAACACCTATTACCTGTGAGCTGCTGAACAAACAAGTCAAAGTGAGCCCTGACATGGCAATCTTCATCACCATGAATCCTGGCTATGCAGGCAGATCTAATCTGCCTGACAATCTGAAGAAGTTGTTCCGTAGCTTGGCAATGACAAAACCAGACCGTCAGTTGATTGCCCAGGTCATGCTGTACTCCCAAGGTTTCCGTACTGCAGAAGTTCTTGCCAATAAGATTGTACCATTCTTCAAGTGAGTAACAAGTTTGTCTCCAGTCAGTAACAATAGAACTTACATTCTTTACAACTCACTAAGCACATTGTGCAGCAGTTATTTTAAGTAATTAAGTAATTTTAAGCAATAGTTTCAAGTAAAAAATTATATTTACCGAGTGTTATGTTGGTTCATACTGAGAAGCAAATTGTATTTTGTCTGTTTTGTTTCTTAGGCTTTGTGATGAACAGCTGTCCTCCCAAAGTCACTATGATTTTGGCCTGAGAGCACTGAAGAGTGTTCTAGTTAGTGCAGGAAATGTGAAGAGGGAGAGGATTCAGAAGATAAAGCGGGAGAAGGAAGAGCGTGGTGAAGTTGTTGATGAGGGAGAAATTGCTGAGAACTTGCCAGAGCAAGAGGTAATGTGTGTGCAAAATTCTTTACTTCTGTAGTAGAGGATGCACACTAAATAACAAAAGTAATCCTTCAGTGTTTACCATTTAGTATTAAGCCATGTGAACAAAATGTTAGCTACCAAAGATAATTTGATTGCTTGAAATCACCAAGTTAAACATGACTTCTCAGTCCCTGAATCATAGTGAAAAATGCATTCACAGGAGGTGGTGCATCCATGACACTTACTGCTACTCAGCATCTTCAGCAATTAATTCCAAAAGCATAATGAAGAGACATAAGAAAGACTTATATAAACTGCAGATCAACAAGAAATCATTTGGTAGTTCCAAAGTTGAAACCAAATCAATAGCTGTTTTGACTAAGACTACCCTGGTCTCATACTTAATCAATAAAATATTTTGTGAAGTATTCCTTGTCAAACACATTTGGTAAAGTGAACTTACAAAAAAAATCTTCAATGAAATGTGACTCTCTCTCTGCAGATCCTGATCCAAAGTGTATGTGAAACTATGGTACCAAAACTGGTTGCAGAAGACATTCCACTGCTGTTCAGTCTCCTTTCTGATGTATTCCCTGGAGTACAGTATCACCGTGGAGAAATGACAGCCTTGAGAGAGGAACTTAAGAAAGTGTGTCAGGAAATGTACCTTACCTATGGTGATGGAGAAGAAGTTGGTGGCATGTGGGTTGAAAAGGTAAAATATAAAACTGAAAATGTGGAGCTGAAATTTATGTATAAGACTAAATTTCCTTTTATATTATGGAGTCGAAAGCTTTTAAATTTTTCTTATCTTAAACAAACAATACCTAAAAGCTTAGATTAACTGCTGAAGTTAATTGGTACGTTATTTCTTGTGTAACAGGTTCTTCAGCTGTATCAGATTACACAGATAAATCATGGTTTGATGATGGTTGGTCCCTCTGGAAGTGGAAAGAGCATGGCCTGGAGAGTACTTCTGAAGGCCCTTGAACGGCTGGAGGGTGTGGAAGGTGTTGCTCACATTATAGATCCAAAAGCCATCAGCAAAGATCACCTCTATGGTACTTTGGATCCAAATACCAGGGAATGGACAGATGGCTTGTTTACACATGTCCTGAGAAAGTAAGTTTTTAATAGCACAAATACAAAATGGCTGGAATATTTGTACCTAGGATAACCTCACCTGACTGAGTTTTAATTCTCTACTTCAATGAATATTTCATTTAATATAGAATCATAGACAATGTGAGAGGTGAACTACAAAAACGTCAGTGGATTATCTTTGATGGTGATGTAGACCCTGAATGGGTTGAGAACTTGAACTCTGTTCTGGATGACAACAAACTTCTGACTCTGCCAAATGGAGAACGTCTCAGCCTCCCACCAAATGTAATGTTACTTTTTTTACATTGTGTTTATGTGCTGTATATAAGCTTGTTGGTTTAATTTAATATATACTAGTGTTGTGCCTCTTTCTCATCACAAGCAAAGCAATACTTAGTTCAGATTACAGTTTGCTGGGGTAAGGGGTTTTTGTGGAAACATTTCATGTTACACTTACTCTGACCCTGTAAGACAAAATGTGAATTATATAAATCTTACAGTAAATGTCAATAATGATGAACTTGCCTTAGGACCATATAATGCTGATGTTGATTATTCAGAGTCTAAATACAAATTTGCATATTTTAAAAGGTCTCTTTTTTCAGGGAAAGGGTTTTTGTACTGTTTTGATCTTGGTTGGTTGTTCTTACTCATAAGTGTTGTTTTAAATTTCTATTTTTCAGGTGCGTATCATGTTTGAAGTACAGGATCTGAAATACGCCACTTTGGCTACTGTGTCAAGGTGTGGTATGGTCTGGTTCAGTGAGGATGTTCTCAGTACAGACATGATATTCAATAACTTCTTGGCCAGACTAAGAAGCATTCCTCTGGATGAAGGTGAGGAGGAAGCTCAGCGCAGGCGAAAGGGCAAAGAAGATGAAGGAGAAGAAGCAGCATCCCCAATGTTGCAGGTATAACTTAGATTGCATTATGGAATAAAGTAGTAAAAATGCTTGTCTCACAGGTACACCATACGTAGAATTTATGACAGCCTGTCATAGAAAATCTGACTTCTTCTTTACATATTTTATTTTTTCTTTTCTTTTTTTAAATATGAAGCATTGCAAACCTTAAACATTTTTTTTTCTGTCTGGTAGTCAAACGAGAAGCAAATGCTTAGAGCAGTGTTTGTCTCCCTCAACAGATTCAGAGAGATGCTGCAACAATAATGCAGCCATATTTCACATCCAACGGCCTGGTAACCAAAGCACTTGAACACGCTTTCAAGCTGGAGCACATTATGGACCTCACCCGCCTGCGCTGCCTTGGCTCTCTGTTCTCCATGTTGCACCAGGCTTGCCGCAACGTGGCCCAGTACAATGCCAACCATCCTGACTTCCCCATGCAGATAGACCAGCTGGAGCGTTACATCCAGGTAAGTGCAGTCTGCTGCTACATGACTTCTGTGTTTGCCTAGATTTGAGTTACTCACTGAGCTTTGTTCCATTACTCTAAAACCAATAGTTGGCTGTTGTTGCTTCTTCCAGAGGTACCTGGTCTATGCGATACTGTGGTCTCTTTCCGGAGACAGTCGTTTGAAAATGAGAGCGGAACTGGGAGAATACATTAGGAGGATCACCACTGTGCCACTGCCAACTGCGCCCAACATACCTATAATTGATTATGAGGTAAACCTTTCTTGTGCTAGAAATGTTGCTGTCTCATTTTCTTAAAAGCATGCTTTAGGTTTTGGAGACAAACCTGGAGAATAAACTTCTAGACTGTCTTAAATTTTACATTTTCACACTCCAACAAACAAGCTGCTTGTTTAAATAAGCACATCAAATTTGATGTCACTTAAAAAAATCAATTTAATTAAGGTTGAACAGGATTCCTGTTCTGAATTCTCTAATCAAGTTTTTGTGCTTCTAGGTGTCCATTACAGGTGAATGGGTGCCATGGCAATCCAAAGTTCCTCAGATTGAAGTTGAAACACACAAAGTTGCAGCTCCTGATGTTGTAGTGCCAACCCTAGATACAGTTCGCCATGAAGCATTGCTGTACACTTGGCTGGCAGAACACAAACCTCTGGTGCTCTGTGGTCCACCAGGTTCTGGAAAGACCATGACCCTCTTCAGTGCTCTCAGAGCTCTGCCTGACATGGAGGTACACGAGAGTTGTGTGCGTGTGTGTGCACATGGGTGTGTGAATTACAGAGTAGTAGCAAGTCTTTAATCTTCTTAAGATTAAAGATAGCATGGAATTTATTTCCTAGCCAGAACTCAGTGATAGCTTTACCTCAGTTGGTCATGTGTATATATAGCAAAAAATAAAAATCATGTTGAGGAGAATACAATTTCATTTCTCAAGTTCCTTAGCCTAAAGCTGCTTTCTTCTCTTGCCACTTCAGTAACAGAGGGACATTCCTGCCTGCGTTGAGTGTTCAGTTAAAAACCTGTGCAAATGTTTAAGAGTAGCTCTCATTCTTCTGTGTATTTAGGTGGAGTGACAGTTACATGAGGCTGTGATGTTCAAAATACAGGGTTAGGCAAGAAGCATTGCTGCATAGTAAATGGAAAAGCTGCAGTGGGAAGCAGAGTATCTAGGCTGTGTATGGCTGTATATATGTGGCAGTATACCTGTAACGTGGATGGTATATGTACTTGCATTGTGAACAGCTGAACATAGCAGGACTCCTGATACACTCTTTCAGTCCTTAGTGTATTTTAATTTTTTTTTCACTATTCTCTTTTTAAGGTGGTTGGACTCAACTTTTCAAGTGCTACCACTCCAGAACTGCTGTTGAAAACTTTTGACCACTACTGTGAATACAGGCGTACCCCTAATGGAGTGGTGCTGGCTCCTGTGCAGTTAGGAAAGTGGCTGGTGCTGTTCTGTGATGAAATCAACTTGCCAGATATGGATAAGTATGGCACACAGAGAGTCATATCCTTCATTAGACAGGTTTGTTTTTCTTCCTAATCTACTGCATCACAGCAGCTACCTATAGGGAAATAAAATGTTCCACTGATTTGATTTTATTTTTGTTTTTGTTCCAGATGGTGGAACATGGAGGATTCTACCGTACATCTGACCAGACATGGGTGAAACTGGAGAGAATTCAGTTTGTTGGTGCATGTAATCCACCTACTGATCCTGGAAGAAAACCTCTGTCACATAGGTAATGTGTCTAGTAAATTCTAGGTAACAATGGTACAGGAATCAAAACTGAAGCATTGATTATGTAATCTGTTCTTAGATTGTTTACACAATTTTTAACAACACTTGTTTAACAACAGCTGTGCTGAAATTGTGTTCCTTGCTTTTGCACTATCTGCTGTTTGGCTCCTAACTTGACAGCCTGGCAGTGGACTCAGTTTTAGACTGTTGAATCACCTGTCTGAAACACTTGAGAATGGGAGCAGTCAAACCAACTACAATAGTTGCTGATTATTTTGAATCAAGCAGTTATTTAATTTTGGTGAAAGATAATGAAGGGAATGCAGATAGTAATTTGACTTCCTGTACTGTGTAATATGCTAATCTTTCAGATTTTTACGACATGTTCCCGTGGTTTATGTGGACTATCCTGGACCAGCTTCACTTACTCAGATATATGGAACATTTAATCGTGCAATGCTGAGGTTGATCCCATCACTTCGCACATATGCAGAACCTCTCACTGCTGCTATGGTAGAATTCTACACAATGTCTCAGGTAACTTGTTAGGTGCAACTCCAAACTACAGTTAGAAGGCTTTCTTCTATGATGAATCATTTAACATGTGTTGTTAGCCTTTCACATGTATAATATATGTACAAGAACTCAACTAATTACTTGAGGTCTGGCAAAAATGACCAAATTATCTTGTCAGAGTAATATCTTGCAATCGCAAGGCCTGTAAAAAAATATGGAGCAATTTCAAGATAAAGTAACTAATTAAGTTTAAATTTTTAGGAGAGATTCACTCAAGACACGCAGCCACACTACATCTACTCACCTCGTGAAATGACTCGGTGGGTGAGAGGTATATTCGAAGCATTAAGACCACTAGAAACCTTACCAGTTGAAGGGCTTATCAGGATTTGGGCCCACGAAGCTTTACGTCTCTTCCAGGACAGGTAAAAAATTCATGAGCTGGGGAAGCAAAGCCATAAAAAGTTGCCTAATGCTTGCCAACTTTCGTTAGAATGTCAAACTGAAGTGTGCTTTATATGTTAAATAGCTGGAATACCAGTGAGAGTATTTCCTTTCACTCCAGCTTGACTCTCTTGGGAGTTGTATCTGTACAAAGCAGAAATATACTCCATAGTGCTGCCATGTGGTGTGATCATGTCCTCCCATTATAGAGGAATGTACTCACTGACTTACTTCTTTATCCAGACTTGTAGAAGATGAGGAGAGACGCTGGACTGATGAGAACATTGACATGGTTGCTCTGAAACACTTCCCCAACATTGACAAAGAAAAGGCAATGAGCAGACCTATCTTGTACAGCAACTGGCTGTCAAAGGCAAGTTAAAATTTAAAAAAAAATAAACCCCAGAATTAAATTGGTTAGATGCAGCTGAGTGATGCAGCTCTTGTGACCGTATTAAAGTGATAATCGGTGCCCATCATGCTGTTAAATTGATCCCCAAGAAATTTTTACTATGATTATCTGAAGTGAACTCTGCCACAAAGTTAGTAGCTGCTGTGCCAGGAATGCTGGTGTAAGAGCTACCATGGAATGTAAAGGCAGTATAAAATGCTGTTTCTCAAGAATAGTGTGACTCTATCACGTGACAGTTATTCCTTATGGAATCTCTTGGATAAGGCAGTGACCCTTGAGCAATACTGGTGTTACACATTTTCTGGTGACCTGTTTCTTATAATCTGAATTGATCCATCTGAGCAACCTGTACAAATCCTGGTGAGTTTAGGCAAAAGTCCACCTAGCTTGCTACCCATCTCTGGCCAATAGTAAAAAAGGAAAAGTTGTTTAAAATAAATTGGAGAAGGAAGTAAGTCTGTAGTGCTACTTCCCAGTCTCTGGTAACTGGCAGCATGGGCTCAGCCTATGGTAAGTTCAGTAGATACAGTGTTTAAACCCCATGCTGCTACCTGTGGCACTCTAGGCAGTGGACATGTTCCTGTGCAAGTTAAATGAGTACAACGTTCTTAAGCTTTTGTAGAGGATTGCTACTTTAAGTATTCTAGTAGTTCTGCTTTTGGGTACTCATAAATTTACCCCTAAACAAATTCCCGTAATCTCACCTTCCATACTGTATTGACTGGTTCTTTTAGGATTATATTCCAGTGGATCAGGAAGAATTGAGAGATTATGTGAAGGCTAGGCTTAAGGTCTTTTATGAAGAAGAACTTGATGTACCACTTGTCCTGTTCAATGAAGTCTTGGATCATGTGTTAAGAATTGACCGGTAAGTTTATATAATTGGTGCTGCTCATATAAACAGTATTTAGAGTTACTCTAAACCAGAGTAGCTTCAGTCCAGAGTAATGGAGCATGGTCTCGTTGTCTATAGAAAATAAACTGCCAGCCTCCAGATAGCAGGATACTATCTGGAAAGGTGTGCCAGTTTTGGTAGTAACTTGAAGCTTAGGTGTTCTAGGGAAAGCTTCAGTAAGTTGCTAACACTTATCAATCACACTTGGTTGTGTTCTTTTTCAGAATCTTCCGTCAGCCACAGGGCCACTTGCTGCTAATTGGAGTCAGTGGAGCAGGGAAAACAACCCTGTCAAGATTTGTTGCCTGGATGAATGGTTTGAGTGTCTACCAAATCAAGGTTGGTGTGCTAAGTTTAACTTCTAAACACCTGTGAGTCAATACTCCCCCTTGTATATTGACCCCTAAAATCCCATTAAAAGATAAACCAAAATGTTAATGACCAAAGTGTTAACACTTACCAGGTTCACAGAAAATACACAGGTGAAGATTTTGATGAAGACCTTAGGACAGTATTGAGACGCTCTGGCTGTAAAAATGAAAAAATAGCTTTTATTATGGATGAGTCAAACGTCTTGGATTCTGGATTCTTGGAGCGAATGAACACTCTCCTAGCCAATGGAGAGGTAAGAAGATTTTAAGTAAGTATTTTTTGCACCTTTTTGCAACCATAAACTACAACAAAATTGTCTTTTGAATTAGGTTCCTGGTCTCTTTGAAGGAGATGAATATGCTACCCTCATGACTCAGTGTAAAGAAGGAGCACAGAAAGAAGGTTTAATGTTAGATTCACATGAAGAACTCTACAAATGGTTCACCAGCCAAGTTATTCGCAATCTCCATGTAGTGTTCACTATGAATCCATCTTCTGAGGGCCTGAAGGACAGGGCAGCTACCTCTCCTGCACTCTTCAACAGGTAATTGCTACATACTCCAACACATTTTACAGGTACCATTAAAAAACTACTTTTGGGGAAGTCTTCACAAATGCTTTGTATTTCAGATGTGTCTTGAACTGGTTTGGAGACTGGTCAACTGAGGCACTGTACCAAGTTGGCAAAGAGTTCACAAGCAAAATGGATCTTGAGAAACCAAATTACATTGTGCCTGATTACATGCCAGTTGTGTATGATAAACTGCCACAGCCACCATCGCATAGGGAGGCTATTGTTAATAGCTGTGTGTTTGTCCATCAGACTCTTCACCAGGTATGTTATTACACTGCTTAACTTACACTTACCTCTACGCCATGGCATCATTCACCAGTTTCCTAAAAACTATAATCCTTGGCATCCAAATAAATTCTAAAACAGTGCATACTCTACAACACTTTGTTCCCTAAAGGCTAATGCTCGGCTGGCAAAACGAGGAGGCAGAACCATGGCAATCACACCACGCCACTATTTGGACTTCATCAACCATTATGCCAACTTGTTCAATGAGAAGCGAAGTGAACTGGAGGAACAGCAAATGCATTTGAATGTTGGTCTTAGAAAAATCAAGGAAACAGTTGATCAGGTATGTATCTTTAAAACTTTGACCTTTACAAAGCTGGAGTGAGTAAATAGATCTCAATGCTCAATATGAATTCTCTCTTCCATCTTACAATCAATCTTAGGTGGAGGAATTGCGGCGTGACCTCAGAATAAAGAGTCAGGAGCTGGAAGTGAAAAATGCAGCAGCCAATGACAAGTTGAAAAAGATGGTGAAAGATCAACAGGAAGCTGAGAAGAAAAAGGTAAAAATTTTTGTTAAATCTCTGTGCATAGTAATTATTTTATTTACAAAACAGAGCCTACAGAGCAAGTACTGGAAGAATTTCAGCTTCTAAAAAGCAGTATTTTATCTGTGAAATTTCCCTATAGGTTATGAGCCAGGAGATTCAGGAACAGCTGCACAAGCAGCAGGAGGTCATTGCAGACAAGCAGATGAGTGTGAAAGAAGATCTTGACAAGGTGGAGCCTGCTGTCATTGAAGCTCAGAATGGTATGTTAGCACCTCAAGAGATCATACTATGGTCTTGGATCTAAAATTGATCTGTGGGAACGTGTTTTCTTGTGATCCGAGTTGGTCCTGTCTAATAAAAGAGTAGGCTTTTAGCATGGGGCTGAACAGAGTTGAAGAAATTCCTTTTGTATTCACAGTCTTTGAGCTGTGGCTGTGATTTTTGTGTGGGTTTTTTTTTTTTTCTGTGTATAATAGTACCAATCTGATTCTTGATGCTCCTTCTATGGCTTGTGGCTTAGTTTCTGGCAGACCAGCTGTAGAAAGACCAGTGATGCCTTGCTGCTGAGCAGACAGCATACAGTCAAGCTGTCCATTCATTAAACTGGGTAGACAAATCACTGGTTTGAGTGAATCATTTTTAGGCAGCAGAATAAGTTGCCTGTGCCCATTTGGCAAGTTGACATTCATGGAAGCGTGTGTTGTAATATAGTAATTATTCAGTAGTATCTGCTTCTCTAATAACCTCATATTCCTTTTCAGAATTTTGAAGCATTTATGCAAATCTAGGGTATTTTGCTGGACTTTGCTAACTGTTTGTTTTCTTCCCAATTAACACTTTCTGTCTTTCTGGCACTGGTCAGCTGTGAAGTCAATAAAGAAGCAGCACCTGGTAGAGGTCCGTTCCATGGCTAATCCACCTGCAGCAGTGAAGTTGGCACTGGAGTCCATCTGCCTGCTGTTAGGTGAAAGCACCACTGACTGGAAGCAAATACGTTCCATCATCATGAGAGAGAACTTCATTCCAACCATTGTTAACTTCTCTGCTGAGGAAATCAGGTGAAGTGCAACTGTGAAATATTTATGTGAATAAACCATTTACAAAGAACAGAGGGTTTTAAGTGGACTTCCCTCTGTGTAATTGCTTTGGTAGCACTTCACTTCTTTTGACACCAGCTTACTGCACATGGTGAACATGTAGATGCTACAGGAAATAGACTTCTGAAGCCAAGGTGTATCATGACAGCTGGGAAAAAGCAGCTGCTTGTTGTGTGACTTAATGGCATGGTTGCATAGCAGTATGTTGGTATCCAAAGCCACATTGTCAGTTGAAAGTGGTTTTGCAGCAATAACAGACCAGGCTGCTGAGGGCTTTATTTAGCTTAGAAGGTCAGCCTCCTAGACGTCTCTAAATGTGAGCAGAAGGTCAGACCAGAGACATCTGAATTCCCTCCAA
This sequence comes from Pseudopodoces humilis, assembly GCF_049639895.1. Classification (NCBI taxonomy): domain Eukaryota; kingdom Metazoa; phylum Chordata; class Aves; order Passeriformes; family Paridae; genus Pseudopodoces; species Pseudopodoces humilis. The sequence goes on from NC_142206.1 coordinate 52,364,947, forward strand.
CTCCAGTTTTTTTAGAGCAGAGTTGAGCAGTTTGTGAATGCCTAGTCTTAAAATATTGATAATTTTTTTTTATCTCCTGTAAGCTGTAATTTCTGAAACAACACATTGAACTTCCTAACTACTACTCAGCAAAACTGACAGGAAATGTTTCTTGTCAGCTGTGGAAAGCAGGCTAGATAAAGGGATACTGAGCACCTGTGTGCTGACATATAGTGTACTCATGCTCTCTGTAAAAATTTTTCCCTTGCAGTGATGCCATCCGGGAGAAGATGAAGAAAAACTATCTGTCAAATCCAAGTTACAACTATGAAATTGTAAACAGAGCATCACTGGCCTGTGGACCCATGGTGAAATGGGCAATTGCACAGGTAAAGTCAGCTTGAGGAGGCAAAGACGAGGTGAAAAGAGTGAGCCAGAAGGCACATAGCAATGTCTAAAGGCTCTGAATTTGCCTTTATTCAGCTAAGTATTGCAAGCGGTTTTGCTTCAAAGAAATGTGGTAAATGCTTTAGATGAATGCTTATGGGATACATAATGCCATGCCACAGAATTATTGGCCAGTTGTGATACAGCCTCTGCACTGAAAAACTTTAGGTTTACAGTGAACACTGGTGGATACTTTCTGTATGTGATGTCATTCTACAGGACAAGACAGTTCTCCACTGGAGAATGCAATGCAGTCCTCTTAATGAGACTGCATTTGTCTTGCCTCAGAGAAGGACATAATCAAGGCAGACTTTTAAGTTTCCTAAAGGAATAGGCTTTGGGAATCTTGCCCCCAGAGTGAGATACCCAAGAATTATTTTACTTGCTTGTTGGTGTTCCAATACAGCAAAATTCTTGGCTTGTTAAAACTGTGCCTGCTTAGAGTGGCATGATCTGGAGAGACTGTATTTGATTCTTGCAAACAGGCCCGGTCCTAAATGTTCTGTGGCTTAGCTTTACTCATTTCACTGGTAAGAAGGGCAGATTAGCACAGTACTGGCATGGACACCACATTGAATATTTATGTTAACAATGCTGTGCACTTCTTAATGTGAACCTTCTGATTTACTTTGTGTAAATCTACAGAGCAGTACAAGGATATTGCAAAAAGCAATTACTTACGTTTCTGTGCTTAGTTTAAACTAGAGCCCTAGGGACTGATAAACAATACTAAGTTTCTCTTAAGTAGTTATTAATTCTTACACAGGTCAGAAGTACATAAATTTGAAAAGATGCAGTTGATAGTATATACACCATGCTGTGGTTCCTGTTAACGTGGCATTTTAGAAAGTGTAAAGGTTCTATTTATCATTTGCAGCTGAACTATGCTGATATGTTGAAAAGAGTGGAACCTCTACGCAATGAACTGCAGAAGCTGGAAGATGATGCCAAAGACAACCAACAGAAAGCAAATGAGGTGGAGCAAATGATTCGTGATCTTGAGGCCAGTATCGCTCGTTACAAAGAAGAATATGCAGTACTGATTTCGGAGGCTCAAGCTATTAAGGCAGACTTGGCTGCTGTAGAAGCAAAAGTAAGACTTCATATACCAATAATTTTTCATTCTTTAATCTTTGACAATCCAAAATTGAATCATTCTTTGAATTTGAGAGCGGACTTGGTTGCTTCTCCTGTGTGGTGCATTTGAACTGTTTCATCTCTGGGTGTCACGAGGCTTCTCAAGAAACCTGTCTGGAGTTAAATACCTACTCATGTTGCTACTTGATTAACAAGACAGTTCTCATAAGGTTTAAAATACCTAGAAAGCCTTTGAAAACAGGTATGGATGTAATAGGATTGTAATGTCTTTAACTGGACTTCAAGGAGGAAAGTGTGGATTTCTCTTTGAACTTGATCTCATCATTAGTATGTTGCTACTGTACTAGTACTTAGCACTTTTAAGTTCCTCAAGGTTACAGTTGGAATCAACTTAATAAATTAGCACTGAAGAAGCCCAAATTTAATCTCATTCTGAGCTTTTAAATTTAACTTGGGCCTTGAGTTTGAATTTAAATGTTCTGAGAGACTGGCAATAAAAGAAAATTTTATAATCTTAAGAATCTACTTCACCACTTATTTCTAGGTAAACCGTAGCACTGCTCTTCTGAAGAGTCTTTCTGCTGAACGTGAAAGATGGGAGAAGACAAGTGAAACTTTCAAAAACCAGATGTCCACTATTGCAGGAGACTGTTTACTGTCAGGAGCTTTTATTGCCTATGCTGGCTACTTTGATCAGCAGATGCGTCAGAATCTGTTCACTACGTGGTCTCACCATTTGCAGCAAGCAAATATCCAGGTAAAGATACAGTCATAAGTTAACCATAAATTGATTTACTACAGGAGTTAAGCTTTAGTTTTCCTAATGGAGCTGTTTGAAAGCTGTTGCAGCTTTGTAGAGCTGCATTTACTTAAAATGTCTTCACCAGCTGTTTGGAGAATGTCAAGTTAAATACTAACTGTGTTTGCTTCCTGCAGTTCCGCACAGACATTGCAAGGACCGAGTACCTTTCCAACGCCGATGAGCGGCTGCGCTGGCAAGCAAGTTCTCTGCCTGCAGATGACCTGTGCACTGAGAATGCCATCATGCTCAAGCGCTTTAACAGGTACTGCATTCTAAGATGTGAAGTTCTTAAGCAACATTCTCACAGCAATTTGCACCTATTGAATCACAGTAGCTCCTTCAAAGCACTGTTTCACTGGGATGTGAATGTCTAATTTTCCTAAAAGCTTCTAAACCATGTGTAAACGTAAAAACTCTCATTCATCTTTGCTTACCTTTTTTGTTATGCTTAGCTGTTAAAATAAGTTAACTATTTTGTTATTTGAGGTATTTTGTTGCCCAAATACAAACTTACCTTTTAAAACTGAAGCGAGTCATTGAACCTGCCTCAACATAGTGAAGGAATAAGCAAGGTTTTAGAGTTGAGACTAATAATGCAGTGTAAATTCATAAAACTGCTTAGACACTGTCTCAAACCTAAATAATGGAAATGTTTTATTATTAACTTAAGGTATCCATTGATCATTGATCCTTCTGGGCAAGCTACAGAATTTATCATGAATGAATATAAAGACCGTAAGATAACTCGTACAAGCTTCTTGGATGATGCTTTCAGGAAGAACTTGGAAAGTGCCTTGAGATTTGGTAACCCACTTCTAGTTCAGGTTAGTGGCATGATTGTGTATTAGAAAGCTATTTAAATTCTTGTATTCGGTCCTATGTATTAGAAAAGTTTGCAATTTTTCTCTTAGTAACATGCAAGCAACTTTATTTTCAATTTACAATTTAACAAGTAAACTAGTGATACATGTGGTGTTAGTCCTGAGAAGAACTAGTGAGCTACAAAATCAAAAGAAGGTATTTCCTTTTCTACCATTTCAAGATCAAATTCTTTTATTTTGAAATGATCTTTCCATACGATAAAATGACTTACAACCTGTTGATCTGTTCATTTTCACGTGCTTTCTCTAGTCATAGATAATGGCAACTAATGTGGTTAGTTATCTAGAATTAAATCTACTCTGAGTATCAGGGAGAAATTTCAATAATATGAAGAAATAGGCAACTATAGGAATAATTGACTTTCACTTGAAATGGGTATGTTTTTCATTTCTTAGTATGGAAATGGAAAAGATCAGTAGCTGTTGCTTGTGCTCTTTAGAATAAGGCTTACATGCAGTAGAGTTAACAAAATTACAGCCACTGATAATACTTCTCTTCTATACCTGTGTAGCTCAACTAGACATCTAAAGTGCAGATACCTTCTGAATGTGATCCCTATTACAAACCGTCAATTGTTTGCTTATCAGAATTTTAAGCCCCTGTTGGATTGTGAGTTTTAGCTTGAGATGTTTGCAAACAACAGTCTTTAACACTTCCTTCTAGGATGTGGAGAGCTACGATCCAGTTCTGAATCCTGTTCTGAATCGTGAAGTCCGAAGAACTGGAGGCAGAGTTCTGATTACTCTAGGAGACCAGGATATTGATTTATCACCATCCTTTGTTATTTTCCTTTCCACCAGAGATCCAACAGTAAGTAAAATCAAAAGCTGTCCTATTTGTAGAATTGGCATGTGAAGAGAGCTGAGAAAATTTTTTCATGTTTCCTGTGACAGGTTGAATTCCCACCAGACCTCTGCTCTCGTGTTACATTTGTGAACTTCACAGTAACTCGCAGCAGCTTGCAGAGCCAGTGTCTGAATGAAGTCCTGAAAGCTGAAAGACCAGATGTTGATGAAAAACGCTCTGACCTCCTCAAGCTTCAGGGTATGTTTACCAAAATTAACTTCCTCCTGTTCTAAAAGAATACAGTGGGTTTGCTCTAGAATGGTGAAATGTCTTCGTACTCTTTGCAGGATGCCCAATGGCAAAGTACATACAATTCACATAATTCTTTAACATATCTGTGCAATGTAACTTTTTTTCTTCTATTTCAGGTGAATTTCAGCTGCGCTTACGTCAGTTGGAAAAATCCCTACTACAAGCACTTAATGAAGTGAAGGGACGCATCCTGGATGATGACACCATCATTACTACGCTTGAGAACCTGAAGAAGGAAGCAGCAGAGGTCACCAGAAAAGTAGAAGAGACTGATATAGTCATGCAGGAAGTGGAGACTGTTTCCCAGCAGTACTTGCCTCTTTCTACAGCTTGCAGCAGTATCTACTTTACTATGGAATCACTGAAACAGGTAGGTTGAGTTCTTCTATCCGGTGCTTTGAGTGTTTAATGGTTAAGGCTAAATAGGCACTGCCCAATATTGCAGTTTGGTAGGCATACTGTCTTGGTTATCAAACAGCAGGATTGTGGAGAGAAAAAATAAACTCTCTTCTCTTTCAGATACATTTCCTGTACCAATACTCCCTCCAGTTTTTCTTGGACATCTATCACAATGTCTTGTATGAGAACCCAAATCTGAAGGGAATTACAGACCATACTCATCGTCTCTCAATCATCACAAAGGATCTCTTTCAGGTTGAGTTTTTTAATTAATAAATGTAATTCTTTAATGATTCTTGAAGGGTCAGAGTTCAAAGCTTCTTACACTACTACTCTGTTTTGTTCCTAGGTGGCCTTCAATCGAGTGGCACGTGGCATGCTGCACCAGGATCACATAACATTTGCCATGTTATTGGCCCGGATCAAGCTGAAAGGCACTATTGGGTAAATGCTTGTTTTCTTGCTTCACTTCAGTTGAAAAAGGGAGGGCTGTCTTGAAGGCATCTAGCTAAAGTCTTCTTTTCCCTTAACATTAGGGAACCTGCATATGATGCAGAATTCCAGCACTTCTTGAGAGGGAAGGAGATTGTACTGAACACTGCATCTCTCCCCAAAATCAATGGTTTGACTGTAGAGCAAACAGAAGCAATGATGAGGTTGAGCTGCCTTCCTGCATTTAAGGACCTTGTTTCAAAAGTTCAAGCTGATGAAGTAAGTGTTGGCTAGGGTCTGTCTCTCCACTGAACTAGCTTGTTAAGCTTTTCAGGTGTCTGCTTGAAAAGCTTCATGCTTACGAGTTACCTTATGCTGTGGAAAGGGAAGTACTAAAGATTAACTAGTTGTAGTTGTGGAAATGAATGTTCATAATTCCTTTGTAAGAACCTTACTTTCCTAGCTGTGAAACTTGTAAAGACCAGCACGGTTCATCACTCAGGAACAGTTTCACTGTTCATCTGGCTTTGTGGTTGACCACCTTTGGTTCCCATGGTAGCAGAAACTGGCGCTGCATATCTTTTGCTGTGTCACTATTGTGATAATTGTGCAACAGAGGGGAGCAGCCCCAGCCATACCTAACTTCATTGTGGTGGGCTCTTGGACATGCCTATGTGGAATGGATTTGGATAGTACTCCACTGCTGAATACTGTATCTTCTCATGGCAGAAATGTTCAAAGAGTAATACATCTTTGTCTTGACTGTGAAACTGTATACCACAAATTATGTCCATATCTTAAATAGTACCTGTTTGGTTTGCCCTGCCTAATTTTTATATTAGAAGTTGAATTCTCTTTACTACATCTAGTTTTTCTCAAACTGTTCAGCCTGGGGTAGAATAACATACAGCTTGGCCTGGGATTTGATAGAGATTGTAGAATCAGGGGTGCTGGAGGCTATCAGTGAAATGATTTGGCACATTTAAAGACAGGATAACAGACAAAGTGTAATTTGAGTTTTACATGTCCTTGCTATACATTTCTGATATCTTGAAACTCAGCTTAAGATTTTTTACATATTTTTTTTTTAATACAGCAATTCTGTATCTGGCTGGATAGCAGTTCCCCAGAACAGACTGTACCATACCTTTGGACTGAAGAAAAACCTGCAAGTAAGTGAAGGTGCACTGTTGTCCGTACCAGTCCTACTGTACTGATCTAAGCAGTCGCTATGATTTTAAAAGAAATACTAAAATAGAATTTAATGGTTGAGAAAATTATTAAGTTGGGATTGTATAAGAACCTCAAGTTGAGTCGGTTTGGTTCTGGCTTGTTTGGGGGATTTTTGGGAGGTTGGTTTGTTTTCACTGGGTTTTTTAAAACCCAACTGTTCTAAGCAGGAGTTACTACACTTGGTTTGCTGCACCTTAACCTGTGACCTGGTCTTCCACTGAGGATGAAATGTAATTCTACAGTCTCATTAGATTGCATAATAGTTTGGATTAACCTTAGTCATTGCCAGTCTGGAGATAGTCAATACTCTAAAAAGCTCCAAGACAGATTTTCTGAGAACAGAGCTGATCAAATTGAGTGTTTAGACCTGCCATTGTACCTGAGCATGAAGCCTTACCTCTTGCTACATTAGTTGCAGAGCTAACTTCTTAAGAGTGAGAACTTGAGGGTAACTGTTGCCTTTCAGTTCCTCTCCCCATCTAAAGGTAACTTTAGGAAGTGTTTCCTGTCTTTGATCATTCTGATCTCATTCCTGTAACTTCCTAAATTAAGGCTTCTAAGCGTGTATTTACTAGCTGCTTATTAAAGCTGCTGGACAATTAACTGAAGCAGCTCTAGGTCATCTACCCTATCCATGTAGGGTACAAGTGTATTTGCATTCAAAATCTAGCAGAAGAGCAGATTATTTTGTGAGTGAGAAGATGCGAAAAGATCTATTGTCCCTGGAAATTAAAATCACTCATGTCAATAATTCTAGCCTGTAGATCTTGTAAATCAGCTGAAGCTGCTAAGTTTTTTTCAGTTGTCAAATAGAAAACAGAACATAAGCATTTCATTAAAAAGTTGCATCACGTCTTCCAAAGGGATAATTAACTTTCTAGATATGTAGTCTTCAGAACAACATGGGGAGAAATTGGAGAAGTGAAGAGAGGAGGGTGTCAGGAATGGTTTTCTTGCCTGTCCATCTAATCCTGTCTCCTCTTTGCAGCTCCCATTGGACAGGCCATTCATCGCTTGCTTCTGATCCAGGCCTTCCGTCCGGATCGTTTGTTGGCCATGGCACATACCTTTGTTTCAACAAATCTTGGAGAATCTTTCATGTCCATTATGGAGCAGCCTTTAGATCTGACACACATTGTGGATACAGAGGTAAACTACTTACTTTTGAAATGCTTAGTGCTACCTTGCATGAGTTCCACAGTGAGTTAAGCTATCCAATGAATATATCTTCCACTTACCCTTCTCTGGTATGAGAAGTGAATTGGTTTTGGTTTTTTTTTTTAACTAAAACTAAGAGTAACATAATGGTTTTAGTTGTACAGAGGGAAGAAACACTGAGCTTACTGCATTGTCGTATTTATCTAGTGATTGATTCATATCCTTTTCAACTTCTTGGAGTACAGGTGAAACCAAATACCCCTGTGCTGATGTGTTCAGTGCCTGGTTATGATGCCAGTGGTCATGTTGAAGACCTTGCAGCTGAGCAGAATACACAGATTACTTCTATTGCTATAGGTAAGAGCATATCTTATTTCAACATCTAAGCATGAATGAAATCGTTAGCAGTGAGAGGTTTAGCAACCTTTCTGTCTTTTAGGTTCTGCTGAAGGATTTAACCAAGCAGATAAAGCAATAAACACAGCAGTGAAATCTGGAAGGTAAGTTCTGTATCATTTTCAGTAGAATACTGCATAGTAGAAAGGTAAAAGGGGAAGTTATCTATTGGTTAAAGAGATAAAACTGAGTAAAACAAAAAAGTAGGCCTATCTTTTTAATTTAAGTTTGTAACAGCAAGCACATGTTTAAACATCTTCTGTTTAAGTATTTTAAGGAAAAGTAGGCTGTACCTGCAAAACAAGAAAGTTAACCTATTTGCAATACAAAGTAACTGATTCTATGTAGAAGTCAAGTTTAAAAGAGGGAGGGAAATTTGTAGCAGTGATCCATTCTGTTACTCTTTGTGATGATCACAGCCAGGATCTGTAAGTTGTTCACTAAAAAGCGCTTGTTCTGTTTCAAAAATTCACAGATGGGTAATGCTGAAGAATGTTCACCTGGCTCCTGGCTGGCTCATGCAACTAGAAAAGAAACTACATTCTCTGCAACCCCATGCTTGCTTCAGACTCTTCCTTACCATGGAGATTAATCCAAAGGTAACACTGATTTCAAATTTGATTATCTGGCAGAGTAACTGGCTTGCAGAGCTAAGAGTGCTCCCCAGGGAATGTTCTCTCACAGCTGCCTTTCTGCAGTAAAGAAGAAGGAAAATACACACCTGTCAGGGCATTTATTAACCTTGCTTTCTGATAACTGGATTGTAGCTGTAAACCTCATACTGTTCTTTTTGCTGATTCCCCTAACCTCCAAAAGAAGGGCAATACTTCATGTGCTCACTGTAAGGTTTTGTAGCTAATGCAAACTGTGCTGGGATTTAATTTAGTGAAGGCTGATTTAATTTAGTGAAGGCTAAAGCAGCTGGATTTGAGCTTATTGATCTTCTCTAGGTGCCAGTGAATTTGTTACGTGCTGGCCGAATCTTCGTGTTTGAGCCTCCTCCTGGTGTAAAAGCAAACATGCTGAGGACCTTCAGTAGCATTCCAGTTTCTAGGATGTGCAAGGTGAGGCTGTGGTTTGTCTTGATGAAAGTAAATGGAAGAACATGTTTGTTGAAATCTTACCTTAGATGATAAAACCTCAGATACTAAAATGTACCTGAAGTGTTTTTTCTCTCCTCACCCAAGCAAAGTAGTAGTACCTTTTTCTGTTGGTAGAATATATTCAGTTTCAGTAGCAATCTAGCATTAAATCTGATACTTCCTAGTCTTTTAGAAGGCTTTGGTTTTATCAGTTCACTTGAGTAACAGTTGTTTGGTTTTCTGTTGTCTTTGTCCCCACTTCTAGTCTCCAAATGAGCGTGCTCGTTTATATTTCCTCCTTGCCTGGTTCCATGCCATTATCCAAGAGCGCCTGCGCTATGCTCCACTGGGTTGGTCCAAGAAGTATGAGTTTGGAGAATCTGACCTGAGATCTGCCTGTGACACAGTGGATACCTGGCTGGATGATACAGCAAAGGCAAGTAGTGTTGTGTACTTAGGCACAGGTAACAGATTACTTTGGATCTTCACTAAAACAATCTGTCCTGGAAAAATTAAGGAAGTTAAAAGAGTAGGCACAAAAAACCTATTGGCAATTCAACAATTGTTTCCTGCTAATTACAGGGTCGCCAGAACATTTCCCCTGATAAGATCCCCTGGTCTGCACTGAAGACCCTGATGGCCCAGTCTATCTATGGAGGTCGTATCGATAATGAATTTGATCAACGTTTGTTAAACACTTTCTTGGAACGTCTGTTCACTACCTTAAGTTTTGACAGTGAATTCAAACTGGCTTGCAAGGTTGATGGACACAAAGATATTCAGATGCCAGATGGAATCAGGTATCATTTTTACCTTATCCTGACCTCTTACATACAACCTTTTTTTAATTAGAAAACAGCACACAAAAACAACAAATCAAGCACATAGCCTGTATTTCTGTGCTGTGTAAACATCTGTCTCAGGCAAATCGTTACCTTGGCATTCTAGCAGAGGAAACCCTTTAATGAATATTAAAACTCTGCCTTGCAGGCGTGAAGAGTTTGTCCAGTGGGTTGAGATGCTCCCAGATACACAAACACCATCATGGCTGGGACTGCCAAATAATGCAGAGAAAGTTCTTCTCACCACACAAGGTAAATGCAGAACTTTAGCAAGGTCATCCATAGACTATCAGGCCACCATTTAACTAAAAAGCAGAAGGGAAATACAAATTTCGCTGAAGAGTTGATAGCTTTCTCCTTCTCCCTCAACATAATTGGTTTTTGAGTAATGCAAAAACTGACCAGGAGCTTGTGAATCAAAAAAGCCAGTTACATTTAGTCTTCCAGATGGCAAGCTCCTATCATGGTTCTGGAAAGCCTTATTGTAAGCTTCTGGAGCCACCTACAGCTGTGCAGTTCTGAATCTTAGGTCTAGATTAAATAATGGAATAATGGAAAGTCCTGGTTCTTGCATGTAGTGGGATGTTTTAATCTTGATGCTGCTGCTTCTCTAACAGCAAATCTTCTGTTTTAGGCATAGATATGATCAGTAAAATGCTGAAAATGCAGATGCTGGAAGATGAGGATGATCTGGCTTATGCAGAAACTGAGAAGAAGACAAGAACTGATTCTACATCAGATGGACGTCCAGCCTGGATGAGAACACTGCATACCACAGCCTCGAACTGGCTTCACCTTATCCCACAAACTCTAAACCATCTGAAGCGGACCGTGGAAAACATTAAAGTAAGAGCTGTGTTTTATTTAACATGGGCATGGGAAAAACACAAGTTCAGGTGCATTGCGATTTGCAAGCACCAATTACACTGCTGAGGGGTCAATGGAACCTGTATTGATGCTGGTTTTGAGTGCCACAGCCATGTAATGACCTGCTGGGTTTCTTGAAATGCTCCTAAAACCTGGTTTATGTTTTTTTGGATAGTATTTGAAGAAATGCAATACCAAACAATCTAGCCAGGCAGTCTGCATTAATTGTTCAACTGCGACTTATATTTTCTTGCTTCTCTCAGGGAGAGGAGATTGTTGGCTGTAAAACAATTTCTGCAATCACTTTCTGCACCACAGGCTGCATCCTCATGTTCAGTGCTTGTAGTCATAGTGTCACTGCTCCATCCCCAGAATTTGGGGGTTGTTTATCATAGCAGTTTTCCAGCAAGAACTTTGATATGTAGCTTACTTTGAATGTTGTTGCCATCAGGATCCTTTGTTCCGGTTCTTTGAGAGAGAGGTGAAAATGGGAGCTAAGCTGCTCCAGGATGTTCGTCAGGACCTGGCAGACGTGGTTCAAGTGTGTGAAGGGAAAAAGAAACAAACCAACTATTTGCGTACACTGATAAATGAGCTGGTGAAAGGTATGGGAATTCAAATTAGCATCTTCCAGGGCTCTCTTTGCTTCTTGCACTCTGTAAGAGGCTGCTGTGGTCAGCAGCTTAGGAAAAAAAACAAAAATGGTAGAAAAATGTGGATAGACTTTGCCATTTGACACAAGTAATACTTAAAGCTGAGCATAAAATTCCCATTGGCTTGGTATGAGATATCAAGTTGAGGTTGATAATAGCCTAATAATTAGGGTATAATAATAATAATATAATAGTTCGTTTGATAGTAATATTATGAGGCTTTTTGTACAATTTATATTAGCAGCTTAATTTCTAGGCTGAAATCTTATTCAGACTCAGAGAGAAATTCTCACAATTTCTCACTTATGACAGAACAAAGTTAATTATTCCGCCAAATGAGTAACATTGGTCCTGTAAAATCTAGAAAATATTCAAGTTCTCTGAAGTTATATTTAAAGATTGTACATACATGTGGAATTTTCACAGACATGCATGTTGTAATATATGGTGATTTGAACAAAAGCATTTTCTGAAACGCAGATACTTGACATCTTCAGTTTTTTCTAAAGAACTCAGATCTTCATGCAGAGTTGAAGATTAGGTCTTGCAGTAAATAGCTGTGTGTACCTGCAGCTGCTTTTGAAGGGTGTCTGTAACTGGGTGGTGTTTTAAATACCAAGTAGAGCTGGAGGCCATCTGCTCTGTAATCTTCCAACGTGCTTTCACTTACTGAAGGGCTTTTTAAAATAGAGGTTGATATTCTAGTTCAAGTGTTCAAAGTTTCAATATAGTGTGTTATTTCAACCTGCGTATGAACAAAACTTAATTCTAATCACATCTTTGTAGGTATTTTGCCTCGTAGCTGGTCTCATTACACAGTGCCAGCTGGTATGACTGTTATCCAGTGGGTGTCTGACTTCAGTGAGCGCATTAAACAGCTCCAGAATATTTCCCAGGCAGCTGCATCTGGTGGAGCAAAAGAACTGAAGGTACCTTGTGCTGACTTCTCGGGGTTATTGGTGTAGCTGTGTAACTGCTTCCTGGAGTCTTCACATCAGGACTTCTAAATAGCTCCTCAGTCAATGAACTTGGGTCAATGTTCTCTGAAATGTCTGTAAGTAATGCTGAGCATCTCCTGATCACAGCGTGATGAGGCTTAGCGGGCTAACTGCGCAGAGATCAGAGGGAGCATTAGTGTTGTGGAATAACAGGAGACAAAGCCTTAGAGGAAAAAGCATCCTAGCAGTTACGCTGTGTTCCAGTAGTAGCAGGAATATCTTAGTGTAAACAGATTGCTGAAGTATTTATAATAGTCATTAATTAATACTGCAGCTGAAATACTTTTTTTTCCCTGTATTTTCCCCCCTTAAACAGAACATCCATGTGTGCCTGGGTGGTCTGTTTGTACCAGAGGCATATATTACTGCTACAAGACAATATGTTGCCCAAGCAAACAGTTGGTCCCTTGAAGAGCTCTGTCTTGAGGTCAATGTTACAACTACCCAGAATGCAGTCCTGGATGCCTGCAGCTTTGGAGTCACAGGTAAACCTAGCTGAAAGGAGGGACCTTGCTCTGAAATGTTCTCAGAAGCTTCTGGTATTAAATGGGCTATGTGAAATGAAAAAGATGCTGTTGTTGCTAAAGTTAATACACACTTTCTGAAAGTATTTTCAGATTAATTTGATACTAGTTATTAGGGAAGTATTTACAATGCTAATAAATCTTAAGACTGGGGTCAGTGTATATTGACGTGGTATTGCATAGTGTATCACCTACAAGCTCTTTATTTTTCAGTATGAAATACTTCTCAGTTAGTGGACTTAGCCCTTAAATGATACAGAGGGAGACAGCCTTTGGATGTATGAAAGGTCTTAGAAGTCTAAATTATATTGCAATTTGCAGGCCTGAAGCTTCAGGGAGCTACATGCAGTAACAACAAGCTGTCACTTTCGAATGCTATTTCAACGGTCCTGCCCATTACACAGCTTCGCTGGATCAAGCAGACAAATGCTGATAAAAAAGCAAATGTTGTAAGTATTGATGAAAGTATTTCGACATCCCTAGCAATTTTTTTTCCTAAGGCTTTATGGATACTTGTACCAGGCACAACAAATGAAATTGGTGTTTTCTAATTACTCTTGGTGTCAGTTGGCATCTGATTTTGGGGCTAGCACCAAACAGACCTAGTGCTGACCATGTCTTTCCTTTGTAGATAGAAAAAAGGAGAGGCATCCAAAAATGATGTTCAGTTCAAAACTCAAATTTATACCTATAGCAGCATCTGTGAATTTAAGTCTTGGGGTTTTTCCTCATATTTTGTGCACTGAGTTATCTGAGACTAAATTCCCATCTCATTGGTACCATATAGTGTTACAGAAACCTGTGACACTCTTCAGCTCTCTCACAGAACTCTTCTATATTCATGTTTTTCCCCAGGTTACTTTACCAGTTTATCTGAACTTCACTCGTGCTGATCTGATTTTCACCGTTGACTTTGAAATAGCCACCAAGGAAGATCCCCGCAGCTTCTATGAGCGTGGTGTTGCAGTTCTCTGCACTGAGTGAACAAATTTATTTTCATTGGTTAATGCCATAGTAAGTGTCAGTCTTCTATGTAGTGCTCACCTGTACTTTTGTAATCAGGGTAGTTTAGCAGATGGATTTGTGTCAAGTTGGCTGGAAAGGCGATGGTGCATTGGGAAGCTGATAGGCCAGAGAGATTTCTTTGAAGGAAAATTGAATAAGATTTTTAGGTGGTTATTGGTAGATATGGTATTTGATGGATTATGTTATATTAAATAAAATATAGCAAAAATTTTGACTGTCTATTTCTATTAACCTAATTCTTAGTGATGGTTTTGGTCTGGAAAACCTATACCTGTGATCTTTTCAGAGAATAACTATGAATTGCTCTTCAAGCTAACCTCCACTAACAAGAACCTTGGAATGTAAGTCTGTAGTGCAGTAAGACACAAAGCCTGACACCTGCTGAGATAATTCAGGCCATTGCATTAATTACTTGCAATGGACTGGGTCTTACTTGAAGTAAGCTGCTACAATGCACTGAGAAGCTGGAGCATCCTCAACTAAACTTTCTTGTCCTATTGACCAGAGCTTCCTCTCTCAAACTGCTTTTATGGTGAAATACATCTTCAGATTCACGTTTCAGTAACCCAAGAGGAGGCTATTAAATGCTCACACAAGGAGTTACAATATTATTTGAGAGTCTCACTAATATTTGAGACTCTCACATGTGACCAACTATTCTTAAATTAGGGAAGCTGAGAGTTCCTGCTAATTGCTGCTTGTTTGGGCATTTTCTTGCTTTTTTCTGATCCTGAATTCATTGGCTAAGCATTTCTGCCTTTCTGACCATCCTCTCAGAACAGCTGTCCTCTCTGACCATGGCTAAAGTCAAGTGTTCAAAGATGTGTATGAAGAACGTGGGTACACAGCTTTCTGACCTCAAAACTGAAATCTTGGGAGCCCCCTCCTTCAGTGATTGCTCCTGTGAAAGCAGTGACTTTCATCAGCTCTAGTATTTTTCTGTGATAAGGGTTCCTACAATACAAGCCTGTACTGGGAGGAAAAACTGCTATCTCAGGCTGCCTCACATACTTGTTTTGGTCAATGCTTGCTGTTTACTAAAATGGAATTATGCTGTCTGCCCTCTCCCTACTGTTTTGCAAAGTTAATCTCTAAGATTGAAATGTCATGGCTGGTTTTGTTACCTTAAAAGGTGTGAATCCCAGACCAGTGAATCATGTAATCTTTGTGCAGTTCTTACCCAGTTGTGAGTATCAGAGATGAGAACTACATGCATCAAGATCCAAGATGAGTTGTAATTATAATGCCTTTGCTTTGTTTCATCCTCTATGAGAGACTTCGCTCTCCAGTACCAGAATATGTCTGGAACTAGTATCACTGCCTTCAGCATCTTTCAACTACATTGTACAGAAAAAAGCACCTCCTGCTAGCAGTGTGCTCTGGATACCAGCTGCAGTATGAAGTATTAGCTTGCACCTTCCTCTCAGCAACTGCTGTTTGTGCACAGCTCATAGACCTGGGCTGTGGTTCCACTTAGACCTACTATTAAACTCTGCCTGATCCACTTCCACCTATCAGCAAATGCTGATGCAATCAAGAGTTTCAAGTATCCAAGACCTTGACCTTCCCAAACTCTTCAGCTCTTTGATGTTAACTTCTGCATTAAGCCTGAATTAACAAAAGATGCAGTTTCACTTCACAAGTTAATCCACAGCTGGATTCTCATACTGAATAAACATATTCCAATCAGTAGATACTGTCCGATGTTGCATACCCTTCCACTTAGTTATCTCCTATCATGTTTTTTCCTGTGTGAAACAACTACTTTAAGTGAAATCCTCTTGAGGTAGATTTAGAGTTTTTGGCAGGAGTTTGAAGGTCAGAGGGTTCAGTTTTATTTAGCTGATGGGGCTGAGAGATAGAGTGTTGAACAGCTAGGATTTCAAATGAGGGGCTTCGCTGCATGACAGCGTTGTAGTCTTAAGCTTTGCACAAGTCTTCATTCCAGAGAGAGCTGTAGCCTAGTTGTAGTACACACAAATCTATAGCTGTAATTGGTTGTTTGTTGGCTTGTTTGGGATTTTTTCAATTAACTTCACAGTTTTCATGCAGCAGTCTTTGCCTCTGGACAAGTCAAGGGGCAACCACACTGCCTTCTGTCTCAGGGCAAAGGCCTCTGAAACTTACTGTTAAACCACTTATATTCCAAGCTGATTAAAAAACATTGCCAACTGTGGGAATAAGGATGAAAGAAAAGTTGCTTTAATAAAATAAATACACAGGTGGAAGGGTGCAATGCTAGCAGTTAAATAATATTTTGAGTGGCTTTCCATCTTAGAAAAGAAACTGGAAACTAAAATTCTCTGCCAGTTGTACAGAACAAATGTTCTAGCAAGTTGCTGGTACTAACATCTTTCAAGCCATCATTATACTTTCATAGTTAGTAGTTCTCCTCCCACAAAAATGGACTACCCAGATTCCAAAAGTGATTAAAGCAATTACTATATAGGAGAGGGAGATCAGAGATAGTTTTTGCTCCCTAACTGGCCTCCCATCTGTGGGCGCCACTCCTGCAGCTCCTGAACAATTGCTTTCACTAAGAAGCTCTGAGCTAATGTTCCACATCACATTGTAAACACTGATCTGGCAGCTACACAAAAACTGCCCAAAACATTGGTCAAACGAGGTAGGAGCAGCTGTGGGGCAGCTGTGTTAACAGCAACTAGACAATTTCTCCCCCTTTGAAGAAGATAAATGCTGGATTGTGGCACTTGCAGTCAGTTCAGATGTTGGTAGTCAAACCTGTGTCGTTCATCACTCAGAAGGTCAGATACAGCAAGAGCCAAACATGACATGAAGCAGGTGCCAGACAAGCCATAGCTATTGGAAGCTAATTGCAGCCAAGGGGTCATTCTCCTTTCCCTCCTCAACAAACCCTTGTCAGTGTTGGTGAAATTACACTGAAACTGAGCAGCTGCCTCCAGGTACTGCACACAGGAGCTGGGGCTGGTGCTCCCAGAGGACCTGGGCACCAAGCTTATCTGTCATGCTGTGGATATACCTTTGCTAATTTTCACTGGAACTTCCAGACAGCCTGACTCTGTTTTTCAGGTGGATGTCAGAGCTTACTGTACAGCGCAGTGCATTTGTAACAGGCTTGAGGCAGCCTGTTTAGTTCAGGTACACTATACTCTGCAAAAGAAAACTCTACCAGAAGGATCCTTCAGAACAGTTTGTCCAATTATTTATTCATCCCTTAGATTAAGTTGCACGGAATTTCTTTCTCTTTAGTTTTTCACTAGCATCCTCTGGAGCAGGAATCCTTCGTTTTCTTTTAATTATGGGCTGCTCGGCCATTGTGCCATCACAGGGAGCTGCGAACAGGAGCTGTGGAGCAGTGTCAGCCGGGATTGCGGGGAGATCCGCGGAGAATGAAGGGTTAACAACCATCGGTAAGGCGTGGTCAGGTGTCAGCCCCGTGGGGGTAAATGCTTCTGTGGCTGGAGGCGGCTCAGGGGTTTGCAGCAGATCCTGTTCGAGGCCAGGAAGCTCCAGGGCTTCTCTACAGTAATTTACTGCCTGAATGTCACTGACATTTGGAGGATTAGGGAAGGATCGTTCATCTTCTGAAGTGTCAGCATTCTCCAAAGGCATTGCTTTTGAGGCACTGTTTGGCCATGGTGTATCTTTTATACCACAGTCAGTGTGAACAGATGAATCTTCTGAATCACCGTCATAAGGATCTAAAAACTAAAATAAACATCTCTAAACATGGTGGATTTTTGTCCTTAAAAAAAAAACAAACCAAATGATAAAACATACAATGGATTTTAAATTCTCTTTCAACCTAAGTCACAGACTTATGTGGAATATTTTCTGTTTATCCACACACTCCTGCCTCCATTTTAGTTTTTGGAACTATGTAGTACCCAAAACCTACTTGTAGTCCTCTGGATTCCTTCGCTTTCTTGAGTCCTCCAGCAAGTGGACTAGGCACAACCTATTTAAGAGAAGTTAACAAAGGTTTCTAAAGCTCTTTCCCATAAGTTACCAAATGAACAACAGAATAGGTGGAAATCCTAGAGAAGAGGAAGCCAGATTGTCACTTTGCTAAAAGACAATAAGCGTGTCTCCATCTAACTTTTAAAGGTTTGGTAAAATTGACCTAAAATAGAGCAAATGGTAAGTCTTAGTGCACTTAAAGCCTTGCACTAAAGAGAACAGTAAGTAATTACATACCACCAGAAAAGTAACCAAAACAGCACTTAAATAATTGTAGTCAGGATACAATTTAGAGTTTAGAGAGCTTCCCTCCCAACTCAGGTCCCTTTTTTTCTTTCACATGGGGATGATTTGAAATCCTGAAACAATGCTTAGAGTCTGGGTCTAATAATTTTTTTAAAAAAGCCACGTAGGGAGACTCCCTTTAGAACATAAACCCCACGTACCAAGTCTCACAAAGGGAAAGAAATTAACAGCAAGAAAAGTGGGAAGGTTCTTGAAAAGGATCCAGCACAGGTGCTCAAAGAATACATTGCCAGTCAGTGCTGTGATGCTTCCAGTGGGAAGGGGGAGAACTGAGCACAGCTGAGACAAAGCAGGGCTCAGGAATCTGGGCTCAACAGTAAACCAAAGGCTTTATCAGAGGAGCTGAAGTCCAAGCCCTTTTGTGACTGTGTATTTTTGTGCTGCATCAAGGACAGAGACACTCCCACAAAGCCCTGCTGCTTCTCCAAAGAGCACAGAGATCCCCAGGACTGCCCTGGCACCTGCCTCAGCACCCTCAGTGAGAGCAGCCAGCTCTTTGTTTAGGCTGAGACTTGTGCAAGCCCCTCTTCCACCCTGCCCAGCCATCACACAGCTGGAATTCCAACCTGGTTTCTCCCAGGAGAACACAGACAACTCCAGCCTTGCCCTGACCTTCCTGGAAAATAAATGGCAGGCAGCCTCTCCAGGTCACAAAGCACAGTGACTCACATAGACCAACAGTGAGCATCAGTTCCAGTTTTACCCACAAGTTAAGTATTTTGTTCTCCACATCAGGTCTTTTTTCATCAGCATTAAACACACCGATTTGATAGAACAATGTTCAAGAAGTTAGCAATATCCATAACTAACTGCCACAGCAACAGAGCTGCTCTTAATCTCCTCCAAAAGGGACAGTCAGAAGGTAGAGGTTCACTACCCAGGGCTGTAGAAATCCCAATGGACTAGAGCTGGAGAGTTCACCACCAGGAACAGCCCAGGTTGGCACTTTTTTAACATTTGTCTTCCTAAAACACTGTCTCTTTTCTGCTTAGAATTCCCTTAGAATCAACTTTTCTAAAGTTAGTAACAGCTGTAAGAAAGAGCCTGATGGAATAGGTAGTATTTGGATTGGGGTAGTTTTAGGTTATTTTCCAGCTGCAAAATCAACAGCTCCACAACATGCCTTGGATGCTCCCTATTGAGGCTGAAGGAAGACTTGGATACACATCAGGGAATTACATCACCATCAGAACACTTGAGAGTCAGTCCTTACCTCTGCCCTGGCTTCAGACTCAGACTCCGTGCTTGACTCCACTGTGCACTTCTGCTGCAGAGGAGGAAGGGAAAGAAACGCCACTCAAAGCAGAAGTTACTGCAGCTTCAAGCTGAAGCTGAAATTCTAGTACCATCTGTAGGTGCTGAGCCTCTCCAAAGCTTCCCCATCTGAAGCCAGCTTGTCTTTCCAAATATCCCACAGTTGTGGTGCTGGTTGGCTAGTGCAAGTGAGACTCAAGGGGAAAATAGAAGCCTCTCTCATCGCTTCTCACCCCCAAAACCACAAAGAGAAGTAGACCAGAACATGTCTCACACTTGCTAAGAATGATTACTCCAGGCTTGTAATTTTACAAAACATTTTTCAGTTTGCACTGTGGTTCTGTTCGTTTCTTTGCATTTGGTGGCCCTACAGCTCAGAAATGTAACTGCAGATGAATGACTCAAAACACCCTCATTTTTTCTAAAGCTCTTGCTTAGAAAGAGACCTTACAAACAAAGAGCTCCCTTAGTCCCCAGAGGGTAGGGCAGAAATAGAGGAGTTGCCTCCATCCCTCCCATTTAAATTAATTCATCCACACCTGTTCTTCATTCACTCTTTTCCAGCTCAGCCAGCTGCTGATCATCAGGCCAAGGGCAAACCAACAAACACTTTCCGAATTGTATTTTAAAAGGTGTAGGTACAGAAGCAGCAATTAGAAAAGTTACCATGTATTTTCGTGCCAGTCTTTCTACACAGTCTGGGCTTTTAACAGAATCCTCCTTTTCCTGAGCATCTACTGGAAACAGGCAGAGGGTAGGAGAGCACATTAGTGAAAATCTTCTCTGAGATAAAATGCCAAGACATGACTACTCCCTTCATGCTAGAAAAATTAATCAGTCCTTCACATAATCTGTTTTAAGCTCTAATCAAAGGCAGCTTCTGTTTAAAAGTAAGTAAGAAGCAGCCAATGTCTTCTACCACAACAAGATTCATCTATTTGTCCATACAGCATTGGGAAAATATAATTTTTTTTGAAGAAGCTTATACCAGACCATAGAGGGTTTTGTTTGTTTTTTTTTCTTTTAGGCACAACAGATTTTCTGAATCCTTAAAGAAGCATTTGTGCTCAAGATAGCCAACCAGACTAGAGAGGGATAAATGCAAAGCTGTGCCATAAGCCAGCCCTCTGTTCCAGTTCTCCACTCCCAAAGTTCATTCCCTCTATGCTCACACATCCCCCTCCCCACTTCAGGGCTCTCTTACAGAGGCTCCCTCCCTTCCATACCCTCCATGGCCTGCCCAGTCTCCCTCCTCTTCCTCCGCTGCCTCTTCCTCACCAAGGCCATCCCCGTCCCAGCACCTCAAGCCTCTCCAGCTTTATTGGCTGGCCCACGCCTCCACCCTCACAGGCCCTGCTCAACCTCCTCCACCTGGAGAGCTGCTCCTTCAAAAGAGAGAAAAATAAGCAAGAAATAAGAAAAGTCGAGAGTGAAACCCTCCCATGGCCCTTTGTGCCACTGCAAGGCTCCAGGCTGTTCTGCAGCAGCACTGACTCTGTGGGGCCTACACTCCTTTAGTCACTACATTTCCCAAGTGTGCATATAAAATACACACACATATGCACACACATCCAGTCTGCAAGGCCTGGCAGCCAGGGATGTGACATTTCCCCTCCACTCTCACCGATTTATTTTCTGGAGCCCCATTTCCTTCACACGACCCTCAGGCTGGCAGAAGAGTCAGCAGTCAAGGGGAGCCCCTCTCTTCCCTCCGGAGGCAGGCAGGATGATCAAAGCTGTTCCTGTGATTTGCTGGAGCAGATGATCTCCCTGTAGCAGAGGGACAGCTGTAGCTGAACACAAAAAACTTTCTGAGCATCCTTCTTAATCACTTACAATCCAGCACAGCCATTTTACTGTTTTTAAACACCAGGAACAGTATTTTTTTCAGAGGTACTGGAGAACTACTTTGTTTTTCACAAGGAAGCGGATCTGATTTGACCCTTTTAAAGCCATATCTCCATCCCCTTTCTTGTTCTTTCTGTAGGAAACGAGGAACTATTTTTTCCAAATCAAATTTCCTATTCTTCCCATTATCTCTTTCCTATATAGCTTTCTTGCATCTTTCTGCACAGTGCAGAAGGTACTACTGTATAAAAACCTCAGCAAAACAAACATCTCACTCTAAAGCCAGCAGTGGGTTGTTGCTCTGAAAAGGCACCAGGAACAAGTCCCAGTGGGGGTGACAGTGACAGCAGCTGTACCAAGAGTAGCTCACAAGCCCCACAAACCTTCACCCCACTTCTGCCTGTTGCTTACATCTCTTTTCTTCACAGAGACCTGCCTTTTCTACCCCTACTAAAACTCCATGTCTTCAGAATCTCCAACCATTTTCCAAACACAGCAACCAAGAATCTCACTCACCACCCCACAGCACCTCCCACCACTGAACTGGGAGTTAAGGGGCTGTGTTAGTACCTGCAGCACCAGCTGAGCTGAGTAACCACAAATGATCATCCTGCTTCACCCAAGTACAGGGCTGGGAGTCGTTACTCCCACAAAAGCCTGCCCAAAATAAGCTACGAATTCTTTACAGGCAGCAGCTGTTAGCATCAAGGCCCTGGGCTCCATGGGCTGGTTGGTCTGTGAGGGGCTGCAGACAAAATGGCTGCAAGGGTGAGCACAGCCCAAGGCTCCCACAGCACACCTACTCCCTGCACCCTTCTGGGCAGGGCCAGGCAGCAGCTCCAGTCACACAATTCCAAGGGAGATCTCGGGTGTCCAGGTCCCAGAGCACACAGGTGATGCCATCGCTGAGCCCTGTGGCTGCAGTGTGAACCAGGAGGTGGCCCAGGGTCACAGAGGTGCAGCAACGCTCGCTCCAGGGCTCATCCCCATCATTTCCCACTGCTCAGCGCCCTGCACAGAACTCATGCCAGCCCAAACATGCTCTGATTTCCCTTGAGTCCAGGCTTTATGGTCTGGCTGCTCGGTGTAACACAGGGCATGACTCAAAAACACGTTCTCAGGGGAAAAATGCTGGAGACAGCAAGTTTCACCTGGATTATTTTCTTAAAGATGTATTAGTTTTCAAGAAAGGTTAAGACTTGTGCCATCACCGAGCAAGTGAAAAGGTCTTCAGCATTGTCACTGGATGTTTTAAATCCCAGTGTTACTAATTGGAAGGTATTTTCACCATTTTTTCACATTATGGAAGATTTTGTCAAATATTTTAGTCACAAGTCACACGTACCTTAAAACCTCCCTTAGTTTTGATACAATTGAATCAGGTTTTTTGGCACTGAGGTCTTGAAGCAATAACCTAAAGACTGATGAATTCTGCTCTCCTGGTAACTTCCAACACTGAGCCATCACAGAAGGAAGCCTTTTCCTTCTATCATTGCTTCTGCCACCCACACCAAACTCAAAGTCAATCCTGGTGCACACATTAGGAACTCTAACTCCCTTTCTGCATCTGGCTTGATGCCATGTTTGATATCACAGCAGCAGCACATCCACCACTGTGAGGGGTGCAGATGGAACACAGATGCCTCAGCCAGGGCGAGCAGACGGCTCCTGCCGGGGCACAGGGACACACTCGAGTTCAAAGCACAGCACACAGTCCCCAGGCACGGCTGAGGGGGAATCCCAGCTCCTGCCTCACTGTCCAAGGAAATGACAGCCTTGCTTTGACGATGCTGCTTTCAAGTCATGCAGGCACCAGTTTTTTCTACACTTTTATGAGGTAACCATAATTTGAAATGATTTTGAACATGTTTTGATATAGCTGATGTGGAAAACAATGCCGCACTTGTTACACATATTCAGCCTCCAGCAACTGTGTAAGCAGCATCAAAGCAGTGGATATTCATATCCCATCTTCTCACTTCTCATCTTTGAGAAAATTCAGATCTGGAACAATGTGATTATCTCAGTCGAGTGAACTGACATACGAACACCAGCTTGAGTTCTAGCAGCTTGCAGTGCCCCAGCCTACCTACACAACAGGGACTGATCACTCCCTACCCTCAGAGTGCTGCTTTAACATAAAGATCTCCTCAGGCAGCCGGAACTTGCACAAGTTACTTTGGACTAGTTTGCAGGAAACAGGTTTTGCCCTTTAACCCTTCCCTCCTCCTCTCAAATCAGTTCATTGAATTTAAGCTATTAAGAATACCAAATACAATCTGCTTAAAGTCAGCAAAAAGGGTACGTTGCTGGATGGAGCTGCTAAGAATTTCTCTTTGCTACTGTAAGACAAATGCCAAGGAACACAATACAGCACAACCAAGTATGCCCTGGCAGGCTGTGTGATGTGTAATAACCACTTTTCCACAGACATTTCCAGCTCTGGTTTGTAGTGGGATCACCAAGCACACCCTATTAATTAGACTTAAGGCACAGCAGCTGGAGCTCAGGCTCCAGCACAACAACTCCTCGTGGGCATAGGCAAAGCAGTTTTGTTTTGGTGTGAACAGACAAGTCAGTGACACAGCTCCATTCTTAACACTTTTATTCTTACAGTTCTAGGTTTGAACTGTACATGCAGAGTTGCATAAGTCACAATAGAGATTTACAGTGGATTCTATTCTATGGTAGAGTGCAATCCAGAATCCTTGAACAGTATAAAAAACAACTTTAAACATCAAGACCTTGTTAGGAGCAGAAGGATTAAAGCTTCCCCAAGAGATTCAGCTCTCCTAGATACCTAGTTACTAGGTACTGTATGTTAGACACGTAAGAGTTGAAGAGCTGTGGAACACTAAACAAACTTGAACACCCTGATGTCTTCCCATCTTCGTTACTTCTTTCCACATTTCTGGCAATTAAGAATAAGTCAAAAACCCTGCCACCTGCAACCAGCTAATACAGACAAAAATAACTAACTCCTTACTTGCCTGTTTAGGGTTGTACAGTGTTAAAGAAAATATTCCCTCAATGGCATTTGTATCTCACATCAGCTGAAAAAGCAATGTAACAAAAATAAAGGTATAACATCTTTGAAAATAAATATAAAGAGGGAATGCAGACAAAGTGTCAAAGATTTTTTTTTTGGCAGGTAACATTCATAATATACAAAATATAACTTATTCATATTAGCCAAGGAAACATTCATGAGTTCCTGTAAACTGGTTTAATCCACCTCCTCCATGCGTGATGTGTCATCATCTCCCTCAAGAGGTGGCATCTCCTCAGTGACTGCTGGACTGGCTTCTTCTGCAGCAGTGTCATCTTCATCAATGCCTGTGCAGGAAACACACACCCCATTAGTGCTGACAACACAACACAAACATTTCATCTCCACAGCACATCACCTGAAGGGCTCATTTTCCACACTGCCAAGCAGGACCAAGACAATAACACCCCAAGTTCACTTGAGCCAGGACAGATTTGGGAACTTACCCAGCCCAAGTTTGATCATTCTATAAATGCGGTTGGCATGTGTCTGAGGGTCTTCTAAGCTGAAGCCAGAGGACAGGAGTGCTGTCTCATACAGCAGGATGACAAGATCCTTCACAGACTTGTCATTCTTATCAGCCTCTGCTTTCTGCCTCAGTGTTTCAATGATGGAATGATCAGGATTAATCTCCAGGTGTTTCTTTGCTGCCATGTATCCCATTGTAGAGTTGTCCCTTAATGCCTGCGCTTTCATAATCCTCTCCATGTTGGCTGTCCAGCCGTATGTACTTGTTACAATGCAGCAGGGAGAAGTAACTAAACGATTGGACACAACAACCTGCAGAGGGAATACAAAGCACAAGTTTGCAATTTAAGCATTTTAACAAGTACAACTGATTTACCCTAAATTCTCTTTAGATTGCACTTTTACAAACATGTAAACAAGGTATTTTTACCTTTTCTACTTTCTTTTCAAGGATATCTTTCATTATCTTGCAGAGATTTTCAAACTTTGCTTTCTTCTCCTCCTGCTTCTTTTTCTCTTCCTCATCTTCTGGAAGCTCCAAGCCCTCTTTTGTTACAGAAACCAGGGTCTTGCCTTCAAATTCCTTCAGCTGCTGCACACAGTATTCATCGATAGGCTCAATCATGTAGATGACTTCCAGTCCATGCTTGCGAAGACGCTCCACAAAAGCAGAGTTGGCCACCTGATCCTTTGTTTCACCTGCAACACACAACAGCACCACAGGTAAGCCTCAGCACAAGCAGCAGCTTGTTCAGCTTCTGCAGAGCCTATGCAACAGCTGTGGTGCTTCATGTCCCAACCACAGGAAAAAAACCCAGGGGCACAGACAGCCCAAAGACACTCAAGCTGTTTAAACTGAAGCTCCAGCATCTAATACTCTGAAACTTATTTTAAAGCCAATTTCCATTTCCCGGAGTCCCAGGTAAAGAAACGCTTCCCATTACTGCCAAGCAAGGGAATTTGGAACCCTGTAACAGCATCTATAAATCCCCCGGAAGATAAACCTACACACAGCGTGGGCACTTCTGACCATTTCAGCTCCCAACTCACCAGTGATATAGTAGACATGTTTCTGGTTTTCCTTCATCCGAGTGCAGTAATCCTTCAGAGAAACCATCTCATCACCAGATGCAGATGTGTAGTACCTCAGTAATTCTGAGAGCTTCTTGCGGTTCTGCGAGTCCTCATGGATGCCAAGCTACAATAAGCAGGAAGAAAAATCAGTAAGTGATTCCCTCAAGTAAATACTGAACTGTGGTAGTTTAGTAGCTCAGGCACAAGAACAATCTGCATGTGCAAATATCCACACTGTTCAGCAGAAAGACTACAAACCTTGATGTTCTTGGAGAACTGCTCATAGAACTTCTTGTAGTTCTCCTTGTCTTCAGCCAGCTCAGTGAAAAGTTCCAAGCACTTCTTCACCAAGTTCTTCCGGATCACTTTCAGGATCTTGCTTTGCTGCAGCATCTCACGAGAAATATTCAGAGGTAAATCCTCAGAGTCTACCACACCTCTCATGAAATCTGCAAAAATGACAGGAACATCTTTGTTAGTTTCACGTATTACTGGTCCCTCTACCTACATGTGGCTCTGTCCATTAGAAATTATGTATTTGTTTCTGAAGAACTCCAGTAAACATGAATTAAGGCATTACTGCTGAACAACCGTTCGGAATTCAAATCTTCCCCCTTTCCCAATTTCTTTACATACAAAAAGAAAGTACAGAATAGCTAAGCAGTTCTTCTAACCTCTTAGGCAACACTTTCCCCACAATTATACTCACTCAGATATTCAGGGATCAGTTCCTCACAGTTGTCCATGATGAAAACTCTGCGCACATACAGTTTGATGTTGTTCTTCTTCTTCCTGTTCTCAAACAGATCAAAGGGTGCACGCCGTGGGACAAAGAGGAGAGCCCTGAATTCCAGCTGCCCTTCCACAGAGAAGTGCTGTGAGAAAGCAAGATGATTGTTTTAGTCCATTTGCATGGTTCCACTGCAATAATCACGTAACAGCTCTCCAAATGCGAAACACAAACGTCAAGAAACTTACTTTGACAGCCAGATGGTCTTCCCAGTCATTAGTCAGACTCTTGTAGAATTCTCCATATTCCTCATTGGTTATGTCATCTGGGTTCCTGGTCCAAATGGGCTTGGTCTTGTTGAGCTCTTCCTGATCAATGTACTTCTCCTTGATCTTCTTCTTCTTCTTCTTATCTCCATCCTTCTTCTCTTCTTCTTCATCAGAACCAACATCCTCAATCTCTGGTTTATCCTCTGTCTTTTCTTCCTTCTCTTCTTTTTCCTCTTCCTTTTCCTCAGCCTCATCATCGCTCACCTCCTTATCACGCTCCTTCTCCACCTACAGAACAGCATCAGTAGTTGAATTCCAAAAGCTGTAGAATTACTAAGTAGCAGTTCTAAGGTACCCCTTGCAGCCTCACAAAGCCAGAGAATCTCACAAAACAGTGTCAAGCTGTCCTATACACACTCCAAATACTCTCATTCTGGGTGCTGACACAAGTGGTGGTTGTCTCCATGTGCTATTAGCAAAGTTCTTACTGTTCACTTTCACTACACTGAATGACTCAACAATACACCCAGATGAATTAATCATCTGGTAACCAACATTATTGGCTTAGAAAATGCCTTTTTTCTTCATCTAGTCCTGTGAAATTCAGTTTTAAGTAATGGAACTACACTTCCCCAGAATTCCTCCATATAAGGTATTTGGAGAAACCAAAACTAACCAAAGAACGATTAACTGCTCCTTCTTACACGAACTCTCACATGTGAAAGTGGTGATACTTGTGTAGCATTTAATGTAAGGTACGTACAAAGAGTGTAATTGGGTAGCCAATGAACTGAGAGTGCTTCTTGACGATTTCCTTGATTCGCCGCTCTTCCAAGTATTCAGTTTGATCTTCTTTAAGATGCAGGATGACTTTTGTTCCACGGCCCAGAGGTTCACCTAGAATAGAGTTTCCATGCTTTACTTTGCTGCAGCAGACTTAATGTAACATTTTAAAAATGCAGTGCTCCATCAGCCACATTTTCCACCAGTAGGAAAACAAAGCTTCCATGTAAATTAACAGCCTAGGTTAGGTTACACTTTCTCAAGTTTACTGTACCCTGCATGTATTTCAAACAAGCTCCAGAACATGTTTACTACTCTGTTCAGAATTTCTGAAGACTCTGCATACATCGTTGAAGTCTGACTAGTATTTTTTCATGCTTTAAGCTTTGAAAGCTTAATGCACCATTTACCTGGGCATTCAATATATACTGAATTATGCCAACTAAAATAGCAAGATATGACGCATTAGTTGTATTAATTTTTTCTATCTTGTGTCCTTTCCAAGGCACACTATGTATTATTGCCAAACATCTTTAAAAATCATCATTGAGCAAGAACACTGAACACTCACCATTATCCAGTCTGACAGTGAAGGACCCTCCAGCTGAGGACTCCCAAGCGTACTGCTCATCATCGTTGTGCTTGGTGATCACTGTCACCTTTTCAGCAACCAGGTAGGCGGAGTAGAAGCCAACACCGAACTGACCAATCATGGAGATATCAGCCCCTGCCTGCAGGGCTTCCATGAAAGCCTTGGTGCCAGACTTGGCAATGGTACCAAGGTTGTTGACCAGGTCAGCTTTGGTCATCCCAATGCCAGTATCCACAATGGTAAGAGTGCGATCATGCTTGTTTGGAATCAGGTTAATTTTCAGCTCTTTTCCAGAATCCAGCTTGCTTGGGTCAGTCAAGCTTTCATATCTTATCTTATCCAGAGCCTGTAAAAGAACAGACATGCTTTAACATTCCCTGGCTATTCCTTGAAAATTTCAGTAATTGTCAGAATTAACCAGACTAATTTTGTTACTTACATCTGAGGAATTGGAAATCAGCTCACGAAGGAAGATTTCCTTATTGGAGTAGAAAGTGTTGATGATCAGAGACATCAACTGAGCAATCTCGGCCTGAAAGGCAAAGGTCTCCACCTCCTCCTCCATTGGTTGGTCCTGAGTTTGCACAGCTTCCGGCATCTGTGAAGGAAGAAGAGGGAGGAGTTGAAATTCCATCCGGAACAGCTTAGCTAACATCCTCCGGCAGGCAATGACAATGGCATTCTGAAATCAAGTTTTTTAACCACGTGCTTTCAGCACCAGGGAACACACATATATTAAAAAAAAAACAACAAACTTCCCAAATCCTATTCCCAGACAGTAATCATTCAGGAATTTTAAGGAATGCAAAAGACACATGACAGAACTTTTACTACAGGCTTCCTTTACACTCACTTTACCTTACAGCACTTAGGATAAGACAGCACTTTTCCTCTCGCCTTCCTTAATTTATGCATTAATACTGGACCTTTATTTTCCCTTCTTACGGAAATACCCGAAACTTTTACTTGGGATCTCTCTTATTTGCAATCCCCCTATTACTTCTCATACACGGCTATCACGTCCAGCAGCAAACACTATACACAGCTCTCACTTATGTACCAACACTGCTCAATCGGATCCGTTTCTCTGGACAAGTATTTACATTAACAAATACTCGTCCTTCACCGGGTACCTGCTACCCCCATTTTCCCCCCGTGCTACGGGAGCCAAACTCAGGGGCGGCGGATTTCGCCCCACGAAGATTTGTCCAACCACAACCCGGCTCTAATAGCTACAGAGGGAAGCGGCGCGGCCGCAGGGCGCAGGCCCGGCCACCGCCGCGGGGCGGCCCCGGCTCCCCCGCCCGCGGCAAGACCGCGCCCCCGAGCGGCGGCGGCGGCGCAGCGCCCCCTGGCGGCGCCCGCCGGTACCACCAGACGTTCTAGAAACTGCCAGAGCCTTCCCTGCCCCCCTCACCCCCGCCCGCGCACTCCCCCCCCCCCCCCTCAAGCGCTGCGGTGCCGAGCAGCCCCCGAGCCCGCTCCCGGCCTCGCTTCCTTGCCCCCACACTCCTGCCCCTTCACGCTGCTCTTTCTCCCCCTCCCCCTTTCTTTCCCGCCTACATTCCGCTTTTCTCCCACTCCTTCCTTCCTGCCGCCCCCACTCTTTCTCTCCCCCCCCCCCGCTGCTCCCTTCCCTCTTGTCCCACCTTTTCTCTGGCCCCCGCTCCTACCCCCCACAGTAACTCAGTTCATTCCCCTTCTAGCCGCTATTTCTTTCCCCACCGCCGCCGCTCCCTTCTCCTACTCCTGACTCCTTTCGTTCCCCCTCTCGCCCCCGCCGCCACCTTCCCGGTCCGGAGCACCCTCCCCCCACCACCGCAGCTCCTCCATCTTGCGCGTTCATGGCTGGGTACCCTCATTGAGAATGCATCTCTCCAGCCACCCGATACCTCCGCTGATACCTCAGCCCCCCACAGCCCTCCCGAGCATGCTGCGAAGCGGAGGCGGCGCTGCAGCTGCACCCCAGGACAAGAACAGCCTTCCCTGACCGCCACCTACACCCCCAGGTCCACTACGATACCAGATACCCCCAAGGAACTGCTCGGTTTGCCCACCTCTGCCGCTATTCCTACAAGAACACGAATTTATCTATCTGGGTTCAGAATTATCAATACCCCTCTTTTTCTCAGCCATACCCAGACTATGAGCCCAAATCACTTTTCCCAGGATCTAAAAATACACAGAGGGAAGCACGACCTGCGCCACGCGGCTCGTGCAGCACACCCCACCCCCACCCAACTCCGAACACGAGCCCCGCGCCCTCAACCACCGAGCCCCAGGATTCGGTCGGAAAACACTCCCTGCGCCGATCCACCGCCGGCTACCACCCCCCACCCCTCACCTTGGCAGGGGGAAGGGGCGCTGCTCTCCTCGGTGGCGCTGTGACACGGCTCTCACGCTCCGCTATAACCTCACTAGTGCGCGCTCCCCACAGCCCGCCCGATTTATATACGGCGGGATCCGCCTCCTTCCAGAACCATCGGGAACCTTCACCGCTGGCGCGGGGGGGCGCGAGGAGGGGGCCGCGAGGCGAGGGCGGAACAAGCCGGCCGAGGGGCGGGGCCGTGCCGCTCGCAGCCAATCGCAGCTGTCCGCGACAGGCGCCGCGGGGCCGGCGGCTGAATGGGCGCGAGCGCGCGCGCTCCCCCCGCCCCGCCCCGCTGCGCCCCCAGCGATTGGCTGGGCCGGCAATCCGCGGGGAGGGGGGAAGCCGGAAGGAGGCGGGCGCAAGCGCGGGGGCCGCGCGGGCCGGCGGTGAAGGGGCGGGGCCCGGGGCGGTTGCGCGCGGACCGGATGACGTCACTCGCTGCCGAGCCTCGTTCCGAACGCCCTAGAAGGGGGTGGGGCCGGGGTCTCTTCCCCCCAGTTCTTGTCCGTCCTCTCCCCGCCCCCGTGGAGCGGCAGGGAAAGGCCTGGAAAAGTCGGGGAGCTCCCCCACTCCTGCCGGGAACGGTCCAGGGCTGGGGTTCGGGTCCAGGACCACCCTCTCTCTCCCCGTGCTGAACCCCCGTCTCTGCTGCATGGCCGGTGCGCCGCCGTGCGGCTGTGCGGGAGCGCAGGGGTGCGGGTGTGTGAGGGTGGGGGGTGCGGGTGTGTGAGGGTGTGGGGTGCGCAGGTATGTGGGTTTAGCTGTGCGAGCTCAAGGATTTAAGTTATGGATTTAAGATATGTGGGTGTGCGGGCGTGCAGGTGTGCAGAGGTGCAGCTGCGCGGGGGTGGACAGGTGGAGGTGTGCAGGACTGTGGGTGTGTGTGCACAGGTGGAGGTGTGCAGTTGTGCGGCTGTGTGTGTGCAGGTGTGCAGTTGTGCGGCTGTGTGTGTGCAGGTGTGCAGGACTGTGGGTGTGTGTTCAGGTGTGCAGTTGTGTGGCTGTGTGTGTGCAGGTGTGCAGGACTGTGGCTGTGTGTGCACAGGTGGAGGTGTGCAGTTGTGCGGCTGTGTGTGTGCAGGTGTGCAGTTGTGCGGCTGTGTGTGTGCAGGTGTGCAGGACTGTGGGTGTGTGTTCAGGTGTGCAGTTGTGTGGCTGTGTGTGTGCAGGTGTGCAGGACTGTGGCTGTGTGTGTGCACAGGTGGAGGTGTGCAGTTGTGTGGCTGTGTGTGTGCAGATGTGCAGGAGTGTGGGGGTGTGTGCACAGGTGAAGGTGTGCAGTTGTGTTGGCCTGCAGATTTAGGTGTGCAGCAGTGCTGGTACATCAGGTGCTGCCATCCCCTTGGCTGGGACGAGGGGCTGCGGGAGGGCGGCGCCGCTCCCCTTGCCCTGCTCACCGGGCAGGATCCGGCCGCGCTGCCGGGCGTAGCCGGGTGAATCACGGCTTAGGGATGCTGTGGTAACGCGTTTCGCCTGCTCAGGGAAAGCAACACTGGTTCTCACGCAGCAGGTATAAGTCTGTGAGTTAACAAAATTCTGCCTCTCAGTCTGTGCACTTGCACAGGGTAAAAAGAGCCGTGGGACCGAATCCAAGCGGCTCCGCAGACCTACATAGCTATGCAGTTACTTAAGGATTTAAGTGCTAATAGTAGACATGAGGCGTAGGCAGTGCTGTTTGGTTTGTAATAGCCCACAGCCCGAAACCCGCTGGGATTCTCAGCCTGAACATGGCCTTTGCCAGTTCATCTGGGAAATCTCGGTTGATCTTCAAAGGGCACTGTAAGAGACACCTTTATACATACATTTACATATCCTGTCTAAAGGCTTTGATATGTACATGTCTCATTATACTCAGCAGCTCTGTGATTGCAGCATTTAGCAGGGCGGGTATTTTTATATCCTGAATGACCTGATTGGGAGCAGGGAGTTAAATGCAGATCTTTCGCATCTCAGGAGAATGATCTGCATCCCATGTGTTCCAGACCAGACTTCTGAAACTTTCTTCTTGGAGCTGATCCACTTTCAAGGATATAAATACCAAGAGAAACTACATGTTAAAATTGTGCACTGATGTAAGCATGAATCTAGACAAATCTCCTTCCTCTAAAAAATAGCTATTTATTTGAGGAGTAAAAATAACATTGCTTCTGTTGCAAAAATTTATCTCGGGTGCAAGTTCTTTCCATTTTCTTTTGGCTCTTTGATGTGCCCCAGACTCCTGTCTAGTTCAACATCTGTCTGACTTCAGGGAATTGAAGTTTAAGTTGCTTAACCTGCCCTTCTCCAAGTTGAGCATCTGAAATAGACTGGCTAGCATGAATTAGATATTCCAATACTTAGATCCATTAACACATTTAATTAGAAATCCTCATGCTGAACTTAATGTCCTTTGCATTGGTTATCCTGCAGTTTTAACCCAGACAGGCAGATCTGAATTGGGGTCCACTGGCTTGATTTTGTTGTAGCATTATGTTTTCAGGGAGTTTTCAGTATTCTGACAAGATACATTAAGTACATGTGTAAAACATGTAGGAACACCGAGGAATTAAAATTACAGCTTGTCTTGCTGCAGTTTCTGCAGTATCTGGATCAGTACATGCGTTGTACTGCAATGTCTTAAAGGACTCTGCCCTTCTAAATCCTGGTGCTCCAGCTCTGACCCAAGCAGTTGGCCAAAATACAGGATAGGATCCTGCAGATTATTTTAATTAGGTGGAAAAACTAATTGTGGTGTCAACAACGTAAAAGGGTGTATAGATGAGCTGCTGCTCAGCCCACAGGAGAAATCAGACTTCAAGGGTGAGGTTATTTTCTCACTGTTCTAAGTTACTGAAAAAGCTGGATTTCAGCCAACACAGCCTCAGAAGTTCTGCACTTATGTCTGGGTCACCTTCTTGGTACTTAGGCTGGTTTTTTTCTGTACTCTCTTCAAGTTTGATTTGAGGTGCTTCTCCATGCATTTCTCTTCCTTTCTCTCAAACATGTATGCCTGTAGGAAATAATGTGCATCAAAATGCTTTCTTGAGTACGACAAGTTCCTTTCTTTGCACAGTGACTATGATTTGAGTGATCTGACAGCTGCTTTGGTTGTCTGCTTCCATAAAGCAGCCTAGTGGCTCTTTACCACTGTCCTAATAAAGTGTGGCAGTTACACTCAGGCATAATGATGTAACTTCCATGTTTTATCTTAGATTAAGAAATAGTCATGGTATAGTATAAATTCTGTAGAATGAGTCTATTAGGCTGAAACTTTCTTACATTCAGACTGCATTGACTGAAACGCTTTCTAAAATGTATTTGCATCCAAATAACTTCTGTACTTCAGAGAACATATTGCAATATATGGAAATCTGTCCAAGCATTTTATCAAGCAATATCCTACTAAATTTTCTTGTGTGCTCTCCTTTTGAGGTGTCCAGAATTTTAGGGGTGCCACTTTTATAAAAATATTCAATATGTTTAAGAAAGTATTTTCCTTTCTAATGTCTCGATTAATGTGAGTCCAGTGATTCAGACTTAGGGATGTATGTCATTTCAAGCATGTGAAGACCTATGGGAGGTTTTGCATATGTCTGCAGGATCACATGCCTTTATACTGTCTACTCTCCAGTCACATCATTCTGTTTTCTCTTTTGTGGTTGTATTTTTCAGCTTTCAAAAGCGACTGATTTCTTTTGTCAAAGTTGTTTGACAAGTGCACTGGGAGCATGTCATCTCATACCAACCCATCTAAGTTTTCCCAGCTCTGCTTAATCTGAGTTCCTCTGTGCCTGTGTAAAACACATATTTTCTTCATGACTTGTGAATAACCTGTATCCTTTTTGTTCAGTTATGGAGTGAGGGCTAGCAAATATAGACACTTTGTTCCTATGGTTACTCTATTTTAACTGATCCCAGTTTTTTTATTGCTTCACTTTTAGGCAAGAAGAAAAATAGAAAAAAAGACTGGTTCCAAACTTGGTTCGTGTCAGAGTTAATTTTGGAGGAAATTCTGAGTGAGATAGATCCATTCTTCAACCGAGAGAATGTGCTGGTTTTCATTGGGGTAGAGTTAATTTTCTTCACAGCAGCCAGCATGGAGTTATATTTTGAATTTGTGCTGAAAACAGTGTTGATAACTCAGAGATGTTTGTGTTATTGCTGAGCAGTGTTTGGACATCACCAAGGCCTTTTGTGCTCCTCACACTGACCCCCAGCAAGGAGGCCAGGGTGGCACAAGGAGCTGTGAGGGGACACAGCTGGGACAGCTGATCCCAGCTCACCAACAGGACACTCCTTAGCAGAAAGCCTCCATTGTGCATTTCCTGGTTTCCTAAGGATTAGTCCCATACTTGTTCTCTGTATACATTTGCATCCTAATAGAGTCTTTAATTTCATAGAACTCCTTGCTATTTGAAAGTTATAATATTTAAAAAGAACAAAGTGAAAGTTGGCTGAAAGGAAGTTATTTAACATTCAAAGTGTTGAAATAACACCCAGGAAAACTGGGTATTCTTAATTCAATCAGAGTTTTTTCTGTGTTGCTGAAGAAGATTTTTTTGTTTTTTACAAGCCACAAACAAATTTAAAAACATTTGCATTGAGTATTTGAATTCCAGCGTTTAACTTAACTTCTGAGTGTTTGGTATTGTAGCCTTAATGCTTTTATAGCATTGCTTTAAAATTAATTTTGTTTGAGTTCTGAGACAGTTTTGCCATGTTATCTCAGTGCTTCAGGGTTTACTGAAGGAAAACAAAGCTGCAGCAACTGAAACTGCTTAACAGCAGATTTCAGAAGAATGATGTAAGTAGAAAGATGTGGTAATATATGTCTAGTTTGCTTTAACATATGGAATTATGCATGTAAAATATGTGTTATCATAATGAAATGTAAAGCTGGGAATGGATATCTGTCTGAGCAAAGCTTCATGTTTTCTTAAAACGATTTCCCAGGCTCTCTTCTTTTGTGCTTTCTCATTGCTTGCTGGAAGCTAAAGTGATCATAAGATCTGTAGGTCACAAAAAAAGGTGATTTATATTAGAAATAGGATCGATAGTCACTTAGAAGAAATGTTTTTCTGGTGAAGAAGCTACTTAAGAGGCAAAGAACAGAATCGATCTCATACAATGTAGTTGTACTGTGGAACTGCAGGTGGCAGCAGTAATTGCATGGACCATGGGCTCTGTGTACATTCTTTTTCCCTAAGAGTTTATAGTTCTTGAAGTATGTGTCAGGGACTGTGAAAACCGTCAGTCATTTCTCTCAGAAGGAATTCTAAAGGGACTTACTGTTGAACAAGAATATATTTGTTATAGTAGAAGTCGACAATTTCACTACTAACAAATGTCAATTATAATTTATATATCTATTATATAACATATATTTATATAGATATGTAAAGCTTAGCTGCATAGGAAAGCTGAGAGAATGAGCATGGAAAGGCCTGGATTCATGGGACATTAATAAGGTCCCAGAATAATTGTTCAGTCTTATCATAAATTTGTGTGTTTGTTACAAAATGAATAGGTTAGCTTTATAACAACTCAAATTTGATATTTTAAATTTTTCCTCATCTTAGTATTCCCTTATGGCTGCAATAAAGCATATTTTCTTTATAGTTTTAGACCTTATATAATGTTTTACACTTTCCCAGAACAATTACAAAATTATGTACTTCTTAGCTGAAATTATACATATAGATCAAGCATGATACCTATGCCAACTGAACTATACAAGACACTTTGTCTTCCACCAAGTTAAAAGTGTTTCTTTCACTCTCTGGTTCTGCTTTTTGTTTTAAGAGCCTTGTAAGATGACTGCAGTACCTGTTTGTGGAAATGTGTGCGGCCTCTGTCTAGCATGGGACCAAAAAACCAGGGCACACAGTTACATGGCTTGGAGAGTGACAGGAGAATGTCATGCCTGTCAGAGCTCCCTTAAATCAGGAACAGTTACATAAAACTGTAAACTTTGGAGGGAGAACAAGGGGTATGGTGGCAGCTATAACTTATTATCCATGGTTAAGAGCTTTGTTCTATTCATAGGCATAAGTTTCAATAGATCCTAATTCAGAAGGACAAGAAGCTTGGAGAAAAAGCCCTTCCAGACAGCAGAAGGTTTGAAGTAAAAAGTCCCTAGACAAACAAAACCCTAGACTTCCCATGAAGATGTTAAAAACAGTAGTGATGGTAAAGTTACAGCGTTAGAAAAATAACTTCATAGAGCCCCAGTATCAGCAAGCATGGAAATAAACCTGACACTTTTTTCCCTGTACATACTCAAGTTCTAGGGGATTAATTCAGTATAACAGTAAGGGTTGGGGGTTTAGTACCTATAGCAGCTGAGCACTCTTGCATATTTGCTGTCAAGTGTAAGTATGTGTAGAGTGCTTACATACTTTATTTTGTGTGTGGTAGATTTGGAGACAAAACTCTCCTTCAAGCCACCTTCTAAATGTTGGATACTATTGGTAACTATGTCACAAAGCATGAGTTCTGTACTTCACTAACATTCTTGATGCAATAGTATTGATTTTGCAAATTGCTGATGACAGCTGACTTTTCAAAGTTAGGTGATTACAACATGAAAGAAGAGTTGATAGTAGGAAATAAATTTTCAATTAATTTTAAATAAAAGCACAGAAGGTAAGTTCTAGTTATGTGTTTCAAGCAGATAAGAAAGATTATGTATTTTTGCATTAGGAAGATTTTATATAAAGAAGATACCTTTGGGATCAAATTACTCTGGTGACTTCAGCAAAAGGAAGAAGAACAATTGTTGGAAAGGCCTTCATAGTTCAGGAACACTTCCAAAGCATCTTCTTCTTTATAAGTACATTTCCTAGAAACGAAGAGAAAAAACTTCATAGACAGGTTTACCTTAGAAATCAGAGGGAAAGAGAGAGCAATCTAGTATGGAGATCACACTTTCAGATTTAGTTGTGAATGGAATTTTAGTTGTGTGAAGAGCTGAGAAAGTAGGTTTACTAAGCAGTGATAGCTGGAGTCAGGGTGAACTAGGTTAAAGAAAATCAATTACACATTTTTATTGAGGATACTGAGTGTGCAATAACCTCAATCATTCCACTTTAAACAGGGCATAGAAATAGAAAGAATTGAAGAGTCTTGCAGAACAACTGCTTAAATTGGTGTTAAGCTGATAAACCTGATTCTAGAAAGAATTTGCATGGAGGATTTTTAATTATTTATTAAATCTCAATTATAGGTCAAAAGTAGTTCTGATGTCACACAGCCAAGTTACCTTGGATCTGACCAGTATGAAAGGAGTTCTGTGAAAAAGATCTGTAAGAAGCCTCGGCCAAGGCTGACTCTTGTCACTCCTTCGAAGAGGTGTCCAGGCAGAATACCTCACAGTCCAGAGAACTGCTTACAAACTTGCTGTCTTCTTTCTTTCTGAAGGTCAAGGAAAATTTGGAAAAATTTTGTTATTGTCACCTTGGTAATTGTGCTGTGCTGCAATAACTGAAAAAATACTTGAAGTCAGCTATTCAGAATTCAGTATATGCTGTGTGCTATACTGTGAGTCTGCTACACGTCTAGAGGATTCAAATTTCATCATGAAGCATGTTTCAATAAAGGTCTTAGAGGTCATAGAAATTTTAAAAATCTTCAAGCTCAGGATCCACATTTTTCAGGATGGGAGATTGTGACCATTCAAAATAGATGTCAATCAGGTTGATTCTTGTAGTATTTCAAACAGGAAATGCTCCATAATTTGACACTCTATACTTGTAAAAAAAAAAAAAAGAAAGGCAAGAAATTAATCAAAATTTGTCCATATATTCTGGGTAGGCCCTTTTTTTTCATATTACAGACAGTACTTCCATTTTATTAGCAAGATAGGGAAAAAAACAAGGTACTAAAATTATGGAGTTCTTTCAGATAATCACAGATTAAAGCTTAACAACTATCTGTGATGAACACTCTACTTAGGCACAATTCAATGTTATTTTCTTGCTGTGTCAGACAGATCAAAAGATTTATTTCTTGTGAAAAACCAGAAGAACTCTGAATCCCAGCTTCCTCTCCACAAAAGAATGTTGGAAAAAAAGAATAGTAGCAGTAAGATATTCTGATTAGAGCTGACTGTGGGTAGGTACTTGGAGAAATTTTGTCAAGAGCTGTGTAAGTACTTGATTAATCATTACAAATTTATCTGTGTGTTACAGGAACCAGGCATAGTGAATTAGACGGAAAAATCGGGTTTCATCTCTTTCAAGGAGATGCTTCCTGCCATACTGAGGCAAATCTTCTGATGTAACTTGGCTCCTTATGCTGAAATCCTGCTTTGCAGTCAGCTGAGCCGAGGGTATTCTTAGCCAGTTAATATGCAGGTCAGTATAATGCAGCTGCTCTGCTCTGGGAAAGTAGGACAGACCACAGCTACTGGAAGTCACCAGGTTATTTCCAGAGGGGTGCTGGCAGATACCTCTGCCTTTTTCCCCACCATCAGTGACAAAACAAAACAAGGAAGAAAACCCCTCCAGAACAGGTCTTTCAGCACTGTGGGAGTTGCAATGACTCTTGTGACTGACAAACTTAAAACTGTTTCAGACACTGACAGCCCAGGATTTCTTCATCTCTGCTTTATTTGGATTAGATATATCTGGAAGAGTGAAAGTACTTTATTTGGTCAAATTCAAATTACTTTTTAAATGTCTAGTGTTTAAAATAAAATTAGCAAGTTCACTCTAACCAGTCAAGTTCTTTTTTATAAAGCAAAACTATAAAAAAAATTACGACAGAATGCAATTTCTGTTTCTTGTTTTGGCTGTCCTTCACAGTAGATCTACAAAGCAAAGTAAAGCAAAGGGGCATCAAAAGATTGGGATAGTAAAAGAAGGGATTTTTTGGCTTTTCTTCCTCAGGGCATAGCTGCTCTTTCTAATGACTACCCTAAAATTGTGTTTCCTCAGACCATTTGTTCAAAATGAAATATCTCTCTTGGCTGTGGCTCTATAGAACTGTTCAAGTTTGTTTCATCTGACAGAAATACAGTTTTGAATTTATACTAAAAATAACCATGATAGCTTGGCTCCCTTCTCCTTTGTAGTTCAAGACAGAAAATTACAGGAGGGCATTCTTTTTCTAGAAACCTCTGTAAGTCACATTCCTATCATATTATTTAATTTGCATGTTATTTCCATCTTGATGAACTCCCCTGTGTGTCCTTGGGTTTGTATGAATAAACATAATTACAGATCATATGAGACCTGTAATTTCCAAGTATTTCCAACTTGGCTTTGCAGTTTTGCAGAATTAATTCATTAAATAATACTGATGCACCTGGCATTCGAAGTACCTTCCTAAATTGCCTTCTGCTCATCTGTTCTCACTTTTGGAACTAGAGCCATAATAAGTGTGGCTTAAAATCCAGAATTACTAGTTAGTCACTGCCAACCGACCTCTTTCAGAAGCATATCTAAATATGTCAGGAGACATCTTTGCCCCCGAAAGCACAGCTTTAGTGTATATCAATATAAAATGCATAATCAGAGTTTATTGCTTCACCTGCATAGTTACGATCTTCAGCTACAAGCATGTATTCTCATTGCCAAGTAGTCCAGATTTTGACAAAAACATGAACTGTGTGTCACTAAATCCACTAAGATAAGTGTTGTCTTTATAAGATTTCCTCTGGGTTGGTGAAGGGGAAGCCCAGCATCTAGACTGATACATGGTATAACTTTGTCCTACATAGGCAATACTCTTTCAGAGTTTATTAGGAAAGCAAACGAAGAAATTATCACACAATAAAGAGTCCTTCTTGCAAATGTTAATTCTAGCAGTACAGAGACATCTTAGTTAATGTTGTACTAGTAGCATCTGAGAATGATGCAAGGACATTAGGTATGCAACTAGTGTTTCAAAGCATGTACAATTAGCATCTCAAACAAGGCACTTACAAAGAGTGTAATTGGATAGCTGATGAATTGAGAATGCTTCTTCACAATTTCTTTGATTTGCCTTTTTCCCAAGTATTCTCTTTGGTCTTCCTTCAGATATAGGATAATCTTTGTATTACAGCCATGTGGTTCCCCATGAAGGAAATACCTGAGTTTTAGTGACAGCACGAACGGACAAATAGCAACCTTTTTCTGAAATTAAGGGTTAATACAATTGTAATAAATTCTTAATCATCACTGACTACCTGATAATGCTGAGCTGGTGTTCTGTATCTGTTCCGTGCTCCAACAAATGCAACAACTGAAGCAAGTATACTATTTCAATGTGTATTTCCCCCAGCTTTCAAAGCCTTCATGAAGCACAGCAATACAACATATGAACTGCAAGAGGGAGTCTATAATGCAGAATTCATTAATTTTGACCTTTCTCTTTAAGTGTTACACATACTAGAAATGAAACACAGCAGCCATACTGTATTGTGTGATGCTCATTCATTCTCTGCTGCACAGAGTTCAGTCAATGATAATTACCCAGCCAGGCAAATTTGCTGCTAAAGGTAGAGATCCTGCTCCATCAGACTGTGCACCTGTGCTCCCACTCTGCTCTGCAGAATGTCCACTTAACTCTCACCAGCCATGAGACAGAGAACAGCAAATTCTGTTGACAGACTTTTAACATTATCAATGACAGCAAGAAGCCTGGAATGAAGGTGACTTTCCTACTGCCTGTCCTTGCTTTGTGATCACGGTCATGTTTGCAACCAGGGAGGCAGAGAAGAAGCTGACCCCAACCTGACCATTCCCAGAGACACCAGCACAAGCCACATTTCTCTAGAAGCTCCTCTGCTGGACTTCACTGTAGTCATGGGATCAGCTTTGGTCATCCTGTGCCTGAATCCGTGATGGTCAGAATGCAGTTGTGCTTGTCAGGCCTGTCAAACCCAGAACCCAGCTTGTTAGGATCAGCCACTGCCTCGTTCTGGCCAGGGATCACAACAGAAGGCTTGAGCATTCTCAGGGTTACAGTTAAGAATCCAGGCAGTGTTTTACTGGCTGAGTCACATTAATAGCCAGATTACTTGCAACCAATGGTTTGCTAACTGCCTCCATCAGGAAGTTTTTCTTGCTGGAATAGAAAGTGTTGATGAACAGTTATTTCAGCCTGGAAGGCAAGAGTCATCTTCTCTTCATCCATGAGCTAATCTTCAGTTTGCACAGATTCAGTGTTAATAAGGATAGAGTTGAAACCCCACTGGATTTACACCTACACATACACTTGACAGTTGCACATGTGTTTTTAAACTGAAAAAATACAAATAACTTGTCTTGAGACCATAGGGCAGAGAAACTTAATTATTGTTTCAGATATATCTTTAATAATCCAGTGTACATTTTAGATTTTTCATTTTTCCCTGATTTCTTGGTTAAGATTATGTTAAGATTAAGATAACATAGAATAATTGTTTAATCAAGAAGAAATCCGTAGCCCTTTTAATATAGCCATGTTAGATTGTATGATAAAGTAAAAAAAGTCATCACAAGATT
This sequence comes from Pseudopodoces humilis, assembly GCF_049639895.1. Classification (NCBI taxonomy): domain Eukaryota; kingdom Metazoa; phylum Chordata; class Aves; order Passeriformes; family Paridae; genus Pseudopodoces; species Pseudopodoces humilis. The sequence goes on from NC_142206.1 coordinate 52,406,999, forward strand.
TGATTTATTATCACAAATTAATTTGCTTAATACTGGGACATCCCAAGATAAAATTTTGCAGTTATGACAAAATAACAAGCACAAGATTTTCACTCTCCTTTAACTGATACACTACCTCAACAGGAATACTCTGAGGTAACTCTTTAATTTTAAAAATAAGCTTAAAAGTTCTCTGGGAAATAAGAGATATTGGCTTAGAATGATGAGATATTGGTAGAATGATGGGACTAACACAGATTTGTTTCTAGTCCCTTCAAGCCAGAATAACACTGCAAGGAAACACATTTTATTGAAGGGACATGTTATAGTGTAAAATCCCTTCTCGTGATCATTTAACAGAAACCAAGTCTGAAAACACCTAAAGACGAAGATTTCCTCCTTAAGATAGGCTATTTCCTGTTCCTATTTAAGTTATGCTTAAACAATCCCCTTTTTTCACTTCTCATGAAAAAAGACCACAAGGCCCTTGTGGCTGTCTACTAGCTGTTTTTAGTTTGCCCCAATTCTCTCCTGTCACAGACATGGGAAGGAAAGTAGACAAGAAAGAGAATAAATTATAATTTAAACTGACTAGAAATATTATTATGAGATTATGTTTGAATTTTCCAGAGGGAAGTGATGGAAAGAAACATACTATAGCCACATATCAGCTTAGATTAGAACAGCAACTAATCTTCATCAGCTAAGTCTGGCAGTTAAAGAATCGTTGTCATCACTCATCTTTCTACAGAATTAATGTGGGTAACCTTCAAGACACTAAAAAAATAAAAAAGAAAAAAAATCACCCCATCCCTTGGTTTAGACATGCAGCAGGAAAAGGAAAGTAGAGAGAAACTGAACAAGACTCCTTAGGCATGGAGCAAGGCAAGGCAGCTGTGGAGTGTCTTATTCTGACCTACCATATATCAAAGGCTGACAGGGTTTGCTATCCCATGTACTAGAGGCAAGCAGCCTTCTTTTTTCTTGTTGAGAAATTAACATCATGATTCTGCACTTCAAAAGAGTTTTATAAAAATTTATTTTTACACAAGGTAAGTCAAATGCTTCCTACTCGAAACAGTGTTGATTCATATCAATATTGCACAAAAATAAATTATAACATTAAGGGTAACCTTACAGAATGATGGAGTGTTTGAGGTGGGGAGGAACCTCTGGAGGACATCTCATTTCTCTCTGCTCAAGTAGGGCCACCTGGAGCAGGTTGCCCATTACAGTGTCCACTAACAGCTGCTCTGAAATGAACTAACTGTGGGTGACATCCCACAATTAGTTACAATTAGTGACATCTGTAATTACAAAAAGCGGACCACAGCCCTCCCAGAAGAACATTGAAAGGTAGAGTCTCTGTAGGAGCAGCTGGTTCAGCCCTGACACACATGGCCTTGGCACCAAGGATCAGAAATGGAAGATTTCTTGTGAATGGGGGTGACTCAAGTGCACTGATGGGCTGTGCATGTTTCTGGATGCAAATGAAGAGAGTAATGCCCTGACTCATGAGATTAATCCATTAAAGCAAAAGAGAAACTTATGAACTGTGGTACTGCCATGCTAATGAGGATTCCTCCTGGGTGCTTGTGCTGTTGCTGCAGTGGGCAAAAGGAGGAATCCAGAGGTCTCCATGTGAGCCCTGCCACCCACCTAAGAGCTGGGACATGAGAGTGCAGCAACACTTTGCCCGGTTTGCAATGCTGTTAGGACTCACCAGATGGGGCTAATACAGCAAATATAAATATTCTCTATAGGAGTCATATTGAATAAATATATAGAGATGGGTAGAGAGAGCAATATATATTTGTGTATATAGCACAGGGGTTTTAACCTTACAAAAGTTGTGTGGTTTCTTTTTTTTAAGTTAACCCCTTCAATGAGTCCATTGTTTTTAATAGATAGTTTGTTACATTAACTTTCCATGAATCATATGTTTAACTATTCAACCATTCTCTCCCACCCCACATCCCATAGCTGAGAAAATCTGTAGGTTGGATCAGGCTTGCTTATTTTTAAGTCTTTAAAAACTCTAAACAACTATAAAACCATATATATAAAAATTGAAGGTTTGTGTTGAGATCAATTCCTCATTATTATGTTTTTATCTATGTTTAAATAAACGAAGGTTGTAAAAATCAGGTTTTTTATAAATATGCACAGCTTTCCCTTCTCCTTCAGTACACTGACACAGAGACTGATCCTGTCTCACAAATCCATCCCCCATATTTATTTTCCTGTAGAGATTCCACATATTTAGACATCACAGTAGAGTTTTAGTTAACTGAATTAAAAAAAAAAAAAGGAAATACCTGTATTCTAGTGCATCTATCAAACATCCTCATCTGTGTCTAATCACTGAATTGGGGAGTTAGTATTTGAAAATTGAAAGTAATTGCCTGTGAAAGATGTCAGACTAGTGCTCTCTGTATTTTACTGTGCCTATGAGAAGCAATTCTTTCATTTTTACTATTGAAAACGAGGAAAATACATGAAGATTTAATATGCACCTACCCTATATTTGATTTTAGCTTGTTATACCTACTCATGAAAAGAAAAAAATGACAGTGAACAGACTTCAGGCAGGATTTATTTCAACCAATAGAGCAGCTATTGGAAAATGACATAGATCTTGTTATACCTAGCATTCGGCCTTAGAAAGATGGAGGCTAAAGACAAGGAATGTCACAAGAATGTGCATACTTGATCACACAGATTACTGATACGTGTTTGTTAAATGAGAACCATATTGTATGAGCTGCATAACGATGATAATTTCAGATAAACCAGAAAAGCAGGGACCCAAGAGCCTCTTCTACACAGGTAATCTTCTAAATCACTTTTCTTTAGTAATACCATCCCTTGCTTTATGCATGCATCAAGAGAAAGTGAGGAGAGAGAAACTGAACGAGTCTCATTAGGCATGGAGAAAGTCAGACTTCCATTTAGACAGGCATTTAGGCTGCTGAAGGCCTGAGTGATGGTAATTTTTTACAATGAATTAAATTATGTGTGTGATGAAATTATAAGGTACATATGGTAATGATGTAAGAATACATATGTCATAATAATAAATACCCTTTCTCCTCAGCCAGCCTGTCTTGGTAGATGACAAAACCCCAATCATAAAAAAAACTATCGCACTTGTGATGGAAAAAACTCTACTGGTAAGTTTTATCTAAAAGGTTACACATAATCTCCCTATCTATGAATAACTTCTGGATACCAGATGGATGGCAAAGCCTTGTGAATTTAACTTATGCCCTTCTTGACTTGCAAATGAAAATCAGTGACCACATGACCATAATGAAGTCAGCACATAATGATGATCAGAATGGAGCCAGCACATAATTCAGGAGAATAAGCTCTTCTTTCTTTAAATGTGCAATGATTCTGGCTGAATGAACAGCCAGTGCTGTGCAGTATCCAGAGCTCCCATGCTTCAGTGAGCTTATGGAAAAACTCATAAAAATTCCCATTAGATGATCATTTATCTAAAGCTTCAGTGCTTCATCTAAAACAATTTGGAGAGAGTCATTCGAGCCATGGAAATTAAATTATGCTTGTGACACTGATGAAGAATCTCCTTCTCTGACTGGACAGAAAGCAGATAACCATGCTTTTTCTGAAGCTCTTTGCAACCTTTGAGATGTGAGAAAGGTGATAAAGGAATGAAGAATGTGCTAACAAGTTTTCAATTAGTCTTTGAGTAATACACCAAAGCAACAGAGAAAGATCTCACCATCAGCTAGGTAGATGACCTGGGGGAGACTGAAGAAACTGGCATAAACTTAAGATACACATGCACATACCTGTCTTAAGTGCAAAATGTTCAGAGGCTCCTGAATCTAGTAACCTTTAAAACTCAGTCACATTTTTTTTTTTTTATTTTTAATGCTGGTAATGCCTCCCTTTCCTTGACTGTTAAAGTCTGTTCTTTCCAGAGACACCTTTCTCAGCTTTCCTCATTTCATGTTCTGCTTAGGGACTCCTGAATCACACCCTGGCACCCACTTTTCTTGCATGGATGGCTCTTAACTCACTGTTGCTCACACCAAAGATTGCTTGGCAGACCTGCAAGACCCATCAATAACCAACAATGCTTTATTGTAACTTGGTAACCACAAGCTTCCCAATGAAAACCAGCTAAGTGAAATAGCCAGTTCTGATGAATGAGAAAATAATTTTGAAACACATATTCGCTGAATTTATTGTTTCTTGAATTACAAACATACAAGGGTCAATTGCAGACCGAACTTATGAGTGTTCTTGGCTTTCTCAATGGCACTGCATTCTCACACTGCAACACTGTCTCGAAATTCCAGTTTTGTGAGAAACTGAGTTGCTGCTGCTGGCCAGCAATCAGACCTTATTTAATCCCAGGTTGTCATTTCTCAACTGATTACAGCAGTGCTGTCTGTATGTATGGATAATGTCTTCCCTATTTAGGGAGTTTTGAGAAACATATAATGCTGCAGAACATCTTAGAAACACAAGTTATTTGTTGGTATATCAAATAAATCTCTCCAGAATTTAAATTAAATTTAGTATCTCAGTTTTATCTTCAGAGAACATAATTTCCCGGACAACGATAGCCCTAAGATAATAATTGTTGACAAGAACAGCACTCCTGGCTATGGAGGCAAGGTACTTTTTCAGGAGACAACTCACAGAGACCTGATTGCAAAGAGCAGAATGAAGTTTTCCAAAGACACAACAGAGTTCACCCATCATCCTACCCCAGCTACAAAGCAGACTCATTTTACCTTGCCTCCTTCTAGCCAAATGTCTAAGAGTACCCATTTGTTTCTCAGTAATTAACCCCCCCACTAGGAAAACAAAATGTATCACATGCTGTTGCTCCCCTTGTGGAGGGACAAAAGTATAAACAACATGTAATGTGTTCTAGGAGGGCAGAAACTTCCTTGGTAACACCCTTTCACTTCCTAATACATAATGCATTACCTGACGTATTTAATGTTAAATGTATGCAGTGGTTAAGAAGACATTCCTAATGCAAATAAGGACCTGTGAAACTATGCCAAAAACAATAATTTCTCATGATGAAAGCAAGTTAAATGTACTTTAAAGACCATGTAAGTACTTGGAAATATATTTCCAACACTGCCATCCTTTTTCTTCTCCCCATATTAAATGGAACTTACATGCCATCCTCTCACCATCACCAATCTTTTGCCTAGCTCAGATGTGTTCATTACATGTCTGAACCTCTGTTAGCAACTCATACACATTCAAAAGTTGTTAAAATTTGACACATTCCAGAGCTTTTGATTGTCTCGACTCTTAAGCCAGTCACACTAAATGCCTAAATTGTTTTCGGCATCAGAAGTCCCAGAAAGACTTGACAGACCTGCTACAGTTGACAGACAGTACAGAGATGGTCTCAATTTCTGCAGGATAATCTGCAGGCAGTGCATGCTGGAATAGATAGGTTGCCTGATTGAGTATGGGTGTAATCACCTTCCTTTTTTTTGGTTTTTTTTTGTTTGGTTGTTTTTTTTTTTTTTTTTGTGTGTCAGAAAAGCTGGTAAAAGCTGATACCAGTTGCTGCACGTTTTGGGAAGTGACAGATGGCATTCAAATTCAAAAAGGAAAGTTTTGTTAATAACTGTACTTGTAGGTTCTTCATATCCAGTAAAAGCACTATTAATATTACATTCTGAAAAGTTGAAGGACCAATTTATGCCCTACATAAAGCAATCTCAAAGGACCACACTTTTATTACTGTTAGTGAATTTTGCTCATGTCTGTTTTCCAATTTGCCAAAACAATTTGCAAAAAGTAAAGGCACAGTACAGCAGTGATTGTGACTGACTTCAATTTATTGGTTGTGTGATGCATACAAAACAACTGATCTGGGGTGTCCTCATGGGATCGTTTCAGAACTATCATCCTCACTCAGTTGGGTTGAAACAGAAGAATTTTCAAGTGGTACAGGGAATTTTTTCATAGGACTTACCACTGTAATCTCTTTTTCTCCTAGTATTTGATGAGCATTGTTGATGGGGCTGTACAATAGTGTTCTTGTGACTTGCAGCTGTGTTTTTAAAATGAGTATTTGTCTTGGATTCTCCGTGGAATCTCTCAGTAGCTTTTATTGATGTTTCTTGTAAATGTTAAACACTACATCAATTCTTTGACTTTCTGCATCATCATGTACTGCTGATAACCAGGTACTTGTTAACTTTGTTTATTCTTTGGATCACACTCATTCCATCAGTGACAGATGACCTGCTGTGGTTTCAGTATGATTTGCATTCCACACAGTCCCTCTATGAAAGTTGTCTGCTTTCTTCTTCAAAGTGATCTATCCAATGTTGTCAGTGGGTAATGAACAAGACATACTGAGTATGCCTGCTTGGAGCAACACTTTTTGTTGTTGTTGTTGTTACATCCTTATCTGTTTTGAATATTACTATTTAGAGATCCTTGTTGTTCCTGCTCTTCTTTGGTGACTGAAAATGTTCTCTCTCTCTGGAAGTCCATGAATGAAATTTCTTTACGAAACAATCACTCTTAAGATGATTTAAAGAAAAAAATTGTAGGGCTGCTTACCTACTTTATGTGCTTTTAGGAGGTCATCAATACCATCTGGCAGGACTGGCTGATAAGCTGATGAGATCTATTGGTCATTATTGATTAGCTTTATCTTAAGAATTTCAAGCAAGTCTTCAATACCTGGCCTTTTAGAAGTCTAATTATCTGTACTTGTTCAGATATTGACTCAGATACATACTCTGTTTTGGAGATCTTTGGCTGTTTCATGTCTCCTAGCTATCTTTTACTAATATTTTGATGGTCAAAATATTAGCAAAAAAATACAGCAAGACAGTATTCAGCTACAAACAAAATCTCTTTGAATTAAATTGACTTGAAATTAAATTATTTTAACCCCCTGTAGTCTAGAAGAGTGGACTTCTTCAGCTGAGCTGATCAAATGGAAAGAAGGAAGGTCCTGCTGTCCATTCCCTTAAGCAGTCAGTGTTTTTCATTTAACTATATTCATTTCACATTTGCAAGGAGTTTAATTGTCTATCCATTTACCTTTCAGAAATGGCTCCTCATGAGGTCAGGAGAACACTGTGGGTGGTACAGGAAGGAGAAGCAGCAGGTAGTCATAGTCCAGAAAGAAGAGAATAGGCCAATGCCTTTGGAAGCAGTTGCATTAGAGCTGCACAGCTAAAGCAGGAAACTATACCTTGAAAGCATGTTTTTTATAGTTAACATAGGATTATCTACTTCCATACTGCTTACCTTCCTCTAATTGCACATTCCCAACTTCTTCCTTATTTTGGCTCCAGCAGTTTTGTGGTTGAATCAGCCTGGTTGCTGATCAACTTTGCTTACCTGAGAACTCATAATTTCTGTGTGTGTGTTAATTTTCAGGTGGATCTGACTCACCCTTTGGTTGCATGATTACTAGAACATGATTATATGATGCAAGGCAGGTAATGGAAATACCCGTAGAGGAGGGGCCAAAACCTTTTTTTTTTTTTACAGCTGGAGATCAGTCTTGGATCAGTTTGAGTCAGTCATGAGGCTGTAATCAGACAAACTCTTAAAGCTGAAACTGCTGTCAGAAGGAACAGTGCTGCCTCCCTGCCCAGTGAATACAATCCTTCCCAACCCTGTGCCACCTCCATCTGATATCGATCTGGCTCACCATGCAACACAGCTGGCTGGATGGCTGCAGGATGATCAGAACAATGAGGTGAGTGAGCCGATAACCAGTTTTTCAGGTTCACACCTCAGGCCAACTCCCAGGCCTGGCTCTGCCTGCAGCAGGTTGGAGGCTGGTGCAGAGCTGGAGCGATGAAGATACCATCTCCATCAGGGACAGTCTGAGCTTGGCATGAAGTGTCAAAGCACAGCTGCGTACCTGGATTAGCTGTCCCTAAACTGACAGACTATCACAGCAGGAACCTCACCAGGCTTCCAGGCACTGGCAAGTATCCTGTGGGCAAAACTGGCCAGGGGCAAACGATCCAACGGAGATGGCCAGGGTTGTGATGCCTCACTGTGATCTGAGTGGGGGCTCTCACCTGGGAGTCATTGCCCCAAAACCAGCGCTGCACATGCACACCTCCTGGCTCTGTTCTGGCACCTCCAGCAGTGGGGACCACCTCATCCCATGCTGTGCTGGCACAGATGCCCACATGCTCAGGTGGCAGGTCCCTGTGGGCACACAAAGCCCCTGCTCCCTCCTCCTCCTCTCTCCCATTCTCCAGAGCAGCTTCCCCATGGAGCCACCATGTTGGGTGACCCTGCTGATGCCACATGTGCAGTGCTGTGTCCAGCTCTGGGCTCTGCAGCACGAGAGACACGTGGAGTTCCCGGACTGGGTCCAGGGCAGAGCTACAAAAATGATTAAAGGACTGGAGCATCTCTCTTATGAAGAAAGGCTGACGGAGCTGGGCCTGTCCCGCCTTGAGAAAAGCTGACTGCGACAGGACCTCATCAATGTGTATAAATATCCAAAGGAGAGGTGGCAGAGGACAGAGCCAGGCTCTTCTCAGTGGTGCCACGGGCAGCAACGGATGCACAGGAAGTTCCACCAGAACATGAGGAACAACTTTACTGTGCAGTGACCACACTCTGGAACACGATGCCCAGAGGGGGTGTGGGATCCCGCTCACTGGAGACGTCCCGGAGCACTCGGGGTGACCCCGCAGGCGCAGGGAGGCTGAGCACGGTGTCCCCTCCCTGCCCGACCCCTCGGCCACTCCGTGACTCCCGCCCAGGCCCCGCCCCTTTCCACGCCCCCCAGCGCGGGCCCGGCGCGCGCGCAGTCGCGCGGTAAACAGGCCCCGCCGGCCCCGCCCTCTCGTGTCGCCCCCGCGCGCAGGGGCCGCGCGCGCGCCGGCGGCTGCGCAGTGTCGGCACATCCGGGCACTGGGGCAGGATGAGCGCTCCTTTCCAAGATGGCGGCGGAGGGAGGTGGGAAGGAGATGAACGAGATTAAGACCCAGTTCACCACCCGGGAGGGGCTGTACAAGCTGCTGAGCCACTCGGAGTACAGCCGGCCTAACCGCGTGCCCTTCAACTCGCAGGGCTCCAACCCCGTCCGCGTCTCCTTCGTCAACGTCAACGACCAGAGCGGCAACGGGGACCGGCTCTGCTTCAATGTGGGCCGGGAGCTCTACTTCTACATCTACAAGGGGGTCCGCAAGGTACCGGGGCTCCCCCGCCGGGATGGGGCGGGGAGTGGCGGGGGCTCCGCGCCGCCCGCCCGCCAGGGTGCGGGAGCCCCAGGGCCGCGGGGCCGCGCCGGGGGCGGGGGACGGAGCCCGGGCCGCCCCTCCCTCGCTGTCCCCCCTCCCCGCGGCCGTGGGGCCGGCGGCTCCTCGGCTCCAGCCGATCTCCCGATTAACCAGGTAGCGGCTGGGGAGGGGGAGAGCAGGCCTGGGCTGAGGGCGGTGTGAGGGCATCGGCGCTGGGTCGGTGCTCGGGGCTGCTCCAGATACGGTGTCACCGACGGGAGCTGTGTGTGTGGGCCCTGTGCAGGGATGCGATCGCTTGGGCCCTCCTTGTCGTTCGGGAATCAGGGTTGGCGTTCCCTCCCTGAGCCTCCTTCACCTGCTGCTTCAGGTCAGAATTTGCTGGACACGCTAATGCCTGTTGTGATTACGGTGGTGTCAAATCCCTGCTTCCAGGATCTTCCTAGCTTTGGCTGAATGGCTAAAGCATTCAGTACAGTTTTAGGCCTTTGTTATGACTTACAAGTGGGGGCTGATATTAGAATTGTTTTTAAATGGGAGTGGTGTAATGAGATGAGCCTTAAATGTCAGATAATTGATGGAGAGAAAGTTGCTTTTGCAGGAAGGAAAAATTGAGGTACTTGAGAGAAAAACTCCTTGCTTGTCGTTATTGGATGCAGGACAGTGCAGACATTTGATCTCTCAGGTCACCATATTTAAGAACAAACCCATGATTTTGCGGGATTCAGAGAGCAATTTGGAATTTGCTAGGTGAATGCATGTCACTACTAACAGATGTAAACACATGTATAATGAATGTCAGCTTTCTGTTTTGTTTCTAATAGTGGGTGTTCATTATTTTACATGCTTAAGTCTCAGCTGCCATCATGTGAGTACCTTGAAATCTTCCAGCTCTTAGCCCACCATTCAAAATGGGATGAGAGCACAGAGAGCTAGAGACTCACACGAAACTGTGCAGGAGGCTCGTGGATGAGCAAGGAATAATACCTGAATCTGCTGTGTCCTAGGGTAGTGCCCCTAGCACTCCTACTTTATATAAAATGTCAGCAGCAGCGGAAGTTTAAAGTCTACATGGTTGTTTGTTCACTGTGACCTAACAGATCTGATATGTCTTGTATAATTATATAGAAAAGTGTGTCCATGTGTATTTTACTTTCACCCTTTAATGAATTTTAATAATAGTATGTTTCAAATAATGCTTGGACAACGGGTTCGTTAAGCATACAAGGAGTATTTAGTATCAAACAGTATTTGCTATTTACGAGCAGTTGCAATCTTTACAAGGTATCTGAGGAGCAGTATCTCTGAAAATTTATATCCTAAGTTTTTGCTGTGTGTAGGTCCTGCTCTGTTTTTTGCATGTAAAACAGCTGTAGAGTTCTCTTACTTAGCTCACAGAGAAGGCCTTTATGTAGTTTAGTAATGATACATGTGATTCTTGCAGGTTCTCTTAGTCATCTCTTGTCACACTTCTGAAAAATAAAAATCTAAAGCCTGGAACCTCGTTGAAAATAAGGAATGGAATAATTATACCAAGTAACAAAAATCTTGAGCTGAGTATTTGGATATCTTTTTAGATGCTAAAAGCTGCTGGTATGATATACAGTAACTGAGAAATTTGAGTTTGTGAACTCACAAGCTCTGAGGCATTTATACCTGTGACAGTGTGAAATACTTTTTTCTCTGAATAGAGTAAAACATAGACATTGTTAGGACAGAATTCATCTCAGTGACCTTTTACAGTATTAACTATCTAAAATAATACTGTATATTCTATATGTATAATACTTTAGTAAAGCGAACCTAAAGAAAGAGCTGAAATAGATTGACTCACTCTAAAGAAAACTCTTTAAATGAGAATGGGAAGATGGTCTGGCTGAAATCTGAAATGCTGCTTTGGAATTTATTTTGGAACTTCAGTTGGAATAACTGTTTTGTCTGTGTACGAAAGTGAATCAGGAACAGGCTGACAGTCTGTCAACTGATCATGTGAACTTTTCAGAATCAAAAGTTCTATCTTGTGGCTATCATAAAGGGGAGAGAGCTATTGTTACCTAAATGGACAGGATGTAATTCTGCCTTAAACTGGGCAGACTATCACATTCTGTGTTCCTTCCTGTTCCTGGGAGCAGGATGGGGGAGAGGGATTTGATGTGTTTAAGACCAACCTATTTGTGCTCCTTGGCATAATACAGGTGCTGATAACTTCTGTTTTAGCTGTTAGTTCATAATTATTTATGTATCCCTTAAAAAATTTCCATGATTACTTTAAGATTGTGATTTTCATTCTGGCCAAGTCATATTAGAATATTGAGTTGAATTTAATGAAGCTGTGTGAATGTATCAGCTGTGAATATATAAACTGTGATTTGTGTCTTTTTAGTGTTGTTTTTTTTTCCTTCCCTTTTTTTTAAACTATCTTTTTAAAGACTTCTTTTCTTGATGGGAAAATGCTATATTTTCCCTAAAATGAGTGAAAAAAACACCAAGGCTGTATTTTAAGTGACTGTGTCTGTTAGATACTGAGATAATTCTTGCATCAGTAATCCATTACAGATCCATACACATTGAGGAAGAGTAACACTTAAGCTATGAATGATACTTAAGAATAAATAATGTAATATTGAGCCAAAGATACGACTTGGAAGGATATTTCTTGACATCAGTAATGCTAATCTTTCTTCTTTTAGTTACCCTTAAATCCTAAATGCTTTGTCTGGTTTGTAAGTCACCTTTTTAAGTGAACTGCTGATGTGTGTGCTGTCTTAGGAGATTTAATTTACATAAAGAAAAATGTTTCCAGGTAACCTTGATCGTTCTTCCAAGGCACTTGGTGAAGAAGTTAGATCTGGGATCCAGGACAGTGGTGTGGAGATTGTCTCTTTGTACACCAATTGTAATGGTTTGGTAGAGAGACAGGACTTTGGGACATCATTTCAAGCTATGTCTTGAGACTTTTCAAAGCAAAAAGGTATTTTCTCCCAACTTTGTTCTTCACCTCTTTGAGAAGGAAGCTGAGTTTTTACTATTTTATGTTTCCATGTTACTACTAAATTTTACTACTGTCATGAATAATTTTACCGTGTTTCATGTTTTCTGTGTCATACAAAGCACATCCATTATGATCCAGTGCATTTTTTTATAATGAAACATTGCAGCTCTCTTTGTTTTATAAGCAATGCAGACCTCCAGAAAACTCCTGTTTTCTGATTTGGATCCAATGAAAAGAAAAAGACATGGACGTGTAGTTTAGTAAGAAATTAAACTGATGGAATGAGATGTAGTTGCTTTACTTAGATAAGTATATAATTGTTCTTAACAGCACTGAGTGTCAATGGACTTTCCCTTTCAGTCCTGCTTTACTTTGGCTTTAAGGTTAGAGGTGTGCAATGATCTCATATTAACCAGAAGGGGTAAATTTTCATGAACTCAGCTGATCTAGTGACAGCTGTAAATGATGGACTGGCAGTATAGGATCCTCTTGGCAGTGTGCTCCTATCTCCTTGTCACTGACAGTGCTCAGCCTCTGGTTGAGCTAGTTCAGCTTGCTAAGCCAGCAGTAAAAAGTACTTGCAGTTTTTCTGAGCAGATTTCCTCTTGATTTGGTGAGTTGAACAGTGTCATCTTTGGGTCGATTAGTACACTGTACTTGGAGTGCAGTGACAGCAGGGAAAGTGTTGGAGGGGCACTACCCCCTTCAGAGGCCTGAACTGTCTGCTTGGATCCACTGCCTTAGGAGTTCTCTCCTGAATAAAGCCTCTGCTTCAGCCTTAAGTCAGTTTTGGAATTATCTGTTCCTGAGGGGTTGTTAACTCGATTTTGATTAAGAGAATTATAGGTGTTAAATGAAGCTTTTCCAGTTATTTTAGGCATTTTCCTTTTCATGGAGTGAGATTATAACTTAATAACTCAAAAATTGTTCAAATTTTGATGCTCTGATGCTTTTGGTGGGTTGCTTTTTCTGGCAGCCCCTAATCAGGAGTGAGAGCTGTTACTTGATTTTTGTTTATGAGACAGTCTTGAAGGACTCAAATATGGTTTGTGGCTAGCTTTGCAAAATGATTTATTAGTTGAATCATTAGGCTGGAAAAGGAGAATGCTGTATTATCTTCTTTGCCTTAGGAATGACTGACAGGGCAAGGCTTTCCAGATTGCTGCTGACATTAACTATCAAGTCCTTTTCCCTTTTCACTAGGAAGCTTGTGCATTTTTCTTACAGAAGTTGTGTGTGTGATGATGTGTTATTCTCTGTATGTTGTAAAAGTTTCTAGGCAAATTAATCTGCAGCCGTCACTGCAATACAAGTATGTATTAGCAGTCGTGTTGCATGGTGCACAGTCCTGATTTTTATGTAATATATCGGCAAGTTGTGAAATTTGAGTGTATAGTTCAACTTATATGACGTAAAACCTTTTGCATTGTATAGCTGAGTTCTGGCTATCTACTCTTTGGTAATGTGTGGCAGACTTTCTTAATGGTTGTTTCAAGTTTTGAAATCACCTTGTTGCAAGAAGAGGCTTTGCCTTTAGTTTGACTTTTTTCTTGCAGCTACCTAAAGCATCAGTCTGCTAATAACTATGGAATATTACAGGATGTTGCAGTAGTGTTAGATTAGAAACATACATAAGTGATAAGCACAGGTTGATGGAGGCATGGAGGGCAGAATTTGTTGACTGTCTTTTTAAGCTTTCACTGAGCAAATGTCTTGGAAATTACATTTGTACTAGGATGAAAATAATCTCATATCTCAACTTCTTTTATTGAGAGTTGGCATACTTGTAGTCCCTGCTTATCAGTAAAAAGACTGATGTATAGGATTCCTTCCCTTGCAGTTCTCAGAATTACTTTTTGTAAGTCTGGCTTGATTTGTTGTGCAGTTGAGGAGTGTATGTCCTTGGTAGTGACTATCATTTTTTGGGCTGTTCACCTGGGAACTTGTTGCAATGACAGAATGATAATGGGTGACATTTGTCACTGTGCTTAATATACTGCTCTGAGAAGAGCAGTGTGAGGCAGTTCTAGGTTGGAAGCTGGGATGTGTGGAGAAAACCATCATGTTTTCTCGAGATGTGGTGGGAATGTGAGTTTATATTACTGTATGCTTAGAGAACACTGAGCTGTGCCAGGCCTCTGAAAATGATGTACATAGCATGTTTGAGCTATAAAAATGCTGATGTTTGTAAGGATCATGGAAGATACAGTAGGGCTGAAGCAGAGGGAAATATACCTACCTTAGTGACGGGTTCTTACACTTGCAGTAACAAGACTTCCACAGTTTCCTTCAATAACACTTTTTGGTGTTCTTTCTTCTTCCTCCAATATCTGACTAAACTTTGCGTTCAGGGAAAAAAGAGAAAGCAAACCAGGCTGAATGCAGTTATTTAGTGTGGACATAAAAGACAGTTGACTATTGCCTTTGACTTTTGCATATTTAAAAACTTGTTAATTTATTCACTCAGTTTTCCTAAAGAAAATAAATCCAGCTCTTTAAACCATTCTTCTTGCATCATGAGTTTCAAATGTTTCATTGCTCTCCTCTGCTGGCTTCTGTTGTCTTGTATTAGTGGTACTTAAACTAGACCTAGACCCAGTGCTTGCATTGTGACTTCAGTACAGAGCAAGGGAGAATTGGTGCTTGCTTTGTCTGTCTTAATATTCTTGCTAACATATTGAAGTGTTGACATTTTTGAATCCTGCTTATAGTGATGACTCACTTGGATTGTTTCTTATCATATTGCTGCTTTTCTCCATTTTTATCCATGTCTTCATTTTTGTTGATGTTTATAAATGCCATGTAGCATTTTCATTGAATTTTGTTCTATTAAGATTATTATAGAGTGGTTTTATTTCCAGTTCTGTGCTGCATAATGCAAAAAACCCTTCCAGTCTTGATGTTAATCACAAATTTGATGTGTACCCTCATATGTTAATGAAAATCTCTCACAGAACTTAAAAATCTGATGGATTTGCTGCTGATGCTTCACATTTCTCAGGTGTTTCGGATGTGACTCTATTCTGTCCCTCTTTAAAAGGGTGTTGTAGATTTATTTTTTTCAAGAAATTCCTTAATTTCTTGCTGAGTTTTTTTTTTCTTCCTTCTCTTTGTATTGGGTAATAGTTATATTGGGACTGGACTAGCCAGTCTCATGGAGGTATTGCGGTTAGATCGGTAATACTTTTACCTCTTGATCTGCGGTTATGAAGGTATTTGAGAGCCTCTTGGAAATTTGTTTCAGGTGTTTATTGGATGGATATATTTACCACTTTGAGTTCTGTGATGTAGATAGATACTGTCTTTCCCAATTCTAGCTGGGCTGTACTAGGGACTGAGAGACAAGTTACAAAATGCTCCTGTATTCTTTCCTGAAGGGTAGAATTTTTAGTAATGCCTTTATTTTCAACAACACTGCTGAGGGAAACAGTGAAGAGTTAATGTAGATTACAGATGTGTAGGTAGCTTTCAGTGTTTAATTTTGTTTTGAGGCTTATGTAGAGCAACTAGGACTGGCTAGAGTAAGATAGAAACACTAAAAAGCTGCTTTAAAATGGCAGTTACACTGTTAAATGTTTCTTGCTCTGGAGGAAGATGAAATATCTATGGTTGACAGAGCTTGCAAGATGATTTTTATGTAGGAAGTGATATTAGTCTGTAGTGCTTTTTCTTGTCCTAGTCTGTGCTTCAAGCCCATATCACAACTGTTTGACTTCTGTGAGCTCCTGCACTGTGTTGGCTGAAGGATTGCTCTCTGAGGTAACTTCATTTGTCTGACTGCTTGTTTGGCTGGTGTGTTTGACAATGAATGCTGTGCTATGCTGGCCAAACCCCCACGTTGGGATGCAGTATTTTATAGGCAGTGAGTTTTTGTGTGTGTCTTTGGTTGGGTTTTTTTACCATGGCAGTTAAAATTTTGGAGGGTTTTGTATTGAAGTGCATTTGTGGTAATATTGCACTTACATGAATTCAGTTGGGGAAATTAAGTTAGTGTAAAGCCAATAATTGTGGCACTTACTCTTTGCAAATTGACAAAATTTTAGTCATAATGTTTCACAGATGCAAAGAGGGGTCATTTGTAACAAACACTTCTGTGCCTGTGGGAAGTTTTTTGGGGCAGCTTTGTCAGAATATTTATAAGTGTTTGTTACGTGCTTCAGTTATGAGGAGTTTGCATTATACATTCACATCTGGGAGTCTGCAAAACATTTAAATAGTTAACTGTTAATAGTTAAAATGTACACTGAAGGTGCCTCAAACTCCAAATAAAGGCTGCCTAGACCCACCTCTGAGAGGACTGCCAGCAATACTTGTCTTGTTTGACATTCTAGAATCAAATTTAATGCCCTAGTTTGAAGTATTATTGTAGTTCTCTGGCTAAAGGGAACTATCTGAAGTATTTTCCTGTGAAGGACGTGTACCCAAAGGCCACTTCCTATCCAGTTGTCATGACTATGAGTTGACACACTTGGACAAATTATTATTTGAAAGTGGTGCCATTTAGTGCAAAATAGTGCCTAATATTTCCATTGTCTGTCCTCTTAGAAGGCTTAAGGAAAAGAAACAGTATCATTAAATGTGCTATACTTTAAGTAATAATATTTGGTTGTGTCCTTCTGTGAAATAGAGTATTTTCTCTTCCTTACCTCACTCCACTTTTAGGCCCCAGTGAATAGACAGCCCATTTTTTAGCATCTGCATCCCACCCATTTCTTGCTCCTTAAAACAAAGCAGCTGCTGTTGTCTGTTTGATTCCTGTGGAGCAGCTGTTGGTGCAGTGGATGCTGCCCCCTGGTCTTTGTGGGCAGGACCACCAGCTGCTGCAATTGAAACCTTTCCAGTGGCAGTGTTGTAACTTCCTTTGGGATTTCTCATGCATTATTCAGTCCAGCTGTTCATAATGGAATGATAGATCTCTAATAGATACTTTCTGCAAATTGATTTCAGTTTTGGTTTACCAGCTATATTTGTTCTTTAATTTCATGAGTTAATCATAATGTTTACATGTGGCTGTAATGGTAAAAAATAATGTTTATAATTTTTATTACTACTTTTTAACTCTGTGTGGGATTGGAAGGGGACTGTATTAAGAAGTTGTTGGTTTAACAGTGTATAATTTTTGTACAACTAGAGACTGTGAAGTGCTATATCAGACAAAATACTAGTCTAAGCAAGAAATTTAGCTTAGGAGTACACTGGTGTAGGGAGAAGGCATTGCATGTTATGAACAAACTTCATTATCCCCAGTTTCCTAGTAATTAAAAAAATACTATTTAGCAAGAGGTTTAGATACATTTTTTTCAGGGAAGTGATATTATCTGGAAGTTGGAGAGGACTCAAGTTTATGGTTTTAATGTTCCCTTACAGCTAAAGAAAGGAGGATCAATGACAACAGAAGAGAGAATGGATAGCAATATACATTGAACTGTGGGTTAAAAACCCACAAGTCTGGTGAAATAAACTATTTAAACAATGCCTTAAGGACACTTTAGCCTGCCCAGGGCTACAGTCACAGGGATAACTGTGAATCTGAGTAACTTAAATGTCTTCTTTTCCTGACTTAAAAATGTAACCATAATGAATACAGAATGCTAAACGTTGTAGTCCCATCCTATTTTAGCTGTGGCATTTTATTTCTAAATATTTTTTGTATGGTTCTTCTAAGACTTTTAGAAAGTTTTTTTGCAGGTTTTCTTGATATTTGAGGTGTGTATTAGAGCATGACTGTGATGCATGTTTGAAGCTATCATTGAAAGGAAATTTTGGCACAAGTTTTAAAGGACTTCTTTTGTTGTCTTGATTTTTCTGGTTTTCTATTGGTAACTGTCACTACTATAGAAAAATAATTTTGCAATTTGGTTTTTAAGTCATGTTACTAAGATTTAAATGATAGTCTAGATGTTTGGATTTGCATATTTTAATGATTTGAATGGAAAATACTATATCTTAACATCAACTTACTACTGTATTGTGAAGCCATAGATGAAGGCTTAGTGTGCATTTTTCTTCATATTTTTGCCTTTCCTACAGAATAGTGAGTGAACAGTTGAATTTTGTTTTCAGACTTCATTTTTAAATGAAAGTATTTCTGGAGGTTGCTTTTCTTTAGCCTTTTTAATAAGACGGCGGGCCAGAGACCTTCAGTAACTACCTGTTTGCACTTAAGGTGTCAAGAGGGTCTGTCTTTAAAAATAATTTATGAGGTCAGGAATAGTTGCATGATTAGGCAATAACATTTTTGAAATTTGATATGATATACTGCCAAAATGCAGCATTTCTCACCTGTTTTGCAGGCCATTTTGCATTGTCATTTTATGTCAGTTCAAATTATTAGTTTACTGTCCGTAAATAACTAAACAGTAATTTTTTAAGGTGTGCCTGTTCAGTGTGATATATTGATCCAGGAGGTTTTTTCCCCAAAGATGAATTTCAGAAATACAGGATGCAGTTTGTAAAAATGTGATGCTTGTATTGACTAGAGAATTATTGCTATTTAATAGCATGAGCTGTATATCTCAACAGGTGACTTCAAGAAATGTCTGCCTGTTACTTCGGTATGAACTTAAGCTCCCTCCCCTCTAAAGGCAGCTGTCCAGTTACATTCACATCTGTTTAACACATGGGATGGCCTCTCCTGCCTTCAGCAGTGGAACTGTGGTCCCTTGTACACAATAACTTCTGTCTGTGTGTCATGAACTATTTGCTAAACCTTCAGAGTTTTAAGATGCTGTTCCAGGTGATGTTTCTGACCTAACCACGTTGGCAGAATAGCTTCTGTGCCAATGAAGTGACTGTTCAAGTGTAGTTCTGTGTTTTAGTCAAAATGCTGCCTCTGTAAATTCCATAGATGGAGCTGGGATGGTTAAGCATGGGCACATGTTAGCACTCCTAAATCAGAAAGATGGGGCAAACAACTGTTCTAAAGAACTCAAACAAATGCCCAGGTTAAGATGCCTTTAGTGATGCTTAAGGCAATCCATACTTCTCATTTTTAGAGTGACAAAGTTACTGGTTAATGAGCTACTGCAGCAGTCCAGTGGCAGCTTGCGCAGCTGCTCCAAGTGCTGCACTCTGACATCTCTGTTCCCTGTGAACAACAGGTAACACCATGTACTGGCTTTGCATGGCCACTTTCTGGGGGCTTCTGCTGTAAGCTGCTGTGAGAAGTCCAGGATAGACTCACATATATTAGGAATGGCAAGAAGCACAACACAACTCTCTTGTGAGTTGAACAAGAGAGCAAGGTTTATTACCTCAGATCTTTTATAGACCAATATGCAAAAGTACAGAAAGGTAAAACTCTTATTGGTTAGTGAACTAACACATCACCATCATTGGTCAGTGGTGTACATCACCCCTTGACCTTCTCTTGCAAGAAAACAGAAAACTGACAAACAGCACCTGCAAGGCTGTCTTCTATCTCTGAGGATTGTTTTAATTCCTCCTTAGGATTTCCCAGGCTGCTTTCTCAGGCGAGTCTGAGAAAGTTATGTGGCCTGCTTTTCCACAGGCACTGTGCTCCCTGTTTGCGTTTAGCAGCCATAATGGACCTGCTGCTGGCCAGGGCTGAGCCAGTCAGGAGCGGTAGTAACACTTCTGTGGTAATATACTTAAGGAGAGAAAAGTTACTGTGCGGATGTATTTGCAGTCAGAGAAGAGCAGGGTGAGAACATGTGAGAGGAACAGCTCTGCAGACGGCAAGGTCAGAGCAGAAGGAGGGGCAGGAGGTGCTCCAGGAGTCAGCGCTGAGATTCCCCTGTGGCTTGTGGTGAGAGCCATGGTGAGACAAGCTGTGCTTCTGCAGCCCATCGAGAGCCACAGGGATGCAGAGATCCACCTGTGAGCTGTGGAGCAGACCCACATCAGAGCAGGTGGATACCTGAGAGGAGGCTGTGAACCTGCGGGAGGCCCAGGCTGGAGCAGGTTCCTGGCAGGGACCTGTGGACTCATGGAGGGAGGTGCCCATGTAGGGCAGGTTCCTGGTAGGACTTGGGACTCATGCTGGTGTAGGCTGTGCCTGAAGGACTCAGATGGGAAAGGCTCATGGAGAACTCTGTCCTGTGGGAGGGATGCCATGCTGGAGCAGGGGAAGGACTCTCCTCTCTGGGCAGTGGCAGGAACAATATGTGATGAACTGACCGCAACCCTCGTTTGCTTTCTCTCCCTGTGCTGCTGAGGAGGAGGTAGAGCTAGGAGGAAGGGAGGATTGGGGAGAAGGTAGTTTTAAGGTTTGCTTTTACTTCTCATTGTCTCACTCTGAGTTTCTTAGTAATAAATTCAGTTAATTTCCCCAAGCTGAGCCTGTTTTGCCCATGATGGTAATAGGTGAGTGATCTCTTCCAATCCTTAGCTCACGAACCTTTCGCTATATTGTTTTCTCCTCCGTCCAGCTGGGGAGGGGAGTGATAGGGCATCTTTGAGGGTGTTGGCATCCAGCCAGGGTCAACACACCACACACCTTCTGCAAAAATATGTTGGACTGGCATTGATCTGGTCGATCTGTGTATTGTGTTTTGGTAGTCATAAACTGATAGAGGCATGTGTACATGAGAGAGGGACAAACGGGGAATGCTAGTAAGATCAGGGCCTGGAGAAGCCCAGTCTTAGGAGCCTAGAAACAGCTTTTGCTGTGCTTTCTCTTCACTGATCTGGGAACCTTTCTTCATATCTGTCTCCTCTGGTTAGTGGGTATCTTGCAGTTGTGGTACTTGCAGTGCCAATTGATATAAAGGAGAGTTTAGATTTGGACAGTGTGTGACATCAGTTAAAGGTATGATTATTTTTGACAGCAGAGATCCCTAGTGTGCCTGGTATCAGTATGCCCATATCAGTGGGTAGGATGATTTAATAGCTGGTCTGTGTTGGAGTTCCTGACAGTCTCCTGGGAGGACCTTTAGCAAAACACTGGACATGCGGGCACTGGCCCCTCAGTGGGCAGCACTGTGTCTGTGAGGTCTGTCGGTGACCGTAGACAGTCTGATCACTCCCTCCTACGCTTGAGACAAAAATCAGCCTGAGGAAAGAGACAGTGCTGTGTGGCCATTTGGTATGTGGAATACTTTTAGCCTTTTGATGGTAATTTTAAAAGAAAATTATTAATAGCAGACAAAAGGTTGTGTGTTTTTTCCACATAATATCTATGCCAGTGAAACTGCCAACACTTATTATTACTTAAAATATCTAAATACTTAGCTTACTTTAAAAGAAATATTTTTATTGAGAAAGCTAGTGCCTGAATTTGGAACATACTGCCTTTTGTTCTAAAAATTCTGAGGGAGGATTCTGCTTTTCAGACTGGGTGATATCCTAGAGCTTGTACACATGGGATTGTGGGAAATCAGAGTTCACTATATTTGTTTTAGGGATTTGGTCCTTGATATTCGTTTGCTAGTAGCTATGTTTGTTTTGCAACACTTTTCATCTTGTTGGGCTGGCTTGTAATGAAATGTCTTCAACCCCAGAAGGAAGATGCATTGCAAATTAACAACTGCAGGACAATAGTTAGAGCAAACATGTTATTTCATCTGTCTGTTACTGTATATTACCACAAAAAGCATAAACCAATGGGCCTCATCCTGGTTTTGGAGCACGGGTTATACATTTGTGCAGTATTTTATTTATGTAACTTCTGTGGGTCTGTTCTGGTGCTCTTAGGATAAGAGCCAGCTCCATCTTATTTTTAGTACTAAAGTAATTAGGACTTTATTTTAGTAATATTTTCTTAACATGCTGAAACATGATGGAATTATGAGCTTGATAAAAACACTATCAAAAATGTCCCACATTCCTTTAGGGCTTGCAAAATCCAACAGTAGCCAGAAAAGACATAATTTGGCCTTGCTGGACAGACATGACAATGTTGCATTTGACTTCTATTGAGCTTTGTAGTGAAAAATTATGAATTGATTAACAATTAACTGCTACAGTGAAGTAAGTTTCTATAGCAACAGAGCAATGCAGGGTACAATTATTCAGACTGCTTTCCTTAGCAGGTAATTTTTTTCTTCCAAGCACTGAGTTTACACTGTTGGACTAAAACATTGTTTTGTTATAGCAACGGATAATCCTCAGCTTTTGCTGCTCCTGCCTTTTAATTTTTTTTTTTCTTCCTAAAGAAATAGCTTTTCTTCTTATGAGCTGAAAAGGGAATGGGAGAAACTTTCTGAGATAGATAGCGGTGTGGTAGACTGGTGGAAACTCAACCTGCAACTATTTGCCTGTATGTTATTAGTATAATGAATGGAGTTATATTGAATATATTGTTATGCAGTATGAATTTCTATTCCACTTCTGCCTGTTGACACGTGTACATGGAACTGAACCTGGTCTAATTTAATAATTATCGTAAACATACAATAGCTTGCAAACTTCAAGTAAATCAATTTAGATAAGTTGTAATGCTGATTCCCTGAATCAGACAGATTTTTTTTTCCCCTTTTCATGTTTGAAGTCTTTTGGTTTTTTGTTTAAATACTTCTGAATACTTTTAAAGAGAGGAATATTCTACTTTAATCTTCACTCTTAAAATCAGAAAACATTAGGGTATTGACAAAGGACTGCTGGTATTTGGGGTTTTTTGCCATAGAGCACAATCCAACTTTTAAGTGTTACTATATTTTGATCTTTTTAAAGTTAAAGGAGATGAAATTTTAACAACTTAAGTGATGAAGCTACAAGAGTGTTTTTTTAATAGGACACTTAATTTTGTGTTAAGTATTTTAAAGATACCTCAGATGTCTGATCACGTGAAAGAAAAACAAAATCAACTTTTGCTTTTGTCAGTCAGCCTCAATGTTTGCTGTTGACAGGTATTGCACAAGTGCATTTTTACAATATTCTAACAAAACCATACTGATGTTTTAGAAAAGAAAAGAATAGGATTCAAAGGTAAAGTGAAAGTAATGGCTTTGAATGTGTGACTGACAAGAACACAGGTCCAACAGGTCAGGTAACTTCTGTGTGTGTGCATGGGGAGCAGGTGATCAGCTCAGAGATGACGCTACCATTAAGTCATGCAATGTTTCCAGTTTGTTCCATGTTTTGGGTGCCATCTAAAAGCAGTCTGCCAGTTCTAATTTAAATAAGTGTTGCCTTTAACAGGTATGATTTTTTAACCAGTTTTGCTTGCAGAGCTGGGCCAATTTAAACAAATTCCCAGTGAAAGTAACTTACTTAGTGTTTAATGAGTATCGCAGCTGAGTGTGTAAACTGAATGAGAGCAGCTGCTGAATTGTGCCAGAATGTGTGGTTTTACTTGGAATCCATTTGATATTTACATACATATTTTCCTTATTTTAATTTGTTTCTTACATCTAGGACATGTATTTTTAGCTCTGGTAAGCTCATCTGAATTATGCCTCACTCAGCATTAAAAACAGGTGAGAAAGGACAGATTATTATTGTAGGCAACAGTGTGACTAGACTGTAGGAGTAGGAGGAAGTAAAGGGGATCCACTGGAGAATAAGGAGCAAGAAGATGATCAGAAAGGTAACTATTACTTTTTTACTTAAGAGCTATGAATCTCTTATAAGGTACTAAATTGTAACTATTGAGAAATGAATTATAGTTAACAAAGCATAAATTTTAAGTGAGACTTGCAGAACTTAATTATGAAGTGTAGTTAAGGAAAGAGAGAATTGTTACAGTACATTTCATTTTCTCAGTTCCTCAAAAGTGAAGAGACTAAAATGTGTGCTTCAATGCCTTCCAGCTTTTACAGAAGGTGATGTGTTCTTTACACAGCTTGTGACAGTCCATAAGTAGTATTCCAGCATGAACTTTATTTAGTGTCTGTGAATATTTGGAATGCTCTGTGCTATTCTGAAATCAGCTGCTTTTTAATTCACTCTATTCCAAACAGTGAAAATTCCTGTTAAAAACCTTCTGGCTGCCTTTGGCTGAGTGACAAGCAGGTATTTTTGCAAGGCTTATCCTGGATTGTATTCTGATAGAGAAGAACTTGCAGGAGTGCCTATTGAACACATACCCCACCACAACAACAACAAAAAAATCCCCTTTCAGTTTTAGCTTTTGAAATTCTTACATTGTAGATTTCTCTGTTAGGGATTCTTTGTTATTTTGCTGAAAGTAAAATGTTTTCCCTGTGGTGGGAAAACATAAATGTATAACGTGTGTATATATAGACAGCTTTATTTGAAGTTCAGGTGCTCAGCCTTTGTAGTGTAACACTTTGGTAGTAAAGGAGAGTTGTAACTTACTAAGTTCATATTGAATGAAGTGGAAATTCACATCCATATATTAAATATTTAAAATGAGGGAATTTTAGAACTTGGAAATTCCGTTACAAAATGATCAGAGAATTACAAGCTTAGTTCTTTATATCTGAGACAACCATTGGGAGGAGACCTTCAAGCTAAGGTCTTCTAGGACTGGTTTTGGAAATAATTTAATTGTTGAGATGCTGATACAGAGAAGCAAGAGCACATACATGGTGCTCATAATAACTTCGGGATGCATCACTGTTCATAATCAGAGTTACTATATAAGGAGAAACAAGCTCATATCTCAACCAAAGATGAAGTGAAAATTCTTTGAAAAAAATCCATAGGGAATTTTTGCTTCAGCAATAAAACTTTGAAAAGATGATAAACATAGTGTAGTGTTGATTACAAGCTGAGCCAGCTTTTGATACAGCTGTTGAAGGCTGGAGGACATAGATGCTATTCAAAGATGTACCAAATGAGGTTTACCAATAGAAATAAAGAATGTCTTTAGTGTCATTGTACTAGGCATTGAGAAGATGGCTTTAATATTGTATGAAATTCTGGTTGCTTGTGTTAGGTGATTTTTAACTCCTGCTACTAGAAGAGGATGATGTCTGATGTAAAACTGGAGAAAGAAGTGTGGAATTTTAATTTTCTGAGCAAAGCAGTCACTAAATATCCTTTTTGTCCCACTAAAAGGAAGAAGAGAGGAGAGAATATACAATATGAAACCTCCCCTGGATATATGAGACATTACCAGATCTCCCACAAATCCAAATCATTCAAAATTTACTATTAATTTAGAAGAATCCTGCTTTTTGACCAGCCCTGCTGTAAGCAATTACTAATAGTTGAACTGCAGAACAAAAATACTGTGGTGTGAAAGGCTGCAGTCCCTAAGGGAGGTACAGAATAGGTTTTAACAAGAGGCAGAATGTTTCTTCCAGAAGCTTCTTAGGGCTGAGCCAGATGAACAGAGTGAAGGCAATTTATTTTTAGTGATACAAATCCAACTCTGTGTGGCACCCAGTGAGGCCACCTTACTGGCTTTCAGATCAGGAGAGGAAAGGACTGTAAGAGACTGAGGAGCTGGAGGCAGTAATGTTCAGTGGAAAAGGGGATGTACAGCTCACTTGGCAGATAGCATGGAAAGAGCAGGAGATGTTTAATGGTAGCTAAATGGATGCTAGAGTATCTCAGTAGTTTTGTGGGGAAGGTTTAGGAGGGGATTTTGGATTTTGTGTATTCTTGGAGGTAGTTTTCTGTATTCCAAATCTCCATTTATACAGCAGCGTTGAAGGTCAGAACTATTTCATCCTGTTGTAAACCACGAGCAGAGTAAAGGATGAGATTTTCTTAACTGGTGACCAGCCAGCTCTTATTTTTTTTTTTAATCATATGGTGTAGTGAGACTGAAAAATATGAGCAGTAAGCCTGTTTTTTTTTCAGGTTTTCCTAATCTGTTTTGTACTTACTTTTATATAAAATTTTACTATGCTGAGGTATTTGGTAGGTTTTGTAGGAATTGGAAGAGGTTCTGTGTGCTTAAAACAGATGTTTTCTCGTGATCCTGTGTTTGAGAGAAATGTTTGAAGAAAGATCTTTCTTAAAAATGGAAACTAAAAGAAGCAAGCAACTGTGCTTTGGCTTTGCCCTGCTAGTGTTAATCCTTGAACTTCAAGTTAGCCAGTTACCTGGCCCCTCTTGCACTGGAACAGAACAGTTTTCCACCACGGGAACAAGCTTTAATGCAGGAAACAGTCTTTTCTCATTCAAATGCACTCCTGGAGCAAATTCTCCTTTCTGACATGAATGCAAACTGTTCTTTCACGGGGAGAAGATAATGTCAGATAGAGACTGCTGTTCTAATGTAGCTCCTTATAAATTGAATATATTCCTCTCATGTGAGTGTATTCTCTTTATTTGGTAGCTTTTTATGTACATCTTTGCCAAAGAAGTTTCCCTACTACCCTGCCATTTTAAACTACAGCAAAAATCCTTTAAGGTTTGTTCTCAAGGTGGTTTTCCAGTATGAGAATGTCTGCTTTACTCTTTGGAGTACTTTAGGATATTAATGTATCAATATGCAATGCTAAACAGTTTCAAGTAGAATTTCAAGTAGAGGCTTGGGCTGCTTGGTTACCATGGCAAACACAGTAGGAAATTCATGCCAAAGTTTGGAAACTAAGACACACAAAAGAAAACTTGTAAACTGAAATAATCACTATAGAGAGCAAATATACTTGTTTATAATTTATTAGAGTCTGTTTCCCAAAGAATAGAATTTTAAAATCCTATTTTATTAAGCAAATCTTAATTGCCAGTCCAGAGTTTTGCACAAAAGAGGCAATATTCACAAGCAGGGAAGAGTGAGATTCTTTGTTGGCTTGCCCTCTAACTGTAAGGGCACTGAGTGAATAGAGTAGCCTCTTGAAGACAGAGGAATTGAATTGCCCAAGTACTGTAATCAAGGTTGACATATTTTCAGTGTGCAGTGCTTTGTTTCATAGATGACTCAGTCTTATCTCTCTAAAATTTGCCTGTGTTAATGATTATATGTATGTTAGATCACATATGTATGATGTCTGTGTATATATATATATATGAATATATATATATATGATCTCTCTGTATTTAATGGTTTGTCTATGTTCCCAATTGCATATATATCCTTTAATTACTTGTTTATATTAAATATCTTGCCATATTTAATTCACTTTCCCACAGTTGTTTGTCGTAAGGCTTGCTACCTGTAACCAAGATTTTTATGTGAGTATTTTAATGGAGTGATTTTCAGTTTGATAAGTTCTGTGTGTAATCAGCTTACTGTGAACACAGTATTTAGTATTGTAGTCCTGTCAGGATGTTGTGGCAAAATCTGATCCTTTTGCATGTGACTTGCTGTACAGTTTTCCATAGGTGTGGTCACATGCAAATCATGCAGATATTTTTCTCTTTCTGAATGTAAATTACTATGTATATTTCCATGTATCTTCTCCAAAGTCTTATTCCCCAAAGGGAAGCCGTTACACAGAAAGCCAATCTGTGGCTTGAGGGAGACACTACTTTTAAAGATTTCCTAAAGATCAAGGTTAGAGCTGGAGCTGGGCATTGTGATCGTGAGCACCTACCCTAACATGTGACTCTACCTCATCACTTTATGCATTGCATAACATGGATTGGAGATTATGGTAGGCAGTTGGAGGCTCAGGGAAAGCAGTTTAGGTTATTATTGAGAAACTATGATGAATTTTCCCGTGTCTTTGTAATACATGGTCTCTTGGAAAGGGAGGCTTGCTGTGGTTATAACTGGGAGGTAGTGTTACTGGAACATGAAATGTTGGAGGTGATGGAACAAACCGTTTATGAAATGGTGTTCGGGAGTTCTTGTTGTGAACAGTAATGGTTATATTGAATTACAGGTTGGTCTGCTTTTTGCTGACCTCTTTAAAAAGGACTTACAGAGCACTTTTTTAATTAAAACAAAAGTAGAACATGAAAACATCTGGAAGATTATACTAGGGCTTAACTCAAAGGAAAGTAAGAATTTAGAGGCCACAGAAAAAGATGTGCCACTGATTAGCCTCAGTAAATAAAATGTTTCATCCCATTAAATATAACATATGGTGATTTATAGTTAATGTGGTATATCTGTAACTTCAGGAAAAAAAGTAAAATGGGAAGAGCAGCAGAAGTTGAAGACGGACTGATTTAGCTGACTAGCTGGCAAGAGGCAACTGTAAGAAACTTCGGAGATGCAGTTAGGCTACTTGAATGAGCAGCAGTATGTGTTTGCACTAATCTCTTGGTGGTATAAGTGGAGGAAAAGACGACTCAGTTTGGAACCCCTACACAAAAAGAGGGGATTGATATTGGAGATTGCTGTAATTGATTAGTACTTGAGTTCTTATAAATACTTCTTTCTTTAAGAAATGGAACGAAGAAGAATATTAGAAACAAGAATACAGGATTTTATAAATCAGTAGGTCCATCTCTTCTTGCAGGTCTATAAAGATGTATTATTACAGAGATATTCAGAGAAGTGGTGAAAATTGTGACATCTGAAAACTTTTGTGTAAATACTGAGGACAGGACTGCTTACTCTAGTAATAAATATATGTGCTGTGTATATGAGGAATGTTAGACATCATTGTCTCTGCCTTGGGAACAAGACGGTGTTCAGTAAAATCAGAGGGGAACAAAATTCAGAACTGACACTTTTTTCCACATATTAACTCATCGGGTACCTTGCTTCTCTAATGTAAGTGAATAATGAATAGGAAGTGGGAGTTAAAATCTGGCAATTTTTTCAATTCCATACAGTAGTTAATGCAAAAAAATAAAATCCTGTAAGGGTTATTAAACTTCCACATTTGCAATTTAAATGGCTTCATGAAAGAAATCTAGGATGGAAAATAATCCATTAATGCAGCTGACTTCATAAGTTAACTTCGGGAACATGTATCTGTCCCCTTTTGAAGAAATGATACTGAAGTGAAAAGTCCTGCCAAAAAAGACCAGTTTAGAGTCCATGATTATGAAGTATGTATTTGCTATGACTTGTTAAATCTGTGTCTTAATTTTTAAGCTAATGAGGGGGAGACCAGTGTAAAAATGTGACCTGTCACCCATGGTTTATAAATAGCCCCAACAGATCATTATTTTGAACTTAAAACTTCACAGTGAGATCTCTTTCTTACATATGCTCTTAAAAAGAGCTGAGTAGGGGGAGAAGAGGAGGAAGGTGTTTGCATCACATGCACAACATACGTGATTCTGAATCAGGGTTCTGCTGGAGAGGTTTTTAGCCAGCAGGCTAAGTTAGAGTAGAGCCAACGTTCTGCAGACCAGGCACTGGGAAGAGACAATAATGCTGATATCAGAGCTTCTTCTCCCTTCTTCCTATTAAAAAAAAAGGCAAGTAATTGCTTAAACCAAAATAGAACATCTAATTCAGTTCATGTCTGTTGGGAATGTGTGATACAGTGACTTTGTCCAGAGTTGTTTAACCAACCTGTTTACAGATTTAGTGTGACCAAACACATAACACTGAATTCATAGTCTCAGTTTTTGAGTTGATCATGTCATTAACTGGCACCCATGATGAGGGGAACTTTGCAAAAGGAGCTGTGGAACACCTCTTTTGTTAGCTCTTTGGTGTGGGTTTCTGAGGGGTAATTTAGAGGCTCAAGAGCAAGTAAAAGCTCACATACTCTTTTTGTCGCATAGTAAATCAGTGTTGTAAGTGTGTAATTCAAGTGCTTTTAGTGAGCAAAGGGAGCAGGTTTTCTTCTGCAGGTATAATAAAAAATTTGCTTTGTTAAACATGGAGAAACAAACACCTTTTGAAAAGTTACAGTGTCCTGTCACTTGCCTGAAGCTTTAGTAGCTTGATTGTAGTGCAGCTGAAGATTACTGTAGTTGCTTGAAGTGCTTCTGGTCAACTTTGTGGAGTGGGAGAAAACCATTTGGTTTCTTTTGGAGATCCTAAGCTCTCAGACCTTGTCAGGACTGACCAGGATATGCTCTGGAGAGCTGTGTCATGGTCATTTCATTAGAACAATTTGGGTCTGACCTGGCTCTTTGAATAGCACTGTCACAAGTTGTGTGTTTTGGTCTTCCATTCTAAAGAAGCAATGTTAGCATGGGTGAAAATTTTACCAGGTAATAACACCTTGAATTGAAGATGCTTTAAGTTTCTAAAGGAACAGTTTCAGGGACTTCAGACCTCTCTTGGGTTATGACGGGAGGAGGCAGCAGCAGCATTCTGTGCTCAGAAGACAGACGGATTTTTGTGTGGAGGGGTTCAAAACCTTGTTTCAGCTTCCCTTAGCCTCCTTGGCCTGCAGCAGTTCAAATGTGTTAATATTCCTGTACTGTTTATGCCCTTTGCTCAGTCTTATAAACAAAAAATGAGTTGATGCAGTATACACCTGTGAAATGAGTGGGGACTTGCAAACAATTTTTTTATTTGAGTCTGCTTTTCTGAGGTTTTGAACACTTCTTAAAAATAAAAGTATCAACCTTTTTCTAGGGTTATTGGTAGCCTGGTACTTTTACCTTAGTCAACTTCCAAAATAATGTGCTGATCTATACTGTAGCCACAGAAATGTTTTGGTTTATGGCCTTACTATAATGGAATTAACATTGTTATGATAAGCTCTAAATCACAGTCCTTTATGTGCTTTATTTTTTATATTTTATATTTTTATATTTATTTATTATATCCTTTATTTTGTGGTGCTCACATCTACTTTCTTGATCTTGCCAATTATATAACCATCAGTTCAGTTAATATGACATATATTTATTTCAAACCAGTGTGTGCTCTTTGCTCTATTTGAGTGCTTAGAGTAATTCTTCTGGAAACAGAATATGATTATTTTATTGAATCCTTCAGAAAACTGCACTGATCTCTGCCTAAACATGGATTTATTTCCAGTTATCTGGTCTAGAGCTTTTCTCTGAATGTAGGTGGTCATAGTTGTCTGCTGTATGAATAAATGATTAAATCTTATTAAATAATGTTTTTCTCCTTTCAAAAGTCATGTATGTCTTGTATGGCCCCAAGTGGGAATTAAATCTAGAAGGGAGAAGAATATCAAATAGCTTTGCAGATTTGCAAGCGGCTTTGTACAAAATTGATCTTTAAGACTTTGTTATGGATGAATTGTGTGGAACACTGAAAAAAATTAGGTTAAATAAAATTACTTGGTGTCCCTGTTTCACTAGCAGAGCTGTTCTTACAGAGTATCCTAGAAACTGTCACATGTCTTAAGTGTTCCTGTTCAGCATTTAATCAAGTGCTTTGTAACTTACAAAAAACCTTCTGCAAAGATACAGGAACCCATTTATGAGAAACAGTATTGTAAGTGGCAAGCTATTGATGCTTCAATTCATGGAGTTGAAAGTTCAGCCGAATTTTAAATGCAAAACTAAAAATAATATTTTTATTGAAGTTTAGAAATGTGACTTTAATATAAAGCAGACACATTGAATGCAATATAAAGATATAAAATTTCCTTAGCATTAATGGCTTTGCAAGGCTCAGGAGACATTTAAAACTACTCTGTACACACACAACACCTATTATGCAATCCTTGAAACGAAGCACATCACTCAGGTATGGAAAAAGCAGCTCTAATTTATTTAAGAAACTATCCTTACCTTTAAGAAACCTATTGTGGCTATAAATAAGGAAGCTTTACAAGTGGTGATTGTCTACTGGCTTTTTATTGAATCCTAATGAGTATTTTTACCTTTTTTTTTCTTCTTTCTTTTTGGTTTTTAAGTGAAAGCTGAGAAGCTTTTAAACTATTTTAAGTTTTTGAGGGGGCCTCTGAAGTGAACATGTGTTGACCTGTACACTACCTGAAAGGTTTGTGAACCTGAAGGGATGATGTGAGTTCTTGCCAGACTTTAAACTTTCTACCTAGAAAGCCAAATCAGCAGTCTGTCAGCTTACGTGCAGTTATATTTGTAGCAGCCAGTTTGCTTCTGACAGGCTGTGGCACTGTCAGCTGCACTGAAGAGTGTTTTGTTAGGGCTTTGTACTTGCAGGAAGTGTTGCCTGGATTTTCTGTTGTGTATTTTATATAAACTAAGCAGAAGTTATGCCCTACATCAGTGGTCTTTAGAGGGAAAGACAACCAACTTATTCCTGGAGATTTCTTGCTTTCAGAAGTTCCTTTAGGATGCAAACCAGACCTGTTAAGTAAGCTGGGAGTGGCCGTGTTGCTGCTGCTTTGGTTGATCCTAAGCTTATGATTCCAGGGCTGTTCAGGTTGGAAGGAGCCTCTGAGAGTCTCCAGTCTAACCTGCCCCAAGCAGGGTCAGCTGTGAGATCAGATCAGCTTGAAACAACAGTGATGTAACTACCAATTATTCTGTTGATGATGTTAAGTGACCTGTATTTGGGCTATAAGACAAAAAACCCCAGAAATTTACTCCTGTGGTAATAGAGAGATTTCCAGTGTGAAGTATTGACACTGGTATTTCTGTCAGAAATTTGTGTACATAAACAAGGAATGGAGTTGGCCAGAAAATTCTACAAAAATGCCTGGGATAACTCAGCTTTCCCATGTTTCTCAGTGTTCTCTCTCTTCAGCTAGCTCTGCAGGAAGGAGAAGAAGACCAGCACAGACAAGAGGAAGAATAAACAAGTTTAGTTTTTCCTGTCCTTACTAATGCAGTGAGCAAGTCAGGGAGGGTTCTGTCCTATTCACAGGAGATGCTGTAAAGCAGAGGACTTCAGCAAGGTTGCCTTGCCTCTTTTTGCAGCTAAGTTTTAAAGAGCAGCTGTGAAGTTCAAAGAAACTCACTTAGTAATAATTCTAAGAGCTGATTTCTTCTGTTACTTGTACAGCACTTTGACAAGCACAGCTTTCTCAAATTGTTCTGTTTCTAGACCAGGGACTATTAAATCCCTGGACAGCAAGGTGTGGAAGATACAGCAAGTTACAAGTAATCAGTTAGGAATTCCAAGCTCCAGAAATACAGAGGAAATTGTTTTCAAAAGTACACTGTCTTGGTTCTGTGTGTCTTCTCTTTTATTGTGCACTAGAGCTGCACATATATACCCAATCTGTGATCTGATGTTCAAAATCAATTAATTCTCTGGACAAGAGAGATTTCCTTAAGAGGATTTTTGGCAGTAAAATTTTTATTAAATACTTCACTATTTTGTCTCAATCTCACTAGCAGCTATGACCCATTGAAAGCCAGTCTCCTGGTAAATGTAATATTAAATACTGTTAAGTATCTAATGGAAACCTTTTGATGAATATAGTTGAAATTACCTGGAATAAATTAACAAAGCAATTAACTTAATATCGTGGCAATGTTTTCAGCTTGGAAAGAATTGTAACATGTATGACACATTTCATTCAAGTAAAATTTCAGAAAGCTGCAATTAGCTGTTACTTAGGAAAAGAAAAGAAATAGCATCTGTCAAGGAGCGTGATTAAATGTTGACTTAAAATAATATGATTTACTGTTTAGGCAATCTTATTATGAAAACTCTAAGTCTTGGATCAATAAAATAAATCTTGGATAGATATTAATCTTTGGGTTTGACCTTAGAATTACGTACAGCTACAGAACCAAGGTTATTGATGCTCATTCTAATCAGACATTTCAGACATCAGACTCTGAATACTTAAATATTTGCTTCAGACTGAGGCAAGTGTTTTTTGTTGGCTTTTTTCTGTCATTTTTTTCTTAATGTAGTTAAAGCTGTGATTAATATGTTCCATTTGACTGCCCTTCTACTGGAAGTCATGAATCCAGGGTGAATGGGCTACTGTTAGACTGTTATATTGTTTTTTTTCCCTCCCTCCTTCCCGCCCCAGCAGAGTGGGAATAATTTTGCTTAAATAGTGTGCTTTGAGAGTTAACTAAATGAGAGTGGGAAGTCCCCCAAACAGTTATATGGTTCATGTTTTATTTCTAGAATATGAGTTCATCACACAAACCTAAATGTTCAATTTTTCTTCTGTGAGCAAGTGTGAGGTTCTGTTAAGGTAGAGTTTTAATCAGTTCAGGGACAGGACGTGGAAGCTGCTGATGCTCAAGGTACAGCAATTTTGTTCAGCTGTGTTGATGGCTTTATACAGGTGTGTGAGGTTTCTGTTGTTGTCTAAAAGCTGTTACTCCATGTCTCTTTGCCCAGGGGTACAGTACCTCTGTATATTGGAAGGAACAGACTTTTAACACAGGTATCAGTTGGCCAAGGTGCCGGTCCCAGTCTTGATGAGCAAGGTGAAGGCTTGCACAGGTAAGGATGGTCTTGATATTCCTTGCCTTGCATCAGCTGCCCCACTCTGCTTTCATTCGTGATTACTGAAAGTGTTGCTGTCATCATGAATCGTCCACAACTGAGGAAGTTTCTCAGAGTGGACAGGCTGGAATAGTGCTGAGTGTTTTTCAGAAGAAAATTTTAAAGGCATTGGGACAGGAAGTGTGCAAATAGCTTGCTGCCAGCTGCTGTGGTTGAGGGTGTCTGCTCCTGTGCTTCCATGCCTGGCCATACTTAATCCCAAGAGTTTTCTGGGTTTTTTCAAAGTACATCACCACTTCTAAGTGGGGGGCAGTTCATATCACCTTGTTCAGTAGCGTGTCAGATCCGAGGATTTGACAGTTTTTTATGGACACAGATCTCATGTAAAAGCTTTTCTCTGACAATCACATCTTTCACAAAATAGCAAATGGGTTTAGTGGTGAGCTAATGAAACACTGAGTCCCAGGCGTGATTGAATTTTATGAGTAAGCACTTTCCTTGTTCTTAGCACAATCCAATAGTAACCTCCATGCAGAAATAAAGAAAATGTCTCCTAGTTCCTGTG
Organism: Pseudopodoces humilis; assembly: GCF_049639895.1. Classification (NCBI taxonomy): domain Eukaryota; kingdom Metazoa; phylum Chordata; class Aves; order Passeriformes; family Paridae; genus Pseudopodoces; species Pseudopodoces humilis. The sequence continues at coordinate 52,441,783 of NC_142206.1, forward strand.
CCCATTGATTCTACTCTCTTTCAGGTAAGAGAGATCTAGACGGAAGCAGTACTTTAGTGCTTGTAAATTTGACTTACCTCCATGAGACAGCTATGCTGTAACTGAAAGCAGTAGCTGCATGTAAATAAAAGGCGGGGCATCCCTGTCAGCAGAAGCCTGGTTAATTCTGGTTTGAATTAGTTTATTTATACTTCATTTAAGTTCAGACAGATTCTCAGTGCCATCTGGTTCCCAGAGAACAGCTAGAATAAGCACAGTGAAGTATGTGCTTAGATTTAATTTATCAGAATTTCATGTGTTGCTAGGTTTGTTACCACACAATTTCAAGAGATGGGGAACTTCAGTCACACCAAAGTTGTTGGACAACAAAAACAAAAGCTAGTGATGTAAAACCTCACCCAGACAAAAGAGCAAGGTATAGTTTGAACATAGCCAGCTATTGGTTCTTTTCTGCTTAAAGGGACAGTGAGGATTCAAAAGAAGGTGGTAATGCCTGTATCCTCTGCTGGCTGGGAGAGTCTGTGGTGCTCTGGTCATTCAGCATGATTCAGGCCAAGTTGTAGTTACTTTAGAAAGGATCTTTGTTCTTGGGCATCAAGTCCTCCTGCAACTTCTGTCCAAAGGAAAGAACTTCAAGTCTGATAGGCTTGCTTTAATTCTGCATTTATTTGAGGTATGGCTATGTGTTTGTGTAGCTTGCTCTTCCAGATAGAAATGCTACCCCAATTCTGGGAGTTCTCTCTTGTCATCACTTGTTTGTAGTGATACAGGATAAGGGAATGTTGCACAGTCTGAGATGTAACTTTAAGGCCTTTAGGATTTGATCTTTCAGATTCAGATCACAAATTTACAATCAGCCTGTGAATGCTCTGCGGCAGGCATGCACATTATCCTGCCATCTCCCAGTAGAGCTAGTATTCTATTTAATTTCTCCTTGAAGAGGCATTGGTAATATTCTCTTTTAGCTTATAATGGATCTCAGGACTCTGGGGAGTAACTTTTTTGTGTGCTGACTTTAGAAATTGTAATACATCATCTCATTTTGGAGTTTTTAACCAGGAGGCCATATAACTGATTAAACTGGTTTATAATATATGCTGCAAAACATAAGTGCAACTTCAATATTGTTGTGTATAAATGCTTGTCATGCATATCCTGTAGTTAAATTTGCCTTGGAAATGGCTCACCTGTGTAGCTGGTTAGAATTTTTCCCTACTGACAGGTCTAGTTTCTCTTGGTGTAGCTCTATGAATACCAAAGATCTGCTGCTCTTCAGACCTCATCCTCCAAAGTTTAATGCTCTGGAGCAATTCTATTTTATGTGAAGCTTGTTTATTTTAATTGCTGGCCTGATTTCCTCTGACTAAATATACTGAAAAAGTATATATCAAAATTAGAATCTGAGCCCCAAATCACAGCTACATCTGAGGCCTGTAATATTGTTGAGTATCTGCAGATTTCTAATTACAGACTCTGAACCTAGTAAATAGGGAGGTTAAAAAACAAGGTTGAACCTGATGTATGATCTTGCATATTAAATGTGTGAGGTTTAATCTCTGGATGATGAAAGCTTTAGTTGTCTGTTCAGAAATGATATGGGGATAAACACGGGTGACACAATTGAGGGAGCCTTTAAAATTGCTTTTCTGTTCCTTTTGATTATTCTGACACTTAGTGCTATATCTTAATTTGTTTATATTGAATTTCCTCAGTTTTGTTAGCACTTATTTTGTCTGAGCTACATTTGAATTTTGTTTTCAGAAGCAAATTACTTTGTAGCTCAGTGGTGTAAAATGTATTTTATAATCAAAGTATCAGTATCTTCAGTCATTGTTCCTAGAAAATGCTCTCTTTAGAGCTGGTTGATAATTTTTTGTGATTATGGAGAATAATATCATTTGTTTACCTGTTGTTAAAGGATAGACTTACAGTTCAAGAATTGTGTGATTGAGAATATGGTATTTTTAATGCAAAATTGGTTGTACTCAGTACTGAGAAAGTGCTACTAGAAAATTAGAAGATACCTTGTCTCTGATGTCTCTTGTGACAGGAGAAGCCTTCTGGTATCTTGAGGACTCACAGGAGCCTTTGTGCTACTGAGTGGTTGTCATTGGTTTGTCATGTGCTGTAGGTGCAAGGGCAGGTGTAGTTTGTGTACTTGTGTAATAGAGAGAAATACTTTGATAAGATCTTGGATGTCTCATAAATGCTTTTTAAAGTAGGGTTTTGTGACTGCATAAATTGTTGTGTGGTATAAACATTGCTTTCAAATAGATGTGGTTATGTGCACATATTGTGATAAACTGTCTGAATTCTGTTTGCTCTCTTTGCAGGCTGCGGACTTGAGTAAACCAATAGACAAAAGGATATACAAAGGAACACAGCCTACATGCCATGACTTCAATCACTTAACAGCCACAGCAGAAAGTGTGTCTCTTCTAGTGGGCTTCTCTGCAGGCCAGGTCCAACTTATAGACCCTATTAAAAAAGAAACTAGCAAATTATTTAATGAGGAAGTAAGTAGAAATCTTAATACTGTTGCATGCAATGTATCTGTGATATTGAAATTCCTAGATTTTCAAAGTTCAGTAGATCTGGCTCTATTTGCCCATGTAGCTTATTGTTCAGTCACTGCCTTTGTTTTTCAGCTGTTCTGTTGGCTTGGAGTACTTACATTAAAATGTTATTCATTGTGAAAAGATAAGGGCATCTTGTGGGGTTTAAGATTAAAAATTAGGATTTTCTAGTTTGGGTAAAACTGTAACTAGAGTTGAGAAAAGTTTACAGATGGAAATAAGGTCTACAAATCTAAATGTTGCTGCATGTGCTCTGAATTCAGTTGTTTCTGGGGCTTCAGGTTGCCAATGAAGAAGAAAATGTTAAGCCACTATTTAACTCATAGTCTTTTTAACTTATGATAAGTTAAAAATACAAAATTTTATGGCTGGGACATTACAGCAGAAACTGCCTATATCAAATATTCCTAAAGGCTTGCTTGGATAAGAGTAGGATATAAAGCTGAGTGCACAGGAATGCTGAGGGTTTGTGAGGTCTTGGCCATGTGATGTTTGGAAGGAAACTCTCCATATTGCATAGTAGCAGAAAAAGCAGATGGAAAGATAGAAAGAGTACTATGGGGAGCCCTAATGCCAAGTTACAGGATGACTGGCTCAGAGTACCTGGTAGCATTGACATTCATAGAGGAGTGTGTCTGGATGCTAATAAGGAAAGAAGTCCAGTAACTTGTGATAGCATTTTCTGCAGAAGATAAGCTATGGGAATTTGGGTGGTCTGGTGGAGGTGTTGTTTGGTTTTTTTTTGGGGGGGGGGTGGGGGAGGGAAGGGAAGAATTATTATTTTGCTCCTTTTTTTTTGTTTTAATCCAGCTCTGTAGAGAGGTTTGCAGGTCTCTTGTTTGTTGTTTGTTTTTCTTTTCTTTTTTGAGATTTCAAAACTGGATTAGAACTTTACAGATGAAGTTAAGCCTTGCTCAGCTTTCAGAGTATACCTTTCCCGCCTCAGAGAGGTGTTGCCTTGCTCCTTTCTTGTGCAAAGAAGAGTGAAGTATTGTTCTCACTGGGGATGTTTTATAATTAGATCTAATTCCTCCTCAGCTTTCTAAAAGTAGCTACATGTAGATCAGAAGAGGGGCGTTTTTCTTCCTACCTGGCCTTGTCCCAAATGCTCTCTCTGCTTGAGTGGGAAATAGTGCTGGAGAATCTTTTAATGAATCTTTTGTCTGTTGTTAGAAACCTCTGTGTAAGTAGTTGAAATGTTAATTTTAGCATTGTCCTACCACCCCCATCCAGCTCCCCCAAAAAGTGTCTTATTTATTCTTGTATGATAATATTCTAGCTATTAAGAAGGGTAGCAGACATACTCTAAACAGCTGGTTTCATATCACAGAGTAGTTCCCACACCTGCATCTGAGCTATGGTTCCTTTAAAGAACCTTCTGGTGGGATACTTACATCAAAGCACAGTGCACGTTTCCAGGCCTTGATGGTGTTTAATGTCTGGTGACTACAGTGCAAAGCTGTGTTGCAGGCTGAATAGTTCCTGTGGTATTCCCCAAATGTTGGAAGCACTGAAATCACTTCCATCAGCCAGTATTGCTTTTTGTCTGTACTATAGGCAGATTACCTCAGTATGATGGAAATACGCCCTTTGACAGTTCAGTGGAAATTTAAATGGGGTGATTTCTCTTCTGCCAAGCTAATGTAAGGATTTGCTCAGTGCTACCAAAACTACACGCACAGTAGGCTACAGTTAAATGACAAATTTGCTGACCTTATCTGCAGTTACAACCAACTCTAAAACTTATATATATATTTTTATTCTGTCAATTACAGTATTGAAGTTTGCCCTAGATGTGTTTGTAAGTTCTGGCTTGTATTCAAAACCCCTTTCAGAGAAACATTAGTGAGCACTGATGTTTGAACCAGCTCATTTGCTTCAAGATGAAAGTGCCTTTTGGATTTTGAATATATTTTGAATTTAGACAGTCGGAATAACTGTAGGTACAGGATGGTCTAAATGAGTGTTAACATTGTTCTACAGATCCAGCACTCATGCTAGAGGTAATAGAATTCACCACCTATCCTGTGAGCAATTTGGTGCTTCAGGTAGCCCAAAGTTCTGCTTTGACTATCAGCTGTGGTAAACAGACTAGCAATCAGAATATATATGATACATTAAATAAATCAACCTGTTATGATAGGTTATGTTGAACATAAAATGCAATAGCCCTAGCATAGTTTTAACTTGTTACTAATTTTCTAAAAAATTCTATTGATGTAGAAGATGATAGGGACTTGAAAGGCTGAGGTGAATGATAGATCCTGTGCAGTTTGTGGCTGCGTACTTAAATCTATGTGTATCCACAGTAGTACTCCTTCCAGCTGTGTCAAAATTAAACCACTGATATATTTGACTGGTTTGGGGAGTAAGAAGATACCAAACAGATTCAGTTGTTTCCAGGTTGTAGTTGGTTGCCTCAGGTTTTTCAGTCCTTTGTGGCCTGTGCCTGTAATTCTGTCCCTTCAAGTTCTTCAAAACATGACCAAGATAATCTTGGCTCATGTTTCTGACTGCTGAGTGAAGCTTCTTCACTTACTATTTTTCTGTCAAACTGAACATAAGCTCTTTATCTCACATCCCTCACTGATTTGCTGACACTGCTATTCTTGTAATGCATCTGCTGCTCCTACTGACTGCAGGTCTGGGTTTGTTGTGCTGCAGAACTTTGTGAACCCAGTTGAAAGCTTCTAAAACTCCCAAAAATCATAACGTCAGAGTTTTTATCTTGAGAAGGGGAGGCATTGTAGTCACTTGTACATGTCAGGTTAAAGTGTCTCTGCATCTTGTCTCCCATTAGCTGATCTGTTCTTGTTGCAAATTGTAATCTTCCATTTTTCACAGCCTCCTTGAAGTAAAGATCAGGTTTGCAGGGTTTCTCTGCAGTATTTAGGATCATGTAGCCCAACATGGTTATGGACATAAAGTGCCATTTCTGGTATAAAAGTTGAGCAGGTGCTCTTAAGTAGAGGTTGTATGTCAGATTGAGCTGCTTTGGTAGAGAGCAAGAAGTTTTGCTTTTGTTGCCACATTGGCAATGAGAAGACTGGTGCCTATGGGCAACCGTCTGGGCTGGTGTTCCCTGCCCATGTTCTCCTGGTGCGTGCCAGGTCATTTTCTCTCTGATGTTTCTGATACCATCATTATTGAGACATGTGTGATATATATTAGTGAATACATGACAAACTAGTTAAAATATCACTATAGAACCAGAGACTGTATTATTTTAAAACTATTCAATTTGAAGGAACGTTGCCATATTTAGTTACATCTCTCAAAAACACCATAGCTGTTTTAACCAATGAGAAATTGCAGGAGAGAGGCTTTCTGGTTTTACATCAAGGCTGAGAGTAGCAGAAGTGTAATCTAAAATGGCCAGTTCCTGCTTTCCAGTGACAGTTCCACAACAGATAACAGTTAATGCATCAGCCATTAATTTGAGATTTTTGTGTGTAAACAGCATAGCAAAGCTTTGGGTGAGTTCTTTTTTCTTCTTTGTTTTAGGGTGTTTGTAACTTTTTCTGGTATTCCTTAGGCTCTTTATATTTGCACTTTTACCTTTTGTGTAGCTCAGCTCTTCTTTCTGCTTACAATCAATATGCCAAATACGAATCTTGAATGTGCTTGTAAAGAATTACTTGTCTGCAAGTTGCAGTTGAGTGATGCCATGGAGAACATGGTAAGTTGTGGAAGTCCACCATAACTACAGTATTCAAAGGAGTCAAACTTTAGCTCTCAGTTCTTAGATCATTGAAGACATTATGACCAGGAATGTTTGTTTAATGTGTGTGCATTCTTTTGCAGTGATGAATTTTATTACAATGTTTTGTTTTAAAGGAAAGTGCTTAATTAAGTGGTAACAGAGTATTGACAGGTCCTTGGCTATTGAAAAAAAAATAATGGGAGGTTGGGGATTCCAAGGTGAAAAGTTTGCGGTGTCCTGTGAATTCACCCAGCCCCTTGCATTTACCTACTGACTTTCCAGCCACATGATTACAGGGTCACTGTGTATGCAGCCTTTGCTCCCTGAATCAGTAAAAGTTAGTAGAGTTTTTTCAGAGGTTGAATTTTATTTGTGATTTCAGATAAAATCAGAGCCCTCAATTTACTGTTGTTGATTTGTAACCTGTTTGCTGTATAATACAGATGAGTAACTGCCTTTTTTCCCTTTAGCTTATTCAAAGTTTTCTTGTTTCTGTCTCATGCTCTGCAACCTACACAGGGAAGAGTAAACCAAAGAGCACTGTCTTTAGATTCGTAAGAGATTGGCTCAACTGAAGGATGGTCTTTGTGGAATGTGACTGGACCATAATAATAACCTTTGAAAGCACTGTCCGAAAATAATTCCCTCTTTACTGCCTGATAAATATTTGCAAATACAGTAACATAGTTCTTGTTTAGAAAGTTAAGTTTACTTTATTTAAGTATTGCTCCTAATCCCCGGAAAGCTCAGATTTACAAGTAATAATGAAAACTTTAATTTTCAGAGTTTCTGATGTGTATTTTCTTTGTTTTTCACAGAGACTAATAGACAAGTCCCGAGTAACCTGTGTAAAATGGGTACCAGGTTCGGAAAGCCTTTTCCTAGTAGCTCATTCCAGTGGCAATATGTACTTGTATAACGTGGAGCACACTTGTGGTACCACAGCCCCGCACTACCAGCTACTTAAACAAGGAGAGAGTTTTGCAGTGCATACTTGCAAGAGTAAATCCACAAGAAACCCTCTGCTTAAATGGACAGTAGGTGAGGGGGCCCTGAATGAATTTGCCTTTTCCCCTGATGGGAAGTTCTTGGCGTGTGTGAGCCAGGATGGTTTTCTTCGCGTGTTTAACTTTGATTCAGTGGAATTGCATGGTACAATGAAAAGCTACTTTGGAGGATTGCTATGTGTGTGTTGGAGCCCTGATGGGAAATACATAGTGACAGGCGGAGAGGATGACTTGGTGACAGTTTGGTCTTTCGTGGACTGTCGAGTTATAGCGAGAGGCCACGGACATAAATCGTGGGTCAGTGTCGTTGCGTTTGATCCATATACCACTAGTGTAGAAGAGAGTGATCCGATGGAGTTTAGCGGAAGTGATGAGGATTTCCAAGACCTACATTTTGGCAGAGATCGAGCAAATAGCACGCAATCTAGACTATCCAAAAGGAACTCTACAGACAGTCGTCCAGTAAGTGTTACATACAGATTTGGTTCAGTAGGCCAGGACACACAGCTCTGTTTGTGGGATCTTACAGAAGATATCCTCTTCCCCCACCAACCTCTCTCAAGAGCAAGGACACATACAAATGTCATGAATGCCACAAGTCCACCTGCAGGAAGTGGTGGAACTAACCCAGGAAGTAATGGAAACAGTATCACAACACCTGGAAACTCTGTACCCCCTCCTCTTCCACGGTCAAACAGCCTTCCACACTCTGCAGTCTCAAACGCTGGCAGTAAAAGCAGTGTCATGGATGGTGCCATTGCTTCTGGCGTTAGTAAATTTGCAACCTTATCGCTACACGATCGGAAGGAAAGACACCATGAAAAAGATCACAAGAGAAACCATAGCATGGGACATATATCTAGCAAGAGCAGTGACAAACTGAACCTAGTTACTAAAACCAAAACGGACCCAGCTAAAACTTTGGGAACACCTCTCTGTCCCCGAATGGAAGATGTTCCCTTGTTAGAGCCTCTTATCTGTAAAAAGATAGCACATGAAAGACTGACTGTGTTAATTTTTCTTGAAGACTGTATAGTCACTGCTTGTCAGGAGGGATTTATTTGCACATGGGCAAGGCCTGGTAAAGTGGTAAGTTTTAATCCTTAATGCTGCATCAAAGAACTAGAACTCTGAATAGATAGTTTTCTTGAAATATAATGAATGTTGAATATAAAATTTCTTTATGCTTAATGTAAAAAAAATATCCTCAGAGCCATACTTTTGGATACTGCATGCCATATTTCTGAATGATTTGAAGTGTCTTGGATACAATTATTAAATATAGTTGCCTTCCAGCAGAAGAAATAAATACTGTGCATCTAAACTATTGATCAGTGTTCTTATACTTAAGCATAACAACAATATGGTGAAAGCTATTTATGTAAAAATTGAAGTAAAACCTGTCAAACACTAAAATAATCATAACCCTTCTAATGCTTTCTACAAAATAAGCACTCCCAATGAGAGTAGCTTATGAAAAGCTGCTGCTTCTAAGTCTAATGAGAAACGTGAGCCTCTGAAAAAATGAAAACCAAAGTGTTTTATTCCTCCATACTTCTCTGTGGTGGCCTGCCATTAATGTGAAACCACTTCTTATTAAAAACATCAGCCATTTTATGCACAGATTTGTGAGCCCTGTACTGACTGTAGTTTATGCTCTTGAATTGTGAATCAGTATTATCAAGGAACTCTACTTTTAGCCAGGTTTTGATTTTTGTATTTAAGTTAGGGATAATCCTGCAGGCTTTCTCTCAGTTGTTTCAGTATTGTGTTCCTGTCAGGTTTGTTAGGCAGTTAAACCACTACAAGCTTGTGTTTTTGATGGCACCTGTTCCATCAGCTGAACCTACATTAGTCTGTTACTAGTTTTCACTCTTGTTGTTGATGCACTTGAACACCTATATTTTATTTTTCTTCTGTCCAATGTATAGATAGCTAAATTTTGACTGAAGCTGAATGTGGTGATTCTTACATTAAAAAGGACTTTGTGCTACAATAGCTCTGCCAGCCAATAACAGTTCAAAGGAACACAGCTATGAAAACATTTCCAGAGCTGATTTGAGAAAAAGAACCATTATTTTTGTGAAAATTTCTGAAAGGGGATGTAGATTATCACCTGAAGTAAAAGAAAGTATCTGGTAATACCCAAATAATGCCATGTTGAGCAGCTTAAATGAAAATCTGTTGTTTGTTAGATTTTAAACATTCGGTTCATGAATCTGACTTTTGAAGTAGAGGTACTGTGTATATTTAGATACCACATCTTCATTACTATAAACTTGCAAGTAAAACTCAGTAACTTTTCTTAAAATTTTGTATAATGTAGGCTTTTTTGAGATCTTACCAAATTTGTCACAACATAGGTATGCATAAGAATCTGTGTCTGTTCTGCATCTTTATGCATATTTAAGGTTGAATCTAAAAACTTAAAATTGAAAGCTTCTTCATCGGAGAAGGGAGGAAGGTGTTAACTAAAAGTATTTTTTGCCTGAGAACTACAAATCCAGCATTAATTTAAAAAAAAAAAAAAAAAGCACTCCCTTAAAACACTAAATTATTTAAAATGTTTGCTCAAAATGAAAGTACTAAAGCAATTACACTTTTGTGACTCAGTGCACTTCACATCTTACTAATTACAGCAGTGCCTCAGATTGCTATTGTGAGCTACATTTTCTTTTTGTACTAAAACGCCTTTGCATACTATTAAACACTACTCTGTCACATTTATTTTCAGTGGCTGAGGTGGGTTTTGTTAGACTGAGTGTAACTTAAATATTTTTGTGTATTGACTTTGATTTGGAATATGACATTTCAAATATTTCAGAGATAAAGTATGCAGTACCAAAAATCAGGATTTATGTATTGGCCAATATGGAAAACTTTAACTACAGGTAAGTAATTTTCATGCTGAAGTTATCACTTTCAAAATTAATATATTGCACACTGATGTAAATGCCATTTTCTTTAGGATGTATTTACTTAGAAATTTTCAAATTAATTTGTTTTTCTGATTTCACTTGCATTTCTAGTGAGCTCACTTTGCTGGTAAAAACTAAATTTTGGTGGCATGTTTACAGGGCTTTGTTAGGAACATACTTGTGCCAGAAGGACATTATGGGCATCCTTTTTGTTTATAGGAAAGCACTTAATTTTATTTAATGAGAATTGTCAAAGTATAAAACACTCATGGTGATGTCTTTCTTACTGGGTTATATACCATCATTTCTGTTTCACCAGCTGTTTTATCCTAGGATGTCCCATTGTTCTGGGGTTAAAAGTTGCTATTTCTAGTCTTCCTTTGACATATGGCTCCCCAGGTGATCTTAAAGCTCCGTCACTTTTTTGTCTGCCAACTCTATAGAGTGAAAGCTTCTGAATCTTGCTGCTGCTTCCATCATTGCCTCAAAAGGCCTTCGTTAAATTGACGCCACTGCCAGCCTAAAGAAAGAATTGGATGGAAAAGCAAAGGAGGCTTGCAGTGTCTAATGTAATTTCCATTGAGCCAGTGCTACGTTTCCCTCTCATTTCCAACAGCCATCAAAACATGCGCTGGATAATTGGACAGTGTATGACAAGTTCTGTTTGTTTTTCTGGTTGGGCTTGTGCTGCCCTGAGTGGAAAATAAATCCAGAAGTGTCTCTTCAGCCATGATCCCTGTGATAGCTGATAGTCTGTACAGTGCTGACAGTGTCCTGACAGTTTGTTTATAAACTTTCCAAATTACTGTTTCGGTGTGTACAAAATCATACCTTGAGCTTCCTCACAGGATGTACCGTTCTTGCACTGCACTTCCAGAACTGCTCCGCCAACTCCCAGCCAGTGAAGCGAAGTGAATGGCAAAATTCAATTAGAAACAAGTTGGATGAGGCTCAGGGTTCATTAGTTTCAACTTTTTAAATTTTTTTTCTTTTTGTGAGCTGGTTTCTGTGAGAGAAGGTTCAGGGCGGTCAGAAAAATAGGTTGCCTTAACAAGAGTATGAGCTTTTCTTCTCAACATGGTGACAATTAGCTGTCATCTCTCACCCCTGTCTTTCCCAGGCCCTGATGGGAAATCTAAATGGGATTACAGAACTGTTGGATTAATCTGGAAATTTAGAAACAGAATTTGGAAGGAACAAAAGTAAACTTCATTTGCTATCTTTATAGCTATGTCAAACTGAATTACAAGATCTGCAGAAGCAATTAAAAAACCCCAACAAAACCCCAAAGTGGTACTTGGATATGCAAACTAAGTTTTCTCTGAACTCGGTGGTCAGAGTAACTATGTGATTTCTGTGTTGGACTTTAGAACTGACCACTGTCTGTACAGCGACTCCATTTTATGTGAATGAAAGTTGCTGGTGAGTTCCCTGTGTCAGAAAGCTCAAGGTAAGATTGGCCAGAAGTACCCCCAGGTGAAATGGCAGTGTATAACCTAGCAAGAGAAGCATCCTACCACTTTGTAAAACAAATGCACATGAAATTTATTTATTTGATTTATTGTACAGGAAAAGTTAGACTTAAATTATAACATCCTTGAATTTTCTAGTTAACTACAATTGTAGTACAGTATCATGTTTTAGTATTACTTCTGTTTTAGTGAAAGTACTTACACATTCATGTACTATATTTGAGTGAGACGAGCAGCTATACATACTAATTCTTCCTCAGTGGAAAGGAGCATTTCATCATTACAATTGAAGTTCAATTGCTGGTATTTAAGTACTATCAAATAGATTTCTTTCAACGTGATACGGTATCTGTATAAACTTCAGGGATGATTATAGTTAAACTGAAACACAGCTATACGACTTCAGGTTACCATGCTAAAATTTGAAGCTTTCTGTAATGTGCACAGTAGCAAAGTTGCACATGGCATACCCGCATTATCAGGGTAAATTAAACCTAGAGTTACACTGGTGTGATATTTATAGCAAGGTATGTGTGTGTGCGCGTGTGTGAGGAGGTGTGACAAGTGGCTCCAGTAAAGCCAGGACAGATCATAACCCTGTAAAGGCTTTATGATGAGGATATGTCTGGATTAGGAAATAACATGACTTTTACTAAACACTTTCTAGAAAACCCATGTTCTGAATTATCACCTCTTAAAATTTGAGTATGTACTTGGAATGACTGTATTTGTCTGCCCCTTTAACAACATAAAACTACTAAATTAATATTTAAAATGCTGGCCTGCTTATGTTACAATAATAAAATTTGTGTCAGTTAATTTACTGTCAATTTACATGTAAAGATTAAACTATTTTTTCTGCATTTTATGATTCTGTATACTGGAGTTTGTTAAAGATTGACATGTTAGGTGATACTGTACAAAATTGTATTGACTACCTTTAGTGAAAATCAAAAGTAAAATTCATATGTATTTCCTTTTTACACTTCCATCTAATTTCTTGACAACTTGAATAAATTTCATAGAGCCTTTCTAACATGAACTATTGTTAATTTAACTGTTGCAATAATTAAGCTTTAAGAAGTATTGTTGGTATATTTATAATTTTAAGAAGATCATGTTTGTTTCATACTGCTTATTTTTAGCTGTTCTATTGTCACTGTTACAGCTGAAGAACTTTACTAAATACTTGACATTACAAAATAACTTGCTGGGGTTGTCCTCTGTATACTGATGTTAAATAAAAATGTGTGATTGAACTGTAAATGTAGATAACTTTCAATAGTCCTTTCCACATTTGAGTTTTAATTTATCTTGCAGTGCTTAGGTGGTCTTAGGCTCTCACGCTGTGCTGAACAAATGGCCACAATGAAACTGTTAACTTGCCATGCTTTAAGAAGTTGATCACATCTGTAACCTGCTCTGAGAAAATGTTTCAATTAATCTCAAGACTGTGCAGATGTTTTGATGTTTAAATCTTGATGATAAGGTCATGACTTATGGTAGCTATTTTTTTTAGAGCTAGAGTAACATTAAACAGAATACTTACCAAACCACTTTTCAAACCTTGTTTAAACTCAGATTCAGCAGAACACAGACATGGCTGTATCTAGATTCTCTCTGCACACCTGTCCAGGAGCTGGGGCAGAGTGTCGTCATTCCTTCTAGGACTCTACAGGAGCTCTTTCCTCTGTGGACTCTGGTGCAGGGTATGTTCTTTATTCCAGCTTTAGATCTTGGTGTTTACCTAATGGTTGCTGAATTTACAGCCCTGAGGATATGGTGCATACAAATGATTCAAGCATTTTCTGTCTGGAAAAAAAAATAGTCTAGAATGAAACTCATCTGAACTAAAATAAACTAGTCTAAAACTTTGGCTGTAAAATTTCTGGGAGCAAATTTAGGTGAAGATTTCAGATGTTGCCCTTCCATTTGAGGGGTTAGGGATTGTCTCACCTTTGCAGCAGTGATTCTTTCTTAACAAAGGAAGAGCCAAACAAATGCTATTTACTAAAGTGTTTCAGAGGCATTTTTGTGGAATTTCAGTGTAAAAGTGAGTTACTTTGGGTCCAGTCTGACAGGGAGGACTCTTGTTTGTGTCATGCAAAAATACTCTGTAGACTGAAGCTAAAGCAATCATCTTACATAAACTTGAGAACTTTGTGGTACTTCAAAGGTATTGATTAACCATTGTGATGATCTATACATAGAATATTAATGCATATTTAAGAACAGAGGCTAGTGAAGGAACAAAAATGTAATCTGCTTGAATGCTTCTGGAATATCCAGTTATATCAAATGATGCAAGAACTGGTTATTGACTCTCAATAGTTAGTCAATGTGAGCCTGAAACTTCCACCGGTTTTGTGGTCAGAGAAGGTACTTGGCAAAATATGTCTTGAAATGTGAAGGTGTCATTTTACTTGCCTTTAATAATGTTGCACAAACTTGTCAAGGAAATAACTTGTAAGATCATATTATTTTCTGGGTTTTTAAGCTGGATTTTAGGTAGGTGCTGCTCAATCTTAACAAATTCATTTAGCTCCTTTCTTCTGTTAAGACCACAGTCACTTTACAGCTAACTCACATGGGGTTGCCTTAAGTCATATGCTTTTCCCTGAGGTTTTCCCTGGTTTATCTCAATTTCATTATTTTCTAAACTGAAAATTTTACATCTTACTGAATTTTGTAGTTTGACGAAAGTAGAGAAACGACAGTTTTAAAGCATGTAAGCCCTTACTGCTTGATTGAAGCTTAAGGTCCTATTTTTCAAGCCAGGTCAGGTTTCTGCTGGCAAAAGCGTTTTGTGCATTTTCAAGCACCCAGGTAGTTGCATCTTAATTTTTTTTTTTCCCCTCTTGGACCTGCGTATCTTCCATTCACCTGGTGCCACTGGACAGATTTTTAGCTACTGATGGTTTTCTGCCAGCCTTGAATTTGGTTGACAGTGACCTCTGTTAAGAGAAAACTCCTTTATATACACAGAGGAGAAGTTGCAAGTGAAACCTTAAAGGTGCTACAGTCTTGGTGCTACAGATCTGATGTCAAATGGTTTATGTATTTATACTTTCGTGTAATGTTATCAGAACAGAGAAGAAAAAAAAAAGGCAAATGGAATACAAATTTAAAAGACCATTTAGTGAACACACAAACTGTGTAAAGACAGGTATCAGCTTTGCTGTATCCCCCTAAATCACATACAAAATATTTCTGTAGCATGTTATATGAATGAACAGCATGTGCTTTCCTTAGCAGTTTCAGTTAATTAATTTTATTACTCCATGAGAGATTAATATCTAATTTATTGAGCATATGCAGTTCAAAAACCTTTGCTGTTAAACATTTATTCATTTGGATGAGAAACTTGAAGATTTTGTTCATCCAAATCTTAAAACCAATTCAGCTGATTTAACTACAGAATTTTAAACAAATGTGAGAAATCTCACTTTGGTTTTGGCATATTATTGCTCAAACACCATAATGGACCATGGGCTCTTTTCTCAAGCAAAGCTGTCAGTCCAGATTACTTTGTAACCCCAGTTGCCTAGTAACCCTAATTACTCCAGGAATATCACAGTTCTGGTCAAGAATAAACTGTCCTGGAATATTTTTCAAATAATAATTTCCCATTATTTTATATACTGGCAATAGTACAAATGGTTTAACAAACCAGTACCATTCTTGTATGGGTGTTTGTTAATTCAGCCATACATTAATTAGTTTAATTGTATTAGTGAAGTGTACTATGAGACTTCTTTTTTTACATTTAATTGCTTGTTACGTTGGACCCTTTCCTTTATTTTTTCTACCTTTCAATTTCAAACCAGAAAGTAGGAAGATGAGCAGAGTTTGATATGCAGTGTGTTCCGAGTGCCAGTGGAACTGTTTCCCTGAAGGAGACAAGCACTTTCTGTATCCTGCTTGCGTGTCCAAACTTGCCATTTATTATCCAGATTAGTGAAATTATGTATGATTGTACCTTTGACTCTAATTAAATCTCTTCTAATTTAAATTAAGAAAATATTAACTGTCTACTGTTGACTTTTTGCTTACTTAGTATTGCAGTGTCTTCCTGATTTCTTTTTTATTATTATTTTTTTATTTTTTAATACAGCAATTACATGCTGATCATTCATAGATTTAGTTTCTCTTCTGAAACCTTATGTTTCATGTTTTTGCAAAAGAGCCCCAGACTTTTGCCTGGATTATATGTGGAATTTTTAAAAATATACCCCTCTCCTCACAATCCCTTAAATGGGGAGGAGCATTTGTGTTCATGCTGCTGCAGCAAACAGATCCCAGCGATGAGTGCTGTGAACTTCGGGTGCAAATGGCCTTCCTGGTTGTATTTGTCATGGCTTTTCATTCCTACCCAAGCCAGCGTATTTTTACCAGATATGCAAAGTCCTTTGTGTTTCAGGAAGTGTCAGAGAAAGCATGGATAAACAGGATAGCCCTAGCAGCTAGTGCTGAAGCAGCCTGTGTTCAATACTCACAGCACTAATTGACTTAAGAAAAATGACCCCATCCTCTGAAAGCTGCATGGCTCAGCTGTGGAATATCCCATTAAGATGGCAGATGGGACAGCAGCTCCCTCACTGAGGTTGGGACAAATATTGCTTTACTAAATTTTTGTCTTGGTTCGCATAACTCTTCCATTTCCCACACCTGCTAGACTCATATGCTGACAAAATACTACTGCTAATAAAACACTACATTTATTTACAAAACTTTGAACGATGTCTTAATTTGTTCCTGCTGCTTCCTCAGTGGGATTTATTTGTCCTTAAGCCTGAAGCTGCTACACCATGCGGCAGAGCTGCAGCTGTTGTGGCTCTGCTCTTCCATGTTTCCTGTCACAGCTGTTAAATGGGCTGACTTGGCTGTTGCTCTAATAATTTGCTGCAGCTTTTGTTCCATCTTTTCCCACCTGATTGACCAGACTGCGTGGTTCTGTCACAGAAAGCACTATACTCTAATGGCTTTCTTCTTTATTTACAGGCAGGAGCTTTTTATATTTTTTTATTGCCTTACCCAACATATTCTTGCAGAGGATGTAACTATGATGTTCCAATCCCATACCCTTTGTATCACAGATGAGACTTAGTGTGAGTTTGTGTATCAAAGCAGTAACGTTATTTGAGCCCTCACTTGATTTTCTTAGGTTGTTTTCCCATGTCTCCTGTGTTACACCAAACACAACCTTCTGAATAGCCTTGCTTGGAACACTCTGATACAATGGCAAAATTGTGTAGAATTTTTGTTTTAATCAGGACCCACTAAGAACTCTCCACATTGGTGAAACTTGTGTGCCTAAAAAACAAATTCAAACTCTTACTTTTCTTGTATGAACATCTAAGATACCTTCTGAAATAAAGTGCTTGGAAGAACTCACAAACCTTATGGTCTCTCCCCTGGGAGTGAATTTCTGAACGGCATCATAGCCTAGTCTGAGTTTTAAGGCAGTACTTGCGTACATTTGTTCCATCTGCATGAGGAAAGGATATTGGTCTTGAGGTTATTTCCACTTCGGTGTTCCTCTGGCTTGCCTGCTCAGAGTTGCAGAATTAATTCAGAGCAAGGACTGAAATACAAGGAATTCCTAGTACTCACTGAAAGCCATCTGCACTGAGCTGCTGGTCTTCAAAGCAGAGAGCATTCACTGCCTCTGAAATGTAACCAGGACTGACTCCTTGTTCCTAGTCTTGGAACTTGCATTCTAGAGTGGCTGGTAATTCACAGGGAATAAGGCTCTGCACTGAATTTCAGTATGTGCTGCCAGTTTCTAGAGGAATCCTAGGAAAGTAACTGTTTTGTTTCCCAACAATTGGTTGTGTTACAATGTAAATCCAATGCTAGAATAAGGCTAATTTCTCCTGTATAGGGTGGTTAGGAGCCTGTTGAAAAAGACTTGACATTATGCCATCCCTAGAGTTCCCTGTGTGCTTATAAAGCACATATTTGCATATGAACAGTTTGGATTGCTGATTAAATTAAGACTGAAAATAATACCTTTGGATGTCTTTTTCCAGGGTACTTCAAAGTTGCTTAGTGGATGTAATCTTCTGACAAGAAAGACCTTCCAGTTGCTGCTGGATTTAATAGAATTGTGAAGAATTCTTCAGTAATGAACTAGTGAATTCTGATTCAACCTTATCACTTTCCAACAAAACTTCCCTGGTAAAAATTTCAGAAGTGCTTCAGTGTCTTGTTTGCTCTAAAGTTCTGCCTTCTTTCACCATTTAGTCCTTAAGTAGTAACTAGGAAGCTTCTTGTTCTCATGAAATATGCAGGATCTTTGCACATCCTGAATGTCAAGTGTAAAGAACAACCCACTTCAGTCTACCTCATCAGTGTTTGAATCAGGTATTCCCTGCATAAACAAATAAAGGTGTTCAGGTTCTTTCAGGTGAGGTCTGTGGAAGGCACCAAGGAAAGTGCCACGTGCTTTGTTATATCTAAATGTCATATGGACCATATGCAAATACACAGTCTGCCATAAATCCTCCAAACTATCCAGGTTCATGACGTGTCTGAAATGATGAGATGATTTTTTTAAAAAGAAGGGCTTTGGTTTTAACAGGAGTTTGATTACTTTAATCCAGTCAGTCTGGCCCTCTTTCCCATCTTTCTACCTCTTTTGAGGTCAGGGTTTACTTCCCTCATCATGACCTCTCAGTTCTTGGATCCAAATGTGAAAGAGCTCCTGTAGATTCTGAAGAAGTGACATAATTCTGTCTTCTGTCTGTATGCTAACTGCTGCCTGATCTTGTCTAGTTTGATGGATCTGAGTCCCATGATCTTAATTTTGAGGTAAGACCATAAGCTGGGAGCTGCTTAGAGGACTTGCTGAAAGTGCATTTATCATACCTACGAGGTGAGGAGTTGCATGGGGATACTTGCTGGTGTGCTTTCAGCTGCCAGTGTGCTTCCAGCTGCCAGCATGCTCCTTGGCATGCTGGCACTCGGTAGAACTAATGACCTTATAAGAAGGCTAAATTGTATTTTGACAATAAGCTTTTCCTAAATAAGCCTGATGAAGTTACTTTTATGTGAATGATTAAAAAGGGGCTACTGTGCATAAATCTGAAATGAAGTCTGCCCATTGGTATGCATAGGTTTAATCCATAAGGTGTGGTTGCCTTAATCCAGAGAAGCAGCCTCTGTGTAGTGAGGGGCACTGCACAGTCATGGGGCTGTGTGTGAAATAAGTCTTTTGATTTGAATGGCAGGGTAGTTAGAAGAGCTGGTACCAAGTTTTCCCAAGTGTGAACTTAAATTGTAATAGGAAATCTTTACTGAACTCTCATCAGCATTTCATTCTGTTTTAAAATTACCAAAACAAATATTTGGTTAGACGATCTATTTTTCTATTCAAAGCCTGTAATACTCAATCACATAGAAGAGATGGAGCATTTCCCTGTATCAGGTCAGGTGTCAAACATACTGATACTGGAATAGGTTTGTTTGACACCACTCCAGTAAAATGCTGATCACTTTTTTGGTGTATGATTTTTAAAGTTTCACAGTTCACTATGACTCCGAGTGCAAGGTAGATTAAACCAAATGCTGGGATCAGATCCATTCTGTGTCATAAACGCACACGTTTCTTCCCGTCTGAGAGCTCTTTGTGTGCTGCTTGACTGAGACCGTGGTGACTTAGAGCCTTTGTAGGCGAGAAAGTGCTGATGTCTGAAGTAAGCAGGTGTTGGTAAAAATCAACTGTACTCATTGTAGGTTCAGTTTAAGAACTTTATAAAATTCATGTCAGGTTCTCTTGCTGGATTAATGTAAACTGCTTTGTTTGCAGGGTTTATTGTCATCCCAAAACCAGGCCAATTCTCCAAGTGGAACTGTAGTATAGCCATCACACTACTGCTAGCAAATCTCTGAACGCAGGACAAGAAGTAATGACAGTGGAACCAGGAGCTGTTCTTCAGGCAAAGAGCATCACAAATTATAATGTGGCAGAGTGTAAAGATGGAATTATGTGAATCACATAGTGACTTGGAAAGGACAAATGTAAGGAGTTCTCACTACAGCTGATCCTGCTAGGCTGCTCACCCAAGGAAGAGTTTGCATTGGAGAAAAAGCAAAAAGCTTCCTTTAGTGCTGCAGGAAAAAGTAGTAACATTTTTGTTTTCTTTATACTTTTCAAGTCCAGTGTAATTTAATCTCTCTATAAATATATAAGATATATATATATATAGATATATATATATATATATAGTGTAAAATAAGATATGTTTCTTAAATTCAAGTAAGTTCAATGGTTAAACTAGTACTTCACCATTGTTTATTTTGCACTGATTTTTTTAACCAGAGATGGCTAGAAGACAGCCTGGAATGCACTCATGGAAGATGAAAGTCATTACTTTCTGGCTTCAAAATGTTTTTCAGGAAGATGGATGCTGCAATCATAGATTTTTTTAAAACAAAATTGTTTTGCACTTAAATAGTTTAATGCTTATAGAGAATTACTTTAAAATTGGTGTCCAGACACCAGAAAAACTATGTTGTGGAAAAAAGATCCTTTGTATCTATTAAACATTTATTTTAATATTGTTGTTTCCAACTGCAATTGGCTCTGTATTATATGTATAAATAATGTAATTCAGTGATGGGAGAGGGGAGTAATGGATCATTACACTAGAAATTCTCATTCATTTAAAAAAGTGATATTTCTAATTCAGAAAATACATATTAAACTATCTTGAATATGCATTTTTGTTTACTTTCTGTTCAAATCCAATCACTTTTGATGTAACCAATTCTTTGTTGAATTAAATGTTTGGTACAGAAATACTATCTATACTTTGTAGAACAAATTCCTTTCAAAAATATCTCACCTAGAACATTGCTTCATATTTAATAGAATTTAATTTCAGTTAGGGAAGTGAAAGACAATTGTTCTGTTCTTGTTCTTAATGGCTTATCTTCAAACACATTGTGCAGTTTAAATACGTCATATGGCAGCAATCTCACAGACAGGCAACTTCATGGGGTAAGGATTTTGTTATTGTGTAGTCCCCTGCATTTGGAGCTGGGAAGTGGAAGATCCTAAAGAATCAGCTGTACACACTTTCTAACTTGTCAATCAAAAACTGGGTTAACATATTGGAGTAGCATTTCTGAGATTCATTTGTCTTACATCAGGCATCTCATTTATAATTCAATGGTCTTAAACTGGTAAATGTGATTGGGATAGACACATCCATGGATTTGTGGAGGTTAATGCTGCTTGTCTAAACACTTGTCATTTTTAATCAGTCAACACACCACTGAACTTGTTTTCAGTAGTTCTTGCAAAGATTAACCCTCTCTGTCCAGCCCCGGAATGACGGAAAAGAGAAGCATCCATCATATGCTTCCCTTTATCTTATGTAGCAATGTTCACAATTGGGATTTGCAGAATCCTGCAGGCAGAGTAGAACTGAGGCTGCTTGCCCAGGACCATGAACTTGCCTGAGGGTGCACATACTGTATCTGGGCACATGATAATGTCCTTCCTGCTCTCCAGCAATAAAGCTGGGTAGAATTTTTTAAATTACAAGTAAACTTAAGACATATTCTGGCATGAGCAGTGATTTGTTTTCAGGAAATGAATGAACATTTGGGCAGAAGCAACTGCAGTAGCTTGTAACTAAGTCTTATCCTTGCAATGCAGACAGTGTGTAGAGAACTGCCAGATCCATTTATAAGCCGGGAATTAGTTCCCTACTTTATTCAAGATGGAGCTGTGCTTTTTAATTCTTATCTGTCTTCTTCTAAAATACGAGGTATGGGGAAAATACTGAAACTGAGCAGGATTGTTTTTCAGAAGTTGTTTTATTAACACAGTGGGTTTAACTGTTAAAATACAGATAAACCTCATCACTGAAAACTAGTGTAGTTATCTCCCCGTAGACTTCTTCTATGTAAGTGCTTCATATGGTATCAGTCAAAATGAAACAGTTGAGAAAATATGCAATAAATTTAAAACAATTTTTTCCTTTAGCCATAAAAATACAAAACCAGTGGGGAAAGAAATGCAATATCCAACATCAGGGGAACAATAGCAGTTACTCACATCCGTGTTGGCAGAGTATGTCCCTGCCACAAATCATAGTCCAGCAGCACACAAGGAATATGTCTGGGTTTTCTTTTTTCAGCTTCTTTACTATTAGGGCAGTCATCTAGAAGCTTGAACTGCCCACACCACACTCTATTACATATGGAAAAAAAATTATTTTAGTAAGAAACAGTATACTAATAACTTACCTGGAAGGAACTTAAGACCTCTACTGTAGATACAGCTTTTAATAAAAATATTTTTCCTACTACATTAAAAAAATAAAAGTGAGCAGAACACAGATCATCTCAGTATGGAACTTTAGGAACTATATTTGCCAGTTCATAGTTTAAATTGGGTATATTTTAACTATAAAGCAGGTGGAAAAACTCAAGTTTGCCTATTCATCCAACAGCCAGAGAAGTGTAAGTTGTCTACAGAGGTCTAACAGCAAAGAACTTGTTAGGAAATAAATATTCTTGAGGTACTGTATGTGCCAAACTGAGTAAGATCCACCTGAAAGCGCAAAAAAAATGGAAGAAAAAGCCAATGTGGTTCTTCACTTTGAATTTGCAATTTTACAACAGAAATGATCTCTTGAACATGAAATTGCCATTCTCATTATAACAGTCTGACAGCCCCAGATACAGAGAATGTGATAATACACAAGATGTTATTCTGGCAGCCTTTTCTCTCCTGGTTAAAACTTACAAAAATTCTGACTTCATATTTTTCCTGGTATATGAATAGTCACCTACCTGATATATTACTTAGGGAAGCAAACAGTGGCAGTAACACTTCTGAAATCAGAGAGGTACCTTGTGAGAACATAGTTTAATGGAATTTTATATTTTTTAGTCAAAATACTTAAACTTCAGCATCTGTGGTTTGAGGCTTCCAGAAACAGATTACAGGAAGCAATTAATAATTGCTAAAAATACAATTAATGTATCTCCATCAGAAATATAGTTTTGATAATCTGAGCTTTGACCTCCTGTATAGTGCTAGGTAAGAGATCTGAGTCAGAACAATCCATCAAATGTGGGTAGTAGGATTTGTCTTCTTTTTTGGTAAGAAATAAACAGTGGAGAGTAAGCTCCCATGGATCCAGTTAGTTACCTATTTTTAGACCATCAATTTTAATGCTACTCATTATGCTCAACTCCAAATATATCAGCACTAAGCAACTCACCATCTTCCTCTCTGGAAAAAGCACTGGATAAGCTGATGGGACCTTTTGCTTAGTGCTCCAAAGGTAAGAACTTGGAGGTTACTGTTGCATGGCGTTGCCTGCCTATAGACCTGCAGTCCTTAATTTCATTTTCTAAGTGTAGCATCACACCTTTCACATATCTATGTCTGTCTGTCTATAAAAAACCCCTATGTTATGTATTCAGACAAATACTGTATTGCGTTGTTGAAGTTCTGAGTTCTATCGGTAAGAGCTGCTAACATGAAAGCATACAGATGTGGGGAGATGATTAACTGAAACAGAACAGGAAAACTCAGCCAGTCACTATGGTTTTGCATACCTTCACTGCAATTTGAGATAGTATGTTCAGGAGAACACTCTGCTTGGAACTGGAGGAAAGCAGCATCCATGCAGCAGGAGATTCAATAAAATGACAAGGAGCAGTTAGCTGTACCAATGTGTTCTGCTGTTTCCCTTTGTTACAGTGTTCTCACTCTACTGGTATAAAGCACTTCCTCCACTAAAACTTGGGTCATGTATTTGTTCAGTCCTACTAAGAGAAATCTTCTCTTCCTTTGGCACACCTAGTGCAAGTAACAGCAGTAGAGGTTTCCCTGCAGAGCCTTGTTCAAGTGTTTTAGTCTTACTCTATAAAAATTCTTGCCAGGGCTGAGATGTTTTTCCATTCTTGCTGTTGAGATTCTGAAAGTTTGCTAAGAAGAAATGACATAAATTGAGCATGTGAATTGTGCACTGTACATGATGCAGGTGCATGATACCTGGATAGTCAAATTCGAATCAGTATCAAATACTCCCACAATCTGCACCACAATTACCTTGTGAATATTTTCACATTTTCAACAATCTTCTTACAAATGTCACGTTGATCCTCAGTACAGTATGTGATAATAATACCATCTTCTAAACATGAAGAAAAACATAAGTTAGACAAGTGTTTTTTAAGCAGTAGATCTCAAAGGATTCATAAAGAATTTGAGTCTCGTAAGTTTCTCTGCACGGAAAAGCTACAGTGTGGAATTTGGGTATGCTCAAAGTTGTCCAAAATGTCCAAAGTTGACCTGAACAAGGATTAGGAACTATTCCAGTCACAACAGAACCCTACAAGTGTTGAGATGCCTCTTACAAAAACAATCTGCCAATCAACAAACCACAGCAAAGCGTCCACTTAATGGAAGACCTCAAAGTGAGTGAGAAAAATAATTTTCACAAATGCACATTCTGTGGAATCTCAGAAGGAGAGACGAGAACATAACAGGTATAATTTTTACTCTTACAAGATCTTTATGTTAACATGTATTTTATTGCATTGTGCATCTTAATTGGTTAGAATAAATAGTCTGGATCTAGAGCACAGATCTCAAATTGATGCCTAAGGGTTGGCTAAGTGACTTGGATGTGCCTCTCCCCAGTGCCCGATTTTCCATGGTGCCTCCCTACAGCAGTACCTCCCACACAAAATTCCCTTTCCCTCCTGCTGATGGCTGGGTTTTCCAACGGCAGCACCAGAGCCCAGAGCTTGGTTATGGAAAAAAAATTATGATCCCTTCCCAGTTATAAGCAGAGTAACTTTTACAACTATTAAAACCTCCAAAAAAGTTATTTGCCAAACCTGTCCTGCCTGCACACTTGGTAGGCAGAAGATTTTTAACCCCCTGCCAAGTATGACTTGCACAGACTTTTGTTTACTAAATTACAAAACTGTTCTATAGCACATCACCAAATTTAAGTATTGCAAATTAATTAATGCACATTTTTCGACTGCAGGAATTTTAAAATCAATAGTATCAATTTGGAAAAAAGACTTTCCTAGTAAGATAAAGATATTCCTATTTAGCAATAGGAAATATTCTGTTAAAATTTTACTGATGATCTGCTTGCCAGATTTCTGAAGCATGATGAACTGTGTGCTTTTACTGCTCTTTTAAGCAACTGGCTGTAATATCAGTCCCTGTTAAGACTTTCAATTAATGTTAAGATCTTATTTAATGTTAATCCTTGAAGCAAACTATTTTTTAGTTGCAAACTAAGTTTTACTTGCTTTTGAATAAGCTAAAAAGTTGGTTTAGCTTTGAGTTATAGTTACATAAAAATACTCAGCAGTCACAGAAACTGCATCAAAATCAAGTATCTCATATGATTGCACAATTTGCACAATCTCAGTAAAACCTAAGGTGGAAATTACTGAATACAGGAGGGGAATAATTTCCAAAGCTAACTGAAAAAAAAACCCAAAAAACCAAACCCTTAAGTCTAAAAAATAATACAGCAGTTAGCTGTCATTTGTAATACAATTTGAAAACTTAAATTCTGTAGATAACATTCCATTCCTAATACTTGAGCTCAAAAGAATCCTTTCATGTTATTTTTAACCAACCTCCTCCTCCACCAGATTCTAAAGAACAAGTACTTAGGAAGTTCAATGCAGAACACTCTCTGTGCTCTGCCAGAACAATGCTTTAATTAAATATTGACCCCCTTCAGGAACAGAATATCAAAATGGTAGGAAAGCAGCCCTCAAACCTTGTGGGGTTTTCCTACAGATTGTCAGAGCAAGGTAAAATCAGGCACTGCTGTTCTTGTTAGATCTCTAACAGAAGCATGACTGGGTCTCTCTCACTGCATAGCCAGCCTTTTCCTGACTTCTATTCCTTCTGTAGCAGGCAAATGGAAATGTTTCAGGGAAGACTCAAGTGCCTTCTGTTTCTCAGACTGTTGAAGAAACAACAGAAGTTTCAAATGTGCTTTAGTGGGAAAGTGAGAGTCTACACCTCAATATTTGATCCAATAAATCTGACAGATTGGAACACAGGGGTTCCACCATCTTCCTTAGGTCCCCAGAAAATGGCATGCAATGTAGGAGTAGGACAGGAAATCAATTTGGCTGCTCCAGAAAAATTTAATTTTGGTAATTCTCCCAGTGGAGGCCCATGTTGTTGATTTGGTTTTTCTCCTGGACTTTCCTAAGAGAATGTTTTTAAAATACATCAACAAGATTCAATTTCTTTCTGAGAACATCTCAAGGAATACAATTAGAAGAGAAAACCCAAATAATCAGAAATTAAAAAACCCTCAGCCAATTACAACTTCACCTCATTCCTTTTTAAAAATTACTTGCCTTACTTGATGTTTCTTGAAATCTTGCCTAAAGGAACTTCTTAGAAAACCTACACTGATGAACCCCAGAACTAAATTTGTGGGAAAAGTGGCTTCTCCTGTAGAAGGAGAGTTAATGCTTTCAAAGCTGAATGCACAGCAGAAAATAATTTATAATTGTTCTTTGCTAGTTTGTGGAGGTTTTTGAGGGGTTTTTTTTGAGAAAAACCTGTATTTGAAAGTTTTCCATGTGGTACTAACTTCCACCTCACTTTGTTGATACAGCAAGTGAATACATAGAGTATTTTTCACATAGCTGATACGTAAACTGAGTTTTACCTTGCCGGAACTTTTAATCAGATATTTTTTATTTCATGTCAAATACACATTTAGAAATTTCCCTGATATCATCTATATACAGGATAATTAAGTTTTTAAAACCTATATATATTTTTATTTGCTCAAATTGTAGACTGAAGCCTTGAAAAGACAAAAGCATAATTTCTGTCTCTGCTACACTTCATCTGGAAAACTTTTTAACTCAAGGCAGACATCAAAAACAGGATGATGATATTTAAGAACAAAGGTGGAGCTGACCCTTTAAGTAACAGCAACTCTAACAAGAGTCTACCAAGGGGATTATGGTGTATCAGAGCTTCTAATTCTAACTCATGTATGTCAGGGATTTGGGAGGAGGGGGAACTGCATCAGACCAAATAAAGATCTGTGTTTAGGCAGACAGAATAAACCCAAGTAATCAGCTTAAGTTAAAACATTTGTTTCTAGCTAACAAGCTTAGTGCTACAAATTACTTTCTCTAAATAGGCTGACAATTCTTCCACTTAAATACTACCTGTCTTGGACTTGCCTTTGCAATTTACCACAAATACTGAGGTATTTGCCCTGATGTATTTTCTACTAGTCTTATTTTTTTGTACATGGTTAAAGCTCATGTATTGTCTGTCTTAAAAAGGTTGGGGCAAAAAGAATAATAGAGACAAGCATCAGTAGTGTTTTAGGTAAGGTTTGGACTCAATGCAAAGAACTGTGTTGGCTGAATTATGTTCATGGTTGACAGGACAAGGACTAGCACTGGAAATAAATTTAATTTCACGCCACTTGAAACATAGACACAATATTCCTCTCACCTTTTGACTTTAGTCTTCAAAATGGAAGTGATCTGAAGTCACTTGCCAGAGTTCTTGAAAATAAGGGTGCTATAAGGTTTGATGGGGAGCAGTTCTCTCACAGGGGTCATATTTTATCATTGCATACAGGAAATAGAAACCTTTGAAAGGCAATTTGTGCACAAGAGAAGGCTTTCCTTTTCCTTTCTATAAGGGGAGGATTCAGAATTCAAAATTCTTTGACCTTGTTAAGCAAGCTGAGAAAAACATTTAGTCATGCATATTCAGAGAGGATTTCAGTTTACTAAAAAGAAAGCATTCACTTGATATAGGTAATCATTCATTAGGGGAAAGTAAGCGGTACTTGAAAAAACACCCATTACTTTCCTAAAAATTTATGTCCCTGGCCCTAAAGATACTATGGAATTAAAAGGCCAAATACGATCAAGATAGGCTCAAATATCCTTTGCTCTGCCTGTAAGGCTCATGAATGGGTGAATGTCTCTGGGTAGGGATAGAAGACACTGTCTTGAGTCAGCACAGATTTAGGTTTTTGTGGTGGTTCCCTGAGCAGAAATTGCACATAGCTGTACAGCTCTATTGTGGGTATTGAAACAGTGAGATTGGTAACTATGGGAGTGCATACTTACTGCTTGAACTTTTGGAGTTTTGTTACCAGAAGTGCCTATCACTTCATGGATTTTTGAAATGTGGTCCAGCTCATTAGATCCAAGAAAAGAGGCTGGAAACTGCAAGGTAAGAAATGTTATTAGTAATAAAGAAGGCACAGTTTAACTGTCACTTTTGATTAAAAAAACCCTTTTATGAGGAAGAGAACATGGTAGAATTATTCATTTGTGCACAGTTTAATACCTTTCAACAACTGGAGGATAATGTGAGCAGCAGAGCAACACAGCTGCTGGTTTGGATTGAAGGAATAGCTTGGGTTATTAAAGAGAAATCTGTAGCTGCCCTCCTCTGCTGTTTTGGGGCAAAATATGTAAAGAGATCATCCCTTGTGGTGAAGGGCAATGGATCTGGGATTGTGTTTGCTTCTAGTAAAGTGGAACATCCTGGAAGTTCTTCTTGTTCATTCATGTGTTCTTCTCATTTTAAGACAAGAATCAAGCAGTCCCTCTTGTTGTGCATGCACACATAGAAATATATTTATAACACTCCATTCCTAACAAACAGGTTCTTTAAAAGCAGCAACACTGGAAAGATGATAATTTGAACTGCATTCCTGAGCTTGATCCTCACTTGCAGAGTCCTTGAAAACATTGTTATCATATTAAAGCAATCTGACTTTAGTCAGGTCCACTAACATTTATTTCCTGCACTTGTTGCTTTTTTCCTTGGGCTTATAATTTAAGAAACACTTCAGTAGCACATGACTCTTGAAAGCAAAACACTCATCCCCTTTGTAGATGTGAGAAACTTCTTTTTAACTGTTTGCAAATTCAGTGAAACAGCTGGCTGCACACTGCTCTGAGTGTCTTCAGAAAGCTTAGAGTAGAGGAAGGAGAGAAAAGATCTGATTCACATTGTGCAGCTGCATCAAGACATGCAGCTGGGACTAGCTTCTGTGTGAACTGAAAAACGTGCTGTCGTCAAATGTAAAACTGTAACTAAGTTGAAAGCAACTGCAATCCACTGAAAAGTGCGATCCAGGAATCAGGATTTATAGGGAACAGAAAGGGAAACAAGATTTGAAAGATCAGCATGGCCGAGTAAAAGACTTTTAGTTCTTATACAATGTGCTGTAAAGCATAAAGGCTTATGCAACCATTCAACAGCAACAACTGTAGGAGGCACTGAAAAAGAAACAAACCTGTCCATAATTGCCTTTAGTCTGGCAAGACTGTATCTCTTTAAATTCATTATATTCCAATAAACATCCCTCCTTTCTCTGAACGCACCTATAAGGTCTCTGAAAATGTTCAGTGGTTGCAGAGTGAAGTTTTTTACATTAAGCTGAAACTACAAGGAAATATCTTCAAGGTTTGGGTGTTTTCCCTAAGAAAACTTAAGTTTGCAGTATGTAATTTTCTTACAAAGCTACAAAGCCCAGCTGATTCAAGCTGAAATTAAAAAACTAAGCATTCTTAAGGCTTTTGGTCCCAATTTACTTTGCAAGAGTACTGCCACACTTGGGATTTTTCTTTTAACATTTTCTGGCTAGAGAAGTAGAAATGTTTCTACAAGTTAGCAGGCAAAGCATAATGGTTGTCATTTAATGTGATGGTGATGGCAGCAGCTGCACTTGCCATGTGGAGGAGGAAAAAAAGCAAAGCAAATGTTATCAGTCCTGGTTGCATATCAGAGACAGCAGTGTGGGAGGAGAATAACGAACTGCTGCTGTTGCTAGGGCACAAAGATATTGGAGAAATACTCATGGTGGCTATTTTTCCTTTTTTCTTGAAGACCAGTGACAAATTTTTTGAGTTATAGTTTCATCATCACCAAAAATGTTAATTTGTGTTTTCCTGAAATCTTCCTTCATCAGAACCTGATTTCAAAATATAACAGCACACAAGATCTTAAGGGCACAGGGGTCTTGGACACCCTGTACTATAAATCAAAGTTGTAAGTCAGAGGGAGTGTATTCTTTAATCTCCTCTGTTTTTGCAGAATGTATTAGTAAGTCCAAAAAAAGTGAGAAATATTTTACCATTAAGTGCATTAACAAGACTAAGGATAGTTTGTGATGCTCATGAGAGGAAATGAGCCATACTCTACACAGAGATAAAGCAGACGAAATAGATTTTTACTAAATACGAAGCCATTGGGGCAAAAATGTTCAAAAATATTTCTTTGTAAATCATTTTTATTTGTACTGTGTTCTCTTGAACTGCTTTACTACTAACCTGCCACAGGGTGAAGAGTGTGCTGGACCAGACAGACTTACTGCCTCATGAACCCTGCAGACTAAGCACAGAAGCTTCTTCTACAAATCTTTGGAAATGAAGATCATATTACCCAAATCACATGCTCCTAATTTATTTACCTTTGATTATCTTGATTAATGATAAGCAAAACCCTCCACTGAACACAGTACCCTGTGATTTCATAGAAAACACAGCCAGGACTCCACATGCCAATTTTGTAACTCTAGAGCCCATTTGTAAGCAAACATTCAGGTGCTCAGTACCAGCGTGGGGAAGTACTGTGTGCCTGATGAGAACAGATACTCCTACAAGATCCAAGATCTCTTAATTTCAGGGTGTTCTGCTGCAAAAATAAATAAAGTGTTTCCACAAATTACAAGCAGTAAAATATTCAAGCAATGACTGTAAAATAGTCGTTGTAAAAGAAATCACAGATTACTTTAAGAAGAAACTTTCCAAAATCAAGGGTAGAAATATCACAGCAGTAAAGCTGCATTAAAATAGTAAGTAGCTCCAGGCATGAAGATACCTGTGTCCATAGTATGTAATGCAAATACTGTTCTGTACATCATGAAAAGAAAGGTCTAAGAGCATAGGGACTATCACAGGAGAAAAGGCTGCTAAATAGGACATCTAGATTAAGTTATTAGAGTTCTTTTGTTTAGCAGTGATATAATAGGTGTATTTGGCTTCTCCTGTACACCTCTATGACTCAAAAGAAAAATTTATCTTCAGAAAATAAAATTTCATAAACTGAATTTAAAAATCCTTGCTTTTCAAACATTAGCAAAATAACTTTCCAGAACTGTCAGGAGAGATAGTTACAATTAAATCTTCTGAAGCCACTATCTTCTGCTCTCTTTTGTATGTGTAACTTCCACTAAATGTAGGAATTGAATGTAGAAAGAAAGAGCTGCAAAACTGAATCCTATTTCCTGTATCTAGATTAACACAGAAAGAAAAATATATATTAAAAGAGGCTAAAGAGCAGGTTTTTAGGTTGGGGGAACACATGCAGGGTGTAAGGTATCTCAGTCATTTCAGGTTTTAGCAAGTAGAAAGATTGTTCATTTCCTTAGATCAGGAATACAATAACTGTCTATGTATTTCTTAAGAAAATGTACTTTTATTCATGAAGAAATATTCATTACCTTCTCAGTGTAAAGAGAAAATTACTTATATACTTCACTTCTAGTTAAATATCCTCACACAGAATTAATTTCCTTTATTGTTATGTTTTCTTGTGGCTCGTCTCTCTGAAATATCACATTTCTGTACTAATACAAAAAAGATAAAAATTACCAGTGCTTCCAGTTATTTGTAACAAAAATACTTAAAGAAATCAGCACTTCTTTCAAACTTACCAACAGAATAGTAAAAAATTAAATTTTGCCATCATGGTGAGACAACAGCTACATATGGGAATGGGGAATGGGCAAGTCCAGGAAGGAGAGGCCAGGCTTTCTGCTTCTGCTCTCACCAGGGCTACCAGAGGGTTACAAGTGCCATCCCCTCGCAGGAGGGCTTCCTGCAGCAGGTACTAGAGCTCCTTTGGGGTGCTGGCAGCAGCTCTGCCTCTGCTCTCCCAGGGCTCTGCTGCAGGCAAAGATATAGCTGGGCCACGGCCTTTTCTCTCCCTGCAGCAGTCAGCTGCTGCCCCAGACAATTCTGTTTCTGCCTAGAAAAGACCCTGAAATAAATGTATGCTACATTTGTTGTAAAACTTGCCGAACCAGGTCTTTTACCTATGTACGCAATCTAGAGACTTCCATATCTGGTACATGTTGTTCCTGATTCTTTTTTTTTCAGGCAATGACTTTCTCCTTCCTAGAATAAAATTTCAAGTTGTGTGAATCCTTTTTAGGAAAGAACAAATAAAATACAAATACCATAGTCTTCAGCTTCCAGAGGTGCATTGATATCACCTTTTTCAATTATACTACTTCTGTCATTTATAGCTAGCTTTGTAATTCATTTTCCACTCAAATTCTGACATAATTTATATTTCAACCAGAACAGCTCAGCTAACAATTGTCAACTCAATACTCTGTAAGATGCCTTAGTTTTTACTGCATGCATTACTTGCAGTATCTATTTCCCCAAGTTCTAGCAGCACTGCAGTATTTAATTTCCAAGTATCTCATTTCCTCTCTACTCAAGGTAATTGTCCTTCAGGCTGAAGATTTGTATCAATCACCTCAAGTTACCGCAATGGGTAAAGGACTGTGATTCACATCTGAATTGCAAATTAAAGGCTAACCTATGTAGTTTAGCTTGCTGTTGCTGTTAGGCAATAATTACAGTTATAAAATTTATCTGTTTTTCAGAGCCATTCAGTAACTGCTCAGCTTTTTTCTTTTATAGGCTCCAAAGGTCTTTTAATCTTGCTGTAATGCCTTTATGTAACGCTGCAATGCCATCAACGGAGGCAGAAATGATCACATTTTTGAAAAACAAAGCAGGTACTGATCTGTGTGATGACAGTAGTATGAGTAATTGGCTGGGGAGGAGGAGGGAGATTATCAGGACAGTAACTCATTGAGGCCAGAGCCCCAGCAGCCAGCGGGACTTGTGTTCCCAGCTGATTACAGTGCTCCTCCAGGCAGCCACATAATCCACTGAGCAGGATTAGATCACAAAGCACTTGGAACAGAGTACCATTTACATCAGGAATTGTAGTAGTAGTGCCTCCATAGAGATAAATGGTGCTTTCAACATCAGGACTTCTGTCATTTATAGCGAAAAAGATTATAAAATGCAGCTATTCAAATCAATTTAGATTATTATTTGTATTTAAGGAATCAGGCCTTCATAAAAAGAAGTCATGCTCAACTGCTTTTCATTACATGTCACTAGAAAAATCTGGAGCAGATGCTCTTCTACTTCCAGGTTTATCATTGGAAAGACCTTATTTGGCAGTAATGGTGCAGTGAATCCTAAGGCAGTGGCACTTGACTTGGCACTTCTATCATTTCTCTTGAGAGATCCTCCACACCTCTCTCTCAGACACTTTTTTCATTGCTTTAAATGACCAAACTGCTGTTGATTAAACAAAGGGCAAGACTGTTTTTCAGTTATTAAATGCTTCCACTATAAATAAACAGCTAGACAATTATGACTTTTTGTAAAGACAAATAGGCCTGATTGAAGTGACATGGATGTTTTTTTAAGAAAAAACCCCAAAGTATCAGCTTTCCACATTAGTAGCATTACAGTGAACTGTCCTCCTAATTACAGAAGTGTCTCCATACTCCTTGTCAAATTAAAAATTCATTTTCAGTCCACTTCAGTTCACTCTCCTATTATATTCTAAGATTTCACAAGCTCCACCCCATGTGCCACCACCTTATACAACATTAAAAGTAAGGCACTGTATCATGGTAAACACAGTCCAGACTCAAAATTCAGACCATAAAGAAGAATCAGCAATTTACAGAAGTTCATGTAAACCCGGATTAATGTTCAGATAAATCCCTAACTGCATTTCAGATTACTCTTGAACACAGATTTCATTTTGAACTGATTCACCGTGCCATAGAAAAAGAGGTTACTACAACTAAGTGGAGAAAAAAATAATCTTCTGGAAAACTTTGAAAGAACTTGCATTCTTAAATAATAAAAAAAATAATCAGAACATACTGAAATGATGGTTCTCATTTCCATCTGAATACCATGCTAAATATAGCAAACCCAAAATGTCTTATTAAAACTAGTACACATTAATGTCTACTTCAGCAATCAGCAAATAACTCAATTTTAATCTCACATTCTTATCTAGGTCAGAAACAGAGTTACTCCTTTTGTTAGAGATCTGAATAGTCAGTGTCACCAATGTCATGTTCAGGGGCAAGTCTTTATTGTATTACACTGAATGACAGTTGCATGTTCAGTTATTTAAATTAAACTCACAACTGTGAAGACATTACAAATTCTTAATTATTAATTTTAAAAAATCCTCTTTTATTTATGAATTGTAAGCCCCTTCATTTGCTGTATCCAGTTCCTTTACTGTTTATGTAAGATCTGGTTTTAAATCAGCTTTTGTTCTCAACTGTTTTTGGTAGGAACTCTTCCTTGACCTTTATGGTCTCTGACCTGCTTCAACAAACAGCTCCAGAATTTTTAAATATAGGAGGGATGAGAGAACAATGTTATTTTATAAAGAAACTTAGTGAAAGGCTTTTTTACTAGGTATGAAAACTGAAAATCCTTATTCACTGATTCAATAGTTTTGAAACAAACGACAAATATGTTTATTTTTTGTTACATAAAGCAATTATTTCGTGTTTTGCAGTCAAGGTTTTTTGACTGTAGAATAGATGGCTATGGACTTGACTCATGGGAAACCTGCATGCACCTATGTCTTAAACAATTGGGTATATTCCACTGGCAAGAACTAAAGGGTAAAGCAGTACAGCACCAAATTCCCTATGAGTTTTATAATCTGTAACAGTGAACAAATAAGTGAAAAATTATTAATTCCACTTTGTGATCTACACAAGGAGAGTTTGTGTTTCTTAAGTAGATGCTACATACCTTTTATCTGCTCATAAATATTCATGGCCATAAATTCACATACCAGTGAAAGGGAGCCAGGATTTTCATCACTGCAGAAACAAATAAGGAGACTTTAAACTAGAAATAAAACTTACATATTTATTTGTACACAGCATAGGAAAACAGTACTTAGTTTAACCAGTATTAAAATGGACATGTTCATTTTTAATTGATACTGTCTCATGGAAGTTTTTAATCATCTGAGGTATCATAGTTTTAGTTTATGCTATCCAAAGTGCCCACTACATAAGTTAACTGATTTATTCCATGAAGCTCTTCAAAGGCATGTTTCTGGGCATATCACATTGTTCAGAATCAAGAAATTTCCAGTAAATTAACTGATACAAGCTTTCAATAAAAGAGAGGGAAGCCATTACACGGTATGTGAAAATACTTTTTATTTAAATCTCCAATACTGTTCTATTGCATGGAAATGAGTACCTGGCTGGAATCACTGTTTTGCTGACAACAGCAATTCAAAGTATAATCATGATGTAATACATCTGACACTTTACTTTCCATTTCACTGCCCTGCAGAGGCAGACATCTTTAGGTCTTTGATTTTTCTTGTAAGATAATTGCATTACAGTCCATCTTCCCTGTTGTGTTAACCCAGCCGGTAAAAGCTTGAGGGTACAATCTGCAGTTCAGCTTGCAGACAGACTGCAGGAGCTCGGCAAGCTGGCTTGCCAGCTGGATTACACTGAGTTAACACCACAGCAGCTGAGGTTGAGAATTCCAGAAAGCCAAGCTGCTGACACGATTAGTGGCTTCCCATATATTTGTAGAAAACGGGCTTGGCAATAGCAGTGTAGTACCCAAGCCTTGTACAGAGAAATAAGACAGCCTGAAGGGCAAGCAAAAGTATTTCAGAGCAGTCAACAAGTTTTTTGTCAAGTATTTGAATAATGAAGGATATGTCTGCTGTTGCATAGTGATGAAATGTACCATGCAGTAATGGAGTAAATGCTGTCATAAAACATGATTACTCTGAGACAGAACATGTTCTCAGAAGACACTGAAGTGCTTAATGAGGCAAGGAACCCAACTTTATCACTGACACCTCTTTCCAAAAGCATAGCTCAGCTACTGCCTAATTCTGAGATCTAAACTTCAACTACTCGCACAGAGGTGTCTGTACAGTTGCCTATGAAATGATACTGCCAAATAGTTTGCCTTGATTCCTAGTTCAAACTAAGTGAAGCCAAGATCCTTAAGTACCAGAGGCTATTTCAGCAGATAAGCACTGAGTGTGCTTAACCAGAGAACTGAGCCATGGTGTACAGTTAAAGCCAGTTAATTGGATATGGGACATGGGTTGAAGTCACCAGCAAATCTTACATATTATGAGATGAAATTGAACTATGTTTAGCATATATTTAGTTTTTAATTTTAATACTAATGATGAAATATTTTTGGTCTGTTGGAAAAGAAACAAAGAATGCAAGAGCTATATCAGGCTTTCTAAAGAAAGGCAGGTGTAGACTTCAGATTTTGAGAAACCTGTTGTTTTTTTCTTTCTGTTGAAATAAAAAGCTGATTAAGAATCTACAAGATGTCTCTAGACTCAGAAGTTACTGGATATTGTTCAAATACTGGAATAAAGAAAGAAAACAATGCCCCATGCATACAAAACAACTTTATGTAAACATAAAGATAGTAGGATGTAGACTCAGCTGCCTTAGTGCTTGTATTTATCTAAGATTATTCACTTGTTCTGCACCAAAGTTGAATTAAACAGAAAAGAGGAAGACCGACTTGAAGCCAGGGACTGTATTATTGTTGACTTTTTCCCCTGCCATGAGGCTGTCAGAACTTTAGTCTGTCACTGAACTTTCAAATGCAGGGCCCGATAAATTGTTTGCTTGCTGTTTCTTTATGGAGAAAATCAGTAATTAATAAATAGCTTTATTCCTTCTTGCAGCTTGGAGTAGCTGGGCTTACCCTAAGAAGAAAAGTAGTAATGTGTTGTGCTTCAGATGCC
Organism: Pseudopodoces humilis; assembly: GCF_049639895.1. NCBI lineage: Eukaryota > Metazoa > Chordata > Aves > Passeriformes > Paridae > Pseudopodoces > Pseudopodoces humilis. The sequence continues at coordinate 52,478,372 of NC_142206.1, forward strand.
AGATACCATGCCAAGGAGCTACCCAGCAGGAATTTAGTGATGCATAAGAGTATGGATGATACTGTTTACTCTGTGCTGCTGTAGCATACATTCCAAACATTGCTCAGTGGGATGCATTGCCAAATTTAACATTTAAAATTAAGTTTTGATGGAAACATCTTGCATGAAAAATAGACACTATTAAATTACTGTGTATATTATTTCATTGGCCTCCTAGGCTTTAATAAACAAAAAACCCATGCTACAGAAACTTTGCAAAGGAAACAGGAAACAAAGAGCTTTGCACGCTATTGAATGGATCAGAGCAGGACATACGTCTTTTCCCAGTCAGACTTACAGCTAAACACCAAAACAATATTCTCCACTTTGAAATGAGGAGAAATACCTTATATGGGGAGGTTCTGTTTAAAATAATGCTATAATCTGTTAAAAGAGTTCACGTCATCAAAAGAATTTGTCAGTCAATTTATCAAAGGGTTAAAGGCTTAAAAGATGTTTTAGATGAAAAGATGAAAGAGAGTGTGCTTGTTGAGCCTTACCACTGAGTTGTATACATCTGCTCTTGATACAGTTAAGCAGATAGTTTAAATACTGTTTTGATCATAAATTGGAAAATTCTGTCAATTGTAAGTAGTGTATAAATGGACCAACAGATCTCTAACTATATAACACAGAATCAGAAGCCACGTCACTTGAAGATACTTCTCTTTTTTAACTGATATTCTTTGAAGCTCTGAGTTACATTTTGAAATCTCACATAAGAGCAAAATGCCCCATTTCACTTTGTATGTACAAATGAGTCATTCCCAGTGATTTCATTAGGAACTTGATATATTTAACTGAGAATACAAAATCAGTAACCCAAGAGGCACTGGTTGGCACTTATATACTTGGAGGACAATGTCAAAGCTATGTCTATTTAGACACAGTCGTCTCCTCTATTTTCCTAACTGATAAAAAGCACCTATTTTGTGACCATATAACATCTGGACAATGAATGTAAATATAAAGGCAAATATAAAGGAGAACTAATGCTATACATTGACTAAGGACAAATGCACTGGTTTTAATCTTCATTAAAACAGTACTTAAATAGACTGAAAAAAGTATTACCTAGGGAGAGGACTGACACATTTCCTCCAATTATTATTTACAGCTAAAAGAAAAACAGCAGAAGTGTATTCAGTGCATTTGGCGAGGCAGAAATCAACTATTTAGTCCTCATTCATCTTGTTTCACCCTCGACCCAGTGGCCAGGCACCATTTAATACAGTGGGTGACATCAATTAGAGTACTCAAGGAAATAACCCCCCAGTGCCAAACAGGAAGGCAGCTCCCCTTTCTGTACCACATGCAAACCTTTTTAATTCATGTGTACTTAAAAAGCTTCACTTAGTCTTAATTTTGTGTTCTCTCACTGAATTTAAACATGATTTTCTGTAGAATTCCATGATTAATTATGCATACCTTTCAAAACATTGCTTCACGTGCTTACTTGCATAGTACTTTCCTTCCCTAAGACTCAGTTTCTCCAGAACATCAGAAAATGTTCCCTCTCCTTACCTTAGCAACTGGTATTTTAAAAACAAAAATATACTGTTTCAGCACGTTTGAAATTGTTATGAAGACTGTTTATCAATCCTTACTTGACTTGTTAAATGCTGACTAATGGAAAACTTTCAAATAAAAGAGGCATTTTGTTAATATGTAAGTTGAGAGAAAATAAAATTTTAAACACCAAATGAAGTTTTGCTGCCCAGATTACAGAAATATATATTCTAGAGAGCAGAATACAGTAATTAGACAATAAACTACCACCTCCTTGCTCAGAGACAGGATGCCTCTTCACATAGCCCTTCCTACCTTTTTTTATGCTGCAGAAAATGAGTAACTCATATATGAATTTATTCTTTGCTTCTTTCACAAAAAAAAAGAAACAAAAACCAAAAAACTCCCTTTATTTACAATGTACTGAAAACAAAATTACATTGGGAAGAAAGTGTATCATGGAATCATTGTTCCAACATGGGGGTTATTTGTCGGGTTTGTTTGTGGAGGTATTGCTTGTTTCTGTTTTTTAAATTTTATTTTAAGCAAAGCAGTTTTTGATTTTAAAGGTTTATTCCCATACTAAATTCAGATATGAGATTTGCATTGGGTCAAAAGTAATGTTTGGCTTTGCTAATGAAGTGCATCAAATACAAGGATGTGAAAAATCAGTCAATTCTAATTCTGCAGAACTTTAAGGGATGAAGCAGATAAGGGTTATCAAACAAAGTTTTATTTATATTAATTTTCAGAATTAATCAGAACTGACTTTTTTCTTTCCTCTTTTATTCTCCTTCAGCTTTGTGATTAACTGTTCCTTACCAATCCCAGTGCCTAGTTCCCTTCACCCACCTCATCCTCCTATTTCCTTTTATTTTTAGCACCTACAGATTCTATCCTTGATAATTTTTTCAGTAATTTCACCTGAGCAAAATCCAGTTCTGGTTAGCTTTATGCTGCTGTAGCTTTTGACATGGTCTTATTATTCAAGAAAGATGCAAACCCAGTCATTTTGAGGGAGGCAGGGCAGAAAACCTCTTTTATCATGTTCAGCCCTTTATGGGTGTCAGAATAACTGGGAGTCTCAAACTATGTGATAGCAGTAAATTCAGTGTAGCTGCCTGTTATTAGTCACTGTGACAAAAGTCCCTAAGGCAGGGACTTGGCCTGTGACAATCAGCACTTTGTGAGGCACCTTCCCTGCCTGGTGTGAGGACTCCTTCTAAGGTCACTTCTCAAGCAGTTTCTTTGCTACTGCCTTGTTTTGGAAGATAAGAGAATTTACTAGCAGACATGGGGGCTATTTCATGCCAGTTGCTCTTTGTGCCCAAGATTTCCAGATATGTTTAATTTACAAGTATAAACACAGCCTTACAGTGGAGAAAGCCTGCCAAGAAATTTGGCAGAGGGAAAAGCTACTTAGGCAGGGACATTCTAATGCTATCTTCCAACTGACAATCAATGTGTGTTGTCTTATTCTCTTTTCATCTCCCCAGCTTTCATACTTGTTTCTGTTTAAAAAAAATCCCAAACAACAAAAAAGTGCTTTCTTTCCTTGTGAGACAGATGTTTGTGTTTTAATTTGTAGAAACCTTCCTCTTGCAACCTCTCTTTCTTCAATATAGTAGCAGCACTTACATGAGAATTGGCAGGTGATCTTCTCATTTTTATCATCTGCTGCTTCTGTTTTCTGATCATTATTGATCATGCTGCATCATAAACTAACTAATTAGGCCATCTAAATTTGAAAAATTGGAAATAGCACAGTAATTTAAAATAAATCACACCTATCTAATACACTCAATATAGACAATTTATATAGAGCTATTTTAAAAGTAGAAACTGAATTTGAAAATCATTGTGGGTAAAGGAGGCAATCTCTAACAAAGACTCCAAAATGGGGAGGAGACCACAGGACTGTTTAATTGCTTTGTCTGTTATTTGATAACTGGGCAGTTAGTGCTTCAAGCAAGCTGCTCCTCAGCCTTCGCTAGTTGAGACTGAGGAAATAATGTCTTGTCAGGAAAAATCACCATGTTCTCTATCCCCACGTTAGGTTTTAATTTCCTGTCTAAATTGCTAAATATAAGATGGAGACTGTAAATTCAGACTACTTAAATACTACTCTCACAGAATTCAGTGTAAGTGGAGTTTTTTGGTAGCAACTGATACCCTCCAACCAGTCAGAAACACACTGGCTGTGTTATATGTTCTTATAATGTCAGAGCCAGCCCTGGGGGCAAAATATACCCAAGACAGACACAAAAAAAGTTGGCTATTTGCTGATTTATTCTTTTATTCTAATAAATGGCCATCCTGTCTTCTTTATTTTTTTTCTCTTAAATACAAGTAATTGATTCTCTGGCATAAAAAAAAAAATTCAAAATCATATGATCTGAAAATAAGATCTTAATATCTATGGCATACCAGCCATAGTGTTAATGAACCAAAGTTCTTAGGCAGAGAAATGCAGGGAATGCATTACTGTACAAATTTATTGAAAGTATTTTCAGGTATTTAAAAAAGTGAGATAGTATATGTTCATACTATTTGGTTATGTTTATGTATTTTCTTCTATAAATGTATTTTACACATACAAGAGAAGCACAGGTGACAGTGGAGAGCTCAAAACAACTTGAGTTAAATTTTAAATTACAGAATTCTAATACTGTACAAACACTTAATCCTTTACACATTTTAAAGCATTCTTACAGCACTGAAGATCTATTCCATATAAGCCTGTAAAGTTTGTTATTTTAATTCTTTTACAACAGAGTGCTCTGTAGACAAAATAAATACCCCACACATAACCAACAACTGAAGCTTTAATCTGACGCTTATGAGATCCATCCAGTGAAAAGAATGAAGCAAAGGCCTGAATAATTTCAGCTGACTGAATAAAAACAAGAATCAGGAATGAAAATTGCATTATTTGAAAAGTCTCTGATGAATAAAGTCAATGTGTAAACTCTGAACAAAACAGGTCACTAATATAAGAGGGATTTTCTCCTAGGGACAAAATTATAATGATCACATGACAAGTTAGTTATTGTTTAATCAGCAGCTGAAAGAAAATCAGGCATTGTAAGAATAACAGCATAGAAGTTTTTATAGAATAAGAAGATATAAAATTTAGATTTCAGGTGTACTAACAAATTTTAATTTTGCATTCACAAGCCAAGATTTCTGGAGATTCTTAAAAAACCGCTTCACCACCATCCTAATCATGTGATCACATCATGAGAGTGACCAGGCAACAGAAAGAACCCACCAAAACAAAAGACTTCAAACACACGCTGAACAAAAAACAGGTTAGAGCCTGGCAGCTTTAATCTATGAAAATTTGTGTAGCTACAAAAAAAAAACTTACTACCAGTTAGATTATCTGAATTTGTTGTAGTCAAAGATGAAGACTGAAAGAAAGGTTAAAATTTTTATGAGCATTTTAAGACTGAAAACTTCAAGGATAAATTAAAGGAAGTGCTCTAATTACACTTGTATAGAACATTGAAGAATAAAAGAGACTTGATCACTGGGTAGAGTTCTCTCGTGCATCTGTAACAATAGATGTTATCTAACCTCTCCCCTCCCTCCCCTCTGCTTCAGCACACACAGACGTTCAAGCTCAAGAATGGTTAGTGGAAATGGAAATAAAGGCTGGGAAGAAAAAGTTGTAGCAATATGATCTCATGCAACACCCCAAAAAAGTGGCCATGAATCATTCAAGAGTAAGATTTAATGTGCAAGAGGCTAAAGAAGCCAGGAAATAAGGAATAATCTAAATATAAATTATAAGCAAGTGATGGAACTCAAACACAACATCCAATCATTGTAACTAGAGAGTGTGTAAATTTAATAACAATTTAGAATAAAGAATCCAATACAAAATGACACAAAAGACAGCACTTCAGTAGTCAAAAGAGGCTATTATAGAAATCTGAAGCAGACACTTTGTTACAAAGATGCCAAGATACTGAGGAAGAAAAAGCTATGATGTTTAAGTATGACATTAATACACGTGGGAAGAGAGAAATAACCAAAGAAATGAAGGAAGAAGCAAGTTGAGCTTCAAGGCCACGGTACGTAATTATCGCACTCAGCCAGATGTGCAGGGTGTGACACGGGATGACGTGAAGGATGCTACACAATGGATGGCAAGGCGTGCCGAACCACGAAAATTTAACAATTCCTGAGGAAGCACTTGGAGACACCAGCAGCCAGGGTGATGCCCCGCAGGAGCCGAGAGAAAGACCTATTCGCCCCCTTTTGCGGAGGACTGAGACGCAGAGACCAGCGCTGGCATGCGAGACCCAGGAGCTGCTCACGGGCTGCAGGGATGGCGTTTCCAGGGGCTACAGAAGCACCTACGGCGCCCTCAGCGCGGCTGCTCCCTAAAACCACAGCCCCTTCGGTGACCCTCAGCCTCCCTGGAGGCTCCGGGCCCGCACCACCCCTCAGAAAGGGCCCGAAGCCTTCCCCCGTACCCCCTTACTGTGCCTCCCGCGCCTTCTCGCAGGTGCCGAGGTTGGCGGATGAGCGGCCGGGCCCGACCCGGCCCCGCTCCCGGCGCTGCCCTCAGGCCGCCATGTTGTGTTCCAGTCGCCCCGGCAACCGCGCAAGCGCCGGCCCCGCGCCGCGGCCCGCTGCGCACGGCACGGCCGGGGGGCGCATGCGCAGTGTGCACGGGGTGCGAGCGAGCCCAGATGCGCGCCCAGGTGCGGGAGAATTGTGGATGTCCACCCTCGGATAATTTTTTTTTAAGGAAAAGGAAAGAATCCCAAGGTGAACGGGCAGTCTGGACGAGAGGCATCAGGACTGAAGTCAGGAGAATGGAGCAGTAACTGGGCAAAACGTAATTTCGGCAGTGCGAGATCGCAACCCATTGCCCACCTGCCCAAAACGGACCCCAGGCTCAACTGGAAAAAAGAACTGCGCCTGCGGACTAATTAGCATGAGCAGCGAGATGCTACTAGCTAATAGTGGTTTGAATACTAATTAATAGAAAAGTTACGTAGTTGGTAACCGAGGAATGCTGATGCCTCTGTTTGTTAAAAGGTATAGCAAGTGTAAAGTTTTGATGATCTCTGAGCTAGACTTTTGTGGGTTACCATCCAGCTCCCTGCGTTGCGCAGACTACAATAAAGCCCAGAAATACCTCACCTCGAGGTGTCAATTGGCGCTGCGCACCCGGTAGCGAGCCCACGTTCGGGAAAACATCACGGTCCCGACTCCCCGGAGATGACGGGGCTGAGCCGCCCGTGGTTGAGGGGCTAAGGAGAGGGATCCCTCGGGACAAGAGATGTGCTCCACAAATCCAGCGGCGGGCCCTGTCTGCTGTCAAGTCTCCCGTGGGCGCAGCAGCGCCCCGGCGGGCTCAGATTCATCCCCGGTGATGGCCTGATCCCTGGCGGATCCTGCGCGCCACTGCGGAATGGGGGGAGCATCCGAACCGCCAGCCCCGCAGAGAGAAGAGCGAGGAAAGAGACCAAGGGGGGGGGTTCTCCTCACCGAGCTGTCTCCAAAATCCTGCATTTTGGAGAGCTGTGTCATCCCCCCTATCCCCGCCCCCCGGTGTTTGCCTCTCGGTAAACGGACATCCTGTGCTTTAACGTAGCAGAAAAGTTGTCTTTTCTATGCAGCGTATGTAGTGAAAATCAAAATACTAGGAAAAGGTGACTTGTTTGTCCGTGCAAACCAAGATCCTAGTAGTGCGTTAAACAGAATAATAGATGCTTTTAAAGAATTTTCAAATATTTTAATTAAAAGAAACCGGAATCATATCCTAGTAAACTTCAGGAAGTATTACCGTATTGACTTAAAGGCGAAGTTGTTCCCCGTCCCGCGTTATGGTTCCCTACCAAGCACTGTATCTCTCTATAGGCAGGGAACAGTTTTTCGATTTGCTTTTTGGTATTGCTGAGGAGTTTAGCGTGTGTTTCCATATGCACGGGCCCACCTCCAGCGCTCCCGAGGACAAGAAGGTTCCTCGCCCAGTCTGTCACCCTTGCTCCTCCGGTGAAAGGGTGGAACATTTACACCGATCTGTCCTTATTTATCCCAGATGCAAACAAATAATCAGCTGGCCGGTTAGCTCAGTTGGTTAGAGCGTGGTGCTAATAACGCCAAGGTCGCGGGTTCGATCCCCGTACGGGCCACGGAATTTCGCCTTTTCTTTCTCTCTCTTTCCCCTCTTTTTTTTCGTTTCTCAAATTTGTCCCAGCGATTCCCACCCACTTCACGCGGTTCTGCTGAGACGCGGTGTGGGCTCTGCACAAGGGCACGGCCGCAGGGCGGGGTGTGTGCTTGTCTGTCTGTCTGTGCGGATCTCGAGCACCCAGGACGGCTGCAGCCCGGACCGAGCTTCATTGCGCTCCTGCGGCTCATGGAGGCCGGCCGGCCCAGTAAGAGCGCCGACTTCTGTTTCTGCCCGGGCGGCTGCAACGTACTCGGGTGACTCCTTCGGGCTCTTTCCTGCCGTGTGGGTTTGCCCTTTCCGCCGTCCCCCGCCCGAAACCCCGCCGCTTGAGAGCGAGTGGCGGAGCACACACATGAATGGATCACGTTGGAGGAGACCGCAACTCGTCCGACGTCCCTGCTAAAGCAGACTTATCCTACAGCACACGGCACAGGATTGCGTCCAGACCTTTCTGAGATATCTCCAGCTGAGGGAGACTCCACAATCTCTCTGAGCAACCTGTTCCAGTGCTCGGTAACCTGCACAGTTAAGTTCCTCCTCCGCATGTTCAAGTGGAACTTTCTGTTCATCACTTTCTGGCACTTGTCTCATATCCTAGAGGTTTGCATCTCCGAGAAGAGCATGAATCCATTCTCTTGGCAGAAGCCCCTTTGTTTATACATAGACATGAGTTGTCTCTTCTGAAGGCTGGAAAGGCGCGACTGCTCATCCTTTCCTCGTAAGACAGATGCTCTAGTCCCGCAACCATCCCCCATTGCCCTCCACTGTCCCCGCTGTAGGAGCTCCTTGTCCCTCTTGTATTGAGACTCGATACAGACTCAGCCTGAACAGCGGGGAAACCCAACTTACGGTAACTCCGCCCGCGGGTCCCACCTCCAGCCCCACCCGGGGCCAGGAGCTCCGGACGCACCTCCGCCGGTTTTTGCCCGCGCGAGCCGCCGTCGGCGCCGGGCGGCCCCGCCCCGGGGGGGCGCGGCGGGCGCTGCCGGGGGCGCCATTGGCCCCGCCGCCGGTGCCCCGCGCATCGCCCGCGCCGCCGATACCGCCGGGGGCAGCCGCCGATGCGGCGCCCGCCCGCCCGCGCCTGCCAAGATGGCGGCTCCCGGGGCGGGGGGCGCCGGGGCGCTGCCGCCCCCTCCGCCCGCTGAGGACGAGCCCCCCGGCACCCGCGGGACTCCTCCGGGCGCGACGGCAGCGGGGCGAGAGGAGGGCGGCGGCAGCGGCGCGGAGCTGCTGGCGGTGACGGAGGAGCTGGTGCAGAGCTTGGCCACCCTGGAAGCCGGCGCGGGGGCGGCGAGCGGCACCGTGCTGTACCTGCAGGCGGACGGGAGCGCGGCGGAGGGCGCGGGGCTGAGCGCCGGCGAGCAGCGGCGGCTTCTGGGGGGGCTGGGGCCCGCCTCGCCGCCCCGTCCCGCCGCCGCGCCGCTGGCCCCCGCGGAGCTCCGGCGGGTCATCGAGCAAGTGAGCAAGGCCCAGGAACAGCTGAAGCCGGCGGCGACCGCCGCGCCCCCGCCGCAGCCCTGCCCCGCGGGCGGCATCATGCAGAACGCCGCCCGGCAGCTGCAGAGCGTGGCCCAGCAGGTCGCCCTACAGCAGGGCAGGGCCGCGGCGGCCGCCCGCCTCCTCCCGCAGAAGGTAACCCCGGGGGCTGGCGGGGAGGGAGGTTGCGGCGCTCCGTTGGTGATGAAAGACGGCTCTGGCGAGTCTGATCATTTTTAATTGTTTTTCTTTTTTTTTTTTTTTCTTTTTTTTTTCCGTTCTCCTCAGTCACACCTGTCCTTGGGTGTAGACTCCAGTCCCATAGCTCAAAGGCACAGCTTTCAATGTGGTTTAGGAAAATCCGTGGTTGAATGTAGCTAATAGCTGCTGTGGTCAGTGTTTCGGTGTGACAACACGTGCAGCCAAGAACAGTTTAGAAGAGCTGTTTCATACTGGTTAAGTAGTGATGCACAGGAAGTTAGTGCACGTCTCTTGCAGGTCATAGTACCTGGGTTTTCAACCACGTTTGGGGTGCAGGTTGTGAAGTGATTCATTTGAACTGAGGCAGAAATTTGGATGGGGCAGAGAAACTGTGAGGGAGATCAACAGTAATATCTGATTCTGTGAATCATCACCACAAAGTTTTTGTGAACTGAACACATATTGTAGTACGTCCTAGACTGGGTATTTGTCCTGTTTCATGTAGCAGACTAGTTTTTCCATGTGTGGGGTTTGCTGAAGGTTATCAATGTGCTTTGCTGATGGCATTGACCCTGCTATTCCAGACAGGCCTGCTAGCAGGAAACAAAACTGTGACATGGCCTCAGAGCAAACTTAACATGCTTTAGTTGAACAGCAGTCATACCAGAAAATGCGCAGGAAAGCTCGTACCTTGAAGGAAGGGAACCTGTGCTCTGATGCATTAAAATGGAAAGCTAATGATATGCGGCTGTTTTGTCATGCTTTGCTTTAAGGGCATGTGTGTATTATCTTGATAAGTATTGTATTTATTTATTAATACTGTATTTGTGTAACTGCAACTCTTCGTTTTTTCCACAAAAGCAGCTGGAAGCCATTTGTGTCCAAGTTCAGCCAGGACAGATGAAGGAAACTGAAGGGCCAGTGACATCATTGGCACCAATCCAGTCCAAAACTATAACACTGAGTCAGCCAGTTGGTAGGAACTCTAGCATACCAGGACTTGGCATTATTAATCCCCAGATAATTAGGATACAGCCTGTTTCAGGAACTGAGCAGCAGCAGCTATTCCTGCATAGTTCTTCCGAGTCTCTGGTTCAGTTGCTTATGCAGAGGCCTTTGCCATCTCATGGATCAGTGTCTGTGGACAAGATTTCCCCATCTAAGATGGTGAATGGGCAGAGGGCTGCTTGTGCCACAGCATCAGCTTCAAGGTCTTCAAATCCTACTGTGGCTGCAGCCAGTTCAGCAAGTACACCATGCCCTGAAAAAAAGCAAAAAGATGACAAGTTAAAGAAATCCTTGAAGGTGAAAACTCGTTCTGGACGGATTTCACGCCCCCCCAAATACAAAGCTAAAGATTATAAATTCATTAAAATGGAGGATTTGGCTGATGGTCATCAGTCTGATTCTGATGACTACTCTGAGCTGAGTATAGAAGATGATGAAGAAGGAAAAGTGAAGGGAAAGGATGCATTATTTAGTTCTTCAAATTATAATCTGAAACCCAAAACATTTAAATGTCAGACTTGTGAAAAATCTTACATAGGAAAAGGAGGATTAGCAAGACATTATAAACTTAACCCAGACCATGGACAGCTGGAGACTTCACCTCAGAAAATACCTCTAAATAAGCCTAATGGAAGTATGTTTGTGGAAGAGGAAATGATGAGTCCAGCACATTTGGATTCAATTGCTGTCACTTTAAATCATGAAAATGCACTGGCTACCAGTCTGGAAGAAACTGTTGATTCAAAGGCTGGAGAACAGGTAAAGTGTTACTCAGAAAAACTGTCAGTTCTGTGGGAAGTAGAATGGTACTTCTGTGGCTGCACAGTCTTGTACTGCTCAGAAATATCCACTGATAGACTACATTAGGCAAATTTTCCATTGAAGTCCTTTAAAAATCAAATTGTCTTTTGCAGTGCTGCAGAAATAGTACTCTTGCATAGACACATACAGCTAAGTGTTTACTGAATGTTCATTTCTTACTGGGTTTCTGACATACCGTTTTTACCTTGTCTGCATAAATTACATTCTTCTCTGCATTTGGCTAACACTGTTGTTCAGTTACAGCCTTTAGCATGACAGCAACACATCATCTGCTCTCTCATTTTCTGTTGCTGAAATAATGTCATCACAGAAAAATCTCTTATTTGGAACCCAACAGTGAACTGCAGCTATTCCTAGATCAGGTTTTCAAAGTGAGGCTTTGAAACCCTGCACACCAAACATGTGAAATTGGAGTCTCTGGGTAGAAGCTGCCTCAGCTGAAATTTTTTTCCTGTGATGTTCTAAGCTGGTCACTTCAAAGAAAAGTTTCTCTTTTAATATTGAAATGACTCTTAACATTTTGTAGCAAGAGTTGATGCAGCTGCTGGCTAGGAAAAAGTACTCGTTTAGGTGCAGGGGTGTCACATTTATTACTTGACTTTGTAGTTCTCAGGAAAGTAAAAATTTAGAGCTTAAGGTGTCAGTACAGCAAACAAACCTTCCCTCATCCTCTACACTCAGTTATCTCTGGAAAAAGAATTGCAGCATACTGAAGTCTGCTCTCTGAATTATTTGAGTTGTTTGATACAGATAGGAAGCCAATCAAGATCCCCATGCTCAACCCCTAGTCCTATATCAAATTTAGAACTAATTTAGTAATTTAATCCCTGGATAGAACTGACATAAATTTGCCATTTATAGAGCTTTCCTAATCAGTAGCATAGTAGAGAGTTACTGAATGTTGGGATGCAAATGTACAGATTATTCAAAGAAGCCTGATGTACCTCAGCACCTCATTTCTTAAAAGATGCTGGAACATTCTTAGAAATTCTCTCTTGGAAGGGAAGATGTTTAAGTAAGAAATCACTGCTTTGAACAGTTGAAAAGTTTTACACTGAAATTATCATGATAAATTAAATATATAAAAGATACTTTGACTTTCTGTGTGATCTTGTAACAGGAGCTGCTTCCTAGCTGTCTTCCTAGGGAAGACAGGATTTTGGAATGTGGTAACTGGGCAGTACATTTTGATATCTAATTACTGGGCTTGTCACTGTGAATGGTGTCAGAGTTTTTGTCTTTCTTACAAAGTCTTCATGCTTTGACATGGTTACAATGAAACCCAAATTATTCTTTGAATATTTTACTTAAGTAAAATATGAATATGTTTTAATTAAGTTTTATTTCTACAACCACTTTATTTAAAGAGGATATTTTTTACTTTGAAAATATTAAATGTATTTAACCCACTTAAAACACTTCTTTCATTGTTTATTTAATCTTTTTATTTTGTATGACATCTTGGGGTTCAAAAATACTAACTTTGCAAATAATGGCATATATGTGTTGCAGAAGTAGCAGTCTTACTAATGTAAGTTATTCCACAACTTTCTTTGCAAGTTATGATTGTATCCAGCTTTGCATTTTTTTAATATGCTATTTATTGTTCATGTAGATGACAAACTTAATTTTAAAATTGTCTTCCTCAAAACTGTTTAAAATGTTGAATGAATACTCTTCCTTTTAATTAAGCCTTCAGAGTCTGAGGAAAGCAGACACTTGCTGGCAGAACAACCAGATGAAACCAGTTCAGGACACCGGGGACCTGTAAAACTAAAAGGACCTGGAAGACCCAGACGACCAAAGAGACGTGGTCGACCCAGGATGGGTGGAAGATCCAGGTGTTCTGGAAGGCTTAGCAGACCTGGTCAGTCCCCTTCAAAGTCACTTAGTAGTGTGTCAGCAGAACACAATGTATTCAGAAGAAAAGCTAGGTTAAAAGAGGTATGGTTCTCTTCTGCAATTACTTCACAAGTATTTTTCCCCTGCCCTATTTTTCCCCCCTCCTTTTTTTTTAAATCACTTATTTACAATGAATCATTTTCAAAAAAGATTTTTTTTTTTTTCATCCTCATGTATGGATAAGATGAAAGTCTTAGATGGCTTCTAAGAAGAAAACATTGTCTTTTAAGAAAAAAATACTTCCAACAGAACACTGGAAAAAGGGAAAATGGGAACTCAGTTTGGAAAGGGACTTTTGACATGTAGTTATATTATTGCTACCCTTTTTCTGGAGAAGGAGGGTTACTAGCTACTACTACGTATCTCCTCCAATACAGCAAAATAAATAATAATAAAAAAAAGCCCCAGAAAAACAAAACAAACCCACAAATAAGGTCTTGGGGGAGGATAGAATGTGGATTAAAATCGAAGTAACACAATTTGTTCTTTGTTTTCTGTGTGTTGTAGATCCTTTATGGCTAGTAAAGCTACTGAGGTTGCTGTTCTTTCTATGAATTGGCTACATTTGTGGGACTGAGTTTTGTCTGTACATGAATAGTAACTATTCTCAGGTTTTGTAACTTAAACCATTTTGGAGTTAGTTTGCATCTATTCTTAAAGCTGCCTAAACATACAGCATATCTTTCAAAAAAATGTAGTGATATTTTATGTTCTGAAAATGGGGTACAGAATGTGTGGGCTGCTTTTTCCTAATAATCTCATTCTGGCTTTTGACAGCTAATACAACAATGCGATAATGAAGACTTAATGGAGCTGGCTCTCCCACGTCTTGCAAAGCTTGTTACAGTGTATGAATTTCTGTTGATGAAGGTGAGCTTTTACTTAAAAATATTAAATTATTTGAGGGATACGTCCATTAGTATACACAAAAAGATTCCTTTAGAGACATAATTGAACTTTCCAAGTTAGCATAGTGCACTGTGTAGATGTTCCACACATCACTTCAGTCTTACACAGGCAAAACTCTGGTAGGTCTCAACTCAAAGCCTTGTTTTTTGCTGCCTGATCAGTGGCATTTTCAATATTCCCTAGTCTTTTGACTTGAATGTTTCTATCCTAAAATGTTGAACAGAACAAAATTGACAGATCTTAATTTCATCTTTTTTTAAAGTATAGGGAGGGAGAAACAAGCCCTTTTTTTATTCCCCTCTTATTCCTAGGTGGAAAAAGGATATCCAGCCAAAGCTTACTTTCCAGATGTGTATAGGGAATTTGAAGATTTGCATAACATGGTAAAGAAAATGGCTTATGATCACCTCAGTAATTCTGATTCTGTGCATTGCCAACAGCCTGTTGAAATAAAAGATGCTAAGGTAATAAAGCACTCTGTTTGGAACTATGATTGGTTTGTTTGTTTGCTTGATTTATTTTAGATGCTTTGCATTTTTAATTTTCTCTCATAAGCTTTCTCGTGCAGGTAAATTTATTTGAAAACAACACGATTTTTAATTAGCAAAAATAGGCATTATTGTGAAAGATCCAACAACTTACCAAGAAGAAAAAGAAATACATAAGAGAAGTACAATTCTAATTTGTCAGTGGATACAACTAGAAATATAAAAAACAATTCTAGCAGTGCTGGTACCTGCCTTTCATATCTAGAGTAGTATGAAGCTGCATGTTACTGCAAGGTTTATTTAGCATTAACCACTAATAAAAGTACATCCTGATGTTTGATCAAGGGTGTGTGTGTGTGTGTCTATATTTAAAATGAGTGACCTTGATTTAAAGAGATAAGTAGTTTCATTGCAAAATGAATGCATCCATGCAGTTCACAGTCACAATAACAAATGTGAAAGGTAGTGACTATATTAATAAAATTGCAAACTATTATTTCAGAGACTCCAGATTAATTTTTTATGGAGTTGTATCTGGAAAGACAGATGGAACCTCTTTCTTGCTTCTCTTCTATGTTCATGTGCATTCTTAATATAGAATGATGCTCTTTAAAAAATAAAAACAAGACCAAACCAAACCCCAAAACAACCTAGCCTTGAAAAGCTGGATAGTAGCACACCCATGTAAGGATGAAGCACAGGAATGGAATTTGAGGAAGGGGGAAAATCCTTAACTATGCAGAACTAAACAGGAAGACTTAAATGTTTTTAATATGATGGAGAACCTCAATAATCTTTATTAAACACTGCTCTAACTGTCCCTGGATTCTATATATAAGCATAATTTTTTTCAAGTTTGCCTCTTTACAGTCACCTTCACATGAAGGTCATGTGTCAGTGTAAAGGCTAATATAAAACATATGGGTATAAATACTTCCATTGAGCTGAGGTGATTGTCAGGCTAGACAGGATGTAGTTCTAGTTCAGTTTTAAGAAAACTAATTTGTATTTCAGCATTTATGTACTCAGATCTGAGAGGCTAACTTTTACTTTTTTCCTTATATCTGTTTTTGAAGGTTGCTGAATCTCTAGGAATCACAGAAATACTCAGTGGAGAACAGAAGATGCAGGGTGCAGGCTGTCATTCACAATGTGTAATTAAAATGGTTAGTGAGCAAATGCCTGTGGATGTACTGGGACAAAAACGGTTAGCTGAGGTATGGAACACCTTTGTGAAAATTAACAATGAAACTAAGACAAATTAAAACTTTCAAAAGTACATAATTATTTCTTATAAAATCATGCTGGTATTATCTGAGTCATGTTAAAGTAAGGCTTTTGTGGTGTTCAGAAATACTGAAAGTACTCTCTGCTGTAGTATTATAGCAGGGCATATGAACTAGCACACCAAGTATGTGCTTTGGGATGACACTTGGTAGCATTCAGGACAGAGTATCAAAGACTTACAGGTCTTTGATACAGGGACAAAATAACTTCCTTGAGGTGCTGGTAACTGGGGGCTCCACAGATTCAAACCTGTGTTAGAGGAAATGGCCTAACCTACAGCAGGTTCAGATACTGGAGAAGTGCTAATTGGTGTTGGATAGAGGGGCATGAAAATGGTTTCTTTCTTTCCGACAGGTCAGTCGATGAGCTTCACTCTGTCTATAGCTGTAGCAGACAGCTGTGTTTCATCTCCCTAGAGTTTTGGTGAAATGTGAGGGCTGTGTTTAAAATCTTTACCTCTTAGGAAGACCTTTAGTGCAAATCCTGTTTTCAAGGATCATCAGTTCACTGTCATGATGTTTCCAGTTATCTTTTCCAATATTGTCAACAGTTACATGGGCAGCAGTTAATCATCTTTTGTATTGACAGAGCTCAGGGGAAGACCTGTTGCCACCAGCCAAAAGGAGCAAGTTAGAAGATGTAACAGCGAATGTGAACAATGCTTATGCCAGTCAAGATGAAGTGAAAGAAAAGAGTGAGAATTTGTGTACACTGTTTGAAAAAGATGGTAACCTCTTCAGATTTTCCAGTTCTGTCCTGTTCATGGAGGAGCTGAACATATCTTTGTTCTTCAAGTTACTATGTTTTTTTTTTCTTACAGTTTAATTTCTTAACTTGCTTCTCAGGTCCTTCAAAAGCAGCTGTTTAACTGGAAAGGCCTCATGAGGAGGGAGAAGTTACAGATGATGCAGACAGCAGTAGCTCAATCCTGGATGCATGATAATCAGTTATTGATACTACTTATGAGCATAGTACTGTCCTCTGCTGGGTGCTTCCTGTCTGTCCTCTCCCTCATAACCACTGTGTCAGCTGGGGGAGAGCAGAGGAAGAGGAAGCAGAGTGCACATCCTTCCTCTTGGCCCCAGCCAGCTACAATAGCAGAATTACCAGAACTTTGTGGAACTTGGGGGAAAGGGAGAGCTGGTGTAGGCTGTCCAGTATTCATCATTGGCATACATCTTGTATTGGAATTGAGGCACTATTGTGCACCACAGTCTTAAGGTGGTTGCCTTTCTTTTTATTCCTTCTTCATGTTTCATCCTGCTGCCCTTCAGATTAGCATGGTAACATTATCTAGTAAGTTAATGTCTATCAGTACCATCCACTTTATAAATACATTATTTTGGTATAGCTGTAAGTGGCCTTTGCATGTCTTTCAGTCAATTGTTTTTTCCCTCCCTTTGATTTTCTTTCTCTTAAAGGCTCTATGCATGACCATGCTTACTTCTTTCTGCACTGATTTTTTTCTGGGCTATGAATTTTTAAAATTGTTTTGCTCGTGCCTGCTAGTAGGGTGTTTGCTAGTCTACATTGCAAAATGCTAAAAATAGTTCTCTCTGCAGTGTTAGGTCTCCTTTTTTTGTGCAGTGGTATCTTTCATAACAAAAAAAAAAAAAGCAAAACCAAACCAACTTACTTGTTCCTTCTGACCTTTATTATTAAAGGCTGACTGCTCATAATACTGCAGCTTAGTAATTGTTGTTCTCCTACTTTCAGGGTTTGGGACCCTGGTCAGGTCCAGGTCAAGTAACTGGTAGAAGAACACTGCATTTCTTGTGGTTTTTATTTTTTCTGGCACAGGACAAAAGTCCTGCTGGGGCTCTTAGCACAGCTAATTAGTATGTAGTAACCTGATGATATGTCTGAATCCAGCATGAGCTTGACTAGGAATAGAAATTTAAATGCTTCCATCAACTTACTAAGTGATGAGGATGAGCAGCTGGTTTGTGGTAAAGTCTTTATCTTTTAATGTTACTATCTGCATGACAGATGGAAGAGCACTGAGTTTGCCTTTCAGCCCAGGTTGTTTTCAGGATGAACAGAAAAATGCTGCCTCTTAATGTAAGGTTTCTTAATATGGAAATACTTGATAAAATACCACTATTCAAAAATTCCTTAAATATTTTTATAGTAACTTTCTCTGAAATTCCTGTAAGGTGCTTCAGGTTGGCTAATTTGGGGGAAGCAAAGCAATGAAGTAGTCTAGCTTTTCCTCCAAAATTATTGCTGAAAAATAATTTTTTTGGCATATAATATTAGATCACCCAACAAAATAATACTTCTCTCCCCTTTTCAGGTTTTAATCCATTAAATGGAGAAATCCTGCTTTCAGAAGATAGACATATCACTTGCTGTACAACTGGAAGTACATTACAGGCAACAGAGGAACATAATTCACTTTCTGATTCAGGAGTTAGAATTGATGGTGAAAATTCAGGTACCTTCTCCCAAACTGTGGAAATGAGGATAGAGTATCCCCAGCCTGTGAGTATACAGGGACCAGACGTGGCAGGTGAAGCTTCTCTGCTGCACACTGAAGTCGTGCTGCCTGTCGGAGCAGGTGGCTCGGCTGGGCTGGTTCAGGCACGCTTTGTGAGCGGGAGTGCGGCGGGGGCACCGGCAGCTCCTGAACTCCGCAGCTCCATGTCGGAGCCAGCAGTGGCCAGGCACAGCACTGGCCTACCAACGAGTGAAGAAAAGGGTCACAGTCAAAAATATCATGAACTGCAGGAAGAAAACCCTAATTTTACAATTAAAGAACGTTCTGGGCAACTCCGTAATGCTGATATGACTGATGAGATGCAGGAACTTGAAAAAGTTTTTTCAACAAATGTTGTGCCAATAAACTACCCCCACAATGCTCAGGCTGAGTCGCACCAGAACGCTGTCCAGGGAGCCTCCCTGCCCACTCATGGCAACCAGGAAAATACTTTCAAAAACCAGAGTGAATATTCTTGTATGACAGAGGAAGCACACAAGCTGGCAAACACAGTTACTGTAGATGAAACTGTAGCTTTTGAGATTTCTGATGAGAGCCATGATTTTTTGTCTCAGGGACAGGAACAGATTTTTATTCAGACTTCAGATGGGCTTTTCTTGTCTCATCCAGACACTGCTGTTTTGTCTCAGGCGGAAGGCATCGTTATTGTGACTGATTCCAATGGTACTACAATGCACATTCGTACACCCGAAGGGATACCTCTGGAAACAGTGGAAGCACTACTGGCAATGGAAGCAGGTGGCCAAAGTGAAAATATTTTACTCTCGCAAAGTGAATTTGAGCCATAAAATAGAAAACCCTATAAGCTTTCTTCTGGAAAAGACTGATTATAAAATGTATATTTTTCTAATGTGAATACTGAGATAATGGAAATTTAACTTATTTGTAAACTGTTTCTATGCCCTGTACTTTTTATAACTTATGTTTATATAAATCTAGCAGCATTGCAACCAAAAATTCTAGAATTAACATTGTTCTATTTGCTTTGTATGTTGGGGATGGGTGGAAAGTGGAAATTTTGTCAACCCTAAAACTTGCACTGTTCCCTTTTGTTACGTAATTCCTTTTCTCTATAGCCATCTAAAAATGCAGTTGTACTGCTGTTCAGCAGTGATGTGCTGTGTTCTAGCAAGCTGTATATGGGTAAAATAAAAGCTGTATTAAAAATGTGCATTTTCTGTGCCACTGAGATTACAAAACACTGTTATTGCACTTTTAAAAAGCTATCTTGAATATTCATTAGCATCTAGACTTGATGCACATAAATCTGCCTGGAATAATGGGCAGGTTTAAGTATAATCCATAATAAACCTGTGCATTCTGGGAACAGTGTGACAGCCTAGCTGATCCTTGCTGAAATAAGCATTCACTGAGTTAAGAGATAGAAATAGTTTCAAAGAAGATCTGGTTTGTACTGAACAATTGGAAGTACAATTGAAAGTATTTAAGTTGCTTGTCTAATGTTCAGCCACACCTTTAAAAATTGCTGTTGTGTAGACATAAAAGGGAAGATGCATAAGTAGTGATCTGATTTTCCCTAATGTGGTACCAAATTCTTTTTTCGCTTTAGTCTATCATGGCCTATTTTTGTTCGACTAGTATTACACTTTTCAGATGATGCATCCTTTATCAGTTCTACACTTCAACCTTCCCAGTAAATCCACACTGCCTTGTACTGTTTAATCATAATGCAAAGGGACTGTTGCTCTAGGCAGGGAGAAAGCTTGGCAAATTACTTGAATTTTTGTCATACTTTCAGGTGATCCTTGGATCAAGTTATATTTTTGTGGAGACATACTACCAACATCTTATCCAAGGCACTGTCTTTTCTTTCAAGAAGTTTAGCAGGTGAAAAAGAACAGCATTAAATGAGCAGACATTACTGAAAAGTGGTAACAGATCCTTAAAATGTGTGTGTCACCTCCTTACTGAAGAAATGCAACTACAGGGACAATTGGACAAATCTGCCACAGACAGGAGAGTTGTTCTTAAATCAAGTATCAACACTGATTTTTCTTCATAATATTGTTACTGAAGAAAAATAATAAAATTTAATCTAAACAGAATACAATTAATGGATTAAAAACTGCTCTACTATGTCCCTTTAAACATAATTGGGTAAG
Source organism: Pseudopodoces humilis (assembly GCF_049639895.1). Taxonomy (NCBI): domain Eukaryota; kingdom Metazoa; phylum Chordata; class Aves; order Passeriformes; family Paridae; genus Pseudopodoces; species Pseudopodoces humilis. Next base: position 52,498,835 of record NC_142206.1, read on the forward strand.
GCTTTTTTGTTTGGTGGGGTTTTTCTTGGTTGCCTAAGTAGAAGCTGAATTCAGTTACCCAGAATGTTGCCCTTTATGAGTAGTTACAGTGAAAGATACTGTCCATTAATGAGTTATTAATGAGCTACTTGTTCTGGGTTTTTATCCCTCTTTCTTTAGGAGGTGGTAATTGCCAGAGGATACAGACCTACTTTGAAAGTGAAGGCAGCATTCAAGCAAAGTTCTGCTGGTCTTTCAAAGTCTTTGCAGTGAGCATTTCTTTATAATAACTCTTTTGTACTGACTATCTAATAATTATACTTGAGGCTACAAATACAACAATCAACTGCTTAGAGGTAGAATCAAAAAACATCTCTGCAATGATTTTGCAGTAATCTTCCAGTGCCCAACAACAATCAATAAGCAAGAGGGTCTGTGAATATGAAGACCCCTTCCTGAAGAGCTTTTTTCCTCTAAAGGAATGAGAGCAAACCACAATTTCCACCTATGCAGAAAATGAAAACTTGCTTCAATTTTGCCTTCCCTATCAATTTGCACATGCTGGGAAATAGAATACACCTACTCTCATCTTAAAAGAACAATTCTATATGTGAACTGATCTCCTTGAAAAATATTTTTGAAGTACTGAGATGTTTCCATAGTGACACAGGTCTGGCCCAACTCAGGTGAATTAAGGTGTCTGTTAAACTAAGTGAAACACTCCACTGAAAAAAAATAACCCAACAAAGCTGTTCTTAACTTTATTCTCCTTGAGTTACAGCAGAATTTCTTTTTAGATGCTGGAATCGTGGACTAAGAATAGACTCTTATTAGCTACTAGAAACAACCTCATTGTTCAACAGAGCAACATCTCAATAAAACTTGCCAATTCATATCTGTCTGTGCTGTTACTGCAGGAAACAGATATATTTCCCTTACTAAGCTTATGAGGTTTCAGCTTGGGACTAATTAGGTAAGTGACCCTGCTTTTCCTATCAGTACAGAGGGAAGGACACACCTTCAAACCAAAACCATTTGACATCAGTAACAGTAACCCAAAGAAAAAGGCACTGAGCCCTATGACAGGGAGCAAACAAGATGGGATATAGCCTTGACTAAAGCAGGTTTTGTTTCATTCAACAGATGCTTTCATGAAACATCTCTTGAAAAAGAAAAAAAATTAAAATTAATTCAAGGGAACAAGATCTTATTATATAATGACTGTATAATGCTGACTTGTAAACCTTCCCCAGGTGCTGGCTCAGGCTTGGATCACTCTTTTGAATGTTTTGATGTACCCAACAACACCAGAATCAAAACCAAGCCAGAATTTGCACTATGTGTGCAACAACAGCATTTCAAAATCACATACCAAACTATGTGGATCCTTTTGTATTCTTCTTTTTGTGCTTTCCTTTCCTCCACATATAAAGCAACTACAAAAACATTTGCCCTGTTAATTCATGCAAAAAATACCCCATGAAAGATCAAGAAGTGCTGAATTTCTGTGGTAAAAAGGACCATACAGGTATTTTAGGCTGTTCAGATTTGGGAGGAAATAACATTTTTTGCTGTAGCTTCTATATGCATTGAATCCCCCAGACTTACCTCTTTCTGAATATAGAGGACTTAGCCTCTTACCTGTAGCCTCTGTGTTGCCCTTAAAATAGATAAAAACAACCAGAACTAGATTTCACCAAGCAGAAAAAGGAGTATCAGCTCAGACAACGTAAGGAATATGAATAGAGAAAAATATTTTTAATAAGTTTTACAAAAAAAATCAACTTACTTGGTAAGCCTTGCAATATGCCAATTCAGTTTCATGTAAGCACCACTAGAAGCCAGCCATGTGACCTTTGGAATTCTAGCACTGCCTGTGTCCTGTTTCCAGCAGCATGGCTTCAAGCAGCAGCATGCTGCTGTTCTCAATGTAAGGCTGGTACAACCACGAGGATAAATACACCATCATCAGATCCTGGTCAGCAGAATGAGCTATGTCTTGTACAATTGTTTGCTTGAGTTGTAGCTCCTTCTTGTACATTTCAGACAGCTTCAGAGAAACCTCATCTGAAATGGATTTAAAAACCAAACACACTGACCAGAACATTTCAGCAATTCTGTAAAAGCTAAATTATACTTGTAATATATGGATCATAAACACCCCCTACCTTACATAAGCTATTCCCCAAATTTAGCTTTTTTTTACAGCATTAATGATGTTTTTACATTAGAATATAAAAAGCTAAACAATTTCCACAGCTTTGGGATGTATTTTACACACTGCTGATTATGAGTCCGCATTTAATAATAGAATAAGCAGTGGTATTGGTTCTCAGGACCCACTGTAAAATTATCAGTTACGGCTATTCCTCAAATAACTGAAATTTGATTTCAAAATTTGGTAATGCAATACAAGCTTCACATTTTAGAGTCACTCTTGATTTTAGCTAATCTTAAGGATGCCCTCACATGCTGTGATGCACTTCAGCAATGCATGAACACCAATGAGTAATAACAGTGAAAAGCAACAGTAAAAAAACCCCTACAGACCAAAACCAAATGTTTATTGCAAAAACTGTTACTAGTTATGTTAGTAAATCTGGTAGGGGGGTTAAAATGCATCTGTAATCTTTCACTGTTTGAATTCCTAAAAAATAACCACACAAAGTATTTTTAAAGAGAGACTGATCTTGTGCTTCCAACTTAGTCTGAACTATCACTGCCTTCAGAAGGATTTAGTCTTTCATGGAGTAGACAGCATCACTAAATGATTCAGTCACAATGGGTGTTTTGACAGCAGCTGTCTTTGTCATTCTTACTCTTTTAAGCTGGCAGAAACTAATACATAAGATTCCTGCTAAACTGTGGTAGTGAAGTAAGAAGCCAAGCTTCACAGAAGGATGTTTTTCACTTCACAAAGAAGGCAGTTGGCTTGCATGCAATCAGGCTTCCCTTGAATTCAGACAGTTTTAAAACTGGAGAAATACCAGTTGGGAGGCAGTACATTTTGCCATCAAGTGAACACTAAAAGAATTAATATTAACAGTAGAGTGTAACATTTCTTTACTTGTCTTGATTGACGCTGAGATCAGAGGTATTTTTCTTTGGCTGCTTGAGAATTAACTGAGGTATAGCTTGCTCTTTGCATTCAAGGATTTAATTTCAGTGTCAAGTAACAAGTCAAGTAGTTAAGCCTGCAGCTTAACACCAGCAAGTTGCAAATACGTCTCTGCCTGCAGAGGATGTGGCTGTTGCAGCTTGGACACTGTACGATGCTGACAAATTTAGTTCTATGCTGTAATTGTTGCATGTCAGACAATGCTTGGCAGTCACCAGCAGTAACCCTTTATAACCAAGTGGTGCTTTTGTGTTTATTGATTAGTCACTTGTAAAGGAGACAGCACTCTCTCCCTCTCAGGCAAGACATCCAGATAAGAGGGCTTATTTTTCAGTCATAAATTAGATGACAATGATAACACAATGTAATTAGCTAAGACAATCAATATTTGACTTACAGAAGTGTGGTGTGGGCCATGTATGAAAGAAGGGTGCCGTGCAATTCCCAGCTCCGTGGTGGAATGTTTCTAAGTCACAGATTGCTTTAGTAGTCGAAGTAAGCTTTTCCATTTTCAGTTGTATTTTTGTCTGAAAATGATGAACATGGAACATTAATGAATATCTCAGGAACATTAGGCTACTATAATCCTAAGCATTTTTTAAAACACACTATATATGAAGGCTATTTAATATTAACATTTCTAACTCACATTTTTTAACTCCAGACAGGAATCAAAACTGGAATCTATACAAAAACTTAATATGAGATACCCTGAAATTTTGAACACTGTTATGTATGACTCTGTTTTGGACATTCTTTTGTTTCCCCACATGTAGAAATATACTAAAGCTCTCTCGTTTTTTCACCTCCCTAATTTTTCCTATAGCAATTTAGCACTGGGGAAAAACATCACACTGGTATAGCAGAAGCCCTATCAAGACATTTTCTTACATTACTATATTGAGATTACTTTAATTTCCAAAGATCAGCAGCAGGTGAGAAAAGCAGCTCAAGCTACTTCAGCTGATCTAACAGCTTGCTTCAAAAAATAGGTAATTTCATCCATTTCCCTCATGTTCATCTGAGTTCATGCATTCAGGTATGAATATTTACACCAAAATGAAGCTTGCAGGCAGTATCTTTACATCAAGCAGCTAAACCACAGATACATCTATGAGCCTGTAAGCTCATGTATAATCTCCTAAGGAATGAAAAATAAATTAGGTCATAGTAGTTATGTTTAGTATCCAATCTAACACTGGCTGCTTAGACTCCTGTTACTCAGGAAGAGTAAAAACTTTCATCAATGCATTTGTAGTGTGAACACAAAAGTACATCAAGGGAAAAAAAAACCAAAAAAGAAAATCCCCACATGTTTTCCACTCAGAACAAAATCTGAGGGAAATCTAGCCAGTTTCCTGCTTTTTCTAAATACTGTATCCTGTCTATATAAAAAAACAGATCTACCATCCTTTTAATGGGCCTCCACTTTGGCAAAAGGCTATAAAAGTTATTTTTAATAAGAATTTTAAATTACAGTATCTTGCAGAAAAAAAATTGTTTGCTTCCTGTCAAACTGACAGGTAACATTAATTCCTAGCAAGGTATCCAGAAAAAAAGGTGGGTTACATAATAATTATCTTACTCCACTCTCCAGAGAAAGAGATCTGCACAGCAAATACAGGTAGGCAGGCTAAAAATATGACTGCATTACATCTTATCAAGACAGCTGCAAGGATATGATGGCAGGTAAAGCACTGCTTTATGCTTTGCTGTTTCTTTTGTTTTAAACAGAGGGAATATCCAGGATGAGAAACAGAAAACAGGTGCAGTTTTGGAATGCATTCTTTGTATGATTTGTTTTCAGATCACTTTATAAAAGGGGGAGTAGAACTATAAGCCAAAAGAAGATGCAAAACCAGCTTTTAAATTTACCAATCAATCAAATAAATGGTGCACTCTGAATTTATAGTCATTTAGGTTTGGAGCCAAAGAACTATTAATGAAAGCCCCAATTTTCTGTCTACAATAAATACTTCAGGACATTTCCTTGTTACCAGAGCACACTTGGAATTGATTCATATTGACTAAGTCTGAAGAAGGTGTATTACCATATGCTTTAAAGTCTCAAGTAATTCTGCACAGCACTTGTCCAGCTCTTCATTGTATTTTGGGGTTGGCTTTTCAGGTTCTGTGGCATTGTTATCACATGTTATCTCCAGTTTATTGTCTTGAAACCTAAAATAGAAACATAAGGCAGCATATAAAACTACATATAGGTTTACTTGAGCAGTGCAGATTTAACATCCTTGTGGTCTGATCCTACAAAATCTCTCATTCACAGGCTGTTCATGAGAATTCCTACATAAAAATAGCACAAAGCATAGCTGGCCATGTGAGCAAATGGGGCTAGAACCATAATAATCAGAGAAAAACAGAACTACTCTACCTTAGAACATGTGCTTAAAAAAACATTTGCATGCGTTAAGATAACTCTTTTTTCCTCTTTACCTTGCCCCTGTGCTGGAGGTTATTCTCTCGTGACCAACAAGGTAAGCCCAGGCTCCAGCTGCTCCACAGGACAATCTGGTTTCCCACCACAAACTCACCTTTGTGCAAATTTAAGCCAAGATTATTTATCTGTGACCCTAGAGCAGTCAATATACAGTCACCTGCCCTATCTGGCAGACTTTCCCACACCAGCTGTAAACTCAGAGAGAAAGCTGCTAAAGAGCAAAAGCAACATCTGGCACCATTACAGCAAAATATTCCTCAGCTTGTACCTGTCAGAACCCTGTCAGAAAAAACCTCTTCAGCTGTCAGGGCTCTGGAGAAGCTGCTCAAAGTCCTGTTAGTTAAAGTTTTTTGTTATAGCACGAAAATAAAAGCTCTACCAAAGTGTTTTTTTTTTTTTTTTTCAGTTTTTCTCTGTTTTTATTTTTTTATGGTGGTTGTGGTGCATTATTTTTGTTGGCTCTTTGTTGGTTTTGTTTTAAATCATCACCATTGAAACTTTTGTCTGTCCAAATCACTGATTCTTTCTTAAAACCTTCTGAACTTTGGACTTGAGTTTTTTATTCCTCACTGTAAAATATGCAAGAGAATAAGGGAACTCACATGGGCTGAGATTTATGGAATTAGGTTTTAATTTGGTACATTATGTAAGTATTTAAAATATGTTATGTTTGATTATGTAAAATAAACATTTCCCATTTCTTGCAAATATCATTATTATAAGAGTCATTATTTGAATGTAAATAGTTTATGTAACCAAAAAATGCAACTGCTGAGTTTGATCTGAGAGCTAGCTTATCCACTGTGACATGTTCTTTCCCCATCTCCCAAAACAACTTTCCAGTGAAGAAAGCAGATTAATCTCTCAATAAAAGCAATCATTATGCTATCTTTATTAGTATTAGCATACTTACTGCTCACTGATCCTCATGTTGACTATTTTGTTTGCTGTAGTAAATCCATTATCATTTAGTCTTTCCCATTTCATCATTAAATTATGCCAGTCTGCTGCATTATCTTTAATTTTTCTTGCACTGACAGATAAAACAGGCCTTCTTGGAGTACTATCAGGAGGACTTTTTGCTGTATGAGAAAATAAAGATATTGAAGCCATTTAAAGCATACAGAAACAAATCAGTGCCCGGCAGCTATTTGTGTGAAGGATTTCCTTGATTTACTGGAAAATATTGATTAATGTAAAATGGAATTTACATTAACTGTCTTTGGTCACAAAATCTAATTCCTCTTCTATTTCTATTTGCAAGAAAACCAGGTTATTAAACAAATGCAAGCACATTCTGAGATGTGAAGTTGAAGAATGGACAGCAGTGGCTTTGTAGTGCTGGCAGACCTAGTAGTCTTCTGACATCAAAGGCCAGCCAGCTGCTGATGCAATGTATGAGAGAGAAATCATGGCAGCAATTACTGTGCATGCATGCAGTGCTCATGCCATGAACATCAGAATTAATTCACAGCAACACGTGAGCTGCAAGAGCTTGGGGAAAGGTTGGCTCCTGGTGAAGGTGGTGGGTGCTTTACTGCTGAGCATAAAGCCCTCGTTTCATGGTGTCTCCCTGGAAGACAGACAGCTGTAAGAACCCGCTGCATGTCCTCTGATCACGCAAAACAGCCCCACCTTTGCACCGCAGGCCCTGCCCTGGCAGCCAAAGCAGGGCTCAAATCCAAGCCAAATACCCTGCCTGAATGTTTGCTGGCTTCAACTTTTATCCACGTAGATGCCTGAAAAGAGTTCATCAAATTAAAAGACGTTAAGCCCACACAAAATCATAGAATGGCTCAGGTTGGGAGGGGCCACAGTGGGTCAGCCGGCCCAACCTTCCTGCAAGCAGGCCATGCCAGAGCACATGGCACAGGATTGCATCCGGACGGGTCTCGGCTATCTCCAGTGAAGAAGACTCCACAACCTCTCTGGCTTGTCTGTTTCAGGGCTCGGTCACTGCACTCGGTCTTCCTCATGTTCGGGTGGAACTCCCTGTGCATCAGTTTCTGCCCGTTGCCTCTGGTCCGGTTGGTTGGCACCACCGAGAAGAGCCTGGATCAATTCTCTTGACACCCACCCTTTAGATATTTATACAGAGATGTGGTAAAACACATGGGGGTCCCCGCTCCACCTGGGGCATCAGCGAGGTGCTGCACACGGTGCATATCGGCCTGTGGCAGTAGCTGCCCGGCGGGCTCGCAGAGCACCACGGGCACGTTAAACCCCTTTAATTTGCTGAAAAAACGCCGGGACCCCACCGGTGGGTGCTCCCTGCTACTATGCCATTCGTCTCCTCCGGCTCCCCCCTCACTCACCCGCCATGGCGACCCCGCCGCCCCGCGGAAGTTCGCTCACGTCCGGCCCCGCCCAGCCCGGCCCCCGAGCGGCGCAGGCACCGGGGCAGCCGCCGCTCCGGCGCCTCGGGGCTCGGCGACGCCGCTCCCCGCCGCCCTCCCTGAGCCGCCGCCCGCGCCCCGGAGCGGTGAGTGCAGCCGCGGCCCCGCGGAGCCTGGGGGGACCCCTCAGGGCCGGCTCAGTCCCGCTCCCCTCCCCGGGCGCCGCCAGCGGGGCCTGCCGCGGGCGGCGCTCCCGGCCGGCTCCCGGGGCGCGGGTGCTCTCGCTGAGGGGGCTCGGGGCGGGCTCCGGCGGGGGTCGGCGGCTGTCACCGCCCGCGGAGTGGCTGGAGGGGCTGCGTCGCCCTCCCCTTGCCGGGGCTCTGCGTCTGGGCGGTAAATCCGGCATAAGCCGAGGTAAAGCCGGCGGGAAGGCGAGGCAGCCCCGTGGGTGTCCTGCCGGGAGCCACTGGCTCTGTCCTTCTCTGGCAGGGGCTGCAGCCACACGGGTGTGTAGAAGGCACCTGTTGGGAAGGAGTTTTGAAACACCTGAATATGTTTCAATAAAATATGCTTAAGAAATACGTATGAGGGAGGGAGGTGAAGGCAAGGGGGAATGGCGTCAAAGTGAAAGAAGGGCAGGTTTATGTTAGATACTAAGAATAAATTCTTTGCTGTGATAGTAGCGAGGCGCTGAAACAGGTTGCCCAGAGAAGCTGTGGATTCTCCGTCCTTGGAAGTGTTTATGGTGAGCTTGGATGGGGCTCAAAGCAACCTGGTCTAGTGGAAGGTATCTCTGTCCATGGCAAGAGTGTTGGAACTGGATGATCTTTAGGGTCCCTTCCAACCCAAACCATTCTAGAATTCCGTGAAGATTTCATAGGGTGTCACAAGACCATCAGGATGAATACAGCTGAGTTTCCCCATCCCTTTAAGGATGTGCAGTGACTGTAGCTTCCCCTTTTCTACCCTTTCCACCTCTTTCATCTAGATTTTTTGTTTTGTTTCATTAATTTTTTTATTATGTCACAGAGAAACAAAACAAACATCATTTGAACCAAAAGTGTAACATTTAATGAATTGTGTAAAGCCAAGTGTTTGTTAATCAGGTCACTATGACCTGCGTGCCAGCTGGTCATTTGCCTGTGTGCAGGACACGTGAAAGCAGAGCTCCTTTGGCGGGGCGTGTGTTTGTGTTCTCTGCTATGCTTGGCAGTATTCTGCTGTGAAAAGCTCTGGAGATGTGACAGTGGGGCAGCCTGCTCTAGGGCTGAATGTGTGAGAAGTATTAGAAAAGAAAACCTCTTTCCTTTTTAGTTGGCAGGATCTAGCTGAGAACAGAGACTGTTGTGTTTAGCTGTGGTCATATGGGAGTTTGTGCTCTGAAGAACTTAAATGCAAGTTTTAATGTCAAAGATTAAAAAAATAAAAACCTGGAGCTGTTGTCCCTCTAGTACAAACAGGACCCTGGGGCTCACAGAAATGCAGTGACAGCTTTAGTTTCCTGCAGTCTATCTGTGGCATATCCTGGCACTGAACCTTTAGCCACTGTCTGCTGAACCGCAGGATTATCTTTCACTTAAGTTGCCTCTGTTACACAGCATTGAGCCTTATTTCTGTTCCTAACACCAGAAAAAAAAAATTAAAACTATTTTTAAAGCATGGCCTTGAATGCGGTATTTAAGAACTTGTGAAGTCTAAGAGCTGAGTAGGAAGGACTCTGGTGATTGTTTTTGATGTGGTATTTTTCTCCACTTTATCTCTACTGCAGGACAGCTGCTTAGGACGGGCTAATTTTCCCTATACAACTGTTACGTACTTCAGAATAACTGTGGCTGGTACTGACTGAACACATGCATCCAGTTCCAAAATCTGCATGAGAAAATAGATTATATCCACTGTTTGCTTTAGATTAATGAGGTAGGAAAAACAGATAACAATTAATCCTAAAGCTGTTACAGACTACATGTGATACATAACTATCATTAGAGGGATATTAAAGACTTTAGGCTCAAAAACAGAGAATAGTGGCATTTGTGCAGATGTTTTGACCGTACAGGCCATATGGGAGATATTCTAGTCCCTTATACATTTGGTTAGTGTAGATAAAATTACTTAATTAGTAGTATTTTTAATAAAAATATGGTTTTGAGTTTTCACTTTTATGTTTCTTACACAAGCAGTAGAGTATTTTGTTACTCTATAAACCACTCAAGATGAAACTAATTTGTGTACAGTGTCAAGAAATTAATGTTCATTGATAAATTTTTCCCTTTTTTGATTGTACAGGGTGAATGGGTTATAGAGAACAAAATCTTAATTTGTTTTTTTGACTACTTTGCCATCAGAGATTGTATATAAATTTTACAAAGAGTGAGAACCCTTACCTAACAGCAGAGTTTTTAAATTTACCTTGTATGTGACAAGAAATAATTCCTCCCGTTTGTTTGTTTGTTTGTGGTTTTTTTTTGTTTTGGTTTTTTTTGTGAGTGGGAAGAAAAAAACCCTATTAAACTTCCCTTTTTACTCCTTTTTAAAATTAAATGTAAACTTCCAAAATATACATCAGGTAGCAGGTAGGGTTATTGTAGAGGAAAGATGAAAAGTCTTTTTCTGCATAATATAAATCTGCATATTTCCATAGCTGGTTATCAGTTACTCTGTTTTTAATGGTTTAGTTGAGCTGGAGAATAAGTGATGGAAACTAAGAAAGGATGAATTCCGAGGGCTTGGAAGGTTCTCGAGTAACTGTGAGGAGTGTGAGGTGGTTCCAGCTACAAGAGAAGCTTTGGATGGTGACAGGTATAAATTGCAAGAGTCACAAAGGGGACTTAAAAACCAAAAATGTGAAATTCATGAGGCAGTAGGTGGCTAGTGGTAGAAACTGAGGTTAGACAGAGGTAGATTAGTAAATGTGAGACTCAGGACAAAGTCTGGATTTTGTTTTATTAGAGAAAAGAAAGAAAGACCCTTGACTAGTAAAATTACTAAAGTGGCAAAACAGCACATTTAGAACAGCAGACGAGACTTCAGCAATAGATTCTTTTTATATTTAGTTGACTGTAGATAGAAGGTAGTAAATGCTGAAGGAAGGGGTCGGAGAGCTAAAATATACGATAGGAAATAGGTGATTTGCGATAACCTTAGTCATGATGCACTAAGGTTATCTGTTAACTTAGTGAACATCTCTGAAAGGAACTCTTCATTCAGAAATAGTTTGAACACATATCAGCTGGTCTTTATGATATTTCATTAAATACACCATGACAGGTTGTAAACATAGGAGAAGAGTGGAATTAATTTCTAAACTCTATCAAGCAGTAAAATTTACCACAATTAGAAACATCTAACAACTGGTGCTAGTGTAGTTATTGGCAATTTTTGTAGCAGACAAAATATAAGCCTAGTAACAAGTCTTTATTCTTGTGGGCTTGTCTATGACATGCATGGGCAATGTCATGCAAACAGTCCCTTTGGATTTAGTGGAATTTTATATTGACAGCAAGTGTTGCAGGGCCCAAAGTGTGTGTGTGCTGAATGCTCTTGCACAATAACTGAAATAGTTGGAAAACTGAGGTGCCAGAGCTTTTCACAGTAATGGAGATATTAAGCTAGAGCAGCTTTTTTTTTTTTTTTTAATTTAGTTGATACATACTGCGAGCAGTGTATGAAGCTGCCAAACAAAAAACATTTCTATCCTTAGAGAATGAAAAACTAAATGCAATAGGACATATCACAAATTGCAGTAGTACTCCACAGAATAATTGTGAGCATTTAGAAGCATTTCTGAATTTAATTGGCAGATTTCTGGTTTTTATTTCTCTAAGGAAGTTCTAACTGCTGACTTTCAAGAAAATCTTGAATGTTAAGATCTTAAACAACCATAAAAAACTTTCCTGTCTACAGATATCCAAAATTCTTGTCTTGGAAAAGTGCAAGACTCTATACCATTTTGTTAATCAGACGTGCCCATGGCAAAATAAAATTTGAGAAGTGAAAGCTTCTTTTCTTTTCCATGTTTCAAAGTCACCCATGAGGAGAAGCAGCAGCTACTGCTGCAAAATGTTTTTGTCAAGGCTGTAGTGATGAGAAAAATTACTGGGTTTAATTAAATTTTTTGAATAGTTTTACATTGCTCATGATCAGCTTTTTCTGAAGGTGCCAGTATGTTTTTGTGATGACCTCTGACTATGTTGTAGAAGGCAAACAGACTCTTTGTTTCTGTTATTCTTAGATATTGTCCTCTAAGTATATTTACAGTATTGCTCACAAGCATGAAATTATTTTCTTATCCATTAAAGGAAACCTGAACATACGGTACTTTTTTCCTGTTTGCTCCTTATCTTTCTAAATTCAGTTGCTACATGGATATTTTCCTGTGTCTATCAAAATAGGAGTTCTTTAGTTTTTACTCTCCCCTTTCTTCCCACATTATTCTAATTTTTTTGGTTGTTATTTGAATGTATAGCAGATGTAGCTCCAGCTGAACAGTTTCTCAACTGTGTTTTTTCTTGGGCTATGGGGCATTAAGGAGTGGAGCACAAATGCCAGTCTGTTGCTTTGATCTTGCAGCACTGTCTGACTCAGTAAATATCCCATGCTCTTGGGCACTGGTTGGATTGAGGGTGGAGGCTGCAGAAAGATGAAGAAATGCATCACATGGGTTGTTCCGTGTCAGAGTCCTTATGGTTTATTCACTAGGCAGATGTAAAGAATCACTGCATTTCAACTCTACTTTGACAAGCTTACAGATGCAAGAAAAAGTGATTATCCCATATTTAGTATAGTAGTTACCTTTCATCCTTATATGTTAGTTGAATTTAAGGAATACACTTTTTGGTAGGAAAAAGTTTCTTCTAAGAATAGGTTACATTCATTACAAGAGTTTAATTTGCTCTTTATGCAGAGCAAAATCTGAGAATTTTTTCTTCTTTTTTGCTTAATTGTGGCTGTTAATCTTTTACTCTTTCCACACAAATTAATGACACGTCTTTTGCTTTTGTCTTTCAGATTTCCTTACGTGGTCATGTAGATGTGTTTATTTCAGCCTTAAAATTGCTGATGCAAATCCTTGCTATGGCATCTGTGGCTTCACCAGTTATATTTAAGGAATTTTGTCCCTTGTATTATCTCCTCAATGCTATTCCTACAAAGATCCAGAAAGGCTTTCGCTCTATTGTGGTTTACCTCACAGCACTTGATACCAATGGAGACTACATTGCTGTGGGGAGCAGCATTGGGATGCTTTATCTTTACTGCAGACATTTAAACCAGATGAAAAAATATAATTTTGAGGTAAATACTAACTTTTACTGTTGTCTCTTCCAACGAAGCTGTGTTGCTCAGAATTGAGCTCTCTGTTGGTGTCTCATTAACCTGTGAGTTCTTTGTATGGTTTGTTTCAACAGGGGAGGTGTGAATCTATAACTTTTGTAAAACTATTGAGTTGTTTTGATGATCTGGTTGCTGTTGGTACAGCCTCAGGTCGGGTTGCAGTTTTCCAGCTTGTGTCTTCATTACCTGGAAGGAACAAACAGGTAAATATTTTCATTTGCCTAAATTTCTGTGAGGACTAGTATGGCCAGCTCTAGTAGAGTGTTACCATGATTCTTTATAAGAGTGAAACCTAGCCAGTCTTGCCTGATGAAATAGCTGTGAATATGTTTCGGGCTTCGTATGTTAAGCTGATAAAACAATAATATTAAAGCATGCTTTGCATTACAAAAGATGTATTTAATCAAATATGTTTCTGAGAGATTTCTCATGAGTAATAATTGGCTAATCTCTTTGGTGGAATGAGGTGTGGATTGTTACGTGTTTTGGTGTGAAATAAACTTTAGAAGGACCCACACTTTTGTACTTCATCTCCAGTTAAACCAGTTAAGAGTCACTGAATAGGCCTTATGCGTCCATTTTCTCTTCAGCACATTCTTCTATTGCTTTGTTATTGTTTCACAGCTTCGCAGATTTGATGTTGCTGGCATCCACAAAAGTAGCATTACAGCTTTAGCTTGGAGTCCCAACGGAATGAAATTATTCTCTGGAGATGACAAAGGAAAAATTGTCTACTCTGCACTAGACCTAGACCAGGTGAGCATTTGTTATGGGGACCTTAATTCATATTTGCGCTTTCTGAAAGGATGCTTGTGTGTTTAAATATTTAGCAGTTACTTAATTGCTCAGTGTTATGTGTTTAGTTGGATGGCTTTATTGGTATGTGTACACTTGGCCCAGTGTGTGCTCACCCTGCAAGGCAACCATTGGCTATCCTTCACAACTGCCTTATCTTTTTTAAAAAGTAATGCATTTTAAAAGAAGTAGTGATCTTTCTCATTTTTCATGCAATAACTATCAAATCTTTCTTCAGCTTTCAGCCAGTACCTTCTCTTTTGTTTGGAAGGGGTATTTTTGACTGATGTGGCTCTATTGGTGAAGTACTTCTCCCAAAATTCTTCAGCATCTCAATCTAGAGTGAAGAATGAAAGTAACATTCGGGTGCTGCTGGCTGACTAGCATGTAACCAGTAAATGGAATTTTTCTCACATCTTGTCAGTTAATACAGACCTCAGATGTCAACAAAATTAATGCTAAGTTGAATTTCCAAATGGGAGAGAAGTTTAAATCACATCTGTCCTGATTCATCTGTGACTGTCCCTCAATTTGGTTTGACAGAAATCACCAAAAGTAATGATTGTCTCATCAATGTATGAGATGGCAGTAGGGAAGAAGGAAGAAAATGTGTCCTAAAGTTCCTAAAGTTTCTATTGATTTAAAGAGAAATGTATTAGCTAATATTCCAAGAGAAACTACATTTCATAGTGTGTCACACACAATCTAACTCCTCTCTTGCCTATGTAAATTAAGTCCATATTCATTAAGTGAATTTCATGCAGCAGGAGTTCAAAAGCTTTTTGTTTGCTTTGTTTTTTCTCTTGGGCTTATAAATTCCTTTGAAGTGTTAGTTACTACCTTGTATTTTTAGGAGGGTTTGACTCTTGTGAATTGTGTATGTCTTTGAAAGGGTATTTGCAACTCCAGCCTTGTATTGGAAGAGCCATCTTCGATTGTCCAGTTGGATTACAACCAGAAGGTGCTGCTTGTCTCTACTTTACAGCGGACTCTGCTTTTTTACACAGAAGAGAAATCCGTCAACCAAGTTGGAACACAGCCCAGAAAAAAGTAACCCTCATAAAATCCTGATGCAGGCTCATCTATTAATTCTTGTGTTTCAAAGTGAATTACAGACAGAGTGATCTAGGCAGTAAATATTAATACAACACAGCAGTCTGCTCATAAAAAGCTAATTACAATAGCTCTATGTGATCGAACATGAAATAACAATTATACCTATTTAGAAAGTATGTGGTTGCAAGTATGTCACAGTCATATTTTCAAGACACTATTAGGCAAAAATATTTAAGGCGTTTTCTCATTGTTTAAACTGAAAACACTGTCAAACTTCTTCTGCAGTCCCTATTTGTTTACTGTGACTTGGAGTGAGCAAGCATTGTAATCAAGTCTGGGTGATGGGTGATGCAGTATTTGATATTTGAAAAAGTTTTTGATATTGAAAATTATTTGATACTGAAAAAGCAAGTCATTACCTCTGTTTTTCTTATATGCTGAAGTGAGTTAATTGGGAGAATCTAAGCACTTAAATTTGTGTTGAAGACTAGGAACCTCTTGTGTGGCTTTGGCATCTTCTTTTATGTAACCCCTCTTGGGTGAGGAAGAGAGAACCTGGTCATAGAACAGCATGACTGACTCTATCTCTAAGGAGAGGAAATTCACCCTTGAAAGAGGGTTTATGATGTATCTTCCAGGGATATGAATAGTAAGAGGAATAGCAAGAGGAATAGTCTTATATGTGAAGGATTTTCTTGGATGATAGTAATGGTGTTCTGTGTATGAGAAATGAAGGGTTTAACAGCTGAGGTCTGTTCCATGCTTGTTGCAGGTAAAGGATTTCAGTTTCTTAGCATTAGTTTGTAGTGTTTTGCTTGGTTTTTATTAATTCTGGGAGAAGGAAGAGTGCATAGTAGGATCTTTTTGAGATGGACAGAGTGGCATTAAGGCTATGTAGCTTATTAGGGGGAGTCATTTAACTTGTTTAATTTATGTAGTGTCTGACATTGAAAGCTGTGGGGAAACTTGTTATTTGGAATTACTGCTCTTGTCTTACTATAACTAAATTTGTACTTCAGACATTTGACTGAATTTTTTAATCAAAGACTTTTGATAATTTGTGGTTGTAAATTTGGACCATTTGTTTTTAAATTGTTTCTAAGTTGAGTATATAGCTTTTAAAAGAAATTCTTTTGCATTTTAGCACTGGCAAATTTGGAGCATGTTTTATACCTGGCCTGTGTAAACAGAGTGACTTGACACTATTTGCTGCCAGACCTGGGCTTCGTCTGTGGAAGTCTGATGTTCATGGGACTGTTCAGGCCACATTCATATTAAAAGATGTATTTGCTGGAGGAATAAAAACTTTTGAACTGTATCCTCGTTTGGAACCACCTGACAGAGGAAGTTACAGCTCTCCAGAGAAACACCTTGGGCTTGTCTCATGTTTTTTCCAAGAAGGATGGGTGCTGACCTGGAACGAATACAGCATCTATTTGCTAGACACTGTGAACCAGGTAGATAAATCTTATGGCTGCATATTTTGTTTCTTCCATGTTGTTGTTCATGCTATGCCATGAGACTGTTTTGGTTATGCATTTTATGGCTGTGATTTAAATCCCTATTTAAAATGAAAAAATGAATATTTATTTTCTCCCTTCTCAGGTTGTCATTGCAATGATATACTCACCAACTAGCTCAGTATGTTGTCTATGAAAATTACATACATTTAAAGCTTTCAGTTGAGGTGTTAACATCATAACTAATTTTGATGCTTAGTGAAACATACAGAAACTACGGTGTAGGAATTAATGCAAAAAGATATTTTAGGCCTATAAAATGTGCCTGAAACTATTTATTCTTCTACTACTCTTGGTGTCTGAAAAAGAGATGTATTATCTTTTATTTGGTATACAGTGAAGTGTTAGCTATTTTGTTGTCTTAAAAATGCATATGAACATGGATGCAAGCTAGTATATTTTTGTCTAAATGGTATTATATGGCACTCTTCTGCCACCAAATTATATATTGCCTAAGGTGTTATATTTAGTTGCCTTTAGTTGAACAAAGAATAGATCTGTTGAATTTAAATTAGTATAAAAATGGAGCTGCATCATTGTTAAAGGGTTCCTTTCTGTTTCTTTTTTCTATTTTCTTTTTTTTTATGAAATAAAAACCTTTTACCTGTAACTGTTTATGTTGATTAAAATCCAGCAAATGCTTTTGTTAAGAGTACCATGGTGTGCAAACACTGTGTTAGTCTAATGCTAATTATTTCTTTCTCTCTTGACTCTTTACAGGCTTTGATTGGTGGCTTGGAGGGATACGGTGATATTGTGTCTGTGTCCTGTACCAACAATGAGATTTTTCTCTTAAAGGGAGATAGAGACATAATAAGAATTTCAAATAGACCTGAAGGACTGTCATCAATAGGTTTGTATAGATTAGTAAGCTTAGTATGTAGAAATTAGTTAATTTAGTATGTATAAAGTAGCGTGTACCTCATGGAACATGGTGCCTATTGTACTTTTTTAATTTAAAAAACCCAACAAAACTGTAACAAATCAAACCTCAGACAAAATCCTTCAGATTATTACAAAAACTTGCCAGGTTCTGTAGAGTTACTCATCTGTTCTGACAGGTTATATTTAGAGATCTGGTTTATCTGCTTATCTGAGCTTCTCTTTTGGCTGCGGTGAGAATGGGGGCATTAAGAAATTAAATATGCTTGCCTTTTTTGAGAGTGGATCAGCATTAACCTTATGAGGCATCTTTAATCTGTGCATTTGAGAGCTCATTCTGAACCATGATGCTGAAAGCATTCTGGATTCCTGATAATGGTTATCTCTTTAGGATCAGTCAATAGCTGAATATGTTGATTCTGTGCCACCTGTCACCAGCCACATTCCAGGGAAAATCTCAGCCTTCCTAGAAAATAAATTGGCAAATAAATCCAAAGAACGCTCACTAAAATTTCAAAAATAATTTAACTGTTTCATACTTGTTGTCATATGAGTTAAACATTTATGTTACTAGAACTCTTTAAAATGGACTACTAATGCATTTAAATACTCCATCTTAGCTTTGTATTAGTGAAATGCTAATAAATATGCTATGAAGTCTCATTGAATGCTGAAGAACTTAACTTTCTTGTTATTGCATGTTGGCAATAGCTTTAGTCATTTAGGCAGTTCTTTACTCACAAACTTTTTGAGACTGTTTATTATTTTAATCTCAGCTTTCAAGTACAGTTTGAAAGGAGCCTTTAGAAGAAGTATATTTTCCTCTAATCACTACAGTGATTTATCTGGTATTTTTCCTTGAATTTTTTTTCAAGCTACTGAATATTTGAATGAAGACATTAAAGATACAGGATGGCACTTCAGTGTGTGATCCAACAATTGGATCTTCCAAGCTGCAGACCTGTGCTGTTCTTTTTACATACATATAAACTCAGAATTTTGCTAATAGAAGCTTGATACAGGGTTTGGGGGAAGTGCTTTCATGTAGATTAATTTGCAGGAAGTTTATAGTGTGTGTGTGTGTGAGCATGCAAGTATTTATTTTTAAATGTTGTTAGCTTAGAATTTATATTTTATAAATATTCTTTCAATACTCTCTAAAATGATGCCCCTGCTCACTTGATGCTAGTATTTATACTTGAGCTAGTATTTATATTTTATTTTTCTTTTGGACAATTTCAGATGCGAACTCAAAATTGTCAAATCCTTTAACAGATACAAGTCCTAAATTGCTGACCCCATCATCAGTAGTTTCATCTGTATCATCCAGCCCTTCAGTGGAAACAGAAAAAAAAATGGTTACTTCCCCTTCAGTTACTGGTGATAAAAATGGCCCTACTTCTTCAGTGAAAGATGATCTGGAAACTCCAACACTATCAGAGAAAAGTTTTGATAGAGTGGGAGACTTGAGCAATGAAACCAGGAAAAGGGGCTGCTCTGTAGTAAGTGAATCACGAAGCAGGAGCAGCTCTGTGAACTCCGTGGACAGCGGCTCGAGCTTTATGATGTGTACAGACCAACTTCCAGAAGCTCAGAGAGAAGGTCAGCTTTCTTCACAACGGTTCAGCACCATCAGCTCTGAAGATTTTGATCAAGAACTTATTGTAAAGCCAATCAAGGTGAAAAAGAAAAAAAAGAAGAAACAGGGTAGGTCAAGCAGAGCTTTCCCTAACACTGCTCATTTGTTACAGCATGTTACATGAAAGAGTCTGTGTTCGTCAGGCTTCATGTATACTGTGCTGCTGTGCTTCTGAAATGGTTGAGAGGTTGTGGTGGGCCATTTCTGTTTAAGATGAAAATCTCTTTTTCAAGTGGTAAATTGATGAAGTCATTTTAGATCTGTTTGGAGTTTATTTCTTTTATTTTGCTTTATGTAAACACTATTTAAGTTCTAATGGGAGCATACAGTGGACTCTGTCCGGTTTTATGTTGGAATTGTGTAATACCTATTCATCCTATTCAGAATATTTGGCAGTGCCTTTCTTAGCCGTCCTCTTCAGTTTGATGAAGTAGTGTGAGTACTCGATAATTTTAATTGTTTACTGTATTAAGACTTTTTGGGGCTTTATATGTATCATTTATTATTAAAGTTTTAAAAAAATCAGTATGGTTAAAATATAGATTTAGCTTTGTTCTTCCAGCAGTTCTGAAAATATTTATTTGGTATTGGGATTGAACAGATTTTATTAAGATTACTTTTCTCCTTTTTTTTCACGTGTGTGTCTGTGTGATAACAGAAAGTGGGACAAGGAGAAACCACAGCTCTCTGGAAGGCACACCAATTTATGAGCGTCAGCTTTCTGGTGACAGTCCACATTCCTTGAATGCAGACTCCTTTTCCATAACTTCCAGCATAATGAGTGGCAGCATTGATCATTTGAGTACTGGATCTCCAGATCAGGAAAGTATGTTCAGTATGGAGTCCCATACAATCCTGGCAGAAGATAATGGTTCAGAAACTTTCAGTGTCCTACAGTCTCCTGAGTCAGCCAATGTATTAATTAATGAAGAAAATGGAGATTTGGTTGATTTACAGAAACTTCCAAACAGTGACAGTGGCATGGGTACTTCAGCTATTATAGATACTTTGACGTCTGCATCTCCTCTGATGCTCGCAGAAGACTTGACAAGCAGTGTTGGTGGTGAATGTAATGGTGGTGTGGTTTCTGCAAGCAATGAATGCTGTCCTGGAAAGCTGAGCCAGGAGGAGGAGGAGGAGCAGGATTTTCCTACATTGTGTGAAATAAATAAAGACTTGGATAAAATGAAGATGCAGGATACTGAAAAATCTTCTGAAGATCCAGACCTTACAGACCAGATGTTTTTGGAATGTGATAGTATACTTGGTGTCCAGACATCCCTGACACCAAAGGAAAGTGATGAAGCTGGTGAGGAGGACAAACAGAAGCTCTCCCTAATCCACAGTGCTCTTTCAGACCCTTCTGCGCTCCAGTGTGACATCTCTGACAGCATTCATTCAGATAACTGTTCCATTTCTGGGTGGAATTTTGAAAGTGCAATCAAAGCTAAATGTGGTACTAGCACTGCTGAAAGGGTTGCAGACACTCATGAAAGTAAGACTGAAAAATCTGCCTCAAGTGATGAAGAGGATATTTATGGACATGGATTACCATATTCATCCTCAGAGACCAGCATGCCTGAAGTTGGTGCTGTGCCTGGTGCACAGGATGTAGCCAAGATAAGCCTAGATGAAATGGTGCTGTTAAAATCTGACCAGGTATTTCTTTTCTGTTTAATTAAAGTACCTTTAACCTTAAAAAGAAACAGCTTTTCAAAAGAAACATTCCTGCAATTACTGTCCTTTACATCTTTAGGAGAGCAATTTTTTTTTCATTTGATTCAATACACAAGTATAAAGCCAAACAACAGTACGTGTTATAACTCTTAAAAAATGTGATGTATCTGACTTCAGAATGGGTGATATGTGCTTGCAATGCAAAGAAGCTGTTCTGGCTGTATAATTCCCAGCTCAACAAAAATGCTGTTAGAAACCCATCCATTAAAGAGTGAACAGTAAAACCCAGTCACGCTCAAATGCTGCTGCTAGTTTGGATCTCCAGTAGTCCAAATTCTACGTGATGCTGTTCCCAAATTCAGCTGACTTCATGGAGAATTAATGCTAATTATCTCACATGGCTGGCTTCTGCTTAAGGATTGTTTTACCTGTGAATACTCAGAATAAGGATTAGTCTTTGCCCCCTAGCTAGCAGTAAGTACTGTTTAGAATGTTGACAGTTTCTTTTTTCTTTCCTTCGTCGTTATTTTGTGGGTAATCCTCATAGACACTATAAAAAAGAAGTGCTATAGTTAATTGTAAAATGTGCAAACTTTCCAGAATTGCTGGGACTTTTAGCAGAAGTCTTAAGAAGGAAATGCAGTTCTTGTAGGGTGGCAATTTTGTTTCTTTTACATCTGTAACAGCCTTGTATTGAGATCAACCAAATATTCATTCATAAAGGTTGAGTTATAAATTGATGGTGTCCCAGCTGCAGCCCAAAGTGCAGAAGGTTTTAGTTTCAGGTTACAGTATTCTTATACTCTGTCATGTTCAGAAAAGCCCCCTGGTAATGTATGCAGTTCTTGAGTTCACCTCATGCAAGCAATCAAAATTTAAGAGGGCAGGCTGTAAACCAAATTTCTGCAAGATGTGGTTCCTCTACCATGCAGGGAGTATTGGAGTTGGATATTCAGCTGTCTCTGCCCTTCAGCTGTCTTGTTCCCTTGGCTCATCACTTCCTAGACAGTGAATAATTTCCTGGACTACCAGCAGACTGTACATTTCTTTGTATTCCTTCTTTGGACATGGATGGCAGGGTGGAGGAGTTTATTTTTTTGCTAAATCTGTTGTTCTAGCAGTCTCATTGTGCACATACTCCCTTAGAGAAAGAACAGTGACAGATGTAGTTTTATTTTACATGAGGCAAATTTATTCATTGTTTAAAAGTACCTAAGTTTAGCTTTTTTTTTTAAATCAAACTGTGGGACCTGATCTTATATACCCATTTTCTTAAGCGGTTTGAAGACACCTGACACTGTTCTGACTCTACAGTTTTTAGTTTGCAGAGAGCTGGATGGGATACTCTGGTCCTGGTTATGGCATCCTGAGCCTGGTTGTCTCAGAAAAATATATTTGGTGCTTGGACTACCGAGGCAGCCTGTACTGCAGTGCCCTTCCTGCAGCTGGGCTGCGCTGGCAGAAGTTTGAGGATGGAGTCCAGCAAGTGGCAGTTTCCCCCTCAGGTGGGTTGGCTTCTGCTTCACTGTTGCCTTGTAAATAGAAAACTTGGATAAACTTGGGCATTTTTCCTTGTTTTTGTTATTTGGTTGTTTATTTTTTGTGGTTTTTGCTTTCTTTTAATATCAGTTATTATTTAATTAGGTGAAACTTGTCATTTTTATGGGATTATGGATACAGTTGAGTGCATATGTAATTTCCACATGGGCAGTTTATCGTTTGTTTGGTTTTTTTTCAAATCAATTCCTTCAAGAAACTTGGCTGTTTAGGGCTTGTTTCACATAAAAGTAGTGTGTTGGTTTGGATTTCTTTTTGTTTGCTTTTTTCAAGTGATCATAGTTATATGACTGCATCTTCACTACCTCTGCACCCCATGTTCCAGTTTAAATGACTGTCTTTTTGACAGGTTCACATTGCATTTTGGGAGGTTTTCAACATGCGTTTGCCTGATTAAAGTGAACTTCAGAAGCAGCAGTTGAGTGGTAGGCCGAGAAGGGCTCTTTGTCTATACAAAACCTTGATTTTTGTTACAGAGCTATACAAGTTCTTGTCTGTGAGGGTGGTGAGGTACAGGAAGAAGTTGCCCAGAGAAACTGTGGATTCCCCATCCATGGAAGTGTTCAAGGCCAGGCTGGATGAGGCCTTCAGCAGTCTGGTCCAGTGAGAGGTGTCCCTGCACTGGGAGTGGAGTTGGAACTAGATGATCTTTAAGATCCCTTCCCACCCAAACCATTCTGTGATTCACAGTTTTGAAGTTCCTTTTCTTGTAAATGTAGAATCGGCTTTGTGTATGCGTGGGTTGGTTGATTTGATTTCTTTTTAAATACTGAAGTAAAAAACTTAGAAGTTTGACTACATTTGCATATGCATTTGTTCTGGATGATTGTGAATGAGGATTATGTTGGATTAAAAATAAGCAGGTTTTGGTTATAAACTTGTGTCACGTTTGGCCTTACAGATTGTTCCAGGACTGGAGTGAAAATACAAAGTTTCTCAGCCATTTTAATTTCTTTGTCTCCTGCCTTGCCACTGCTTTTCTTCCCTGTGATCTCTAAAAGCACATGTCAATCTTCCCTTCTCTCTGTTATTTTAAGAAGAAAGAAATTTTATTTGATCTGTAGCTGAGTTTTGCTATAGCCAAAACAATTTGAGAGTACTTGTAGTAGGTGAGAGTGTGGGTTCATCCAGCTCAGTGTCTTACCCTTAAGAGTGGTCCAACAGCAGGTCCCTGCAGAAGAGTGAAAGGCATGAACATGTGTCATGTTTGCCCTTGGTAGTTTCAGGCTGCAGCGGTTGGTGGCTCAGATTGCCTGAGCAAAAGGTTGTTTCTCTGCATTTCTTATCCTTCAGTTCCAGGAATTCATCCAGTTTTTCACTGAATCTGTGGAAGTTTCTTTCATCCATAGTTTGCCATGGGTGTATTAATGTGGGAGCATGTTAACCACAGCATGTCAAAATTGAATTGAATGCAACTTTGTGGAATCATTCAAAGAAAATTAATATGACAATGTACAGTTCTGGTAGAAGCCAGCAGTTAAGTTTGGGGTTCCATTTGGTTTTCTTTTTTAAGATATTATTATATATTAGAAGTCAGTTACTGGTCTGGTCTTGCTTTTTTTAAAAAAAATTGTAAGAGCTTTTTAAACTTGCATTTTTGTTTAATGCTACTGGTTTCTATTAATTTGGGTGTAGCTAGGACATGTCACCTGTGACTGTTGCAGTAATTGCTGAGTGCTATTATGTTCTTTCTTTCTCATACAGGGGCACTTCTCTGGAAGATTGAACAGAAGACTAACAAAGCTTTTGCTTGTGGAAAAGTAACTATAAAAGGAAAACGGCACTGGTATGAGGCTTTACCCCAGGCTGTATTTGTAGCTCTAAGTGATGACACCGCCTGGATTATCAGAACAAATGGAGATCTGTATCTGCAAACAGGTACCTGAATTAATTGCAGGCTCTTTGAATTTTTGTGGGCTGAGATTATTAGATGTCATGTCTATAGAATGATGGCAATTTTCTATAAACTTTTATTCACAGCCAAGGCAAAAGGAAACCTTTTTATCTTGAGAAACACTTGGAAACAGTTGTGAGATTTTGTGTGATTAAGGGAATGGAAAAGCCAGTTCATGGCCACTTGTTTTGTGTATGCCAAGTGGAGTACATACAGTACAGAGAATACATGGCATAGGGAAAATGAGATGGATGGAGATAAATGGAAAGGGATTGTGGAAAATATCAGAATAATATCCTTGCTTTGAAAGTGGTATGGTGCACTGAAACAATTCAGCCTTAAGTGCGCAGAATAGGGAAAAGTAGAAGCTTTGTGTTTGGAAAAGCACAGATCTCTAGAAGGTAAGAGTTACCACTTGATAATGACAGGAAGGTATTCTGACACAGAAGATTGTGAAGTGCTTTGGAAGTATAGACAAGTGGTATGTGTTTCATGTGGCAGAGAAAGCAAAGCCATGGGAGAATGGAATGGGCTGTGGAGCAGGAATCTGGAGCTGCCTTCTTACTGGATATGAATGAGGCACAAACTGGAGAAAGGGGCAGTAGTGGCCAAAGTAGTGGCAACTTTGAAGTCATGGCCTTAGTTTTAAGTTCTTCAGTGAGTAGAAGAGGATGTATTTGGAAGGTGTTATGCAAACAATGTTCAGGCTAAATGCAAGGAGCTAGGATGAAGGATGGCAGTGCTAGTTTCAGAGTTAAGGGAGAAAAATATCAAGGACTCTCAGGTGTGTGGGGCTTGCACATAGAGTTGAATTACTAAGGAAAAATTACCAATGACTTGATGAAGGAATTACTGGTGAATGAAGAAGAGGACTGGGTTAAAGGGAAACTATAAGGTGTACAGAAACAGGATAGCATGTCTGAGTGGCTATCAAAATTCTCATTTACCATTCATTTAATTTTGGCAATCTTGTATTTTCTCTTTTAGGTTTAGTTACTATAAGCACCAGGCAAAAATTCTTGGTGATTAAGAAAACTGTTTTAAGTACACATCACTGTTTCAAAGATATGCTACTAAAATTATTTTTTTTAGTTATGTGTAGTAGTCCCAGAGTGATCAAGTGGCCTGCCCATGGTCACATGCATACTGCCAAGAGGCATGGATAGTGGTAATGCAGAGTAAATTTTGGATGCTAATCATACAGAGCTCTGTGGAGGTTTGAATCAATGGTCTTCCCTTTGAGAGATTGTTTTGATTACATCAGCATACATTCTGCTGTTCTTAGGCTTCCAAATTTGTCTTTTGATGCAAAAAATCTCAGTATATCTATCTTTCTAATGAGAGGCAGCCAGTGAAAATCGTTTCTCCAGGATTTTTTCATTCCCTTCACTGTCTAGTATAACATTTATAACAAAAGTGTGTGCTCAGAGGTTTAGAAATTACTGTTCTTGTTAGTCTAGAATATACACGTGAGTCTGTACATACTGGCTTTGGCAGCATGAGGAGGTGGACCAAAAGCTGTATCTCCTGAGATGTTTCACATGCAGTTTCATACATGTAAATCAAGCTTCAGTGTAATTGTAAAGAAGACATATTGCTGTAGATTAGATGTAGAAATGTGTGCAAACTGCCTGTAAATCTACCAGAACCTCTCTGCTCCTTTCAGTACTACACACTTTGGCATGCTCTTTTGTAATTGCTCTGCTATCACAATTCAGATCAGGTTGCTTCTCTCCTTGGCATGTTTTGGGCAAAAGTTCTTCCATTACTGGCTTTTTCTTTGATGCTCTGTCAGCTCTAGTAGAGGTTTTATAAATGGAGATTCCTGGTGCTGACACTAGAGGGAGAAAAGGAACAGAAATGACAGGACTGGACATGCACTGTGGAGGATGTTGAAGGATGTAGTGTCTTATTTTTTAAAATGTAAGGTCAGCAATCTTAGAGGAAATTATTAATAGTTTATAGAAAGAAAAGTCACTCAAGGAAACTGTGATCAAATGGCAAATGCTAGCATGTCAAGGAGATTCCCTTCTGCATTTTCCTTTATTAAGTTGCTTTATCTCTTTCCTTTTGTTCCAAAAAGCCAAAATTTGTAAAGCAATCCTCATTTTCTGATTTCTAGGCCTGAGTGTGGATCGTCCTTGTGCCCGAGCAGTAAAGGTTGACTGCCCTTATCCACTGTCACAGGTCACATCCAGAAACAATGTGGTGTGGGCTCTGAGCGAGCAGCGGGCCCTGCTGTACCGGGAGGGAGTGCGCAGCTTTTGTCCTGAAGGAGAGCAGTGGAAGAGTGATATTGTCAGGTGATAACTCCCATGGGACATGCTGGGTATAACCACAATGACACAAATAATTGTGCTGGAACTCCTCCATGCTTGAAAAAGTATTACCTGAACTCGTGTGTCTATATGCCACTGTGTGTGTGTACATATATCTGTTTTAGCTGTCCTTCCTCCTGAGTGAGAAAAAATTTTAAAACATCTTCATAATGTCTGTCAACGTGACTTTTTTATTAAATATTGCTTCTTTAATCTGTGCCATAATTGTTTTAAGGAGCTCTCCAGTTTTTTTGAGAGTCTTTTTTGTTTTTTCTTTTCCCTGAGATTAAATGTATGCGTTTTCTTGGTCATCTGCACAGCTGGACAACACTTCTGTACTTCCAGCCACAGATTTTTATAAGTATTTTGTGTAGTTGGTATTTAGCTTTGTAGTTGATCCTATGCTCACGGTAGTTCCTTTGTGATAAAGTTAAAAGTGCTGAGTCTCTACTGCTGGCTTTGAGAATGTAGAGTTTAGTGTCAGTTGTGACATCAGCCTGGTGCAAGTTTAGGAAGAAATTCAAGTTTGTGTGGTCAGGTGATTTTATCTACTGAATATCCTATTGTGAAACCTCAACTTGTGCTACCTCCCAGCCTGCTATTTGGCTCTTGAACAGTCTGAGAAACTACTGTGTCTTTGTTCAAATGTGAAATTTGCTTGTACGTTAATGAGTTTATTAATGAAAATACCTGCTTGACCTACTCCTTAGGTACATTTCATGTTCTTGAGCTTTGTGTTAAAATTGCAGAGAGCAGTCACTATTTGTTCTTAAATTATCAGGAAAGGTTATCTGAAAGAACTAGCATTGTTTGCTGCCTTTTCAGTGTCTGATATGATCACCTGACCCTGCTGACTTTCAGAGCTTGAAAATTGTTTACTTATGCAGGAAACTTACAGTCCTGAATTCAACATTTATCTTTGTCATATAGTTGAGTTTTCTATTGTGGTCCCTGAACTGCAGGTATTGTTCTCAGAATGGGTCTGAAGTTGAAGAGATACATTTATGAAGCTGTTTTATCAAAAGCTTAAAGAACACAGCTCTTGATTGGTTATTTACTGAACAAAATGGGGCTTGTTTAGTTTTATTGTTATGTATCCAAGTTTCAAATCTTGAGTGATCTTTGAAGGACTCATGGTTTTTGTTGTAGTTGTTGAATGTTTTTTACTTAAACAAAATATAAAGTACTGAATAACTGAAAATTTAATGTCAAGTGTGTTTTTAGCTTGGCCCCACTGAGTTTCAACCGTTTTAAGCTATCAGTGTTGTAATACCTTCCTTAAAATACCATTAACATAAATTTGAATTCAGGTTTTTAACAGTTTTACTTGTTTGCTTTTCCAGTGAAATGCAAGCTTTGGAACCAGTGTGCATAACCCTTGGTGATCAGCAGACATTATGGGCTTTGGATATCCACGGCAATCTCTGGTTCAGGACTGGTATAGTTTCAAAGAAACCACAAGGAGATGATAACCATTGGTGGCAAGTAGGCATTTTTTTATTTTGCTTTCAGTTTAGTCTTTTGCCTTGGGTTGATTATTTTTGTTGTTTTCCCACAAGATTCTAAAAAAAAAATTAAAATCCATTAGTTGATACTTTATAGTACACTTAATTCAGTATATTAAAACTTCTGTGTGGCTATGGCTGAAATCTTCTTTTTGTGTCTGCTATAAAGAGGGGATGAAAACCATCCCATGGTCATCCAGATCAGCATTGCAGAAGCTTTCAAGAACACAAGAAATGCTCTGCAAGGTCATAGGACATGCTGTTGAGTCAGAGCATCAAGTCTGGCTGCTGAATGCAACATCTTCTCTTCCAGTGCCCATCTTTATACTTAGCTAGAGAAAATAAATAATAAGTCACCATGAAAAATAATTGTGTTTCACATTTTTCCATTCAGTTGAGGTTTCTTTGAACCATGTGGAGCTGCTTGCTTCAGCCACAGTTCATGTGGGTGAAACCAACTCGGTTACTTCAAGTAACCTTCAAGTACTGTCTAGTATTGATGGGGAATTCCTTACTATTGTTTCTCCAGCTTTTCTTGTTTTCTCCAGAGACAGAAGTGGGGAAGAAGAGAGTACAAAAACAGTCTTATAGAAAATTTGTCTACGTGCCTACCTTTGTTATCTTAGAATTTTGGTCCATGTGCATGTATAATCCCTTTTTGCATGTGGGCATCATGAGTAGCTTGGCTTTGAGGTTATTGGCAAACTACTGCTCTTTTTGTGTCTTAGGCATTTCATACCATTCTAGGTGTTGCCAACCTAGATGGCAATTGCTTATTTAGATGCAATTGCTTATTTAGACCTCCTTCTGCACTGTGAATTAAAATGTCCATGAGGTAGTTGCAAATGAGTATTGCATTCAAGTTTTTTGTCATGTGGTTTGAATTGCTGCACTGTGCAAGTTTCTCTTTTCCTCTGGGAAACTGAAAATTCACCTCCTCGATTGTAGAGCATGGCATGTTTTTAGAGGGAGACATCCTAAAATAAAGGGCTGTCTTAAAATGCAGATTTCTAAATGGATTGTTGGATAGAAGGGAGTTGGTAAGGTGGCGTTTAATACTGATTGTGGCTTATTAGCAAGACAGTTACTCTAAATGTACTATTTTTATTTTTCCCTTCCTATACTTTGAATATTTCTAAAAAAGCTTCTGGAGAAAAATTGTGCAGTTCACTCCACAGCTTAACTAATTATCAAGAGCACTTTTTTTCTTTTTTCCCCAGGTAAGCATCACTGATTATGTAGTGTTTGACCAGTGCAGCCTGTTCCAGACCATAATCCAGGCAACTCACACTGTGGCAACAGCAGCTCAGGCACCTGTGGAGAAGGTGGCTGACAAGCTTCGAATGGCATTTTGGTCACAGCAGCTTCAGTGTCAACCCAGCCTCCTCGGAGTTAATGGTAGTGGAGTCTGGATCTCTTCAGGCAAAAACGAATTCCATGTTGCAAAGGGAAACTTAATAGGTTGGTGTGCTTTTGCATCTTAATTTTTTAAAGTTAAGAATATTAAACAGAAGGAAATAACTAACTTCAGCTCTATCACCATAGAAATTACCCATGTCAAGTCAGGGCAGCTTTAACTTTTTTAAAAATGAAATTAAATGATTCATTAGCATTTGGTCTTAAATACTTTCTCATTTAAAGGGAAATATTTTTCATGGAAAAGTCATTGTCAACCAGTGAACTGTGCACAAGTTACTGCTTTTAACACCTACATGTGTCTCTTCTCTGGGATATGAAGACAATCTTAAGATGCTGAACCTATTTATCTTGCACAGTGGAGTCTGGCTCATGATCAGTGTGACAGTCTATGTTATGGTTTTACAGTGCTAATAGAGGGATTGCTTTATTTTGCTTGCTACAGTTCTCAAAATAGAATTCTGACTTTCTGATTTCTGATAAACACTAACAGTACATCTAGGATATTGTTTAACCTCATCACCAAATTTGTCCTCTGTTGAAGACCATTAATATTCTTCTTTATCCTCTTCTGCATTCCCAGTTTTCTCTCTGTCTGTTTACATAGGTGTCAGGAGGAGGCTTCCCACTCCCCACAACAGTTTCTTGAAAGATTTTCTTAGAAAATCTTGTCCAAAATATATTTAATAATTAATTGATGGCAATAGAATTTCTTTTAAATTTTAAATAACAAATTTTAACAGAAAACTAAGTTTCTTATTAATACCACTCGTTCTTTCTTTGAAGGCACGTATTGGAATAATATTGTGCCTCGTGGTACTGCTTCTGCCACAAAATGGATTTTTGTGTTGGCTTCCCCAGCTTCATCTAAAGAAGGTTGGTAAATCAACAGTGCAGGCATATAATATCTGATTTTTAAACAGAACGGAATTGATGGTGTAAGTAATTAAATAGGCTGTATTACTTCAGATTTTGGTTGTCTTTTCTGTTTGCAGGGATCTAAAGTAGTTGAAGTAGGATGGAAATACGTCTGTAAAACCGCTGGAGATTAAAATAATGTATTATTCATTCTCAACTTTGGTGGGGTGTGGCATCTGACAGAGAAATGGGTGGTCCTCAGGAGCAGCAACTTCCTAAACTGCCAGAACATGAATTGCCAGAATTTGTAATTGAAAGTTTCAGAGCATGCTTTGCTGAAATGCCTGTGCTAACCAAGTGCTTCTCCTGTCAGTGCAGTTACTGCAGCAAAATTGCCCATTATTGGTAAAAGTGAGACCCTGTCAGGGAATTGAACTACTGGTTACAATAGCTAACAATTGCATTTTCCAAGTACACTGGCATTAGTAGCAAAAATGTGTTTTAGAGCTGAAAAAGAATGCTGCTTTTCAAAGGCTACTATCAAGGATAAAAAAGAGGAGAATAATAAAGAGAGGTGGTAGTGCACTATTGCATTTGTCTTCTCTCTATTAGTTCCTTCAAATGAAACATTTCTTCAAATGAGATCACTTACTACTTCCTTTATTTGAGAAATGGAGTATTTCAGTGCCTAAATAAGGGCTTAGGATGTGTATTTGTACTTCAAAGCCTTATCCTATGAACATAGCCAAAAAGCTTTAGTTTTGCCTTCAAATGTAGTGATAATTTTTTTCAGAAAAAGTAGATGCGTAAGCTTTCTCAGAGTGGATTAGGAATTATTTTAATAACAGAGGTGTCCTTTCCATAGGAAGCTTTTTGTGGCTGTGCCAAAGCAACAAGGATCTGTTTTGTGTCAGTGATCAGAATCCTCATTTTCGTCCTTCTACGGTGCAGCTGCCACCGGAGGCTGAAATGGTGCACTACTCTGCCTGCCAGGATGCCATTTGGGGCTTGGATAGTCTCGGGCAGATATTTATCAGAACACTTTCCTCCAGCTGCCCAACAGGGATGCATTGGACCAAACTGGATCTCTCCCAGCTAGGTATGATATTTTTATTGAGTAGACAGTCTCTTAGCACGCCATGTTTTTCAGAAATATCTTCCGTTTACTGATGCAGAATATAACATTTACTGGATTAAATAGTACCTATTGGCAGGTGATTGTAAAACATCAGGAACAGATGTGGCTTTCAAAGAGTGTTCTGTTTAGCCTTTTCCTGGAGACAAGTTTCCTGTTTGCAAGATACTTTGTGTGTGTTCAGTGCATCTTGCAGTTGGTCAGAGGTGATAGAGCCTGACACGGTGCTGTGCAGGAGCTCCAGCAACTTTAACTGGTCTGGCTTTTGTACCTCAGTGCAGCCATAATCACCTGGTCTAGGGCACAAAGGTCTGAATTCTATGGTTAAACTCATTTATAGCAGAGTCATCAAAGCATCCTGCCAAGGAATAATTATGCTCCATGAGTTGCATCATTCATGAGTGATGCAGCTGATAACACTCGTGTTCATATTGATTGTGATGTAATAATTAAGTGTAATGCTTAGAATGTGATGCTGGTTAGCTGCTCTTTTCATTTGCTTAGGTAGTTGACCATGATTTGATCATTGAAATGTAGTCACAGTTTGGAGTTTGGCTCTGGGGTATTTATAAATCAGGTTATTTGCCAACTTCATGAGTAATATTCTAATCAAATTTATTTTTTAATAGTCTGACAGTTAGAACAATCTTACCTCTGTGCTAATCTGCATTCCTGTTTCAGGTGAAGATAAAAGAAATTGAGATTATGCACCATTCTCTCACTATTTTAAAAATAATTTGACTGGTTTGTAGTTTTCCCATTTTTTTATGGCAATGTTCATAAGTGGTCTGAGAACAGACAAGCAATTTTAACTTAAGGTTTAAGGAAAGGCAAACACAGCTGACAGAGTTTAAGCCTCATGTACAGTTTTATTGTATAGTTTATAATACTTGATAGAAAAATTCTAAAATGTATCTTTTAAAATTAACCTGTTTGTCAGTTGTATGCCAGTTATTTTTCAGACCTGATGAATTGGTTCCAAATCACTCATCATACCATTATTTAAACACTGATTGATGCCTTTTACTGACCTCCAGGATAGATTTGGCCACTTTGTCCTTCTCATGTTCCTTAGTGTCATTTGAAACTCTTCTCATGAACCACTGCTTTCCAGCAGTTTAGACAGTAACTGTTTAACTGAAAATATAAGTAACTTCTGGCCATTGTCTGAAAATCTCAAAAGAATTCATACAGGAAATCAGTGTAATTGGTGTTAGCTGACTGTAATACCTGGCCTGTGAACTTCAGCAGTTCAGAAATTTAGCCTTTACATTCAGCTGTTCCTGTCAGCTCTGTGGCCCATGGTGGCATAGAAGAGATTTGGGGTCAGGAAATACTCAAACACTCCACTGTACCTGTCACTGTGGATTAACACTGAAATGTGAAAAGGTTGTAGGCATTTTCCCTCCATTTAATTGCATGTGGTACATTACTACTTAACAAGTGCATATCCGTGGCTATAATAAAAAAGCCTTTATTTGTTCTAATGGGGCTGAAGAATTTGGAGAGCTATTGTTACTGTTCAAGTATATGTTTAAGTTTACTCCAGAAACATTAGGACTGTAAGTGCGGAGAGCAGGAAGGGTGGGAGCAACTTTGTGTAAAATGCATTTCAGAATTCTGTATGGAAGTGATAGGGTTTACCAGCATTAAGGTTGAAATATTATATAGATCTTGCCTTTTACATTATGTACTGGGAATAGCACCCAGTAGATTATTTTGATTAGCGTTCCTGTATTACTATCAAGATTTCTAAACACAGTAGAATGACCTTTAGGTTTTAACAATAAACGATGCTGCTGGTTCATGCTACTTGCTCTAAAACAGTTGGTGAATGTGGTTAACATGACCTTCTCCTAAGATACAAACAGTAAGTGGGAGGAGGGAGAAACCCCAAAACATTTACATAAGGGCTGTGTTTTTGAATAACAAATTGTACTGTAGACGTAAATAATACCAGCTATGCCGAGTAGGTGATATGTGATTCCATGTTTGAGTGCCTGATGCTTGTCTGGATCAGAACACTTCAACAGCTGAGGTATCATGTGACAAAGGCATTGCTTCGAGTCATACTTCATTAGAAGGAATTAGAAGGAATAATGACGTTTTAAGTAAGATTTTGACTTTGCAGCTCAAAGTCAAGCCTCTGTCTACAAAAGAAAGTTGCTATAGATGTTCTCATCCCAAGGAGTAGAAGTTTTTGTCATTTTGGTTTTTATATGAAGCTGTCTGGTTAAAGGAAATTTTGGGATGAAATAGGATGATTTCTGTTCCTGTGATTCAGAAGGCTAAATAATTTTGGTTAATGAGACCTGTTTACCACTACAGATGATAAAAAGATAAAGCTATGTTGTCCTGTTGTTTCCTGTTCTTTTCCCCAGCAAGCCCTAACAATTGGGAATATTGCATTCTGCAGAATTAAATACTTTGTATTTGCACTCTGTGGGATAAGATTCCATGCCTCTTTTTAAGGAATGCTGTGTCTGATGCACTTTGCAAGGATTAGTTGCCAAATTTCACATCCCTTGAAACAGAACTGTTACCAAGAATGGGATATCCCAAGCAGCACTGGCATGTTCAATTAACCAGCAAGGCCTATTTTTAGTCTTCATTTTGGAGTCTGACCAAAGTAGTTCTTCTGTAGTGGATCTGTACAGCTTGAGTCCTGCTTTCTTTGGAGCTTGTTTTCCATTACATAGCTTTGTTTTGTGCAACATGAGATGAAAAAAGGAAATCAAATGTTAGATATATTACATCACATGGCTATTTTAAAATGAATGTGAAAGAGAGTTTCAGTAGACAGTTAACTAGCAGTTCTTTTTAGTCTAAAATACCAGGTGTGAATCTCTGTCTTTGCAGGAATCTAGACTAAACTCAAACACAAACCACACTAAAATTCCAACACACACTTATTTAGCAGCTTTGTTTTTATGGTGCTGACAGGGTTAAAATACTGCTGCCACATTTGAGACTGGTGTAATAAATATGTACAGTGGTGAATATAAATCCATTTGAAAATCAGTTCCTTTATTTACAGATGTGACACTGGTATGTTAACACTGAAATGCATAACCCGTATGCTCCCGTATTTTTGAAATGCTGGTGGCGTTAGGAATGTTCTTTGCTGACTGTATTAGCAGATCAACACCTTTATAAGTCTCCAGGCATGGCCAGCTACAGAGAAGAGTTCATGTTAGGTCATGTGAAAGTTTGTCTAGGCGCTGATAACATTTGTCATGGAATGGTTCCCTGCTTGAATTTGGTTATTGTAATAGCGTATTTATAACACGCTTTAGAAATTGCACTCTCCTATGAATCCTATGACTAAAACATTTATTTTTAGATTTGGAAGAGAAATTTCTCACATATGCACTACCTGTTAGTTTTGTTCATTGTATCCAGCAATTTTTTTTATTCTCTCACAAGTTGTATTAACTTCTAATCATTTCTATGTGACTGTGTTTAAAGCTTATTTAATACAATGAAGTCTAAATACAAGTTCTGATTATTAGCTGAATATGAAAGGAATATGCCAGGTTGCTAATAATCTCTTTGTTACTAGGTGGTGTAAAGCTGATCAGTTTGACCTGTGGAAACCAGCATGTTTGGGCCTGTGACACCAATGGTGGCATTTATTTCCGTGTAGGAACTCAACCTCTTAACCCAAGTTTGATGCTTCCCGCATGGATAATGATTGAGCCACCTATACAGGTAAAATGTTGATTACAATTCTTTGTAACCTAGTGGTTTAGCTCTATGCTAAACAATAAAACAGTAATTTTAGAATTCATGGAAAACAGTAAAGCCAGGTTTTATAGTAGAGTGTAGCACTGAGCTGTGCCCTGAGTACCTTCTGTGTGCTGAGCAAGAGGCTGGATGGGCAAACAGCACAGAGCAGAGGGTGTGGGAAGGCTCTACTTAAGTGGCATGGTGCTGAAGTGCTTGCCTCCCTCTTCCTCTGTCCTCACCCTTCTGAGTCTGAGATGCTTGCTAGGGTGCTGTGCCTGAATTCAGGGACTTTACTTGTCATGCAGTGCTTTGTAACCATGCAGTAGAAATGCAGCTCTTCTCCCTTGTTACCAGAATGGGCAAACTTTATATCCTTTCTATGTGCCAGCTGGGAGGATTGGAGTTGAAAGAAGCCATCTAAAGTAACCTGGAAGCATATTTGGAAAAGATAGAAAACTGTCAAAATCTGTTTCTCTAGGGTCTGTTTTTGGTTTGGTTTTTGGTTGTTTTCTTTTTTAATCTCTCCTTAAACCACAGTGTTTGCTTTCATTGCTGCTCTAATACTTTTCAAGTTAATCCATGAAATGGGAGTAATTTCTGTTGTGGGTTGGGACTGCTCTAATGGAGCTGACCTCTGACTACTGATTTCATTCTTCACTCCTTGGCATGAAATCACTTGAACTGAACTGTCTGCTGGTCTAGTACAATAGCACTGGATATGCTTGCATACTTGATTGACATTTTATGATGTCACAGCATTTCTCTTAAAGAATTTGAAATGCGTGGTACTTTCAAAAGTATACATTAAGAAATAGAAGTAAATCTGTGGCAGTAGAGTTGCAATCATTTATTTGGTTTTTACATAATTTGCTTTTAGTTCTGCTTATCTCTCAGTCAGTTGTTGGCTCGTGTATCTCTGGGTGTAACAGCAAAGAAGGGCAGGGGAACAGAGAAATGAAAACTGCAGATATGCAGCCCATCAATTAGCACAGCACTGGTTGAATGACTAATTCTTTACTGGGAATGTGGTTTTGGAGAAATGGTACCTTGTTTTGCAGAAATAGGTGCCAATACCACTTGCAAAAAGGACTTGATTATAGTCCTCATTCTAGATGTGCTGCAGGTGGGTCTTTGTGATGTAATCTCTAACATGTTGTCACTGCTAACAAAGGGGGCAGGGCAGCCTGGAAGAGGAGACTGAAGGTGTCAGTAAAGGCAGTATTCTTAAAAAAAAGAGGAAGAAACATTCTATTTAAACTGAGTTTACCAAGAGACAGAGAATTGAACTTGTGTAGTATCTTCTTACCAAAGGTTTATCCAGGATAATAGCCCAAAAAGCTGTTTCTCTACACTATTTTCTCTGTACTAAGTGATTCTCTACTCCTCCACTGAAGTTGATTAAACTACTCAATACAGAGCTGTTTACAGGAGTTGGGATTTGCTGTGGCTCACGATTTGGCAGTGACTTCATTATGTAGAAAGTGAACAAGGTTGAAAATCAAATTATTTCCCATTATCTTATCAACAAACCTGAGTGATGTTGCCTTCCAAAAATTATAACCTGATACCCAGAGCAGTGTCATTCCCTTTCCTGTTATCTTGCCAACTCCTGACATGGCAAATTTAATGAGTCAATATGAAAGGGCAAGAATTCAGGCACTGCTTGCAGAGAGGATGAAAATATATGCATTACATGCTTGTTTTGAGACAATTCCAGCATGTTGAAGTCATTAAAGGAACAACCTTTCATGCTTTTGCAGAGGCTTAATGCAAAATAAGAAAATATGTGAATTTGAAAAGCATTTCCAAATGCTAATTTAGTGTTTGGAAAACAAATATAACATGATGTCTGAAGAGTGAACTGTTAAGTGAATAATATTTGCTTATTAGGAACACCTTACTGTTTTCTGTCCCTTAATTTACTTTGACACAATTCATGCTGCTTTGCTCTTATGTTCAGAACAACAGAAATATTGTAAGAAGTATTTGCGAATGATTCAGCCGTTTTCTATTTGAAGAAGGAAATCAAAATTGCTTTTCACTTGCTTCCAGTACAGGAGCACTCTCAAATAATGTAATTTAAAACCAACTATGGATATTTCATTCCCTAGTAAATGTCAGAGCCAATATGACTTGCCTATCCCAGATCTCATGACTCAGGAGCAGCTTGTGAGCAGCTGTGGACTCTGCTTGTATGGTGTCACTTCTCCTTAAAGGAGTGCTGCAGTTGCACAGCATTCATCTTTGCATAACTTCGCAAAGGTATTCAGAGACTGCAGTTTTGATGAGATTTTGCTCATGCTAAAATGAGTGAATATAATTTAAGTTCAGTCTCTGGCTCTGTGATGCTGTATTTTTTCTTAAATCAAGACTAAACCCATTCTTGTTTGTTACTTTTCCCTCTGTACCTCCCTACTGAAGCATCTCTTGAAATGAAGAATAACATTTAATGTTTTCTGCCCTCTTTTTTTATTTTATCCAGTACTTCAGAAGTGGTTGATAACATCATTAGACTATCTTGAGCAGTAGTAGTTTATATATAGCTGTTTTCTGTGATTCATCAATTTGGTTCTGCAGTCTTAGAAGTAAAATAATTATGTAGTTAAGCAGCTTTTTGGAAGCTGCTTCAAGAACATTGGGAAAACTGAACAAAATGCTTTGATGAAATTATTTTATACCAGGAAATACAAAATGTTTTTCCATTGTATTGTTAACATGAAGGATAAAACTATCATCTGTAACATATCTCAAAATACATATATATTTTTACATATATAAAAAATTTTATTTAAAAATTGGCAGGAAATACAAATATTAATTATATAGATAATATAGAATATCTTTTTATATGTGTGTATCATGATTTAATGCTTTTCCAATTTCTGGCCTAAAGGAACAATAACTAAAAACAAAATAGAAAATTAATATAGATTATAATACTAATTTTGATTATTAAAGAGTAGAGCTTGATCAAAAGGTAAAAGTCTTCAGATTGCTTTCAAAGGTCCCCCCAAGTTGAACTGTTTGCAAATTGTTTTTTTTAACATTTTAATTTTGATTTCTGGTACCTTCTGAAAAAGATGCTGAGACAAAATATGATCTTGAGAAAATTTTATTTCCCACAGTTTAAAAACTGGCCTTAAAAGCCACCTTCTCAGATTTACATTAAGGCATCTATCAGATAAACAGCTTTATCTGACAAAATTAAAGGAAACAGGACAAATATTTGTAATGAATGACTAATCATCTACTCATTGTAAACAGCCTTACTCTAAAAATAGATTGAGACATTTTATTGTCACTTTAATTGCTGCTCTTTGCTCATTTGTAACCAAATTTCATAGAGAGTAGAATTGAAAAAGTGATGTTATTAAATCCAGAGGTCTGTTTAAATATCCACATAGCTTATCTTATATCTTGTACTTATGAAGTACAAGGGGTTTGTTTAAGGAAACGTTTGTCTACTGCATAATGCTTCAGTTGATCATTTGTAGTTCCCGGGGTCTCAGCAGATGAGCACTGGTTGACTTAGTTTGCCATAAAATTGTCATGTGCATTTTGCGTGTTTCAAGTTAGAAAAACTTTTGATTTACTGTTCTTCCCATAAACAGCCTGGTAATTGTGTCTCTGTAAGCTTGATATCATAGGTAAGAGAAATTCTTATAGGTACTAGAAATTCTTACTGATGTAGGAGGAGGTATTTTTTTCTTGTACACAGACTTCCAAAAAACTAAATTAAGGCTGTTTATGCTTTCACAGTCATTCAAAAATTATTAAAACTATGAAGCAAATGGTAGTCTAAAAATACCATTTAAAATTTAGGCAAATTATCTGTAATTATGAAAAATCAATACAGGATAGATTTTACTTCTTTTCAATACCTTACATTGAACATATGTCAAGAAAAGGTAAGGAGTTGGTTACACCTTACAGATGAGTGTTGACTTGGTAGAAATGGTTGTCATCATGTTCGTTTTGTTTCCTTTATTTAGACAATATTGTGCTTATATTACAGAACACTTAATGTGGATCTGGGGACTTTGTTCTTCCTCATCTGCCTTGCTTTTGCATTTCTCAGGGAGATTTCTGTTGTTGTTAAGGCCAGTTCTGCATTAAGTGGTACTTAGAGGAGGAAATGGTGAGCAGTCCTCAAGATAAGATTTTGCCATTAAGCTGAAATGTTATTCAAGAATTGAATACTTAGAGGGGAAGAAAGTTTTTCTGTTGAAAATGCTTTATAACTTTTACTTTAGAATCACCTATGCTACTTTTGAGCATCCTTGTCATGGAAGTCTCTGTTTTTTCCAATGCAATATCCACAAGCCTGTTCTTTCCAAGTCCAGTGGTTTTCACTAGCACAGACCAGCTTGCATTACTCAGCCATTGCACAGACATCTTCTGAGTTACCATGAGTTCTGCTTTGGGGTGCTAAGATGAGATTCAGAGGTAGTATCTTTAATTATCCTAAGTCTGCTAAGGTTGGAAAAGTAATACACTCATTAGGCCTGGTTCTCTCTAGACCAGACTAACTAGTCTGTTGTTCTATATATCTTCACTCATGTGAGG
Organism: Pseudopodoces humilis; assembly: GCF_049639895.1. Lineage (NCBI taxonomy): Eukaryota > Metazoa > Chordata > Aves > Passeriformes > Paridae > Pseudopodoces > Pseudopodoces humilis. The sequence continues at coordinate 52,538,601 of NC_142206.1, forward strand.
CCTCTGAAGACATTAATAGGGAGAAGATTTTCCTGGAGGACTGCACTTTTCAAGATGATGTAGAGAAAAGCTGTTTGCCAGTAGTAAGAGCAGCTGTCTCAAGGTGGGTTGCAAATAAGTATAGGAGATCAAAGCTTCTGCAGCTGTGTCTTTTGTTTAGCTGATTTAGAATGCCATAATGTTTAAGTTCAAGTCTGCGCTATTCTTCACAGGCATGCCTATCTTAAGTAATTGTAAGTTACATAAAAGGTGCTTTTAGAGGCTGAAAAAATGTAATTTCAGCATTTGTTCTGAAGTTGCCTCATGCTGATTCCATTGCTGAGCGTAGTGCTTATTATCTTCCTCCTTGTTGCTTCTTAAGAAAACTGCTGTCACTATATTTCACTGTGTTTTGCTGCTTTGGAGTTTTAGTCTTCTGATACTTGTTTTAAGGCACTGCTATCACCATGCTCAGAAAAGCGTGCATGTGGCCTGTCATGGGAGATAGCAATTGTTATCAGCACCAGAAGCTCCAGATCACAGAAAGTGCTCAAAGTGGAGTACACCCAGAAAAGTCAATGGGCGATCCTCCCATGTCTTTCCAAAATTTGATCTCAGGGTGGTGTATTTGCTTTTTCATGAGACTGGCTTACATTTGAAACAACAACTGTGGGAAAGAGAACCATCAGTTTTCATAGTACAGTTTGGTCGTTACTTGGAACTTCCTCATACCTGCAACTCTTCCAATATTCCCATATTTTGGTTAGTTAACACAGAGTTAGATATTTAATTATTCTTCAGAGAGATGAAGAAATATATTTAACATTCAGTTAGACAGATAAAGTAATCACAACTATCATTCAGTTTTGAGAGTTTTTCAGAGTTATTATATGCAGAGTCATTATATGCAATGAAAGCACCATGGTATAAAAATTCATGGGTAGAGAATGATCATCATGATTTAGCAAGTATGAGCTATGGTTGCACAGAGTAAGGAGACACCCTATCTGCTGGACACATCAGATCCTTTGAGCTTGAATTAGGAGCTTGAAGGCTCCTCCCTATAACCCCCCAAAAATGCTGTCTCTCCTTGGTAAGATATTTAAATTTTAAAACTAAAGAGGGGCATTTTAGAGGCATAGACTATGTGAGAGGTTGTTTCGCTGATGCTCATTAAAGGTGTGTTTATGAAAAAAATAAAAGCCTTGGTTACTCAGAGCTTTGCTTATACAAGGTTTTTATTACGTAGTGTTAAATTATGTTGTGTTTCCTGGGAATTTGCACGTAGTGTTTATTTAACACACATTTCTGTAAATAATTAATTCTTATTCTCCTAACAGTTCGGTTCTTCAGTACGTTATTAAAAATACCTGTAGTGGTAATTACAGAGGGCTTACCTCCTACATTACAGTTTGTAATCTTGGTTATAAAACAATGTGACCAGAAAACAGTTGGGAAAACCTGAGTAGGCCTGAAGTTTGTACAGTCTCTAAAGTGGCTACCTGAAATTTAAATTATTTATTTTTTTAATTGCTTCTAAGGAAAGTTGTACTAAGTATTTTTGAAGTATTTTATGGTTCTTTTAAGAACATGTTGGGATGTTGCACGGGTTTGATCTTTTCTGTGATTTGATACCGTATGTTGTTGTCTTTCCCATGTTTCTGCAAAAAAACCAACATTGGAATAAAAAATTAGAACTAACAGAAGGGAGAGGTCAAAGATTTGCTCCTTGGCTTTGCTTTGTCTTCCAGATTGTCTGTTCTAGTCATAGACAGCACAGTAGATATCTGCTTGGTTGGAAATACCCAGCTAAGGCCTTTGTCCCTTTTATTCACTAAAGGCAGAAAGTGGGGCAAAGGGTCCTGTTGTTGTTCTAAGGCTTCTGAGGAAAAGAATGCTCCCGTTTCGGACAATAAATAATAATTTTTTTATTTTTTTTTTTACACTTTAATGTCAGCTTTACTGAAGAACACATGGCATCAAGGAAGACCAAACATAGATTCATATTTCCTGCTCCTGTAGATTGTCTTGAACTTCTCTGCAGAGAAAACAGTACTTAATTTAGCTGGCTAATGCTGAAAAGGCTTTATAACCTTCATTTAAATGGAACTCAGAAAATAATATGTAAATAGGCCTATGTAATAATATGTAAATATATATTGGGGGAGAGTCTCTCAGAGTTGCATTCTTTGTTTGTTATCCTCATTAGGAGGGTCTGGATGCTGTTAGTCATGAAAACAGTCAGATATTAGTCTGATACACTCATAATGCTCAAGAGTGTGAGAAGTAATCCCTGATGTGACCTTCTTACAGCCTGGCCTGGACCAGGTGAAGGTGTTTCTGATTTGCCTTTTGAAGGCAAGGAGAACGTTTGTGCTGAATGTAGCCACCGACCTGTTACAAAAAGGATTCGGCTGGGACAGACTGATAATGTTATGTTTAGTCTTCCTTATCCTGGATATTTGCAGCAGAACAGAGATAATGGAGGTTTGCTGGTACATGGACTCTGTGCTCCTGAAAAGTGACGTGGAAAATGTTCTCGTGCCTTTTTTGTGTGTGCGTGTGTTTGCCCTTTCTTCCTTGACAAGGAACTTTAACCATTTGGGTTCAGCTGTGACCAATAAGACAAAACTTGAGTAGTATGTAGGGGAGAGTGGGTGGGGGAATATGTTAGTTTTTACTTCGGATTTTGTTTGATACTATTGTTTAAGTTAAATTCTTATACTGAAATGTCTCTGTGGCTTGCAGAAAGAAAGGAAGTAACTCACACAGAATTATAAAGCTAATGGACAACTTGATAACTTTAGTATGTTTAGCATAGACATTGTTTCTTGATATCATTTACAATTTGCCTATTATATGATTCCTTCAAGTTTATTTCATTTTATCAACACTGCTTTCACAACAAACATATGGGAAGTTGGTTTTCATTGTTTTTGTTTGTAGTGGACAACAAATATATCCACAACTCTTAGTAGATTCCTTTAATGTTGAAAAGGACATAGTTGATAGTGCTGCAGTCCATGGTCCTGGAGGGAAATTCGTCATATCACAAAAGACAGGGATTGACTGGGGTGTTTGTAGCCAAGGCACAAGACCAGAGGATGGGGCATCTGTATTCAGATCTGACTGGCTAAAAGAGTCAGACTTCTGACATTTTTAGTTTAGAAATGCTTTCCACCCCAAGTAAAAGAAAAACAATGTTCTGCAATTTTTTATCAAATCGCGCTGGATGCATGAGTGATCCATAACAGGTTTATCTCTCACAGTGGTGACTATATTGTAGATAACTGTATAAATGGAGTTTGGTGCCTCTGAGCAGGAAGGCTGAGAGACTGCTGCAAGGTTCTTTAAAATTCCAGATTCTCTGGTAAATTACAAATAGAACATGTTTCACAGTCAAGGTATATAAATCTCATGAATGCTGTTGGAAGTTAAATCAGCTGAGTAAAGGCTATGCTAAAATAATTTATCAATTTTCATAGTTATCAGTCTCTGAAATGTTATCAGCAGATTTATGAATTTGCAGAGATATGTTTCTTTAGTGCTGTGAGAGAACTCTATTTAACCTTTAACTACAGCTGTAGGGATTTTCTTGTTACATAACTTACAAAAATAAAGCATGCTTATGGTAATTAAAACTTAGTGAAAACGGGAGATATCTGAGATAATATCAGCATGACTGTTCTAAGAAAATAGTCAAGAAAATTTAAAATTAATTTTATCCACTTTGCTGTGGTAGCCATAAGAGTACCTTCTTATTGTAGATGGCTGCTTTCTGGGTAAAAAATAATCCAGAAGTCAAACTTTTGCAACAGGGTCTAAGAATTGCCTGTATTTGTTTCCAGTGGCTTGTCCCTGGTTTGTGTCAAAAGCTGCTGTATATCATGATGTCACTATGTGTCCTGTCGTTTGGGTTCTTTACTGGCTGTTCCATAGCAGAAAGCTGGGGGGTAGAGGAATTGCCTGGACCCTTTGGAGCAGGAGCAAGAGAATTGTTTTATTGATGTGAGGTTATCAGAAAGAGCTGAGTAGCCTGAAGAAGGAAGAGAAGCTGGAAATGAAATACCCAGGGAGGTAGGGAAACTTAAGTGCAAAATGAACTCACTTAGAAAAGCAAAGAATGAGAAGACTATTTAGCTGAGCTTTTAAACATGTTATTTTGAATTTGATGATTGCCAATTGTTTCTTAGATGTGTTGGTGGTGCAGAATAGGGTAGAAGTAATTGCTTTGGTTACACTTCAACCTGCAGTGGTATCAGGAGCAATTTAGCTGAAATTCATGCAGCTCCTTTTGTGGCTTTTCTTTTGGGTGTTTCCTCTGCTTTTCTTAGTTTTACTACCTGTAAATATGTAATAATGCACGGGCTTAGGTAGTAGGTTTCAGCACTCAGTAAGTCTTCTTGGATGAAAATACTCCTCCAGCTCTTTCTCAGAGAATTTTCTTCTAGACAAATGACAGTAGAAGAGAGGCATGTGATCCTGACATATGAGAGTGGGGAGCAAGGTGCACAAATCCCAACAGTTCAGCAACAATGTCCCACCAAGGTGTCAGACACAGTTTGGGATGGACCCTGGTTGGAACATGAAGTGTATTGCAGAGCATAGATAGACTCCCTGTCAGTTTGTGGTGTGAAGGACATGGGGGGGAAGGTGACAGAAAGTCACCTTTCAAATCTGGGAAAGGGGTGGCTATTTAGAAGAACATGGTAAGAAGGAGATAAGTGGATTGTAAAAAATAAAATATAAAAAAAAGATGAAAGGCAAAAGTCTCCTGTTCATGCAGTACTTCAGCCTGCACAAGCTAATAACTGCTCAGCTCCCTTGTATGAAAACATGTCACTGCAAGAGCAGAAGTGTGGTGAGGGATGTGACAGAGCAGGAAGCTGCACAGGAGTGAGGCACTGCCCCATGACAGCAGTGTGGGGAGGTGAGCAGGGACAAGTGGGGAATGAGAGCCGAGGTGGCTGTAGAAAGAAGCAAATAAAAAATGGAGGGTAGAAATGTAAACTGGGCCAGGAGTAAGGATCACTTCCAGCAAAGGGGCAGAAAGTCCAAATGGGAAAATGGTGTGGGGTTTTGGGGTGCTTTGGTTTTAGTGTGGTTTGGGTGTTTGATGGGTTGCTTGATTGGTTTTGGATGTGTTTGGAGTTTTTTTGGTGTGGATTGTTCTTCGGGGGTTGGGTTGGATTTTTTTGGTTGGTTGAGGTTTTTGTTCAGTAGTTTAATACCAATCTGAAAGTAGCTAAGCAGCTATGTGTTCTATGTAGTCAGTGCTTTTCAAGACAATTAGTGGCTTTGCTTTTAAGTATCCAAACTGCAGCCACTTGTAAATTTACTGTGATCACAGGTAAATTCTTGAATAATACCAGCCTCAAGCTTCCAACAGAGGGCAAACAGCTAATGAGACGAAAAACATGAAAAGACAGTCTGTCAAGGGTCTTGAAACCTGAATAGACAGGATTGATTTGGTGATACAAGTCAGACTTGGTTGTAGCTTGGTCAGACCCAAGTCAGCACCAGAATTTTAAAAGCAAAACCAAAGCAGGTAACTGTTATGTACACAGAAGGCTCATCTGGGACTGGGTTGTGTAGTGCACATCATGCTTCTGTATCCCTTGGTTTATACATACGGAGAGTATTTGCTCTTCTGTTTAGCAGTCTGGAATTTCAGCTTATGCCATGAGGCAAAAGCAGGGAATGCAGTGCTGCTTTGTGAGGAGATGATATATTTCAGGCATCATACTGTCTTCTGCAGTGCCTTTACTAGGCTGGTGTGGAGAAGAAGCTTTTTATTTATTATCCGTGTTTTATTGACAGTACGTGTTTTGCAGGATACTTGCAATCATCCAACCTGATTGGATGACATATTTTGCTACAAAATCATGACGTTATGTTAGTACCACTGATTTTGAGCAGTAGTTAAAGCAAATCTCTGTAGAAGCAGGTGGAGTAAGGACATGCCTGGAGTAGAATGGGAAGTGTATTTCACTCGTGTTTGCCAGTGGGTAGTGTTGTGGATCCTCTCCACAGGTGTGGCTGCTGTAGTACTGCTCTGCTGTGAGCTCCATGGCTGTATTCCTGTAGAATGGACTACAGGCAAGAAGGCAGATCATCATTTCATTGCAAAGAGGAGACATGCAGACTGTAGAAATGCACTGCTTTAGAATATACTTAGAAATAAAGTGCAGATTTAATAGTATTAGGAAAACTTTCTGTCAGGCAAAGAGGAAAATACTGCATTTTACGCATTTCATTGGAAGAGTTCCCTCTTCCAACTTGTAGTTGAAACTCTGATTGGAATAGCAGTGGTTAAGCAAATACTAACATTATTAGACCTGAAGACTGAACATTAAATATGAATATCATTATCAGTAACGATACATTCATTCATGTTCCTTTTGTACTTACAAAGGCCTTAAGTTCTTGGAAAATGGATAATTTTGTACAATAGCACGTAAAATATCAGTTACATTTCTCCCTGTCTTTAGTATCTGGTAAATATTTTACTTCTGTGTACTTCTGTGAAAAACAAATGCTACAATAGTACAAAGATACAGTAGTACAAAGTTTAAATACTGTGCTTAATTTTTATAGCCAGTAGGAATCAACTTGGTCAGCATTCATTCAAGTCCAAACGATCAGATGTTGTGGGCAATTGATAGCAAATGGAATGTCCATGTACGAGTTGGAATTACAGATGAAATGCCTGTAGGCACTGACTGGGAACATGTACCAGGTAAAAATTAATGCATCACTTCCTTGTTGTTTCTGCCATTTTCTCAGTGCTTTAATTTTGTTTATTTTTTTTTTTTCTTGTTGCTTTTTAAATTGGAGTGTAATGTTTAAATTTATTTTTTTTGCAATCAAGTGTTTGATTAGGGTTATCTTTTAAAGAGGACCTTGTTTTTACTTAAAAACACTGAGTAGTTGGCTAGGAGAAATATGATTTTTTTAAAATGAATTTCTGTTGTGTTATTTCAGGCTGCTGCCACTCCGTAAGTGGTAGAGTTCCCTTTCAGTTAAAACTGAAGCAGAATTCTGAAGCAGTAGGGAGACTCTTGTGCTGTGGGGTTTTGTATTTAATTGTGATACCACATGAGGTTTCAACCTAGATGTGGGTAACAAAAACCTTACACTATTTTGCATATCTTTCTACTAATCCTGTGTGCTGGATATGCTGTGTTTTAGGTAATTACACTTTTTCCTTGCCTTTAAATAAAACTAAATTTTATTTGTTTCCTTCTAAATAACTGTGCATTGCTGCTTTCTGCTTTTCAAATAATTTGTCACTGCATTAACTCATGGCACTTGGTTGCAGAGTACTCTTGTGAAGAGGGGGCAAGAGTCCACAATGTCTGTAATATTTACCATTTTTAGACAAATTAAGATTGTAATTTTTATCTTATTCCCCATGTGCTAGTCACATACAGTGGGGGCTCCAAAAGCATGTTATGACGGTCCTCAGATTGGATGTTGCTTGTGGTTGTGGCCACATAACAAATTCTACCCATGTTGGGATAACCCTTATGGTCAATAGATGCAGGGAGTATCAAATCTGCAGTTCAGAAGCATTTTTGTTCAGCAGTGCTTCATGTAAGAATATATAAAAACTATTATAGTCTTGATGTCTGCTCTCAAAGTACTTTCTGCAAGTGTATTTAGTGTCTAGGAAAGCCTGATTATTGCCTCCTCATGTCCAATTCCCTGTAGGTTTGCAGGCCTGCCAGCTGGCTCTAAGTACCAGGACTGTGTGGGCACGCTGCCCCAATGGAGATGTTGCTCGCCGATACGGCGTCACTGACAAGAATCCTGCAGGAGACTACTGGAAGAAGATTCCTGGGAATGTCTCACGTTTAACAGGCAAGTTGGTTCTGCATCACAATCTGTCCAAAATATTGTGATGTCTGCTTTGAGTTCCACCTGATGGTGCTCAAGCTGACCATACAGGGTCATAGCAGGGAGAGCGGCACATGCTGTGTTTCACCAAGGGTGTTTTTGTCACATGAATAAAAACCTTCTCTGGGTATAATTGGGAAAACAGATCCAAATATTGTTTATTCAATGTTTAGAATTGGAACTTGCTACTATAATTAAAAGATGGATAATTTGTGCTTTGCAGTGACCCCTCTAGATGAATTATGGGCGATCAGTACTTCAGGATCTTTGCTCCAGCGCCTCACTAAGACCTTTAGCCATTCCCATAGTTTGCAGAAAAATAATGACACCTCTGTTCTGCTTCACCCTGATGATTTGGAAGATGAATGGGAAGTGATATGAAGTCTGTCAAGCTTATGAAGCAGTGAAAAAAACAGGAGGACAGAATTTCTGTAATGTATGTACAGAATATTGGATCTAAAAGCCACTCATATTGGACCTGTGATATTAGCACTTTTGTATGGGAAAACTGACCTGTTAAATAGCCCCAAGCTGTGAGTTCTGATGTTTGTTACATAATCTTTTGGGAGACTCTTTAGGTGTGGCATACTGCAATTGTTATACCGTACTACTGTAGAAGCTCCTTTGGAAATATAACTCTTACGTTAATCTTACTAGCAATGAAAGTGAGTACTTCACAACAGCATGCAACTAATGTACTGATTTTGAGACGGAATTCTGTTGCATTAAATATTTCTCTACAGTGGAAGCATTAAGCATTTCTCAATTTCTTCTTGTATTTGGAACTCCATACCATACTGATGGGATCACTCTGACTCTTGTACATATATTTAGAATTATTTTTCCTTGCAGCATGGAAGAAAACATGGTGAAGTATTTCTTAGTGAGATCTGAGATCATTATGATTACGCAGTATTGTTAGAATGAACTTAGTTTGATCCATTTCCATATAAATAATTGCAAGGCTATACTAACCTTCCATTCCCAGAAATTTTGTTCATAATTCGCCTTCATTCACAAGGTAGAGTTTTAGATTACACCTAATATCAGAGGGACTTTTTTCCATTTCCATAGCCATCAGGAAGCTGACAGAGTTTTGGGGGTGGGTCCCAGTTTGGAATAAGAAGAGGTCGTTTGTTGGGTTTGTAGTACAAAGCAGGAATGTACAAGGCAGCTTTCATAATTCCTGTTGTGCTGTATTTGTGCCTCCAGCCAGTGCTTTAACATTTGGACTCATATTGTTTTGAGTACCAAACTTAGATGTATTAAGAATAAAATGGTAATTTATAGAATTACCTATATATCCCATTAAAAATTGTGATATTGTGAGAAAATACTTAACAATATTCTGATTTTTAGCTATGTTAGCTAAATTTTGAAGTGTCTTATACTTAACAGATGTTGCAACAGGAGTATGTGATGAACTGGGAAGTAACCTAAGTTAATCATTGCAGTTTATTTTTCTTTACACTAAATCTTCTTTGAAAGATACCTCATCTTTTTTAAGCAATAGAACTATAGATGAGAGAACCTGAGTTCAGTATGTAGGCGGAGGAGTTATTTTGTGTTTGTTCTAAGCTGATAAATCATCAGAATGTTTTAAGCAGCTGCTAACCAATACTGTAAAAGAGCCAGCTTCAGAAAAGGCCAAGAGTTGAAAAGTGGGGATGTTTCTGTTTTCAGAACTTAACACAAATGGGAAAGGATGTGTTTTCTTTTTAACCTCTGTTCTCTTTCAGAATAGCTCATGCACGTACTGCACTAAACTTGGAATAAACATGGTGCAAGGTGAGAATGTGAATTGTTGGAGAGAGAACCAAGTTATGTAATTTTTTTTTAGAAGCACTTGTGGTATTGGCTGTCAGTTCTCAGTAGAATCTCAGTCCTACAGGAAGGACAGATTTATTTCCCTTTTACAGATTATATGTGTGTTTCTCTGCTGTCTCATCTCTATACAAAGATTACCCCAGATGCTGGAAGTGGATGGTAATGGAATCAGCTTGTGAAGTAACCCAGTCTGTTTTATGCAAGCATAGCTTGGTGTCTTGAGGACCCCAAAGGAGCTGAAATTCAGCTTAAAAGTATCTTAAGGCAACTCCCAAGTCAATCACTTCGGAGAAAGGACATGAGAAAGAGCAACTTCTCTGTGCCCTCCAAGCACCAGATGCTCAAATACAATATTATTGTTTATTTAATAGTGACACTTTTGTATTACATTTTTCAAAGTCATCTTAGTAATGGTTTGAGCTTGCTAGTTGTTTATTTACTGTATAATACTGTTCCTTGCTATGGTCGTTAATATTCAATTGGTGTCAAGAGCTCTTACAGACTACTTTTTAGGGTAGTTTCAACAAAATTAGGATGGGTTTTTTTACTTTTATTTCTGTATTTGGGTTTTTGGTTTTGTTTGTGCTTTAAGACAAGTGCAATAAATTAGATTTTTAAGAAATAAATTGCTTTGGCAAGACTGATCTTTTGTGTGATTTACAAGAGAATTCTCTGTGTCTGGCAATTGTCTTGTTGTTAAAGACTGTGCTTATGAAATCCTTCTCTAATGTTGCCCTAGACAACATGGTAATGACAATGTAAGGACCTGGATAGTGAAGTTTATTTTTATATATTTTTTAAATTGTGACAGGTGTGTCAAGCTGACAAAATGTTCATCATTCAAGCAAAGACAATGAAACACATCTCATATTTGAATATTAAGCTTGTTGCTGCCATATTAAGATAGTCTTGCTCTAATAGAAGTAAACAAATTTCTTTCCTTACATGCTGAACAAAAATTTCATGTTGAATATTTTAGCTCTCAGTGAAAAATATGCATTTGTGGTTCCAGTTAGAAAGTGGTCCAGCAGAAAATGGTGATTGTACCACGTGTGCTTTAACTGCACCCTTCCTTGAATTATTCATTATCTGAGGGCTTCCTGTGTTTTTGGCATTTTACTGGAACTGCAGCTGGGGCTTAAAAGAGAGCACCTTGGCTTCGCTTCCCAAAGGAGAGAGCTGTTTCCTGACTGAGTCGGGACCTGGGTAACTTCACACAAGGGAAGTAACAGTGATTAATGAGGCTTCTGACTCTTAAACACACTTCCAGCCCCAGGAATCCTGCTCAGATTCACATGGCAGTGTCCTTGCTAATTATCATAGCTTTTATCTTGACAAACTGGTTCAGCTGCTTCTCTGACTCCTGCACGGAAATAGTAGTCTCCTTACAGCACTGGCTCCTTGCTATTATGCAGGAGTAATCCTGATGTCACAGCTTAAGGAAGATGAGTATGATGAGTTGTTGTGAAACCAGCCATCTTAGATAGATGAGAAACTCCTGGTTTTCTTTGTCTTGCAGCAATAAAAATAAAATAGGATCATGTTAAATGGTACAGAGAAAATCTTTCACTAACAAATGTCAAAGAAAATATACTAATTCCTTAGGTAAGATAGTAGAACTGTTTATATGAACACTGCTACTACTAGAAAGATTACAGTGAGAAACAATTATGAACTTAGGCCATTGTCTAAACAGCTCTATTTGTGCAGGTACAAAGTTTCATGTGTCTTCAGCCTCCATTACCTGTTCAAAGAGTTTCTGATGGAATAGACCAGGATCCCCCCCTTCTTCCCACATGCTTGTTAACATCAGAACTCCATAACTCCCCAATATAACTTTCCAATAGATGAATTCTGCCAAGCATTTCAAAGTCACCTATGGGCTATTTCAGACTTGTGTGACATTCTGGTTTATATTTTTGTTCTTGAAATTCCCTTTAATCAGTGAGCTTTTGCTTGTTTCAGCAGTTCTGGGTAGATTTCAAGGAACAACCTTGATACACCTTTTCAATAAATGCTGTTCTGACTATAAAGGCTTGAAATTCAAGCGCTTGTATGTCTATGGCTTTGCCTGGTTAATTAGCAATTACTGAAGCCTAAATTGTTTATGAAGGTACGGAGTTCTCCTCATTACTTTGGTGTAAATTCTCAGGTCTCCAGATTTTACACTAACTGGCCCTGTCTACATCCCATCCCTACTGTCAGGAGTAGAGAGACTGGATTGAGGATTTCCAGCTGTAAAATGTGAGATGCAAGCTTTATTCCTCTTGCAGCTTTCCTGAAAGCCAAAGTTACATGTTGGAAACAGTATTATGGTGGCAAGTAGACAGCACAGAAAGCTGATGGATCCTGTGCCAAACAAAGTAGATCACCCTGATTTTTTGATATTGAGTTACTGTAGTTAACCACTCTCACATCAGCAGGACAGAAGAGAACTTGTAATATATAGGACTAGATTGTAATTACTGGAAAGTGAAAGTTGGGTTGCAGTCATTTACCTTTTGTGAATTGCTACAACTCGAGCTCCACCAATAAAAATTAAAATGTCTGGATGAATGCAATTATCTACCCAGTCTGCTAACTAGCAATATCTAGGTTTATTAGTTATGGATTTCTCACTGCTTGAAATTGAGATGGGAAGTGAGGTTCAAGTTCATTGCAGGAAGTATTTTCGAATGTTCTGTGGCTAGTATCACACTAGAAGCTGGGTGAAATGACTATGATGATTCCTTTGGACTTTGAGTCTACCTGACTTGAAATCTGTTTAAGTATATTTATCAAATTATTATATTAGCCATAAGGTTAAAATCCTGCTTGGTACTAGTGGTATAAAAAAGCATAGAAAAATATCTGTTTGAGGATCTTTGTGTTCTTATGGATGGTGGACTTTTTGTATATGTTTATGTGCATATATAAAAGCTTTGATTTCTGTTCTGTAAAAACTAATAACAATGATAATAAAACACCAAAAAGTACTAAGTCTTCCAAACTGAAAAATGCCCTTTCCATTTTGGCCCTCAGAAATTGCTTCTAAATACAAGGATTTTTATAGCCTATGATTCTGATAGAGGAATTGAGTAGTACACAGCTGAATATCACTGAGTGGAGCTGCAGTTACAAATTAATCTTTCAAACATTATTCACTATTTCTGATACTGAAGAAACCAGTGACTTGTTTTTCCATTTTAATATACTTTGCTTATAACCTCAGCGGAGATACACTTAGAGCAGATAAAGGAAGGAGACATCCATTTTCAACACTTGTGCTTTGAATCTCATATCCAGAGAAAATGTACCTAAAGATGTGTACAGAATTTTATTAACATACTGTACTTACCATCTTGGGTTTGCACAAGTGACTGCTTTATTTGTATTCAGTGGACCTGCTGTCTAGTCAGTGTGGGGAGCCTTTGCTGAGAGCTCTCTGCTGTTAAGGGTGTGCAGAGGTATCTTGTGTGTGGAATGGAGAAGTGACACAGCTGTTAACATCTCTTGAAGCATGAAATGAGACTACTCAACAGATGACTCCTTACTGAGGCTGTCACGCTGCTGTATTTTTCCCTAAATGTGGGCTGGATGAATTTAGCTAAGCTCTGTTGGGCCAGGTGAAAGATCAGACTAACTAGATCTCTCCCAGAAAAAAAAATATAAGGCTGGGAGGAAAGTTCCAGGGAAGCCCCCAGCAGAATTCCTGGCACATGTGCCTGGCTACAGAGCAGGGGGATGTACCATAGAGAATGAATTTGCTTGAGCTGCAGGGGAAAAACTGCAACTGCCAGCAAGAAACCCCACAATCCCTGGTTGTTCTAGGGAACAGACCAGCCAGCTGATCATGGGAAGTGCAAAGTAAGTAGGGTAATTGCTAGAATGACTGAGATTTTACTTGCTCAGCTCCCACGCTTGTCTTGCTAAATCCGTTCTGTGCCTCAACAGATGGTCTAAGGTCTGTTCCCTCTGTGAGCCGCACCCAGCGCTCCAAATTGGGGATAAGAACATGTGAAGCAACGGACCTGCACTTTGTTCCGTGGTGCTGTGGTGGAAGTCAGACCTTTTAAGTTAAGGAGAACATGGTAAACGATCAGGGTAACACTTGGAAATAACATGTTTAGCACTGTTGGTTCTCTTTGTAATTGCTGTAATAATAATGCTGACCTTGTTAAATATTAATATCGATGCCATAGGTACTTGTGTAGGAGATCTGTTTGGCTTCAGGTCTCATTAGCTGGTTACTTAAAATACTGCCAACATGAGGCCTGTTTAAAACGACAGCAAAAATATCTGAAATGCGTGTTTGCCTCTACTCGGAATGGATACATTGGGAAGCTGAATCTCCTTGCTTTCAAGGCCTGCTGATGGCTTTTCATACTGTTCTTTGCTTAGTGTGGGGATCTTTCCCCTGTCCTTTTGTGCATTTACATGATTCACATATAGAGCAAATCCTTTGAGGGAAACACAAGCAATTGAGTGTTTTGTATGGCACTTTCTTTCCTTCCTCCCCATCTTGCCATTTCTAATTGCTGTAGGAGGGGAGTTGAGGTCCAGGGATGTAGTGAAGCAGCTCCTTCCACTTTAACTTCAGTTTTAATAACAAAACACAGCTTAAACCAGCAGGGTTTTGTGTCAACTGTAACCTCGTTCTTAGTCCTTTGCAGCATGTTTTTCACCATTGCTGGTTGTTTGCAATATAGGGACTTCTTAAACCTGATTTTAATAGAAGACTTTCAAGATGAAAGGTAACAGTTGTTTGGGTTTTTGTTTTTTTAATTGGTGAGAGATGCCATGTTTTTCCAGCTGAGTTTTCAAAGCATACCAAGCAAGGTGAGCTTGGCTTTCACTTAAAAGGCCATGCTTCATTCAATCCCTGAGTGTCGCAATCATACAGCCAGTGATTTCTCAGAGCCACTTTTAGAAGCAGGTTGGCATCTATCTTGCTGTCAGCTTCAGGGACTTTAAGAATAACATTGTCTCTGCAGAACTGTACTGCCAAGAGCCCAGACTTCAGTGTCTCCCTCAGCACATTTGTTCTGGGCAGCATGGCAGGCTCATCACCTACATAGGATTCCCTGCCTGGTGAGTTTTGCCAGCCTCAGTGGGGGATAAGAAGAATCTTTTGCAGGTGTGGACTAATGGGTGGTTTCTTAGGTCTGTCTCTAAGGATTCTTGCTTTAAGTCTAGGGTTCCCTGCTAGAGTTCCCAAAGTCAGCCAGGGTGGAACACATGAGCACAAGAGACACAAATTGCATCCTTGATCAGTTGTTATTACAAATACGACTTTTTTTCATGCTCTTCAGGGTGAATTTCACCAAATTTCACGTAGTTTTTAATCTAAAGTTCAATGTTATGGGGAGCAGCACAGCCCATATTGTATCTACCGTCTGCAATTATTTTAGGATATTGAGTGACAGTGATTTTCCAAAAGTACCCACCTCTGACCTTGAAATGGGTACGTTTAAAATCTAGTGTCTAACAGACCCAACAATTAGTCCTCTCACCCAGATGATTTGCATATTATTACCCTGTTTGCATTTTGCATTCAGGATTCACACTTTTTGTTACTCTTAGTTTTGCAAGTACAGCTTGTTCAGAGTGAGTAGATTTAAAATAGCTATTCCCAAATTCTTGAGTGGGTTGACCTGGGTCACCACTATAACTTCCTTGTAGATTTTCCTGCACTTTTTCCATCTAGTTTTTAATAAAAAGCACCATAGAAGCTGTATGCTTCTGTAAACAAATGTAGTTCCACTTGGCAGTGCCTGATAAAGCATCTTGGAGAATCACTGCTCCAGAAACACTGCTGCAGTGGGAATATGAACATTGCTTTTGCCCCAGAAAACAAAAGAAAATCCCAGTTTATTAGCACTGGTATTGTTGATCTCTTGACTTATATTTAGCTGTTTTCCCAATAGCAGATTAAGAGTATCTGAATTCAGTTGTCATGTAAAGCTCAGAAAATACTGGCCACAGTTATAACCCCACTGACTAGGGGAAAAAGAAAAACATTTTTTTTATATTTTGAAAAAAATATTTTGTGAAAACACACCAGACAAGTGGGGAATACTGGAATGCTTGTCTTTCATATTCAGTCCTATTCATGGCAAAGCTTTCGCTACAATGGACCCTGTATAGGCTTCAGGAATATTATTAGTAGGCTTTGCCTATAAGGCTTTCCCATATAATATCTCTGGAGGCAACTCTGCTTATGTTCAGCCAAGTAAGATGTTTTTGGAAGCTATCCCAAGCAAGTGATTTTTGCAAAATAAATGGAACTTCCTTCTATAACGTGATAGTCTTCTTTGGCAGTGGCTCATAAAATTTTAACATGGATGACACTTGGGGATGGAACCATCTTTTATTTTTCCCTCTCTTTATCCCAATGTCTCTGATGAAGTCCACATAAGTAAGGAGTATCTTTGGAAGCCATTTTATGCCACTGGTTGGGAAATAGGAGCATATCTTTTCAAAAGATAGTCAAGTCACAGGAGGCCTGTGGTAGTGGTTTTGTGTAATATTTGCAGTTTTGTTCCTGGTTTGGGGTGAAGTCTTTTGCATTGCATTGCATAGTGCTAATGTATCTTTGTTTCCTCCTGATATTGATGTGTTCACATCAAGGTTACTGCAAACAGCTGGAAGCATGTGAATTTCAGAAAAGACATTCTGAGAAAACCAGAATGAGCAGAGATAATGCTCCCCCTTGGGAAGCAGGGCAGTGGTGGGAGTGAAAGGGCCTTGAAAGAATACCTCCCTTAATCCATGGTTGCCTGGGTGAGTAGAAGTAAAATGATGGTTTCAGGGAATGCAGAAGAGAGTAATTCTGACCTGTGGAGGATGAATGAGGAAAGAAGAAACAGGCTTAATGGCAGGAAGCATTTCCTTATCATAAGACCTATTAGGTTGTGCTGTTGTCAGGAAATGGTGGCAGTTTCATTCCATGAAGCATTAACATTGAACAAAAGGGAACAAACCCTGTAATTATATAAAGGAATAAGAACATCTATCTGTCAGAGCCATTTAATGTTCTGTGGCTTTGCTTGGTTCTTTTATGTAGGTGATATCACCTTGTTTTCACTTCTCAAAGTACTCTTATGTCCTTTTGTGTTCTGCTTGGTAGACCCGAATGACATTAGCAGAAAGCTAGGAACTTCGAAGGTGAAGAATGAGTGCATCTTCCTTTTACATAATTTTCACAAAATCACAGAATATTATGAGTTGGAAGGAACCTACAAGGATCATCAAGTCCAACTCATGAATCAATGTCCTGTACAGTCATTTGGTGAGCACACAGCAGTTTTGCACATCGGTCCTCCAGCACTTATCTTATCCATGAGAACATTCAGGGCTTATTGATGACCTGTGTGAGAAAAGTGCTTTTTATTGTAGAAGAGGCAAAAAAGCAATGCCACTAGCAGACTTGTAACACGTGACATCACCTGTAATAGCTGTAACATACCTGAGGGTTGGTTTGGGGTTTTTTTGTTTTAAGAATCAGTATCTCATGAGCATAAATTGACCTTTGACCACTGATGATTTGTCATTGCAACAATATGGGAGACTTGTAGAAGGCAAATGGTTAGATTTGTGTAGAAAATCTATTTATATTAAGCTTTAGGTGCTGGTTCAAATAGTCTTTCTTCACAGAAGTGATCCCTCCACATATGTGCACATACGCTCATGTATAGTATCAGTCCTTGACTTCAACAGGCCTGAGCTGTCCCTTTTATTTATTACCTGATCACTTTCCCCAAACCCAGCCATCTCATGTATTTATTGTGGTAAATCGGTAGTAAAATTATCTTTACCTAAAGGCAATTTGAGAAGGAGAGCAGGTAAACAGGAAAAGAGGAACTGAAGGTTTGCTGCTGACAGACTGACTGGTCGGGCAGTTCCCAAAGGCTGCTCAGAAAGGAACAAACCAGAGTGGTCAGCAGAGTGAGGTGACCCTCACTGCCCAGTTCAGCAGGATGTCAAGCACTGAGCTTACACTGAGGTGTGGGCTTGAGAGTAGCATGATGGGCAGATACATCCTACAGCAATAGGAAAATTACCCACAAACCAGTAGAGTTTTGTTTTCCCATTAACCCATGAAGAACTAGGAAGGCAGGTAGAAATCCCAGGAGCACTGTGTTAGTTTCATGTTTTGACACCACAAACAACATGGGTTTTCTCTAGGGTCAGAGCTCAAGACTTGCTGGCACAGGGGGTGCAGGCCTTCTGCCAGCTGAGCTGAAATTCATCAGCTTGGATAGCCAAAGTTGCTTTTTCCTTCACAGACAGTAGCTAACAGAGAGTGGTAGGACAGGTCTTTCTGCCTCGCTGTATTTAATGTCAAGGTCACCTGTGGTCAACGTAGGATTAAAACAGCATGTTTGGTATGTGTTCCATTAGCAAGGGTGTCTCCTTCAGAGTGGGAGACTGCATCAGTGTCAGGTTTGGATCTGAGTAAAGCTTCAGTGTCACCTAATTAATGAATAGGGCCTGGTAAGGTCACAGTCCAAGGCAGGGATTTGGTTATATAAAGTTCTATGCTTTTGTTTTAATAGGGAGTCTACACAAGATTTGTTTGGTATCTGAGCAACCAGTTTCTAAAGCATCAAATCCCAAGTAGGAGGCAGGAAAGGCTTCTTTTGATTCTGGAACAAAAGGCTTCCGAATACCCTCGCAGCTCTGTGTCCTTGGTTTGGTACAGTACAGTGCCACTTCCCATGCATGAAGTGCAAAAGCTGAAAAGGTGAATAGATGCAGATCCAGACTACCAGCTGGGACTTACTACCTCCCAGAGTGAGTACTCAGTGCTGCTTAGCACCCTCTGAAAGGCACAGCATTTGCTCAGCAGAGCTTTTCTTTCTGAGTTGGAGGTGGGCAGAGCCAAGCTCTGTGTCACTGCTTCCTTCTTCTGCTTGGCTCTAGCTAGGAAAATTACTCCCTCACTGTCAGGGCTAGCAAAGTAACTTACTCCCCCCTTTTCCTCCCCCATCATTCAGCTAAAGTGGAAGGAGGATGGGAACACATGAGAGTCCTGCTGTTTGAGCAGAGCATTGTGGTTCTGTCTTTAGCCCCATGGGGCTCAGCTGTGTAGAAACACCTGTGTGACAACCCCCAGGCTGGTACCAGTGAAAATGCTGTTTGCAGGTGCAGCATGGACTACTGCTGCTATCTGGCTTGTGTTGTGGGTGCCTGTGAGACCTGAGGAGTTAAAGGCTGCTGTGGTGGCCACTGCAGGACAATACTGAGCTAGAGACTTCTGGTGATAAGAATGTTTGCTGATATTACTCAGGAAAAGCTTGACCTCAGAAGCTGGGATTAAACTGCTCTGTGTCTAAACTGGCAAAGGAGATGTGCTGTGAGTTGGCTGTTCATCGTGTGGGCAGTGGCACAGTACCACAGGCATATCCTTACCAGTCATGTCTAAGCCTGTGTGTAAGCACAGCTGATACCATGTGGTACCAAAGGAACTCAGGTTCTCACTGCATTCAAGATACAAGTGTTGTGGTGCTTGGCCCCAGTGTCTGCCTGGCCATGCTGTCTTCCCAAAGCCCCAGGTGCCTCCTAGTCCATGCTTCCACAGGGGCCTCTGCTGTCACTGAGGAGCTGGGGCTTACCCAGTCTCTTGAACAGTGAAGGACAGCCTGAATGCTCTTTGCCCATCACCGTATTGGTAGTATGCTTCCCATGCATCCTGAGAGCAGGGGTGTTAGTGCTGGAAGGGATCAGTGGCAGACCAGTCTTGGGACATGGTGTACTGGAGAGAGGACTTTATTGCTGACAGAAAGAACAGAGGGTGGAGTGCCTCTCTGCACACCCGAGTCTGGGGTGGTGACTCGCGGAAAGAATTACGGTCTCAGAGAGACCAGACTGACTGGAGCAAAGGATTATGAGGAAATACACCTTGGATCTTTCACCTAGAGCTTGATACTACAGCCCTGGCTGATGGGATGGTAGCTTGCTGACCTGTCATGAAGGTTGGGAGGATGATGCTGGATGTTATTTGCTTGTCACTGGCCAGGATGTTGTACAGAGCTCCAACACCTCAGCTGATGTTCTCCATAGTGAAGGCAGCCTGGGTGATGTGTAGCTGGCATTTCACTTTGAAGGAAATGACCTGGTTTTATCCTTCAATATATTCTACCTGCTGAGTGATTCAGTGAGTGACTCACCTGCTCTGCCCTCCCAGCAGCTCTTACCTCAGGGCTGTCTCAGAAGGTGTTTTTCTGCCAGGGCATTCATGGTCTATCCACAGCCCTGATGCTGCTGCTGACAGGGAAAATGAGGCAGCAGAAAAGCTGAGTCAAACCTTGGGCATCTGAAAGAGACAAACCCAAGGAAGTGCCACATTCTTCCCACTGGCATGTGAGTGTTTTTCCAAGAGCACTGAGAGCTCTGCAGTGGTTCTCTGGCCCTATGGTGCTTTCAGCAGTTTTCCTAAGCTCTGAGGCCCTTAAGGTCCCAGCCCCACTCCTGCTGGGAGAGCCTGCAGATGTATTATCAGAAGTGATATGCCTCTCTCCTCACAGAAAAAGTGGACAAACCGTTGTTCAGATCAACTCCTTTGCCAGTTGGGGAATTTCATCCAGCCTGCCTTTGGCCACAGCCCTGACTGGACATGGCATTAACAAGGGACTGAAATCAGTGTGAGAGCCTGCATCCCTCTGTCTTGTCTTTGAGTCACTAACCATCAATAGCTTTCCCTATTGCAGGAGTGGGAGAGGAGAGCACTAGCAGATGGTTTTAGAGGAAAGCATGTATAGAAACTCAGCTCCTCAAGGGATTTCATTCTCTCTCTTACTGTGAGATAGAAATCAGTTATTCTTTTGGGCTTTGCTCTAAAATGCTCCTCAAACATTGTCAGGAAAATGACATCACATTAAAAATATGAGTGTGATGTAGTACATGTTTACTGCAATTTACTTGCACTATTAAAAAGAAAAACTCCTAATGATTATAAAATAAAGCCTGGATATTAAGAGCATGAAGACAAAAAACACCCCTTACATCAAAACAGTAATTACCACTGGGACTGGAACAAAGGAGCAGAGGGACAAATTTGGGCAAAGTTGCTTTGCTGGCTGAGAGAGAAGATGGGGCTGCCCAGTCTTCCAAACAGAGTCAAGGTCTGTTTACACTGTCTGGTCACTGCTGGGAGGACAGACCATTTGCCCTCAGAGCCATGAGACTGTGGGAGAGGAAGTGTGGCACTCACAGCAAACGGTGCAAGAATCAGGGGACCAAGAGGCAGAGAGGGTGCTGCCCTCCCCGGAGCTGGAAGCTGCTCCCTGTCCTGGCTGAGCCAAGTCCTTCCTGCCTGAATTCTCTCTCCCCTCCCCTGGCCTCCTTCCACTGCTTGTCTCACATTAATTGTTCATCTCCCTGTTGAGGTCTGTGGAACATATTGCCCTTGTGTTTGCCTTAGCTGGGGAGCACAGGGAAGGGGAGGCTGGTCCATGGCCACCCCTCATATCCCAGGCATGCAGGTGTCTTGCCCTGGCTCCTGAACTGGGGAATTGAGGCTTTCAGGCCTTATTTACTTTCCTGAAGAAGTGTTGATTTGTTCTGCTTCCCATTAGATTTGCAGTACAGAGAACGTAACATTACAATGGCTGGAGTGTCTGGAGCTCACACAGGATCCTGAGTTACTGGCTGAGACTTGCTAAAACCTTACTCAGAAAGCTGAAGTATGGGACAGATCAAAGTCCCTCTCTGCTTTCCTTGCTTCTCTGAATTGTCTCTGCCTCTCTCCCTGCTGATTTAGATCCATTTTGGATCAACTCTCACGTTTGTATCAGGAAAAGAATAATTTTTCCTAGAGAAAAAGGAGGCAAGGTTGATGGTAGGGGATGTTTTGGGGTTTAGGGGTAGAGAGATTAAATTTAGTTGGATGGGACCTTTGTTTGGCTCAGCTACAGGTTCCTCATAGAGCCTTGGATGTGCCACAGTTTAAAGATCAATAAAGTAAGGTTGGATTTAAAGCAGATGATGTAAATCAATCAGATGAAATAAGCTCAACATGAGAACTGCTGGCGTGGGTCATACACAATTTAGACTTAGATGGCCTGACTTTAGCAGTAATTCCTAAACATGATGAACTTCTCTTTGTTTGAGGTTTCTGAAATTTGCTTTGTTGATTTATGTGGATTTTTTTCATTTATCAACTAAATCACTGGGCAAACAGATACTGGTCATTTCAGAGGTCATCAGGGCAAGTGGGGGCAATCTTTGTACCCCAGCTGAACTTGGTTCCATTTCTTGTAGCAGCAGAGAGTGATCTCTGATGTTTTTGCAAACTGTATTTGTGTTTTCTGCTGAGTTACATTTTGTGGGGGAGCTCAGCTCCTTCCACTCTTGTGCTACACATGCACCTGTACCTGTGTGGTGGGAAGAGCAGGAGTCAATCATTGCAAGCAGCAGCCTTGCAGCACCATAGATGAGATTCTTGGTAATAGAGGACAGTTTGATATGGTCTGAGCAAGTCATAAGCAGAACTTCCTTTTCACTTCTTATAGGTGGAGGAAGAGAGACCACTGAAGCCAGCCTGGGAATTAATGGTTATGTAGCCCCAGACATGTGCTGACACCAAGCAGGGATGGAAGTACTGTTATTAACTTAGATCTTATGAAACTGGGTTTGCAAGGATTTACAGTGCTCTTTAAATATTAAGTGCATGGCATGAGTGCCTTGTTTGCCTGGATGGGATGATGCAATGCACAAGGATCTGCTGATATCAGTAAATTTCCTATATTGCAAATCAAAAACCCATATGGCTTGAACACCAGCCATAGGACAAATAGGAAATTAGGAAACAAACCTGGCATCCTGGCCCCTTTCTAGTCTGTCTTTCCTTGGCTCTGTGCCAGGGTAAAAGAAGACTGTCAAAGAGCACAAACCCATCTTTTAAACAAGTTACTCATAATTACAATACACTTTATCTCCTTCAGCAGACTCTAGGCAGGCTAAATTTTGGGAGCTGCAGAGAGGAGTCAGTTGTAGAGTCAAAACTAACTCAGTACTTCCTCTTCTTGCTTTCTGAATGAGAATGTTTCAGGCCTTTTTTACCTGTCACAGTAAATAAAACTGCTTTGTACTACAAGGTAGTATATGAATATTTTGGTTTGAAAGTTCTTGAGCAACCCATATTTATTAGATTTCATCACTGTTTCCCGAGAGAAAGTAGTTTTTTAGGGGACTGACTGTAACCAAGCTTTTCATGAATGCTGGTTCTATCTACTGTCTTGCACGCTTTTGGAAAGCATTTCCTATGGATGAGTGATTTGCCATGTGTGACAACATTAACCTGTGCAGGTAAGACAGAAGCTTTTATCTCCTTACCCCTGTGCTCCCATGGTGTTAGGACTTGGTGAATCTTCTTTTCCACACCTTTGTGGCCAGCTTCCTGGCTCTAGCACCACAGTTCTCTTCTGCAGTGATATAATCACTGTCCATGTTTGCTTTATTAAGCTTGTCAGTGGTGATGCACCTGGCAGTCCTTGGTACTTTTGTTGGTAGCCTTCTCCAAGAGATGGAAAACAGAATGGGCTGTGGAGCCTGCACTCCACTGTGCCCTAAAAGTGGCAGAAGACAGAGATGTGCTGACGGGTCAGTCTGAGGAAAGATGATGCTGCTATTGCTTGGTCTATAAACAAAAGACTTCTGTTTCCAATGCCAAGAATGCCCCAGCCTTTTTGCAAGCTGTGACTCTGTCTGAAAAACAAGCCTGGACCCAGCTAGGGGAGCGATCCCTGGTGTATTTTGCCCATGGTTCCTCTCCAGGTGAAGCGTGGCCACACACAGCGAGGGCTCTCGGTGACCTTTGGCAGAGCCATCCCAGTGTGGGCTCGGCACCACGTCTGACTCCTGCCCCAGAATAACAGGAAGGGCACAGCAGTCAGCTAGCTTTGCACCCATCACGTGTTGAGGGGATCCATTCTGTTTGTTGAAATGAATTACCCTAGAGCTGGTGGGAAGGCTCCAGGGCAGCCTTTGCGTTTGTGTTTTGTTAAAGGGCTCATTTGAAGGTGTAGGATATCCTGCCCAGCCTGTTGTGCTGTTCCAGTGTGTAATTACTCTCACAGCTTGGGAGCAGGAGCGTCTTCCAGCACTCAGTTCAACCAACAGACCAACTCCCTCCTGCTGCTGAATCTCGTTATGTCTTTGTCAGCAAGGCTGATAAACATTCTGTCCCGCTCCCTGCTCTGTCTCTTCCCTCACCTCACCACACTTTGCCACCTACAAGTTAGACCTGAGCGCTTTACTACTTGTCTGGATGTTTCCACACCATTTCTACAGAAGCAATGGGGAACAGTTACTCTAATAAAGAATGTAGCAACATAGATAATTTTTTTTTAAATGGCTAGATTTAGAAGATTAGGATTAGTTCTCTGGATTTCTGTATTTTTATAATCAACAAGGTAGCTGAAGAGAACAGTTAAAATTTTTCCATGTTTTCCGGCAAGGGATTTGAATTTCTCATGGTAATGGGTTTGAGCATGTATCAGCTTGGTTTCTTAGGAAAAAGGAACATTTTCTCTTCTAGGAAACATTTTCAGTGCTATCAGGCTAAGAATAGCAATCTTCTTTCTGTTTCTTCTCAAATTTCAGAAGCATGGTTTATCTTTTATTGTGCATGCAGTACGGAGATTATTTTAGATGAAGCACCACTCTGTTCTGCTGAAACATGAACAGCTTATAGTGCCTAATTCTGGGGGTTTTTTGTTCCTTAACCAAAATTAATTAATGAATAAAGAAATGTGTGCCTTGAACATAGCTCTTCTCTCCTAAGCACATCAATTCCTTGATGGCCCTAGAATGAACAGCAATCCTGAAATAGTTCAAGTGGCAAACAACTCCCTGGCTATGAATTTAAGCTCTGAAACAAAACCCTACAGTTTCAATGACAACTTCCAAGAACAGAGCCAAGGCTTCAGTGCCGTGTCCTAGGAGATCACTATCATTGCAAGGCTAGTGCAACCAGCACAGCTCCCTGCAGAGCACACAGGGACTGCCCAGAATGCTGAAGAGTAAAAGCTGCAGAGCAAGGAACTGAAGCTGTACCCTTTGCTCAGTCAAAACAGAAGTGTTGGAAGCAGGACATTACCCGAAAGCGCTTTTTGATCTGGAGCAGCTGTGAGGATGTTTGTACCTTGGAGCAGAGTTGGGGAAAGGCTGGATATCCAAGCTACTCCTCTGGCACCCAGCATGGACACCAAGACTGTCATGGTGCTCTCTGCTGAACCTGAGCCATCACACATTGATGGGGAGTGGCCAGAATCCACTGAAAAAAGCCATTATCTAGGATCCCGGGCCATTGCCATACCCCCTTACATCCCTCTGGGAACAGCAGGATGGTCTTCCTGCTCTGTGCTACCCTCCTCACCCTGCAGCAGTCACACAGAGGGGCTGCAGGGTCCAGCCCAGCCAGGGCAGGTACATTTTTGGCCACAGCAACACGTGTGCTTCATCCCTCTCTGCCAGACAACAAACACCTTGGCCCTCCAAGGGGAACAGAGACATCTTTACAAGGAAGCCAACTGTTATTTATGCATATTTTAAAATACATTTTGTTCAGATGCACATCCTTGCCAGCCTTGTTTAGGGAAGTTGTAACAGTATCTGGCTTCTCTTTGGTCTTGTGTACAAGATGAGGAAGTTTTCATCTGTGCCTTTAAAAAAACCCCGCATCTCTGCCAAGATGTATTAGGAGAGCTGTAAAAAAGGAGTCATCCTGTTCCAGGACGGCAAGGCTTATGTAACAGGGAAATCCTAACAAAAAGATACTCCCCCACCCTGCACATGCTTTTCCAAGGCACATGCCACTCCAGGGTTTTCAGTTGCTTGATTTGTATTTTGATCACATCTGCCACTGGTTTATTCGGATGTATTTACAAATATGTTCTTCCCCATATCCTCATTTGTACATGCTATGGAACATCTTTATAAAATGCAGCATGGCCCTCACCTCACCACAAGGATCTTTAAATAAAATATATTGTAAAGTGCTGGATACAATTCTTTTACAAAATACTGTTCTCAATAAAACAGATACTTGGCCACTGCATTAGCAGCTTTGTATATTGATACATTTTTAGCACAAGTCTATTTCTGTCAGGTGAGCGGAAGGCTCTCATACCACCTCTCTAGCTCTCCAGTTTCAAGTCCAAAGGCTTTAGAAAATGAGGCAAAGGCAGATTATCCAGAGCCTCTGGGAAGTGCTCAGGTGAAATGGTCCTGATCAAGACACGCATGGCTCTGACAAACAGCGATGGGGGAGCTAAGCCCACCAGGCACTGGAACCTGTTATCCCCCAGGAGATCCTGCCACTGCTGCCTGTTGTCCAACAGCTGCTGTTTCATTGCAAACTTGAGGTCCTGAGGCACGAAGAAGAAGAGGCAGTCGAGGCAGAGGAGCTTGGCACGCATGTTAGCTGCCGGCATGTGGGAGATCTGCTGCAGCAGGGTGTCGAGGGGGGTGTTCCCAGCACTGTCCTGCAGGCAGGGCGATGCGCCGTGTCCCAGCAGCAGGAGCAGGCACTCGGGCCGCACCAGTTCGCAGGCCGTGTGCAAGGCTGTCTTGCCGCCCTCCACGCGGCTGCAGCCCTGCCGGTCCAGGTGAGCGGCTCTGTCACTCGGGGGCAAGGCTTGGATGGCCTTGAGGATTCGGAAGAGCACCCGGACGCGGTTGTAGCGGACGGCCATGGCCAGGTGCGGAGCTGACTGGCAGCAGCTGAAGCTTTGGCTGGGCACAGCCAGGGCGCTCTGGGGGAACTTAGTGAGCAGGTGCCGGGCGTAGGGCTGGTGGTCGTGCACCAGCGCGTAGAGCAGCGCCTCCGAGGGCGAGTACACGCTCACCTTGCCCCCGTCCTCCCAGTGGAAGACCTCCATGGTCCGCATGTCCTCCAGGAACCAGACGGGCAGCAGGTCCCTCACCGCCTGGTAGAAGGCGAAGGAGGATTTCTTGCACTGCTTCTGGGACTGGGCGCCGCAGCCGCCGACCCAGCGGACGCTCCAGGGCATGGCGTGCGGCCGGGCTCCGCCGGGGGCTGCCTCCCACCATCGGCCCGGACCTGCGGGAGCGGACGGGCCGTCAGTGACGGGCGGCCGGGGCTCCGCCGGCTGCTTCCGGGGCTCCCCGGGTTGGCCCGCCCGCCTCCCCGCCGGCACGGGTGACAGCGAGCCGGCGCGACATGCCGGTGCAGGAGACACCCGTACCCCGGAGCACAGGATAGCCCTCCCTCCGTCCCTGCTCCCGCTGCACGGGACACCCGTGTTCCCGGTACAAGGAAACGGCCTCTCCTCAGCGCACAGGACGCCCATGTCCCCGGCACACGGTACGAGGAAACAGCCTCCCCGTGGTGCACTGGACACCCTTATTCCCGTGCACCGAGACCCGTTATAGGGGAACGGCCTCCCGGCAGTGCACAGGACGCCCATTTCCCTGGTGCACGGGGACCCGATACACGGGAACAGCCAGCCAGCCAGCCGGCCGGCCTGCTTCTCTCCCTCCCCCAGCTCCTAGCGCTCACCTCCCCGCCGGTGCCGCCGGTGCCGTGTCCGCCGCAGTGGAGAGGCGGGAGCGCCGCGCGCCGCCGCGGGGCCCTTTTATGGCCCCCCCGCCCGGGCGGTGAAGGTCGGTCAGGACCGGGGAACTGTCCGGCCAACGCCGATTGGCCGCCGCCCCGGCGCCCCGGCCGCCCATTGGCTGCGCCGGGAGGACGGGGCCCGGCGCCGGCGCGTGCGTCACGGGAGGCAAAGTTCCAAGAAACTTGGCTGAGGGCTCGGAGTCCCGCGGGGGCGGGGCGGGAATACCGCGGGGCGGGGGCGGGGGCCGGGGCACGGGGGTCCCGGGGGCGTAGGGATCGGGGCTTCCGGGAGCAGGAGGGTATGGGGCCCCAGCAGTGCGGGGATCTGAGATCCCAAAGGTTACGTGTCCAGGTACATGGTGTCCCGGGGGTATGGGGCCCCAGCAGTGCGGGGATCTGAGATCCCAAAGGTTACGTGTCCAGGTACGTGGTGTCCCGGGGGTATGGGGCCCTGCGGCTAAGGGATGCAGAGAGCAGAGGCCGCAGAGGCCGGGGGCATGGGATCCTGAGTCTGGGGGATCCGGGGCACACAAGAGCCTGGGCACACATGTCTAGGGCACACGGCGTCTGGGCCACAGCGGGCCTGTGCCCAGGGGCTGTTGGACACCCGGCCTCCTGGGCGTGGGAGGCTGTAGACGTGCAGCGCCCGGGTACACGGGTGCCGAGGCTGGCGGTGTCACACCCCCGTGCCCGCCCTGGCAGGGCCCAGCCTGGCCTATGCCAGTTCTTGGCTTGCCCCTCGCCCGCCCCGTGGGTGGCTCGGGCTGGGGCTTGGCACTGCCCTTCGGCCAGCGCACGTGTGTGCACACGTGCTTGTTGCTAAACTTGTGGCTCTCGGATGTCTCCATAGAGTGGCATTTGCGTGCAGCCGTTCCCTCTAACAGGCACCTGTCAGATTTGGGCTACAGAAGAGCGAGGAGATGGCCATGGCCTGGGGTGAGCCCAGCACTGCCCATAGCCCTGCAGCCGGGGCTCCCCTTGGGCACCTGGAGTCCATTGGCCGTAAAATGCATGTGTACAGGTAAGAGTCGCACACTGGGAAAGCAAATGCTGGTGTTACTGGGATCTGCTTTCTCACAAGGCCTCCTTACTGATGACAAATACTCTGATCTGCTCCATCCTTGACCCCCTGAGACCATTTCCCTCTTCCTCTGTGTGTTTGGCCCCCTCTTGCAGCCATTGTACTCTTTATTAGGAAGATCAGGCTCTCTGGCATCTGCAGGTGGGCAATGCCAGTTGCTGAAGGGTTCACAGGCCATAGCTCTGATTTCTCTATCCCTGGAGTTGTCCCACTGCTGCTGTTTGCTGCTGGAACGGGAGACATTTGTGCACACTGAGGGGGATCACCAGACAGGGGCTGAAATGCTCTGCTTCCCTGCAGCCCCCTCTGTGAAGCTGCTCAGAGAGGCAGGAAGGGAGACCACATCACGCTACCAGCTGTCCTGATGACTCCGATGAGTATGAAGCTGGCAAGGAACAGCCATCCCCTTTGTTGTGCTTCTTCTGAACCACCATTCAGCCAGGGAAACAATGCCTAAACTGTGCTTGGTTTGCTTTGTAGCTTCTTCCTTGCCACGTGATGCTCACAGCAAACCCTGGGGATCTGTGTGAGGGAGTGCAGGCAGGTGGGGGAGCCGGGCAGGATACCGTGCTCCACTGTCACACTTAAAAACTCTTGCTGACCACATCTGAGGGAAGAGAATAAAAGAAGGATAACATCCACTGATCTGCTTTGCTGGAGAGAATTACGTCCAGTGTTTGTCAGCACAATTCGTCATCCGAGGATCCCTGCAGATCCACCACAGCTCTTGGAGTCTTGGATGTCAGCCATGGCACAGAAAATCCTCTTTCACTGCTTGTTTCTGAGCCCAGGTGAAAACCCATTAAAGGCAGCCGCTTCACCACTCCCTGCTCCCACCAAGGCCCTCACTGACCTGTCACTTGTGTCCTCTCACTGCAGCCATGGGATAATTTGTACCAAAGTGCAGGACTGAAAGAAATGGTTTAAAAATAGCTGCTTCTACAGCCCTTTCTTTGTGTCTGCCCATGCCTTGCTGCCCATTGCTGATGGCAATGGTACCCACCACATCTCTGTGTGCCACCTGCTCTGGGGGATGCCCTGATGACAATCCCAAATCCTTCTCTAGCTGTTGCTAGGACATTGCCATTGATTTGGATGTCCAGTGTGGTGATATCAGGTTGCCCAGCGCTTTCTACTCATTCTCCACATATGCCTGAGCAAGCCAAGTGGTGTCAGAGCCCAAAGGCAAGGCATTAGCACAGTTGCAAAGCCAAACTGGCTTTTTTTTAGGAAATAAATGTCTTTGGTATAGAAGTGGGACTGTTCTTCACAGGCCAAGCTCTCCTATGGAGGTGGTGGGAATGGTTACAGCCATAGTGTGCTTTGGGCCCCAGCACTGGCATAAAAATAGGCCAGGGCATGCCAAGTCCTTTTGGCCTCACAGCTGGTGGGTAACCCTTTGCAAATTGTATTTGTCACATACATTTGAAGTGGGAGCCTGCCTGTAGGAAAGGCAGCCTGTCTGTGGGCTGCACTGAATTCCATTTGGACCTAAAATTATTTATTGGGTGCAGTGCTCAGCACTAGTGATATAACAGGGCAGTCCAGAAAAGTTTTACTTTTCTGATATGTATATTTTTTTGCACAGACCCATGAACATGGTTTATTTGCAGTCCAGCCTGGTTTTAATCACTTTGAATTAAGTAACTGATCTTATTACCAATCTGACTATGAGAGGGCTTATCACAGGTTCCTTGGCACATGACAGAGATTACTCTGTCGGTACAGCCACATCCAAGTAACGTGACGTATCCTCTCAGAGCTATTTTCATCTTCACCCTCCTCTGGGACCTTGATCCTTTGGTTTCTCCAGCCAGTGACCAACTAAAACCTTCTTAATACTACGGAAACCCCAACTACGTAATCAGACAAAGGGAAAAGCTCTGCTATTTCTTGTGGCAGACGTCATTTGCTTCCTAAGGCTTTCATTAAATTGAGGACAGGATAATTTTGGCTTAATGGGCATGACTGTGTGTGTAATTAAAAGGAAAATAAAAATAGACACTGTCAGGGAGTACACTGAACATGGTCTACTGCTGGGTTTGAGCATGAGATTGAAGATGGACAAAGAGTACATCCCTCATTCTTGAACAGAGCTGAAGGATGCAGGGTTTACTTCAGTCCTTGCAAAGAATTTGTGCATGGGTTTGACTTGAGTCAGGCTCAGGACCAAAGGTCAGCAGAGTTTGGACAACAGCTCCAGATCCCTGGTGGGCTGGAGCAGCACAGCTGCCACTTCACTTTTAGCCTCATTGACAAGTCAGAGAGAAATGCCTGATGTCCTGTTTAGCTAAAACTGCACATCTTCGGAGTGAAGTAAGGAATGAGGAGAGTTAGGGGTTTTACGGGAGGGGTGCTGGGCTGGAATATATACACTGCATGTCCCCCTCTCACCACAGGTACATCACTGATCTTCAGTTTAATCTCTCTGTGCCACCAGCATCCCACCTGGACACGGGATGCAGTAATGCTGCTTCAGCCATCCTGTTTCAGCTGGTGAGTTCTTTAGGTCAGGGATCAGATGCAAGTATATTGTTCTGATCCTTGGGGTCTGAGCTCTGCGTGGGGAGCCCTATGCTCTGCTGTGTTAGAAAGGGGACAGAGACTGATCCTCCTGCACAGAGACACAGCAGGAGAACTGCTGGCAGTCACTAGACAGGATTTGTTCTCCTTTGGTGAGGACATGCCATGTGAGGAGGTGGATGGCAGCCCCAGGCACTCTGTTCAGCTCTGATGAATAATAGCTGTTGCTGACACCTCGTGGAAGCCTCACACAAACATTTCCTCAGAAATCTTTCGGTTTCATTTCTTCTGCTGCTTGTTCCCCCGATAAGCTTGTCCTTTGTTTCTGTCATCACAGGGCCCTTGGCTGCCTGCAGCACCAGGGATGGGAAGGCAGCAAGGGAAGCTGCCTGGGGCTACCTGGTTAGAAGGAGTGCACATCTTCTTCCTGTGTGGTGGTGAGTGAGGGCTGTTCACCATAGATGGCTGTTGCACATCAGATGCAGAGATGAGAGCACTTCCTTGCTCTGTTACAGACCTACCTGGGTCTGTAACACCTGCATCATGTACATGCCTTTTGTGTGTCCCTTTGCCCACCTCCATTTCTCAGGGGAGCATTTTGGCAAGTGGCTGGCCTTCCATTTCAGAATATCAAATCAGTTTGGAAAAGATACAGAAGTTTTCCTGGGAAGTGCAAGAATATTTTCATTTGAGAAACAAGACAGCCGATTAGAGAGTCAGCAGTGATCTGGGTTGGGGCCGTGCTCCTGGCTCCCTTGCTGGAATCATCAGACATCATCATCCTGTCCAGGGGAGAAGTTGTGGCCTTGAACCTCACCCTGTTCTCATGACTCACCATTGCACTGTCTTCCTCAGCATCCACCTCTTCTTCCTCTTCAGTCTTCATTTGCATTACAGTCGGTGTCTGCTTTCTTGACTTTGTGTGAATCACCATTTCACACTGAGCCAGGGCTACCCATAACCTTGGCTGCTTTGCTTTCTCTGCTGCATTATAGGATCAGCTCCATCCTGATCCCTGACATGAAGTGAGCAGATCTCCTCTTGTGGTTCTTGCTTCCTGGCTGTTGTGAGCAAATTCCAAAAATCTGCATATGGTATGGTTCTTGGTGGAGTAGGTTGCCCAGAGACCTTGAGGAGTCTCCTTCCCTGAATATATTAAAGAGCTGCCTGGACACAATCCAGAGTAATGTGCTCCTGGGGACTCTGCTTGAGCAGGGGGTGTGGACTAGATGACCTCCAAGTGGTCCCTTCCAACCTTACCTGGTTTTGATTCTTGAGAGCCCAGGTAAAGCTGATACATTTTGTTTTGGAAAGGAAATCTCTCCAGTGGCTCTGTAGAAAGTCTATAATTGTAAGGGTTGACTGCTGTCAGACATCAGTCCCAGCTGAGAGGCTGCATAAATGGCTCAGCTGGTGTCACAGATTTGTTGATGTTGCCCACCGGAGGGATTACCCAATTTTTAAGGCTTTGAGACTTATTTTTTGTTCTGGTTCCTTGATAAAGTGGTCTGGCAGAGTGAGGTGGGCAGCAAGGTGATGAGCTTCAGCTGCAGCTGCTTTGCAAACCCTCAGGGATGCTCACAGGCTGTCATCAGTGTCCTCTTCATTTTGGCTGAGTTCACAGCCCACCTCCCATTAAGCCTTGGCTTCGGCACCTATCATAAAAGAGCCACGTTCAGCCTTTTGGAAACTTAGGGAAATTCCCAGAGCTGCAGCAGAGATTAAATTTCATCCAGCATATTACAGAGGGAAGCTGAAAAGCGTGCTTGGCCCTTAAAAGTCTACAGATTACCTTTTGGGGAGCCTTTCTGTTTCATAAGCAAGCGGTCAAGAGGGGTCAGAGAGCTCCTGGTGCCTGTGGATGATTTTGGCCTTCAGCTTGATGTTGGATGTTAAAAATATTTTCCCAGATGTATTAATACGACCAGACTGGATTGCATCTGAGCTGAACATTGTGAGCCTCAGGCAGGACATAAATATAGAAGCAAAACAGGCTGACATAAGAGTCATCTGTCCTCTTCTACACAAGAAGTGAAGGGGAAAGAGAGGGAACTTATTCTGTTGCAATTTTTAGACACTTCCAGGAATTAGCCTGAGTCTCAGAGAGTGCCTGCATGGGGTCCTGAGGCACAGAAACCCCACGTATCCCTCTCTCAGGCCCTGTGCTGAGTGTGCTGTGTCAGAGGACTGCACACTCAGCACATTTTTAACCCAGGCTTAGATCTGCCTAGACAAGGTCTGCAGTCAGGAGTGACTATTTGTTTGATGTGTTTGCCTAACAGGATTACCCTTATCATAATGATACAGCAACCTGGCCTTGGCAGAGCAATCCCCAAGGGCACAACGGGTCAAACGCTTGCTTCCATTGCCCCAAATATGCACAGCATAGCTTGTCTCTTATTGTGCAATATCCAGCCATGCTTCAGTTGGCATTCAGTGCTCTGCTTTGGGAAAGAGCAACTGTGCCAGGTACTGCTGCCTGCTGACATCACACTTGGCATTTCTCTCTGCCCACCTAAAAAAAAAAAAAATCAATAATACTCAAAAGTTAGAAAAATTATGCAGTGTTTTATAATTAGAGAACAGGATGGCTTCCCCAGTGGGAATTGCTCTGAGCAGGTGCCTGATTGAATTCAATGTGAATTTGTTGCCCTGGCTCCCTACGAACCAATGAAATGCCTGCCTTTTGTATTATGTATCATGAACATGTCTTAAAATCATTACAAAATCATCCGTTTGTCTATAAAAATATATCTGTGATTATTAATTTTTTCTACTTAAAACATTCAAGGAAAGTTCAGGATGAAAGCTCGCTTTTCCTGTAGGTAAGTAGGATAAAGGTTTTGCTAAAGCATAGCCTGGCCCCATAGGGGATCAGTACTCAGACTTACTCACTTCAGTCTCTGGCAGGCTGGGGACACCTCCTTGTTCCCTGTTGGTGTCATTTTAACCCCAGCACTTTTCAGGCTGGTGGATGCGAGCCTGTCCTCACCAGCTCCTGGGCTATTTGTGGAAGCAGAACCTGCCGCTCGCTACGTGCCGGCTCCAAAACAAGCAGGATCCTCTGTTTATAATGTGCTATAATTGGCCTGAATGAAACCTGTGGTTCAGGCTGTAGGGCCCAGGACTGCTGATGCATCAGCACCCTAATTCCAAGCAATGCTGCTGGGAATGCCAAAATGGTATTGCATAAAGCTGAGGGATGTGTAGGTACATAGTGTTAGCAGTATGTTCACAAGCTCCTGGTTTCTGGAGCAGGCTGTACTTGTCAGGGCTGTGTAGATCCCCTTCTCTAGATGAGGTTTGGGGGGATGGAGCCTCCTTGGAGCAAAGCAGAGATATCATCTTTCTACAGCAGCTTCACTGTGTAGATGCTTGGGTTGCCATGGGGAGCATTACCCTAACCATCCTTTTTTCTTTTCCCCAAGGTATTTGTAGCTGGCATGTGAATAGGGCTCTGTGACTCAGAAATTACCTATCCAACCATAGGGCCTAAATGGTTTGAGTTCACCTGTGATTAGTGTATATTTAATTTTGGTGGCAGGTGTGACTGTTCAGATCCTGCTGTTCAGCATGGAACTGTTCTGACCTTGTAGCTCATTGCAGGACAAACTCCTGTCTACAATAAAGTAAAGCAACCCCCTCACTTTTGTTTAGAGGCTGGTACATACCGTATAACACTCACCCAGAAGTTGTATTTGATCTGGCTTTGCTGTAAGAAACCCCTCTGCTATTTCAGCTCTAAAACACAATAGATATATGACCAAGCAGAAAGATTAAAAAAAGAACTGGCTAATGCTTTGCGTGTCTTAGAGGACTTATTTTTATTCCCATTTGTTCATTCTCTCTGCTCTTGGCTGCTGCTGGGTCTGTTGAAATAACAAACAGGAATGAAGAAAGAGGGCAGCTCTGTCATGAGCTTCCTTCGGTGGGAAGCGGCTGTGGTGTAGCAGTTAACTCCAACAGTGACTGCAGCCTCCGCAGCTCTGCCGCCAACAGCCCAACAGGAAACCTGTCCTGTTTTTCTGAAAAAAGATTGGATTATCAGTCAAAAGCCTTTTTGCTGCAGAGTGGTGTTTAGAAAGAGTCTGTCTTTTGCTTTGTAAGAAAATGGTCAGAAATCTTCTAGTGTTGCATGCAGCTACTCTGCTGCCAAGAAAACCCCCCGGGCCGGGTGGTGAGGTCTCTGCGTTATTTCCGGCTTCTCTTTAATTACTTTCTAATTAAATTTTCAAATCCAAGTACAATCAGGAGGTTAAACCATAGCAAGTTCATAGCAGGGTCTTTCCATTTGCTTTTTCTAAGTCAATAGCTATCCCCTATGTAGAGGTGATAGATAATTTTGTGTTTATATAAAAGTACTTAAAATCAGTGTAGCAATGCCTTTTACCTGATGGATTCAGCACTAGCATAATTTTATGCACTCTCCATTTGGAAGCACTGCTTTTGCATAGAAATTGTTGTAACTGCCTAAACAGATATGTCCATTAGTACGTCTGCTCATGGCTTATTCAGTGGCTGGGGCATTAGGGTCCAAGCTTCCCTTGCCATGATTTTCCTCTACTCCTCCACATGCAATTTAAGGAAATAGGAGGACTGATGTTTCCAAAGTGTTGCAAGAGTTTTGTGATGCCTCCACACCAGAAAACTGAAATAAAAAAGGTCTCAAAAGATAATGTAAATAACTAGGAAATTAGAGAAATGACAAAAACTAGCCACATGTAAATAGTGAAGCTAAGAAACAACTGAACTCAGCTGCTAAGCGGTGCACAAAGGTCAGTTTGCTCCCTGCCACCACTGAGCTATGCAGGGGCCCCAGTGGTCTCCTCCCCTTTGGCTCTGCTCCTTGGACCTCTCTTATAGCCCTGCTTGGATACCAGGACCAGGACAGACTAACTGGGCTCACCATTGCCTTCCATCTCCAGAGCAGGGCTGCCCACAGTGGAGCAGCCACCATTGAGACGAATAGTGTCTGGAGCACAAGCAGAAAGGTGTGAAGCACACTTGGACAAGGTCTTGGGCTCCCTCAGACTTCTTGCAGCACTATGGGCAGAGACCATCCTAGCCACCCATCCCATATGTGTACCCCACACTTGCCAACATGGTCTGTCACCAATGGGGGCTGTTCTGTGGCTCTTGGGAGTGCTGCTGTTCAGCAGCTCGCTCAGAGCTGGGTACAGCAGTACCCGCTGAAACCCCCAACAGTCCGAGTGGGAATTTCAGCCATGCTGAGAAACTCTGTAGGAGACAGACAAAATTATTCAGGCTCACCTCTTCACACCTCTGCTTTGTTGCTGTCAACCTCTAGCCCTGCTCTCCTGCCCCCAAACTGGGGATGGCAGAATAAGAAGTGCCTGTGTCCTGGTTTGCAGCCAGGTGTTTCAGCTTAAACCACTGAAGAAAGTGGGTCTGGGATAATATATCAGTGTGATAAACGGACGTAAGCCTTGTAGTAAGGTCTGTGCTTGGGAGAGGTAATACGGTGGTGTTGAGTTTTTTAAATGATGTCAGCATTTGAGATCCTTTAGACTTGTGTTTTGGTTAAGCCCCCAAGAGATGTAATAGTTCATTTGAGTTTACCCTGGAAACCTGGCTGCTGTCTCTGAGGCACAAATGCTCCTGGAGACAGCCTGCTCTTGTAATTCATGTATTCCATGAAGCAGAAAGAAAAACATATTGGCTAGGGTTCAAGCACTTTTCTTGGTTGTCTTGGTGATAAGTGCCTGATAAAAGTTCAGGGTCTTTGCTTGCTTGTACAGAAAAAAGCAGCTTTGCTTAAGTTACTGCTGGCATCCATGGTCTTCCAGAGATCTGTTATTCTCTGTGCCTGGGCTGTTCTTGGTGAGACAAGGTTGTGTTTTGTGAGTTGTAGTTTGTCCTGTGTCAGAGGTGACCTTTCATTCTATGGCATGCAACAGTGGCTGTGTCATGGCAAACATTTGCAGTAAGCTGGATGCTCCCTCTGAGGGGCTGGGGCTTTGTGGAAGGAGTTTAGGATGGTGGCACAAGCCCACTGCAGTTGGCAGCCTGCTGCAGTAGACCCTGGAAGCAAGCCAAAAATAGCTGCTGTGTTAGCACAATCATTAGGTTTCAGAATTGACAGCATGTGGAGATGTAAAGACAAGGGGAGCCTCCTTGGCACTGCCACTTCCAGCATTTTGTTGTCTGGGGAAGAAGGGACAGGTTCTGTGATGCTTGGTTTGTGCTCTGAGAGACTTAGGTGTGTTTGAGGGCAGGATTTTTTTAGCAGAAGTGTGAGTGATAGTGGTGAGGGGAGATGTGAGGCAAGGTCAGAGCAGTGGGATGTGACATTCAGGTTTCCTCTCAGGGCTCCACGGGGCTGAAGCAGCTGTCAGAAGCTGAACTCCTTGGGTCACCTACAGAGGTGAGGATGGAGCTGCATTCCTTCTGCTGCCTTCAGCCCCTGCTCTCATGGGGCTTCCCTAGCCCTGTCTGCCTGACACCATGAGCAACTTCCCAAAGCTGGAACCTCAACTGCCTTCATTTCTGCATAGGCCAGTTAGTCATTTCCCACTTATAAACAAACATTTTGGAGACACCAGAGAAACTGAGCCATCAAGAGGACAAAGTTCTGTTGCTTTTAAAGTAGCTCATTCACAAATGAGTTTTACTGTACAGCAGCTCAGCCACTGCTGAACTGAAACCACCCTCTGCTTCTCATACAGGGAACAGGAAAATGTGCTTCTGGAGTAGGCCAGTCTTTCAATCATCAGCTGGACTTCCATTTAAAGTGTTGCAGTTAGGTGGCTTTGTTCTGAGATTCTTTTAATCTGCCTTGAGAATCTCCTTCTTCCTTTTATGCACTGGTGTTCCTGGGTTCCTCTGGGGATGCTTGCATTGGCAGTGCAACGGAGACCTGAAGCATGGTTGTTGCTGCAAACTAAAGTCAAATAATGCCCCTCAGTCCTTGAAAAATGAGGAATCTGCTCATTCATGTTTAACTGCTGCCTGGCTTCTGCACTTTTCTAACCTTCATTTCTACTTGTGACCTGCCCATAGGTGTGTGCCCACTTTCCTCCTGCTGCCCCGGGCAGGCCATTGTGCGCCTGGCATGTGGTTCCACGCTGACGTGGTTCTTGAAAACCCAGAGTGACTGAGGGCACGCACAGCTTGGGGGTGAATTATTGCCAGGTCTCCTGGAGCATTACCCAGCAGCGCTGGAAATGGCCCCCAGGGATCAACACTCTTGCAAATGATCAGCCAGCCCCTGACGTTCCTCACAGACGTCCTTATAGGAAAATGTTTGCGGGGTCTAAAGTGGAAAATTGTTTATTAAAAAAAATCTCAGAGGAATAAATAATCAAAAAGCAGTGGGAAGTGTTTAAATCAAATTTTAAACAGCATAGTAGTCATTTTAGCTGAGAGACTTATTCTTGTTTCATTAAAAAAAAATAAAAAAAAAAACCCAAACTTAATTTTTTTCCTAAAAGCTGTATCACGAGGGGCAGATGCTGCCAGCATGTGGGGCTGAGCCAGAGCTGCAGGTCCCACTGCTCCTGCTCTGTCCACAGGCTTTGGGCTGGCACAGGCACAGTGCCGCTTCCTGCCTGCCACCAGCCTGGTAAACACGGCTGGCTTGTGCTCAAGCTTAGCACAAGCTCGGTCAGGCACCTGATAAATCCAAGCCAAAACCGGAGCGCGTTTGGCTGCTGAGGATGGAGTTGCTGTCAATTTGTTTTTCTCGGCTCAGCAGCTTCCCCCGAGATCTCCGTCAACAAATCGATGTTCGGTGTCGCACTGTCCTGCCTGAGCTCCTCCTGCCGGGAGCTGTGTGTGTCCTCGGGCTGGCCCTGAGGGACGTGTGGCACCCACGGCGGCTCAGAGCAGCTGCCTGGGGCAGCCTCAGCGCTGAGCCCAACTCCCCTCGGAGCTGCTGGGATTCATTTCAGAGCTCAGCGAGTGCCATGTGCTCCCTGCACTGGGACACACACCTGGCTGCCGTCACAGGGGTGTGCCACTGTTACATAAGCCTTTTGGGTTGCCTCTGGTTTGCTGCACTTCATTAGGAGCCAGAATTTTACGTTTTTCTGCTGGACTTCCCCCTCTGCAGTGGCAGCCTGACTCTGTGTCTGAGGCGGATTCAGGTTTTCCGTTTGGGTATTTCCAGTGGCATTGGTCAGGCACAGAAATCATGTGGTCTGAAAGAACAATTTTGGCTATCTTACTCCAAATGTCAGATTCTTTCTTTTTAAAAATTATTTTAATTTTTAGGACTCTTTTTCCTAAATTCTTTAAAGCTAGGAAAAAACCCCAGAAGCTGTAATAAAATTGGGAACACGATACAAATCACCAGGCCTCTTCCGACGGGCATTTCGGCCAAAGTTGACTCGCGGTGCTGTTCCAACTTGCAGCAGCCGCGAGTGCATCAGCAGCCAAAGGTTCCCCCCTGCAGCACAGTGACAGCTACTGCAGGTGCCCCGTCAGCTGGAGCTCATTTGTCCGTGACGATTTTTCCTGTTTAAAAAAAAAAAAAAAATGGGAAAAAAAAAAAAAGCTACTAAAATCCGGAAAAAATTCTACTGACTTTAGCAAAAGCAGATGGGATTGTTCATATCATGATGGAATTGGCAGTTATTGGCCCTACTTTTCCTTTGTGAGACCCGATCTGGGGAGTTTCCCAGGGAGATATGTTGGATCATGGGTTATCATATAACGGCTACATCCACGGGTCATAATTTTGCTCCTCACCCATGATGAGGCATGAAGAAAAAGATGGACTAAAACTTTATGTGGTTCAAGGGACAAGTGAAAAAATTCATAGTGAAACATACTGAGGCAACACCATAGCCCAAGGACAGGGCTAAGAATCAAACTGCTGGAGGTGGTGGGGTTTTGTGGGGGAGAATTTTGGTTGATTCTCTGTTCTGGTAATACCCCCCTCTTCCGGGTGCATCAAGGACTGATGGACCTTCACATGATCCAGCCCCACCACTCTTGTTATCTCATGGCCATCTCTGCCAGTGCTTGCCAAAGCATTTGGGCTTGCTGTTGTTTCAGGCTCTAGCCAAATTTAGGCAAATGTAACTAAAACTACACACTAACCTCTGCACTACACAGAGGTCACAGATGAAATGCACTTTCCAACTTTACCTTTTTCTAAAGGAAAACTGAACTTCTGAAAAACTTGCTGGCCTTGTGCACCTTGTGGCCTACACCAGGAGCATCTACATGAGTATATATCAACCTGCCCCATTTTAGGGATGCAGTGGGGCTTGGCCAGCAGTTGGCAGAGGCTCATAAAGCAGTTGGGGTGCTTTGTTCCCCTCTTACATGCACATACAGACCCCCTGGGCTCTTAGCTGGCTGCGAGCACAGCCCTCAGTGTAGCACAGACTGTGTTTTCTCATGTGAAATTCAATAAATTCAGCATTTTCAGGACCTCCGCATAATCAGGGTTTTCAATCTTCTCCTTCATTGCCTTCTAATATACCCTCCTAACAATTAACTCTGTGTGTTGGGAGAACGCCAAATGCAGGGTAAAAGACTTCGTTTTTCTTTCCCATAATTAAATGTCGTGTTTGCTGCTGTCTTTCCCACTCGATTAAGTGTCCGTGTATGGTCTAAAATGCTCTTTGGTGAATTAGCATAAAGTCTGTCAGGATTTCAACCAACATTCTCCCTCCCATTGCATCTGTGCAGCTCACAAAGGGCAGCATTGGCTGGCAGCAGGGGCCTGGAGATAGGTTTACTGCAACTCTGAAAAAAGCACTTGCAAACCTCTCCCTGGTCTCCCTCTGTGCTGCAGGGCAACTGGGGCAGCTAGCTGATAAGTCTTTTTTTTTTTAATTACATCTAAAGACATATTGGAGAAATATTCCCAAAGCTGAACTCTAGCAACATCTCCAGCACTGCATGTATATAATATATAAAATTATATATATTATATTATATATATTAAAATAAAATATATAATATATAGTATATAATATATTATAATATATATATTATATTTATATTATATAGAAATATAATATAATATACAAAAAATATAATCAGTTGTCAGTGACCAATAGATATGTGAGTTATGGGCTGTGAGGTGAAAGATCAACTTTCTACCAGTTCAGGATGAGCTGGAAGTGAGATGATGACTGGGGATCTAAGCACAAGATGAGCACTGTGGTTATCCTGGTTGGCAGCCCTGTCCTGGGGAATGGCCATTTTCCCCAAAAAAGCATTCCCTGGAGCCAGTGCACTTTTTGCCACATCCCCCAGGGCTGCTCTGTGCCACCCAGTTCCAGAGCCTGTCAACCCAGCACTAAACCATGTCCCAAGTGCCACATCTGCACATCTTTTAAATACCTCCAGGAACAGTGACTCCACCACTTCCCTGGGCAGCCTGTTCTGTGCATCACCTTCCCTGGGCAGCTTGACAACCAGTCAAGAAATTTTTCTTCATATCCAATCTAAACCTCCTGGCACAACTTGCAGCTGTTTTCTCTTGTCCTATTGCTTGTTTCTTTAATTTTCATAATTCTTCAATCTTCACAACTTCAGGTTTGTTACCAAGTTCAGAAGCAGTCTCTGATATGGGAGGATGGGTCATTATAAGCTGGGAGAAGACTTAGTGGTGAGGTGAACAGAGCTGGCAGATAAACCTGGAATATGAGTCCCAAGCCCTCCTTGTCCAGAGATACCTCTGCTCCCTGAGAAGGGATTACACTGGGTGGGATCTCATACTCCTGCTGTTTCCCCAACTCCTCCTGCAGCTCTGTCCGTGTCCTTTGGATAAACAGCTGCAGAAAGGGAGCCTTTGTTTCCAGAAGCGTTGGGGGAATGGCTCGTGGTGGTACAGATAACCCTGCCTGTTGAGGAGAGGCTGCAATACAACTGGGAGGGTACACAATGAATTATTCACCAGCTGTTTCCTCTCCTTTCAAGACATTTTCTGTAAAAACAGGGGCTGGAAGTGGTGCATGTGAGATGTGCAATCAATAACACAGAAGGAGCTTGAGCTTTTGTGTTGCTGGGTACTCAGACCATCAGTCACGAGGAACTGGTTTGTGCAAATCTGTGTCTGGACCTCCATGGTGTTTAACTGCAGGTGGCTCATAAATGTGTTTTCTTTTTCTCTGAATGCCTGCTGAAGACCTGAAAATCTGATTTACAGAAGTGCCAGGTGCCCACAGCTTTGACAGATGTTGGTAGGAGTGATGCTTAAATGTACAGAGAGAGGCACAGTGCCATGCATCTCCATGGGGCTCTTGGGGCTTTCTGCTTGGGCCTCTGGCTGTTTGCAGCCTCTCCTTTGCCTGGCCCAGTCCCTAAGGAGGGGACAGTGACAGCCCCTCCCTCCTCAGGCTGCAGATAGAGATGCTCTCACCTTGGTGAGCACTGGGCTGCAGTAGCAAGGTGCAGTGGACAAAAGCCCATGAGAAAAAAATACAGCACCCCACATCTGAGTCCAGCACTCGGAGAAAGCAATTGCCTAAGATGTGAATAAAAGGCACTGCCGTTTTTTTTTTCCCTTCAACCTGGCTATTCAAACTGCCATGAAAAATATGTCCATTCTTTTCTTTTATAACCTCTTACAAGCTCTCAATTTTAGCCTCCACTCCCCAGAGCTCATAAAATAAATGGGTAGAAACACTATAAAAATGAACAAAATCCTAAACCATAGCTACTTCATATTCTGAGTGTCTCATTAAATGCATATTAAGGAAAATCCCTCATCTTACATAAATATGTAATTGTTTATAAATCTGTAACTAATTTGAAGCTATTTGAAACAGCCTTATAGTAGAATGACCTTCTAGAAATTGAAGGGGGTGCCAGCTGACTGCACTAAAGGACAAGAACAGATTAGATGTGAAATACCTGTATTTTAATATATCTGAAAAATCTTCCCAGAAGAATTACAGGTTAAAAAAAAGGTAAAATTGCTCATTTATTTCATTTTTTTGCTTTAAATAATAAGAATATCTGTCCCCTAGGAGCTCAGCACCCTGGCACACCCAGCAACAGAGGACTTAACCAGGAATCAGCTGGTCAGGCCACCTAGCTCTCCTGCTGTCACTTTTTAGCAGTGGCTACTCAGCCTGCTTTCTGCCATCACCTCAACCTCTACAGGGCAACAGCACAGATGTGAGAGAGGTTATTGGGAAAGGACACTATGTCCTTGTACTGCATTGCCCATTTACATAAGAGCTATCTCAGAGCTGGAAAACAGTCTAATGTGCCTGCAGTTCCAAGGGGAACTCATGGCAGGAGGAACAGAGGAGTAGACACAAAACAGTGGACACACACATTACATTTCTGCTCCTCATGCTGAATATTGATGCACAGTGTGTTGAACACCTGGCCTGTGCAGCCAAATCCTACCTGATCCCCTGGGCCTGGATGCAGGGGATGAGAAGTGCTTCCCAGTCTGCCATGTCACATGCTGACAAGGTCTAGACATCAAGTTGAGATTTGTCCAACCATTTCCCTACCCTAGCCAGATCCTATTCCAAGAAAATAACTGCAAGGTTAATGCATCCTCCTTCAGCATTGCCCCCAACTGTGGAGCATCCTTCACAGGTGCCCAAAGTTTACCTTTGTCATGAAACCAGAGGATGGCCCCAGGCTTTCCTCAATCTGCCTGGGGAGAGAGGAAATGGTATACTGTCTCCAAAGGGAAGGTGGAAACAGCTGAGTTGGTAAGAAGAAAATACATCACTGTCCTAGCTGTGCTTGGGCTCCAGCACCGACTCCCTCTCTAAGTGCTTTGAGGGGAGTTAAAATGCTGCTGTCCCTTTGGTGGAGACTGAGTTGGCCCCAGAGCGGGGCTGAGCCTGTGCTGCTGCTGCGGGTGGGTGCACGATGACAACCCACATGATTACGTTCCCAGCAGTGGGTACAGTGAAGTGCTGCCAGATGATGACACCTCACACGGTCCCAGGGATGCTTTTAGATTCATCTATTAATAGCTCC
Organism: Pseudopodoces humilis; assembly: GCF_049639895.1. Classification (NCBI taxonomy): domain Eukaryota; kingdom Metazoa; phylum Chordata; class Aves; order Passeriformes; family Paridae; genus Pseudopodoces; species Pseudopodoces humilis. The sequence continues at coordinate 52,582,403 of NC_142206.1, forward strand.
CTGTGTTTTCATTTCTGGAAACATAAATATGTATCCCCAAATGCTCCTGATTGTCACATGCCTGGAAGTTGGTAAACTGGTGACTGATACCAGATCTGTCCAACGTAAGGCTCTGTGGTTGATCAGTGTGTCCGAAACTGTCCTCGCCTCACTCCTACGCCAAAATCCTGGGAGTGTGTGCTCATCACAGTGGCAGCCTGGGAACAATCTGAGGAGGAAAGCTGCAGGAGCTGGGTCAGTCCTGGGGAAGGCTAGCATAACTTCAGCTGATTTGAATGTGAATTACACACATTTAGGCCAGGCCTGGAATTTGCCCCTGGCATGGGCTGGCTCTCTGCAGCTTCACTAAACCAGCTGTTTTTGACCCAAAGTACTGTCTGTGGGAAAAGAGCTGAGCAAAATCAAATCATGGTGCCAGCCCCAGCTGTGACTTTGCCTATGAAAAATGCAACTAATACGAGCAATCCTTACTTCTTGTGATCTTAGATTTTAACTTTTTTTAGAAATTGCAGTAGTTAATGAGTGCATACAAATGTGTGTGCATGAGATACAAACACATAAACTCCCACCCATGAACACACACTCTAAATACTGGCTGATTCAAGTAGAAGTGTTTTGTTTCTGGATTTAAACTTCCTCCAGATTCAGTAATTTTGGAGTGGAGATTTTGTCACACTGTACTGCTAGGATGCTCAGTGCAAATGCTGGGTTTGATCTGGCTGCTGATAGTTTCTTGGGTGATTTGCATTTTGGGCTTTGTCATGGTTCTCTCTCTGAACCTGAAAGTCACTCTGGGCTCTGGACTAGCTGAGCTACTGGTTTTGGGATAAAGGGGTATGTTGGCAGGGCTCCTCTTGGATCAGAGATCAGCATTTCCACCTTCCCAAAAGGTCACTTTGTAGCATCTTTTAGCTGTTGAGTGACTAAATTAGTGTTCAACCTAGTGGCAGCAGAGGAGGGACATCAGTGACCCCACTGATGGGAACATGTGCACATGTGTGTTTAAGACCAAGTACAGTGAAATGTCTATCAGAAAGATGTTCCAGGTGATGACAAATTCAATCTGCTGAGACAAGAGCCACCCTGAACCATCCACAGCTGGTGGGACTATGCCCCTGTGCCCAGCACTGCATCTCCATCCTCTGGCAACATGAAAATCACCCAGGGCGAGCTGCTGCCTCCAGCCAGATCAGCATAGACCTGCCAGCTTCAAATATCACCCTGTGCCATTATCTGATACAAATGCAAATCTTCCTGGGATCAAAGAAAACCATCTGCATTGAAAAAGACTCATCAGAGCTTTAACTCTGTGCCACTTGCTCCAGGCAGGACAGCCACCCTCAGGAGTGACAGAGGACACAGCCATGCCCTGCAGAGGTCATGCTTCACTCCAGGTGGAAATAGGATAATTCTGGGCACCCTCTGTGGCCTCTTTTAAAAGTCCTAATAATTTTAAGTCACACATTTGGATAAGGTAAAACAATTTGCAATTCTAGTCACTCACATGAGAATTATTTTAGGATAAAGAGCAGAGGCATTTGCAGTCTGGTGAGACACTCCTCACAAGTATTAATTTGGTCTTGTTGCTGGGGGGACTTTCTGGAGAAAGGAATGGTGAGAAGAAAAATAAAAAAAATAAATAAAAAAAAAAATAAGCAGAGTAGGAAACTGGAAAGTGGAGGTCACGTCTTCCCTGTCTGAAGATGGTCTTTACCAATGGTGGTGAACTGTCCTTGTCCACATCTCTGTGCCTGGGCACAGAAGGGGAGAGAACACCAGATTTGGCCCTCAAAATGCAGAAATAGGAGGGATATTTTGCCTTCTTGCTGCTCACAAGGTGTCACTCAAAAACCTACTGCAGTGCAGAGCAAAATGTGACCATAGTGATCCAACTGCTTATTGAGCTGGGGAAGGCCTGAAGTCAACTAATTTGGTAGCAGCCTGCTTATGTAGTGTAATCCCATGCTAGCCTTGAAAATGCTAAATCAGGAGTGAAATCAAGATTTTTCTCACCACTGGATTTAGTTTAGCCTTTCCAAATGGGATAATGCAGCAGAATGCTGCCTTTATTGAAGCTGTTATATTTCATCCCATTTTATTTCCTTGTTTGTTTTGAGTAGCTGAGGACTTTCAATAGAATATCTTTGTGTTCTGCAGGCTGCTCAGAGCAGGTCATATTAATGAGCTGTGGATAATGTTTCAGAGAGCATCTCAGAAACCAGAAGCTGTGCCTCAAACCCAGGCTGCAAGCCCCTGGGCTATCCAACATCAGGCTTCCCGTTCCAGCACCGGCTTTCCCCAGCATGACCAAGGCTGTGTGAAACAAGCTATCAGTGAGATTACTGCATGGCTGGGCTCTGCTTCTAAGGGACAGGAACCTCCATTAAAGAATCAGTGCAAGTTGCAGGGCACAATGTGCACTGTGCTGAACTGAGTGGCACTGGTTTGGAGGCTACTGGTTCACAGAAACAGTGGGAGATGGTGTATCCTAGTGTTTAGTCCCTGTGTGCAAAGGCTGTCACAGGATGCATGACTCATTCTTCATGGCCTTAAACTGCTTTTGTTAATGTTGCTGGCCCAGATGGCCTGGGAAAGGCTGGCCAGGAGAGGTCCCATGGCAGGCAGTCCATGCACAGCCTCCTCTGCTGCCGCAGTGGGGTTGGAGGCAGTTCCTGGGGGAGGGCAGCAGGCTCAGGGGCCACAGCCTGTCTTGCCTGCCTCAGTCCAGAAGCACCTTCTTCCCGTGGTGGGAGAAAGGCATGTGAGCACCGGGAGGACTTTTCTGGGAATCCTTTGCTATAGGGTTTGCCATTCCTTACCCCCGGTTTCCACCAGCAGGGTGTGGGATAGGCTTGGTAACAAACGAGGACTTCCCAGCCGTGTTCCTTAGGACCGGTCTGACAGGCATCCTGTGGGCAGTGTTGTGAAATCCAATCTGTTTTTTTTAACCTGTGACACAGATCTCACTTTACCTGCTCTTTTCCTGCCTACCAGCAGCTCAAGCCAGCTGTGTCTTACACTGAACCCTTGCTTGAAGTCTTTGAATTTTCCACAACCCTCAGTCACAGATCTGAGCATGCTGATAACTGATTACAGCTTCCAAGGACTCTTCCATGCAGTCTTCTCTCCATTGTGAAACAAAGAGGTATGACAGAGAAGGAAATCAAGGAAGTGATGACAGAGTTGGTCACAAATGAATCAATCAGCAAACACCCAGTTTTCAGTTACTTACTTTCAATAGACCAAATCTTTAGGGCTGAATTTTTCTCTTTCAGTTCCTCTTGGGTGCTTAAATCACATGCAATACTTTGCAAATATAGATTTCTACCTCATGTGTAAAAACAATGAGATGAATATTTTTAGCACAGATGGCTCTTGTAATACTGTTTTGGTTCCAAATATTCAAGGATCCTTTTAGAGCCCTGGGTCCTCATTCCTGGTATTTGAAAGCTAATGTTTGACTCTTTTTATCTTAAATTCTGTTCCATCTCTCAACTTCAAGGTTATAATTTTGCCCTAGAAAGGCTGAGGAAGATGAAGAAATTAAAAGGCACTCTCAAATACATAGTTTTTGAGATCATGGGTGATTTTTACATTAGATAATTTGAGCCTCTCTAAGTTGAAGAATCGCAGCTGATAATGTCGAAAAGGGGTATTTCAGATAAGGCCCCTTTTGAACAAATAGTATGTAAGGAGCTGACCAATATTAAAACCTCTTGGGAAAAAACCCTGTGACACAAAGAAAAGTAGATGGTGTGAATGCAACCCAGCATGGTTTCTGCCTGGTTCCACATGATGCTGGGTGGAGAGACCCAGCCCCAGAGTGGCTCACTCGCCTCTGACCCCTTGTTCACCATGGCTACCCAAATACACACAAAACCCCCCTTGGCTGATAAACTCCTCACCAGGTGGGTGGTTAAAGCTTTCATTTAGACATCAAAAAACCCCAACAGCTCGTAAGGATTTGCCTTCAGCTACTCACACTGGATATAGAGGGTACTTAGAAGCTGGAAGGTTTGGATTGGGAATCTCAAAGAGGAGGTGCTGGTTTTGGGTATTGATCTTTGCTGGTATGTTCAGTAACAGTCCTGGGATTTGGGCTGGAGGGAAGCTTGTTTTGTTAAGCTTTATGCTGGGGGCTGAGTGGTGCCTGAAGGGAACCTTTCTCTTCCTTGGAAGATGAAGGTGGGCTCTGGCTTCCCTGGAGGATGTAAGAGCTGGGCTGGAGGCCAGCGAGGCTTGTGTGTGTTTTGGAGGATGGAGAATTGCAGAGCCTGTGCAATGCATAGGGGTTGGAAAGCTCTGTGAACCTGAGCAAGTTCAGTGTGGGCTGCTCTCGATACAGAGAACAGACCTGTCCATGTTATTCAGAGCTGGGGCTTAAGGAGCAGCAGAGGCCAGGGCGGGCAGTTTGCAGTTGAGGCTGGAGGAAGGCACAGCAGCAGACAGATGCCCTTGGGGAACACATCCCAGAGGTCTCTCACAATGGCTAGTCAGTGCTTTCAGGAGTTGTTGCTGTGCTGATTCAGGGACTTCCTGGACAAAGTAATGATTAGTCTCAGAAGTATCATCTTGCTGCTTCAGATGTGTCGCTTTTAGGCTGATTCGTGGATGGGTCTGACCCTTCCAACAGCAACTGAGCACTACAGCTGAAGGCTTAACAGTAATATGCTTAGTGTAATAAGATCAATTATATTAAATGCCCAATTAAGAGCCCCAGGGAGTGGAATCCTTCCTCTGCAGAGGCACCAATGAGTGCCCTGGCACCAGTGGGTGAAGCTTCCCCTCTTCTAGAAGCTGTGTGTGCTGCACTTCATTCTCATATCCAGCCTGCTTTTAGGTGTAAATAGACATTTTTTCCTCTTCCTACCACTCTTCACTCCTGGTGCAGGTTGTATCAGGGACTCCTGTGATGTGGGTTTCTGCCCTTTGAGCTGGATGGCCATCACTAAGTTGCTTGATCCTGGCTAGGAAACAGGATGTATATGAGGGCACTTCTAAAGTGGGACTTGGGGGCACAGACCTTGGCACCTGCACAGCTGTGTTCACATGGGGAGCAGTGCTGCAGAACACCTGGCATGGCAAAATTAGCTTTACATGTAATGGTGCTGTGTGCAAAGTGCTTCAGAAAGGGGGAACTGGCTCAGAGCAAGTTGGGGATGAATATGCTTCTACTTCTATGAGCTCAGCCTTCACATTCCCAGACAAAACATGAATTTCAAATTGATGATATAGTCTACTAAATGTCTTCAACTCTCTACTCAATATACTAGAGACACACACCAGAAATTTAGAAGAGAATTGAATCTGAATATTAAACCAGTGATTCCCCAGAGGGAAATTTTCTCAACTTGTCTAATTCTCCAAGGAGATGGTATTCCCAAAGAACTAATTTTGTAACTTACAATAAGATGAAGTAAGGCTCTGTCAGAGATTTAGAAGACCTAACTTGGCACCAGTTGAACACATATGGAATTTGTCATCAGTAATAATGAAAAAAATGGTTTGAAACTTTTTCATCAAATGTGCATTTTTTTTCACTGAAAATGCACTTAGAACTAAAACCTAAAAACCTTTTCTCAATCTGTGAGGTGAGTAAATGATTATGTCCTCTGAAACCCATATTAAAGGGGATGCTATACTTTTCTGTAGTGTTTTCCTTTTATTTCAAGTCCTTTTACAGAAACCAATGGAAGTTGTCATGATGTGAGAGGCAGAAAAGTTGCAGAAACACAGGCAGCTACTTCTGGGAAAGCGGATAGCTAAGGGCTAACAGGAAGGCAACTGCCTGATTCCAAATTTAGATTCAATGTCCCAAAAAACATAAATCTGCTGAATTCTGAATTCCATCTCTGTCTATTCAGGCCTCTTAAAAATCTTGTGCTTGGGATGCTGTGTCTCAGAACTTTTGAAGGTAAACTCTGTCCCCATTCAGCTCTAGCAGAAAGGCTGAGCAGATCATTATTTTTTATTATTTGCATATGTTGTAAAATATAGTAGTTTTTCAATGTGTTTGGCCCTGGGCAATGGAGGAACATGCAGGGCATGGCAGTTTTGACCTGAGTTAAGTGAAGGAGTTGGAAAGAAAGGACTGGGGGAGGCAGGATGCAGCTGGGGAGAGGGTGGTGCTGTTCTTCCCATGGATGGACTTGCCTGAGTGGGGGAGAAGGTTCTTTGCTTTCCCCCTCACTCAACAAGAGCAGTGCTGGCCCAGCAGTGGGGACCATGTGTGACTGAAACAAGCCATTGCTAGGTGGGTGTTTGTTGGGTGATGGGAGGATCTGGGTGGATGTGTGAGTAAAGAATAGGAATAAAACTGAAGAGTGGGGAAGAGAAAGCTCTGACTAATGGGTCTGTGTGTGAGAAGCATGTGAAATGCCCTGTAGAATCCAACAGTATATCCTCACCAAAGGTGAGTGATCAGCTGCATCCCACTGCCCAGCTAAAGGGCATTGTGCACTTCAATCCAGTGTCTTGCACAGCATCTGCTCCCAGTTTTCAGGGGAAACCTCAGTGCTGTTTGCCTCCATGATTCCTCTCTCAGCAGGGACTGACTGTTACCCACTGACCCAGGCTTGGAGGAAAAGCACCTCTTGTGCACTGACCTCCTCTTCCTTTCCTTTCTTGCCCAGTCTTGAATAGATAATGTACCAAGACCTCACCTGCATGGCTTTTATACCTGAACCACAGATGCAGGGAATACAGACGGAGAAATCAAACCCAAAAAGCAGCTATGTGCCTGATCCTCGTTGACTGTCGGTGAAACTCCTTCATGGTGGGCTGTCAGCTAATGGGAGGGTATGACCCTTCCTGGTTGAGGTGGATCAAGAGAAGGAGAAGACTTTTGCTCTGTATATGGGTCCCTGCCTTCATGCTCTACTGTGGTGCAGCAATCCGATCTGTATCCTGACCAGGTGACACTCCCAGGAGACATGAGGATCCATATGCTCCCACCCACAAACCTTTCCTTGCCCAGTGGTTGGTGGTGCCCAGAATCACCTCAGGAAGAGTGTGGAGGATGCCTTTATTGGGAGTGGGATTGTGAGTGTCCAAGAATGACACAGTCCTGGGAGGCTCCCTACAACATCCGAGCCCGGACGAGCTTCCCCACAGCAAATGCTCCAGCTGGATGACTCGATGGTGCAGTCATGCAGTGGCAGCTGTCCAACCCTGCAAACCACAGAGCAACAGAAACGTCAGACAGAAGTTGCTGAATAGCACTTGAGGAGGGGCTACAAGAGGCCCAAAGTACTCTGGTTGGGCCACCTTTCCAAGAATAACTGGGACAATACCCTGACCCAGTGTGGCCTCAAGCTCTTGGTGTGACTGTTGGCATCCTGGGGTGGGTGAATCCTTCTGTGGATCAGAGGCACAGGATTGTCTGTGCTGACCTGTAAAGCAAAAATAGCCATGTTTCTTTTACTTCTAAGTATTTTTAGGTGGAGGAGTGGCTTGAAAGTTCAATTAACCTCTCATTTGTGCTGGTTTTCCATAAAGCCCTGTGAAGAGCCTGGCTTGTTAATGCAATGAGCAGGCCAGGTCTTGCGCTGATCCTCCCATCCTGGATTTGGAGTCAGGTTGCCAAGGAAAATCAACCCCTTGGGAAGTTGGGTAGCTTTCATAGCAGTTAGCAATGCCTCTTGGCTTTTTGTGTCTTCCCGGGAAGCTTCTCTTGTGGCTCGGTCCTGTGTGTAAGGATTCGCGCTGAAATAGCTGCTGGGAAAAAGGGCTGCTCCAGCCTCCCTCAAGCTGTGCGGGTGCCTGTGTCCCAGGATTGAGGCAGGACCACCACCTCCCAGCTGTGCTACCCCTCCTTTGGAAGGGATGAGCTGCTGTCTGGATAGTTCACAGGTCCTGCAAGATGCTTTGAAATCTAAGGGCGATAATTGATCCCTCTCTCCTCAGCGGATGTGGGTGTGGGAGCGATGCAGCGAGCCGGCTGGGAGGCTGGAGCAGCTTGGAGCCATCGCTTTGTTCCCATCGTTTGAACCCACCAGCCCGACTAAACACTTGGAGTGTTTCCCTCTCACAAAGCACCTGCATTTTAGAGTTCGGTAACTGCCAATTTAAAATCCTCCCTCTCTCCCGGTAGGAGGGATATCTCCTGTGGCTTTTTCATCCGAAATGCAGCAGCCTTTGATAACCCAGGCTCCAGCCCTGAGTGTGGAGGGGAACCAAACGCTGTGTGGCATGTCCTGGCCTTGTCCTGTGGGATGGCTAGGAGCTGCACCATGGCTCCGTTGCTTTTCCCGGGAGTGATCACTTGGCTCTGGTGTTTCTCACTGCACGGCCGGGTGTTTGATCCCCCCGAGCTGCGGCTGCTGTTGGCTCCGGCTGTTTTCAGGGAGCGGCTCCGCATGCGAGGGAGGAGCCTGGTTGGGAGCTATCTGCTGGATTTGGAGTTTCTATTTTTTTTTTTCCTCCCCCCCTTAATTTCCCCAGTCATTGTGGCGGCTGCTGAAGGCTTTTTGTGACTCCGGCTCCACTAGAGGGCAATGTGATCTGGCGTGGGGACGGGAGCGAGCCGGCCGGGGAATGGGATGGTGGCGGGCACTGGCCCGGCCTGGGCTGAGCCGAGGGCTCGGCTCACCCCTGAACGAGACCCCAGGGCTGGGGCGAGAGCATCTCCTGTTCGCTGCCCACACAGTGCACAGGCAGGACGGGACTGGACTGTCAGTGAATGCCATCGAAAAGTGAATGTCATAAAGCCCCGGGGACTCCCGAGCATTGCTGAGATGGCAAAGCAAAGGCGTGGGTGGGGGATGGATGACACGTACAAGCACGTTCCTACTGAGAGCAGAGGAGCCTGCCCTGGACACATCTCCTTCCAGGAGATATCAAGGATGATTGCTCTGTGCTTTGGGCACAGTCCACTGTGGTGGGAGGTGAGGCTGTCTGTCTCAAACTGTTCTTTTGTCCTTCCCTGGGGTGGGGGGAGGTGGGTGCAGGGAGCCCTTTGTTTTCATAGGGTCTGGGAATTGCATTTTACTCAATACATTGAAGATAATAGGGGATCAGTTTCCTTTTCTGGTCTGGATAAAGTTTGTTATAACATCACATCACTCTCTTTTGAGATGGTGTATGATGCAGTGTGGCTTCTCCTGGGAGTCGTGAGTTTCTTTTTTTGTTGTTTTTTGACTCTGGCAGTTATCTGATTATCTGTGCTTCCTTGCATATGATCAGGCACAACAGAACAAGCAGGAGTGGACCCAGTCTGAAATGGAGGCAGGGGAAAGCTGCAGACCGGTGACCAGACTAAGTGTGGGGTAGAGGGCTGGGTGGGGAGGGGTGGGTGACAGGGTTCCTTCACTGAAGAAATGCTCCAGGCTTTGCCAATAGTGAGGCCAGTGTTGGCAAGCAGCTGTGGCATCTGGCCAGCAGCTATGAAGTGCCCACACCTTTGGATATGGATTGTTGGCTGCAAGCTGATTGTTCCCATGGCCCTGCCTCTGCAGAGGGTCATTCTCTTCCAGGCCAAATGCTGTCCCAGCTGTTACAGTGGCTGAACAACACATTCCTTGTCTTTAGGGAAGAAGAGAGGAAGATGACCTGAGGGAGTCTAGACCTAATCTAAATGCAGATTTGGGGTTTAAGGCCAAGTCTCCTTAGAAGGTCCAGGGGCATGTGCTTTGGCAGCAGACTAATGCTCTAACAGTGACTCTTGGCATTCTTGCTGCTCTGTCCACCCTGCTTTAGGCTGCCCATGCTGGGCTGGTTGTTGTGCCCAGGAAAAGCTGTGGAGCAGCATGAACCGTGCTGGAGGGGCTGTGGGACCCTACCACGGCTCTTGGTGGCCAAAAAGCTCTTGAGTCTAGGGTGGCCCTAGCTCTGCCCTAAGCTGCTTTCTGGAGTAGACACAGTCAGAAATAAGTTGCTCCCCGTGGGGGAGGCAACACCACAGCAGCCACCTGCCCTGCTGGAAATTGCACCCGTTAAATTTAACATGGAACTTGCTGCGAGGTGGCATATCAATAAAAACTGTGAATTGCTGACTTTGACACTCCCTTGCATGAAAACTGACCTTGGGAGACGATAAAATGCAGCTGTACTGAGGAGTGACCTAATGAAATTTGACTTTAGTTATTCTAAAGGCTTTCTTCAGTTTTTGGTAGGTGTTTTCACTGCATTAACACTGTTGTGGCTCTCCTCTCCTCTTGCCCAACACCTTGGGCCACAGGCATGTGCGACTTGGTGACCCTTTCCAGAAGGCTGTCAAGAAAGCAAAATTAATTCCAGCTCAGTACATTATGCCATTTTGTTTTTCTTCTGTGGTTTATTTTTCTTTAATTTCATCTGTTTCAAATTTGGTTACGCAGAAATTTCCACTTCAACCCAATCTGTGAGCTTTTGACAGACAGGCTTATTTAAGACCTACAGCTGGAAGAAGTAATTAAGGTTCCACTGAAAATGCAACTTCTTGACCTAAGGCAAAAGTACTAAATTTCAACTTAATTTTGCTTTATAATCTCAGGTTCAGCTTCATAGCTGTGTAACATTTTACTGCTGATGGTGGAAAACAGGGCTCTTGTATCCCCCTTTTGTTTTTGTAGTGGAAGCTCACAAAGGTATAAAGAGCCCCTGAAAACCCATTTTCCTCCCTTCACAAACTAAAGCCTATGATGGGGGCACATATTTTTTTTCTGTTTAGGGTGCTGCAAACAAGCACTTTTAAATGTTCACTTCCATTGTAGGACTGGTGGTGTGGTGGCCAGGGTTCATCCTTGTTTTACCAGGACTGGTATTAGTTATTTCATGATGCCTGGACCTGGTGTTGCTGAGCTGAACTTTGGAGCTTCCAGCCCTTAAGCCCTTCTGGGTGATGCCTGCCCCAGGTCAGCTCTGGCCCTTGGAGTTCTAAAAGTGCTACCAGCCCCTCACCCAAGACTGGGCGTCGGAATGGGAAGGGAAACTGTGCCTTGCCTTCATCTCCCCGAGAACAATTTCCATGCCAGAGGTGGGGGGAAGTTTAGGCCTGGCTCAGGGAGAGGATGTGTAAAACTCACACTACAGATGCCTGGAAATATGGCCAAATGGGAATATACCCAAACCTCTTAAAAATCAATAAAGCAGGAATGTAGTGTGGAATCTTTAGAAAATCAGATGCTCGCATTTTGTCACAGAAGAGCTTTCCACACTGTATTTTTATTAACTTGCAGGCATTCTTGAACAGCCTTCTCTTGTCTTACCTCCTTCCTCCCCCTCAACCTTTCTAAATGTTTTCCTGGAAAGAGTGAACAAGGAAATGGCTGATCCTCAATGGAAAACTAAAAGCCAACTGTTTTAGAATGAATTACAGGAACAAATCTTGTTCTGTTTTTCTGGGAAAACTTTACTTAGTTAACTCTCTTGGATGAATCACTGCTGTTAGCAGGAAAGCACTGCTGGTCTCATCTCTACTGCATCCTCTTGCACCTGTACCTCATCTCCAGAATATGTGCTGTTAATCTGGAGCCTGTCTGGAGCCTATTGCTGCCCTAGAATTCTCCCCTTTTGGCTGGACAGGGTTGCTGCTACTGTTTATTAACAAGCAGAGTTAAAATGTGCTGTTGCTTTTTGCTTCATGCCATGATGCAGCTTTGTCTGACCGCAGCATCAGGAGCTGGAGGAGAGGAGAGTCACAAGCTTGGTTTTCCAGTGCAGTGAATAGCTGCTTCTGGAGCCAGGATCAGTGCTGTCACAACCCCCTTGCTACAGAGCAGTGGTACAGCAGGAGCTCCTGCTGCACATCCACATGGGCTTAAAACATTCTGACAAGTTAACTGTATGGGCTGGCTTGATGCACAATCAGATAGAGTTTGTCAGGGCTGCTCCAGCCTCATGGTTCATTGGAGATTACCCGGCTTCCCACAGCTGGCACGGCCCTGGCACATAGCTCCCACCCAGCTGCAGCCCTCAGGGTAATCCAGGCCCCCTGTGCTGGTACCTCACTAGGACCAATTTTGGACTGTGGGGGACCTGCTGGTGTTCACACCTGGTGAGGGTGATGGCATGGCTGGAGTGAGCAAGGCCTGTTCCACCCTGAAGCTGGCAAATAAATTCTGCAAAGGAGCAATATTTTAGGTGGGCAGGGATGCAGATCCCAGGGGACTGCTGATGTTGCTGGGCTAACCCAGCCCAGACAAAGCTTTGCTGAGGCATGGATCACTGACCCTGACCTGGGGAGGAGCTGGTGTGGTCCTCAGCCTTCACAGACCCAGAGGCAGCTAAAGGGGTACAGCCCAAGCCTGGAGGATCTATCCCTGTAAGAGTCAGAAGTTCAGTATTTGTGAAGAGGAGATGGATTATGTTTGCTCAGTGGTCCCAGGGGAAGCTGTGTCCTGGGGAGTAGAGAGTGGGAGGCAAAGGGGAAAACAGAGAGCAGTTTAAAGGAGTCCTTCATTCATTGCCTGTGCTGTGAGGTCAGCAAGGAGGCTGTTTGGGAACTTGTGGCACTGCTGCTGCATTGTGGCATTTGCTAACACAGCTACTAAATCCAAGGGGGGGGGGAGAGAGAGAAAGAAAATTCAAAATAAACTGAAAGTTTTGGTTTAATATAAAATTAAATCTGTTAGGTAGAAAAAATGGGAATAACTTTATCCCTGTCAAAATACTTTTTGATACAGTTTTGTGTGCAGACTGCCTCATTTTCATTCGTTTTGCAATAAAAAGCACCCGACTTCTCACCGGGGCTGGCTCTGGCAATATCCCTCAGTGACGCATTTGCAGTTGGCAGGGGAAGGAGGGAGAAGGTTCATATGGGGTCAAACACATCCCAAACGGGTGTTCCTCCAAGCGGGAAGAGCTGCAGTGCAGAGATGCAGCTGCTGTGGCTCGTTGTCCTTGGAAAGGCCCTGCAGGGCTGGGGAGGGACAGTAGTGTTCCTGTGCCAGCTCTCATGTGTGTTCAGCAGAGCCCTCCTCTGGATTTTGGTCCCACTGGCTCCCTGTGGGCTCTCATGTGGTTTGAGGAGGGGCTGTGATGAGGTGGGGCAAATCTTTCTGCCAGGGCTTTTCTCTGTGGGCTTTGGGTGATGCTTGGGTAGAGCTGGTTGTGCATTACGTCTCAATACCCAGTTCCTCAGTTACCTCCTGTAAGAGTGATCCCTGCTCTTACCTACAGCCTTTAGGACTGCCTGGAAAGAGGCAAAATCTGGGTGTCATAAGCAGTGCTGGCCAAAACCCAGTATTTGTGTTCCCTTCCTGTGTCCTCAGGTGGATTATGTGCATGGGCCACACTGCTACTGCCAGGTAAGTGATGGCTCAATGTTTTCAACATTTAAAAAAAAATCTACTTTTCTTGTTCTAAATGATTTCCAAACAGGAGCTAGTTTTCTAGATGATTCCCCTTGTACTAGAGAGTTTATCTTCCCATATTCAGCACAAGATCTAGTCCAGTAGTAGGGCTTTGGTTGCTCTGGCAAGCAGTGATGATCAGGAGGAGGAATGACAGTGATGTTGAAACAAAATACACTGAGCTGGAGTGGTTTTCTTGCAGGCATTTTGTTTTCTGACAGCTGCAGAAATCTTTGCCTGAGGATCCTGTGCTGAGAAAAATACCCCTGGGAAAAGCAGTTCAAAGGCATTTTTGGGAGAGGAAACTTTGTTCCACTCTGGCTTTGACAAAAACACACACATAGACCAAAACCCCTGTGACCTCTCCCAGCAATGGGCTGGACTCCTCAGGAGCCACAAGCCCTCCTTTCTCCATTTCTTAACAAGAGCCATCCCAGATACCAAGGGTTTGGCATCTGAATCATACAATTTGTCAGTGACCTATGCTATTTGGAGACTTGGGAATGTGCCACCAGGATGCAGAGCAAGGCTCTGTTTATAAGTCACGCTGCTGCTGTAACATATGTCCTTGAGGGCAAGTCTCATGAGCATCGGCTCTGAGAAGAAATGCTCCTATGTGGCTCTGTTCCCCCTGACAGGGAGAGATGCACAGCCCTTCCTGGCAGCTGCTGTTGGTTGTGGTTTGGGACTGCCGTGGAGGAGTTTTCATGCGGAGCCAGGGGGAGGAAGGCACCCGGCCTGGCTGTGCTCGCAGAGCTGGCGTTGGCCTGACCTGCTGGTAATGATCTGACCTCCCTCTCTTAATTAAGAGAGTGAGCCCTGGTTGGGGTGATCATCATGGCAGTGACTCCTCGCTGGTGCTGAGCTGCACAGGGCAGCAGCGTGGGGAAGTAGACTGGGCAGCTTTCTGAGCAAGGATGTTTTAATAGGGGTTGTCAGAGCCCACACAGACCTCTGGATGCACTGAGTGGCCTCTTTATCCCAGGAGGGCATTAAAGGCAGCCCTAAAAGGGAAAATGCCAGGACAGGGGGGCTAGGAAGTCATAAAAAGAGAGGGAGGAGAAAGGGAGGCAGAGAAGATGTTTACCGAGGGCCTAATTAGCACAAGTGAAAAAATGATAATATGGTGAAGAGAGATTGGGAAGAAAGGGGAGAGCTGTGTGTATGTAGAGACCAGCTGGTGGAAAGAAACCAGATGAAAGGGAAGAAACCAAAAACAGGAGAGGAGCAGGGATGGGGAAACAGGAGGTGGGAGGCAGAGAAAGAAGGCAGGAGGATTAGTTATTTTGAGGTACTATTTCAGCAGAAGAAATTTAAGGTTAGGGGAAATAGCATCTGTGGAAAATGGAGACGTGAGTTGAACTGAGAGAGGAAAACCCGTGCTTTAATATTTCTCTTCTCCAGGAAGAGGAGAAAATGGTTTCAGGATAGCAGTGTGCTTGGTTACACTGAGAGGAAAATCTGGATAGAGCAAGAAAAGGACCAAGGTCCATAATGAACAGCAAAAGAACAAAGGAACAGAAGGAAGCTGTCAAGTAGTTGGGTGCAGAGAGAATGCAATTGGATTTTCTTTTCTCCACTAAGCAGGGTAAAAGTGGGCTCAGCTCTCCTTCTCTCTCTGAGTAACCCTGAGGGGCTGTTTTGCTGTTTTGCTGTTGATTATGCTTCTGTTGGGTTGCATCCATGCTGTGTACATGTGAGCAGAGCTTGTCCGTGGAGCTGTTTCCCATTTCCAGGCCTCTCCTGGGGGATTTTCCTGCAGGGCTGGCTATGGGCACTGGCTCTGCCTGGGTCTGCAGCCCCAGCAGAGGGCTCAGAAAGTCCTGTAGTGATGGGGTGCTCTCCCTTGACAGCTGTACCCCAAGGAAGCTAAACCTCAGCTGCAGCCTCTCTTGCTCCATCTCCAGCTTGTGCCAGGTGAGAACTCACTTGTCATTACTGAACAATAATCTTTTTCGCTCTCCCTTTGGAGCCACTGCTGTTGAACTATGCTGGTGTGCAGTGCTCAGGATGCTGAGCTCCTGTGTGCATCTGCCATGCCCAGACCACACAGCCAGGAAAGAGACACACACAAGGGAAAAGCCATGGAGACATGGCTGTCATGGGACCATCTCTGCTGTTGGGCAGAGCTACGACCAGGATGCAGGCAGGTTTCTCTTGTTAGTTTCTTTGTTTCTGCTATATCAACCCTCTATAATTCCAGTAACATGAGTGTAATCATGTCTAGAGGTCTCAGTTGCTCTTTTTCCCCAGTTTGTACAACAGTACTATAAGCAGAAGAACTTGGGTTTTATTCAAGAAACTGCCTGGGCAGTACAGGCTCTGCTCATACTTGATGGCTGGGCACATGTGAAACAGCACTTGTTGGCCTGGAAACTCAGTTGTAGGAATTCTTTGGGGTGTGTGGGTTTTTTGCAACTTCATGTTCTTGATGTTAATTTTTGACAGACCTGGTGAAAACGTTTAACAGCTTCCACATCACTTAAAACATCCCCCTGCCTCTCTTCCCCTTACTGTAATGGTTTTTTTAGGAAAATAGAATAACTACCCTTGTGATCTATCAGAGGTGCTCATGGAAAGGATCCTTCTGTGAAGCAGAAATAGTTTTGCATTTTAATTCACTTCTGGGCAGATTTTGGTTATGTGTGAGGTTTGCACCCAGCAGAGAGGAGAAAATGTCTGTTAAACGGAAATCATTATCAAAATAATGACACCATAATGCAGACCGAAATCCTGCTCCTTGTCATCACCCGAGTAATCATGTGGAATCAAATGCAAGTGCCACTCCTGTAGGAATCTCTAATCAGCTGTGGTGTGTGGTGTAAGTCAGGAGTGACTCCAAAAAGTCAAAGCATCACCTTTCTGTGTGTGTCCTGCAATGGGGCAGGCCCAGTATGTGCTGTGAGGTCAGGGATGTGAGCATGGTGTGGTCCCACACATACCAGCCCCCTGGGCAGGACTCCACAGCCAAAGAGGAATCACTTCTGGGTGGTGTCATGTTCCCCCCAGTTTGGGGGGACCCCCCCACCTTTGCAGCTGTCCTACAGCACAGGGGGTTGGTTTGCTGCCTATGCTGCTTGCCCTTGCAAAAATGAACCACTGTGCAAGCATGGCTTTGCCTTTGATGGGGCAAGGGAAAATCCAGGACTGGGCAAAACTGCAAGCAAGGTAATCCCAGGTGAGTGGAGTGAATCCTGTCTGAGGGCATAAGGGATGGCAGTGGCCATGGGAGTTAGGAGAAAACCCTCCTTCAATGGGCATCTCTTCAGTAATGTAACTGCACTTCAGACAAAAAGTATGTCTGATTTGGCAACAGATAAAGGCTAAGTGAAACTCTTCTTGTTTATTTTTCTTAGCTTTACAGCTCATAACTGGAGTGGCTGGGTTTCCTCCACAAAAAAATGCAAAAATGTAATGACATTGAAACAACTGAAAGGTAAAGCAAAGTATTTTCTCTGTTTTTCTAAAAATTTCAGACTTTCAAACTTCAAACTTTTCTTCTGTTTTTACTCAATTTTTTATGAATTAAAAACCTAAAAACCATAGTTCAGTACCATACCAAACCAAGCATTTCATTTCACATCAAACTGAAGTGCCAGTAGCAATAATAATCATATAAACAGCCATTTTACCCATTTTCATAATACAAAGAAATGGACTTGCTGAGGCTGGAGATCTTGTTTGGAATGGGAGACTGAGTGGGTGCTCTGGCGACAGCAGCAAGAACACAAGTGCAGGCAGTGGTCTGTCCCTTTCATTGACAGAGTAAAATCATACAGTCAAATCATACAGTCACAAGCTGTACAGACAGAGAGGCCCTTCTGGGTTGCAATAAGGAAACTACAGTCCCTCCTTTTCGGCCTTTAACAGCAGTTCAAGGCTCTGGATCACACTTCTCTCCTTCCAGTTATAGAAGGCCAAAGTGGTTTTGCTTGGTGAAAAAAAAAGCAAACCCAAAACCTCAGAAGAAAATATAGAACTCCCTCCCCCTGCTGAATTAGGTGTTTTTTATAGGATGACCTTCTGAGGGTAGCAAACGTCATGAGAGCCAGTGAGCACTGAGAGATCTGTATGTGATACATGATGAACTGAAACCATAGTAGGCAGGTTTGGGTGGTTTAACTGTTTCAGCAGGCAGATCCTGGGGGGTGGGAGGATGTGGGGATGTACTTACAGTCCTGCTGCCCTTATGGACTGAGCTGTGAGCAGAGTGAGGAGCAGGTGGGGCCCTGACCTCCGCTCCCCACGGGAATGAGCAGGGAGCAGGAGCAGTGCTTGCCTTGCCCTGGGTTCTGCCCATTGGCTTCACCCTTGATGGTTTTGTTTCCTGTGCCGTGGTGAACAGGTTCACAGGCAGCAATTCCTGTCAGGCATCAGTTGTGGACCACAATGTGAGTCAGATCAATAGTCTCACTGCTGTGACGTCCTTTTGGTTAGCAGGATGTCATATCAGCAGCCCTTGGCTGGAGACTGAGCCAGGCTCAGCCCCTCTTTGTAGTGACAAGGTTTTTTACAGCATCCTGTTACTGGTGACTTCTCCTTTGCATCAGACACAGACAACAGACTTGTTGGTTTTCCTCTGCTAGAGGAGAAGCAGCTAGAGATATCTCCCCTATGCAAACATGCACAGCCAGGTGAAGAGCACAGCTACCCATGGATGTCAGGCCCCCTCACAGGTCTCCAAAGATCTCTTGAGCATTCTGGTCATGGATCCTTGTAATAAAACCACACATGCTTCACTCTTCCCCTCCATCTTTAGAATGAAAAGAATTTGTGAAGGTAAAACCACATTACTTCCAAGTCCCCTTCTTGGTCCCATTTTGGTGCTGGAAGAGTGCTTCCCCATCTGTTTTATAACAAAAGGTTTAGGGACTGTGTTTAGCCTTTGACTATCCAGTTCCCTTTCTCCACTGCTTCAGACAGCGTCACTCCATGTGAAACTTGCAGGAGGTGACTTGGGCCAGCTCTGTGCTGCGGATCGTAGAGATGGTGCCTGGCAGCCTGCCTGCATGATGGTCAGGCAGGAACTTTCTCAAGCCCTGTATCAAGAAAAACGGATATATAGACTGTTCCTGGCCTTATAAGGGAAAAAAAAATATTTTCACTGTACTGCTTATTTTTATTGTTACCTTTGCAAGCACATGTGGCAGTATGACAGGACAGAGGCTGTGCCAGGAGGTGCAGATGTTACACTGCTCAACACAGTGAATCTTTCACCATTTTGGTCAAAAGCATTCTTAAAAGTGAGGAAAACCTTAGCATTGGCTTGAAGCACAAAGCATTTACATTGCACTTTGCCTCTGAGGCCAACTTAGATACCAGCTGCCCCCACAGCAGAAATGTGCTTGGGCTGCCCATTTCTGGCACAGCTGAGACCCTTGGCAGGGCAGGTGTCAGAGACCACCAGCTCCGCCCTTGCACTGCCCCCTTCTGCTACCAGAAGGTGCTGGCATGTCCTGATAATCCATTATTGTTTGATGCAATTGAGGAAAAATGCTGTATCTGTCTTCTGCTCATATAAACTCACTTTGGAGAAAAGTCTCTGCTCTCACAGCTTGAGGAGAACCTGTCCAGAGAGGTTAATGGCAGAAGATGTTTATACAGGAATGGAGCTTCCCAAGGATGGAGCTGGGTGGAGGAGAGGTCTCCTCTAGCTGTCACTTTACTTTCCTGTTTTTAAATGATTGTTCTCCGCCTTTTAAGAAGGCTGTGTGTTGGGTGGGAGCTTTGCCATTTGTGGTGGTGTGAAGTGAACAAACTGATGCCTCCAGCCCCACTCATGGAAGTCAGAAGCCCAATGTCTGCCATGGTTGGGTGGTCCTGTCTTCGTAAAACAGCCTCTAGCTGGAGGCCCCTTTAGTTTAACAATGGGAGGGGTGTACCAGCGATGAGGGAGACATGTCCTGCCTTCTGTGCTGCCCAGTGTGATAAGCACCCCACCAAAAGCCGTAGGACAGGTGGTGAGGTTACCCCACAGGCTCCTGAACCTTCTTCCCCACTCACAGCCACACAGAGGTTGCACCCAACCCTGTAGCAGCCTCCAAACCTCTTATGGGTCTCCAGTAGTGTCATGTCAACCTTCTACCCAGGAACTTGGATGGAAAAAGACGTGCTGGCCATCTTCTGGAGATATGGGCTGGAATGATGTTTTGTCTCCAGATGTCCAGCCTGATTTATGCATCAGCACACCTTCTTTCCCCATCCTGACAGCCAAGAGAAATTGTTCCACTGCTATTCTGTCGAAGTCACCTTGGAGGAGCGGGGACCTAAGCAGTTTCGGGGCACAATTACTTGTGTAAAGACACCAGCAATAGCTTGGAAGATAGATGTGAGCCAGTAGACTTGAGAGGTCATTCCTGCTGCCCATGGAAGTATTGATGGACCAGGGTTATTTGTACCAGTGAAGATTGCATTATAAAGGCAGTAGCAGATGGATGCTTAGCATAAAGGGTTACCCAGCGCTGCTGACCTGCACCACAGGCAGGCTTTCAGAGGGCTGGCATGGGGTGCCAGGCAGCTCCCAAATTATCTCAAGTGAAGCCATTATTCTAGATGGACTCTATTGTAAGATGTGGGGTTTGCTGTGTTAGTGGGAATACAATCAGAAATGCCTATATAGGAGACACAGCACACAAACAAAAGTAATTTTTCAGTTTTTCACAATTTGACTAATATTTCTGGGAAGATAAAAGGGTTCCTGATGGTGATGCTTATTTAAAATTTCTTCTAGGTAGCTGCATCCTGCCGTGTCCTGCCCTGACCCTCCATCGGTTTCAGCTGTCACCAGCTGTCCCTTGCCCTGCCTTGTGAGCTGTGTGAAACCAAACAAGAGTAAATACAGCATGAAAGTGTGAATGGCCTGTGCTGCAGACCACCCTCAGACTCCCTCCAAGAGCAGAAGCCTGGAGTCAGCAGCTCTGGAGACCTGTGCCAGCTCTGGGAGGGACGACCTGCTCCACACACCTGCAAAATCCTTGCATGGCTGGGGGGACCAGGATCTCTAAAGCAGCCGGTGTGGAGTGGGGCAGAGAAAGGCCAGTCCTCCAAGGTCTCTGTAGTTTTCAAATGGATAGACTTGGACTTCAAGGCAAGCAGTGCTCACTGAGCACCCTGCCTTCCTCTTCCCAGGGGAGCATAGGAATGGGGATGATCTTCCTCAGCTTTCTCCTGTGATGCCTCAGAAGGTCTGTTGATGCTGCTCCAAGTCTGGGTCTGGCTGACTGCAAAAAGTTCTTGTTCCCTTGGCTTTGTTTCCTCTTTGGTTTCCCCTCTTATTTCTTTTTCATCCTGGGTAATGCAAGCATTTGATTCTCCAGCAAATATAGACTTTAGGCAATTTAACGTAACCATGGCTCTCCTGCAGTTGGAAGAGGCCAGTAGAAGGACTATGATGAACTGCAGTGACTTGGAGGGCCTTTATTATCTGTGTTCACCAACACTGGACCTGGCAGCTTGCAGGCAGTGAGAGCAGTCACATATCCTCCTGCCTACTGCCACCGACTCTCACTCCCTGTGCTCATGCTGCCTCCTGCTCTGTCAGAGACATAGTCTCTGTGTATGAATGTGTGTGTATGTGTATATATATATATATATATATCATAATGTGTGGCAGAAGTAAGATTTGGTTTACCTCTGGGTATCCATGGTTTTTCTGGCACTGTGATCACTTGACCTCTCCCAGCTCTGCAAGGAGAGGAAGCTGACTGAACATTTATTACATTTCCAGATTACATATGCCCATCTACAGCATATGTTTACAAGGAATTTATAGACCCCTATAAAGGGGCTAACAGGCATTATATTTAATTAATGTGGCAGAAATTATATCATTGTAATAACTGCCTGGCCTTTAGAGGTAAAACTTAGTGCCAGGGATTCCCAGATGAATCATCTCTGATAAGAACCAGAAATGACATAGGCCATATATTGTATGG